>NC_133623.1:47810362-48461612 GCF_048593235.1 Sminthopsis crassicaudata | reverse complement strand
AGAACTCACGATTTCATTAAAACTGATGAGAAACTTTAAAAGTAGCCTAGTAGAAATTAGATATACATCAACTTCTCACCCTGTAAAACAAGTTACATTCAAATTGTGGTCATGATTTAGACATAAAGGGTGATATTCTAAATTAATCGTTTGATAATGGAAAAATTACTTTTCAGATCTAAGGATATGGAAAGAGTTTATGACCCAAACCCAGAAATAAAGGCAAAGTGAAATGGATAATTTGAGGTAAAATGGAAAATTTAAACGTTTTTGTACAAATAATACCAATGTATCTAAAATTACAAGAAAAGCAGGAAACTGGGAGAGGGGAAGGTCTGGAGGGAGGAAGAGAGATGGGAATCTTTGTAACAAACCACCCAACCCAAGAGATTTAAAAAGAGAATTTCCTTCCCTCTTCTCTAGTTGCAGTTGAATATAACCTGCTACTGAGATGCCTTTGAACAAAAGAAATCCTTTAATAAATGATGGTAACTATCTTTATATATAATTGGAAAAGTAAAATAGTATTGAAGTTGAAAAACAACAGCAGCAACAGCAACAACTAACAAGCTGCCTGAGATGAGAGGCGATTTGTGTTGATAACACACCTGGCATGTGTCAGAGGCCCTACTTGAACCCAGGTCTTCCTGATTCTTAAGGTTTTTATTTCAGGGAACAATTACTGTTTAATTCCCCATATTTGATCCAGTGTATTGCCTAATTATTTCTCCTCTGGAACCAGTTCAGCATGCATCTAGAATATCTAAATTATTTATATTGATACAGTAGTTCAATCAAATGACATATTAAAACTAAAAAATGGACTTTTTCATGCCCTTAATGTTTTAATGGATTTTTTATGCCGAAATATTGAGAGCTATTGTTGATCTCATTTAGGAGACCCCATGGCATTCTAAATTCTGACACAATCAGAACAATGTTATCCACAAACAGAAGCATATGGGGTACTGTACCACTTACAGAGGGACAGGTATTTGTACTTTCTCTGCATGTAAGGAAGGTTAAATGCGTCTCAGCTCTGTCTTTTATATAACTTTCTGCTGAGAATATGCGAACATGCTTTATGTTATCCAATGTGAAAAAAAAAAGGAAAACACCAAGAAGTTGGAAGGCCATCCTTTCTTGTGTATTAATCAGTGAGTATCCTTTATTGCAGGCCAGTGTTTACCCTGGAAACCTGGCCAGTTCCTTGAGTAAAAACAGTCCTGCTAAAGGAATGAACAAATAGTCTTCTTGGGGGGGGTCTCATGTGATGGAGCATCCTGTACATGGGATGCTGCTACATCTCAAGAGTCACATCTCACCGGCCAAGATGGCGGCGTGGAGGCAGACAGCTGCTTGAGCTCCTCGTTTTCTCTCAGAACTTACTTCATGACAAGCCTCTGACTTAATGCTTGACCCAGAAAGAAATCCACAAATTATCACCAAGAGAAGACATCCTTGAAAGTCGCCAGAAAAGGTCTGTGTTTGTTCGGGGGAGGGTCAATCAGACTGGGCGCAGACTGAGGGCAGACAGCCAGAGCAAGACAGGCAGCTCACACAGCTCAGACCGGAGGGGGAGGGGTGTGATCTCTGCCGTTTCTGCAAAAGGGCTTTTGCCCCAGTGTGGATGCTCCGTCTTGGCAGCAAGCCAGGAGCAGCAGAGAGGGTGTAAACACCGGAGGTGAAGATTAAAACCCCAGAAAGCCAGCGTCTCTCAGAGCCCGGCCACCCCCAACCCCCACCTGGACTGACTCGGTGCATTCTCAGAGCCTCAGAGCGCAGACTCAGTACAGTCATTGCTGTTCTGTTAGTGGCTCTCTGCTGCCCTACCCCCAGTCTGTAGAGGAAGCCCATTAATAACATCCAGCCCTATCCCCCGCAAAACAGACCAATTGTTTCTCTTGTCAGTTTGTTTTCTTTGATTCCTACTCTGACAAAATGAACAAAAAATTCAAAAGGGCTCTAACCATTGACAGCTTCTGTGTGGAGAGGGAGCAGACTTCAAATGCTGAGGAGACTAGGAACAGAATGTCCCCAGATGTATCCCCTGGGAGGGATATAAGCTGCTCCTCAATACAAAAAAACCTCATAGAGGAAATCAAAAAGGCTCTCACAAGAGAGCTGGAAGAGAGGTGGGAAAAGGAAAGGGAAGCTTGGCAAGAGAGCCTGGAGAAGTCATCCCATGCATTCAAAGACAGAATGGATAAAGAAATCAAATCATTGAGAAACAAGATTAGTGAGCTGGAAAAGGTAAACAACTCCAAAGAAAACAGGATTAGTGAGCTGGAAAAGGTAAACAACTCCAAGGAAAACAGGATTAGAGAGCTGGAAAAAGAAATCAGCTCTCTAAAAAATAAAATGGATAAAATGGAAAAAAATTCCATAGAAGATAAAAGCTCAATTGGACAATTACAAAGAGATATAAAAAAAGTGAGTGAAGAAAATACATCATTGAAAATTAGACTGGAACAAGTAGAAATGAATGACTCAAGGAGAAACCAAGAGGGAGTCAAGCAAAACCAGAGAAATGAAACAATTGAAAAGACTGTCAAGTACCTTACCAGAAAGACAACAGACCTGGAAAACAGATCCAGGAGAAACAATTTGAGAATAATCGGACTCCCTGAAAAATGGGAGGAAAAAAAGAGCTTGGACACCATTTTCGAGGAAATTATCAAAGAGAACTGCCCAGACATTCTGGAAACAGAGGGTAAAATAGACATTGAGAAAATTCATCGATCACCTACTGAAAGGGACCCTAAAATCAAAACGCCAAGAAATATAGTGGCCAAGTTCAAGAACCATCAGACAAAGGAAAAGATATTGGAAGCTGCTAGAAAAAAACAATTCAGATATGGAGGATCCACAATAAGGATAACACAGGATCTAGCAGCATCCACACTAAAAGAACGCAGGGCCTGGAACATAATATTCCGAAAGGCTAAGGAACTTGGTATGCAGCCAAGAATAACTTACCCAGCAAGAATGAGCATCGTTTTCCAGGGAAGAAGATGGACATTTAACGAAATAAATGAATTCCATCTATTTTTGATGAAAAAACCAGACCTACATAAGAGGTTTGATCTTCAAATACAGAACTCAAGAGACTTCTAAAAAAGGTAAAAAGAAATCTTGAGAACTATACTTCTGTCAAAAAAATATGTAAAGAACATATGTACAATTTGTCTTAGAAACTAGAGGTGGAAAGGAGATTATATCATAAAAAAGTATAAAGTGGTGGTACTACATCTCATGAAGAGGCAAAGGTAACCTATTATATCTGAGAGAAAGAAAGGAGGGAGATGAACATAGCGTGTATCAATAGACATATTCGATTTATGGTGAAACTTCTTCCACTTTATTGAAAAGTGAAAGGGAAGGAGTAAGCTAAGGGGAAGGGAATACAGTAATTTCGAGGAAAAGGGGTAAAATAAGGGGAGGATCTTTAAGGTGGGGGAGGGATCCTAAAAAGGGAGGGCTGTGAAAAGCAAGCGGTGTTTACCAGTTTAATACTGAATAGGAGGGTAAAAGGGAAGGAAAGGGGAAAAGCACAAGCAGGGGTTAATAGGATGGCAAGCAATATAGAATTAGTCCTTCTAACCATAAATGTGAATGGGGCAAACTGCCTCATAAAGAGGAAGCAGTTAGCAGACTGGATTAAAAGTCAGAATCCTACTATATGTTGTTTACAGGAAACACACCTGAAACAGGATGAGACATTCAAACTAAAAGTAAAAGGGTGGAGCAGAATCTATTATGCTTCAGGCAAAACCAAAAAAGCAGGAGTAGCCATCCTCATCTCAGATCAAGCAAAAACAAAAATTGATCTAATTAAAAGAGATAAGGAAGGGCATTATATCCTGCTAAAGGGAAGCATCAATAGTGAAGCAGTATCAATATTAAACATGTATGCAACAAGTGGTGCAGCATCTAAATTCTTAAAAGAGAAATTAAGAGAGCTGCAAGAGGAAATAGATAGCAAAACTATAATAGCGGGAGATCTCAACCTTGCACTATCAGAATTAGATAAATCAAACCACAAAATAAATGAGAAAGAAGTCAAAGAGGTAAATAGAATACTAGAAAAGTTTGATATGATAGATCTTTGGCGAAAGCTAAATGGAGACAGAAAGGAATATACTTTCTTCTCAGCAGTTCATGGAACCTATACAAAAATTGATCATATACTAGGGCATAAAAACCTCAAAATCAAATGCAGTAAGGCAGAAATAGTAAATGCATCCTTTTCAGACCATAATGCAATCAAAATAACATTTAATAAAAAGCCAGGGGAAAATAGACCAAAAAATAATTGGAAACTAAATAATCTTATACTAAAGAATGATTGGGTAAAACAGCAAATCATAAACATAATTAATAACTTCACCCAAGAAAATGACAATAATAAGACATCATACCAAAATGTGTGGGATACAGCCAAAGCAGTAATTAGGGGAAGTTTTATATCTCTACAGGCCTACCTGCATAAAATAGAGAAAGAGAGGGCCAACGAATTGGGCTTACAACTAAAATTGCTAGAAAAGGAACAAATTAAAAGCCCCCAGACAAACACAAAACTTGAAATTCAAAAAATAAAAGGTGAGATTAATAAAATTGAAAGTAAAAAAACTATTGAATTAATTAATAAAACTAAGAGTTGGTTTTATGAAAAAACCAACAAAATAGACAAACCCTTAGTAAACCTGATTAAAAAAAGGAAAGAGAAAAAGCAAATTGATAGTCTTGAAAATGAAAAGGGTGAACTCACCACTAATGAAGAGGAAATTAGAACAATAGTTAGGAGCTACTTTGCTCAACTTTATGCCGATAAATTCGATAACTTAAATGAAATGGAAGAATACCTTCAAAAATATAGCTTGCCCAGATTAACAGAGGAAGAAGTAAGTAGTCTAAATAGTCCCATCTCAGAAAAAGAAATAGACCAAGCTATTAACCAACTTCCTAAGAAAAAGTCCCCAGGACCAGATGGATTTACAGGTGAATTCTACCAAACATTTAAAGAACAACTAACTCCAATGCTAAGTAAACTATTTGAAAAAATAGGGATTGAAGGAGTCCTACCAAATTCCTTCTATGACACAGACATGGTACTGATACCTAAACCAGGTAGATCGAAAAATGAGAAAGAAAACTATAGACCAATTTCCTTAATGAATATTGATGCTAAAATCTTAAATAAGATATTAGCAAATAGACTTCAGAAAATCATCCCCAGGATAATACACTATGACCAAGTGGGATTTATACCAGGAATGCAGGGCTGGTTTAATATTAGGAAAACTATTAGTATAATTGACCATATTAATAATCAAATTAATAAAAACCATATGATCATCTCAATAGATGCAGAAAAGGCATTTGATAAAATCCAACATCCATTCCTACTAAAAACGCTTGAGAGTATAGGAATAAATGGACTATTCCTTAAAATAATAAGGAGCATATATTTAAAACCTTCAGTAAACATCATATGTAATGGTGATAAACTAGAACCTTTCCCTGTAAGATCAGGAGTGAAACAAGGTTGCCCACTATCACCATTACTATTCAATATAGTACTAGAAACTCTAGCCTTGGCAATAAGAGCCGAGAAAGAGATCCAAGGAATTAGAGTAGGAAATGAGGAAATCAAATTATCACTTTTCCCAGATGACATGATGGTATACTTAGAGAACCCCAAAGACTCTGCTAAAAAGCTATTAGAAATAATTCAGAATTTTAGCAAAGTGGCAGGATACAAAATAAATCCACATAAATCCTCAGGATTTTTATACATTACCAACACAATCCAACAGCAAGAGATACAAAGAGAAATTCCATTCAAAATAACAGTCGATAGTATCAAATATTTGGGAATATATCTACCAAAGGAGAGTCAGGAATTATATGAGCAAAATTACAAAACACTTGCCACAAAAATAAAGTCAGATTTAAATAATTGGAAAGACATTCAATGTTCTTGGATAGGCCGAGCGAATATAATAAAGATGACAATACTCCCCAAACTAAACTAACCTATTTATTTAGTGCTATACCAATCAGACTCCCAAGAAACTATTTTAATGACCTAGAAAAAATAACAACAAAATTCATATGGAAGAATAAAAGGTCGAGAATTGCAAGGGAACTAATGAAAAAAAAGTCAGAGGAAGGTGGTCTAAGTGTACCTGATTTAAAGCTATATTATAAAGCAACAGTCACCAAAACCATTTGGTATTGGCTAAGAAATAGACTAGTTGATCAGTGGCATAGGTTAGGTTCACAGGACAAGATAGTGAATAAAAATAGCAATCTAATCTTTGACAAACCCAAAGATCCCAAATTTTGTGATAAGAATTCATTATTTGACAAAAACTGCTGGGAAAACTGGAAATTAGTATGGCAGAAACTAGGCATGGACCCACATTTAACACCACATACTAAGATAAGATCAAAATGGGTCCAAGATTTAGACATAAAGAACGAAATCATAAATAAATTGGAGGAACATGGGATGGTTTACCTCTCAGACTTGTGGAGGAGGAAGGAGTTTGTGTCCAAGGGAGAACTAGAGACCATTATTGATCACAAAATAGAACATTTTGATTACACCAAATTAAAAAGTTTCTGCACAAACAAAACTAATGCAAACAAGATTAGAAGGGAAGTAACAAACTGGGAAAACATTTTTACAGTTAAAGGTTCTGATAAAGGCCTCATCTCCAAAATATACAGAGAATTGACTTTAATTTATAAGAAATCAAGCCATTCTCCAATTGATAAATGGTCAAAGGATATGAACAGACAATTTTCAGATGATGAAATTAAAACTATTTCCACTCATATGAAAGAGTGTTCCAAATCACTATTGATCAGAGAAATGCAAATTAAGACAACTCTGAGGTATCATTACACACCTGTCAGATTGGCTAAGATGACAGGAACAAATAACGATGAATGTTGGAGGGGCTGTGGGAAAACTGGGACACTGATGCATTGTTGGTGGAGTTGTGAAAGAATCCAACCATTCTGGAGAGCAATCTGGAATTATGCCCAAAAAGTTATCAAAATGTGCATACCCTTTGACCCAGCCATACTAATACTGGGCTTATATCCCAAGGAACTACTAGAGAAGGGAAAGGGTCCTGTATGTGCCAAAATGTTTGTGGCAGCCCTTTTCATAGTGGCTAGAAGCTGGAAGATGAATGGATGCCCATCAATTGGGGAATGGTTGGGTAAACTATGGTATATGAATGTTATGGAATATTATTGTTCTATAAGAAATGACCAACAGGAGAAATACAGAGAGGCTTGGAGAGACTTACATCAACTGATGCTGAGTGAAACGAGCAGAACCAGAAGATCATTATACACTTCAACAATGATACTGTACAAGGATGTATGCTGATGTAAGTGGATATCTTCAACATAGAGAAGAGCTAATCCAATTCCAATTGATTAATGATGGACAGAACCAGCTACATCCAGAAAAGGAACACTGGGAAATGAATGCAAACTGTTATTTTTACCTTCTGAATCCAATTCTTCCTGTGCAACAAAAAATTCGGTTCTACACACATATATTGTATCTAAATTATACTGTAATATATTTAACATGTATAAGACTGCTTGCCATCTGGGGGAGGGGGTTGGGGGAGGACGGGAAAAAATCTGAATAGAAGTAAGTGCAAGGGATAATGTTGTAAAAAATTACCCATGCATATGTACTGTCAAAAAATGTTATAATTATAAAATAAAATAAAAAATTAAAAAAAAAAAAAAAAAAGAAAAGAGTCACATCTCACATGAGAGTCCTTAGTGTAATGCCTTCTTTGTTCTCAGCTGAGAAAAGCCTCTTAGTGGAAAGGGACTTTGAGAATTTAGCTAGGAAGTAATAGACAACTTGCCTACCAATGCCTGTCACTTGCCACTATGAATAGCTGTGACCATGAATTCTCTCAGCAGGGGAATTCTGATGTTTTCCTCAGAGTGGCCATGATGTATGTTGTATGTCGTTATAGTGGCCACTGGGTTTATTAGTTGTATATTAATTACTTTTGTGCTATGAGTTTCCTTTTTTATTTTCCTGTCTTATTTAAATGAAAGTTCCAAGCAGTAATAAACTTGTGCCCACCCTCTTCAACCTGCCTGTTGAAATGGGAATTCCAAACCTAGATTAATCTTACACTGAAACATTCAATTGGAGGCTAAGCATGACTATCCTTAGTAGTCATTCCAATCAAGCACACAGAAACTTGAGGTGAGCCTGCTTTCAGATATACAGAAAGAAAGGACACTCCCCTCCTGACTTCCGAACAGGGGCAGATATTATCTATGTCTTGTCGGACTTGAGGACTAAAAGGTTCATATCTTAGGATACTTAAGTTTTTAAACTGATTGTGGACATGGAGCTCTGTGGATATACTCAAGAGACTAAAATATATCTTTAATGAATTTTCCCATGATCCCATATTACTCTCAAATTTTATTCTTGACCTCCATGCTAACATTACTGAATTTAAATACAGCAATCACATCTTTTCCTTTGACAGCAAAGATTTTTAATACCGTTCTAGTTATGTGTTTTATAGTTAAAGGACAATTCCATAAAGCTAACAATGCAACATGAGAGAGACGTGCCATTGTGTCTATGTTGAAATTTAAGTATTTTGAGGACTATGGAGTTTTACATCTTTCTAAGAGAAGTCAACTTTTCTGGTTCTACATCTGGCAATTCTAATATTAAAAAGAATTTGTCTAACTACGGCTTCTAAAGATCACTTTATTAGATTTTGTGTTAGTACCTTTGACCCCCATAGTAAAGCCCTTTCTTTTTCCGGTCATTATGCAGGGGAAGGGGCATTTTGTTTTATTTCGGAGCCTGGATGGAAGAGCAAGGAGTCCTATTTAAGTTGTGACCTCACTGCCTCCAACCTGGAGCTGATGCTGCTCCTGACCCTTCCTGGGAGCTCCTCAGATCCAGGTTGGAGGCAGTGAGGCTGTTGAGACACCAGAATATTTGAATTCATTGAATCCATCAGATTCATTTCTCCTGGTACCAATGAAATGTACTACCACTACCACATTTGACTGTAAAGCAATTTAAAAATAATTTACTATATAGTAAACTTAATACAACTCATTCAGTCCATCAACAAATATCTATTAAGCACCAAGCACTTATGGGGACATAGATAACAGAACTACTGCTCTCAAGAAATGTAGATTCCATCAATTGACCTTGTTTTGCACCAATTTCCATTTTAAATAAATGAATAATTAGTTAATTAAATTGACAATAACTTTTCAACCATTTTCTGTCTCTAAAAGGGAAAACAAAGCCAAAAAAAACAAAGTAAAAAATCTCCTGGTTCATATTTTTTTTATTTTGCATTTCATAATTCCTTTTAGATTACTTTGCTTACATACTTCCTACATTCCTTTAGCTTACATACTTAGTTTTTTAATTGCAATATGGTGCTCCATTGACTGTCTGTGGGACATTTAGATTGTTTAGACCAGTTTTGTGGACTAAAAAAAATTGACAATTGTATTTTTGATAGTTTTAAACAAAAATTTCAAGGTTTATATTTTCAAAACAATGGGTAAGAAGCACAATTGTCTTAAAAATATTATACCATATTGTCAGATTGCTCTTCAAAAATTCTATACATATTTCCAAAATTAAGATGGTGCATGAGAAAAATCAGATCAAAAAGGAAAAAAATACAAATATATTAATTTTAAAAATATTTCCATATAAATCGTGTTGGGAGTGAAAAATCAGAATGAAAGGGAAAAACCAAGAGAAGGAAAAAGAAAAAAAGTGAACATAGTGATGTGATCTATTATGGCGGGTTTATAAAAGAATGTATTCTTTGACATCTAAGGGAGGACTAGGGAAAAGGGAGGGAAAAAATCTGGAAGACAAGGTGAATTTTTACAAGGGCGAATTTTGAAAAGTATTATTTTATATAAATAAATAATTACTTAATTAAATTAACAATAACTTTTCAACCATTTTCTCTCTCTAAAAGGAAGAACAAAGTCAAAAAAACAGTCAAAAGTCTACTGGTTCATATTTTATTATTTTGCATTTCATAATTCCTTTTAGATTACTTACTTTACATACTTTTTACATTCCTTTAGCTTACATACTCAGTTTTTTAATTGCAATATGGTGCTCCATTGACTGTCTGTGGGACATTTAGATTGTTTAGACCAATTTTGTGGGAAATCAAGGGAACTCCAAGGAAGAAAGAACTCCAGAAGGAAGGCTAGAGGGAACGTTAGGGAAACTATGTAAAGAGTTAGAATAAAGACCTGTTGCTGCATCCTTGAGTGACTTGGGTGTTCTGTAGAGGAACCTCTAAAGAGATAGCTCTCTGATTGAGATAATCAGATCCAGAGACGTCCAAAGACCTGGGGAAGGTAAGAAACCAGTTGACCCCTGCTGAGGTAAGCAGCTGGGAGTTAACAGTAAGGGAAGCCTTAGCCCTCTGTTTTGCTTTCTTAGAAATCACATGATCTGGAAGAAATTTTTTTGCTAGTTACCTCATCTCTCTTCAGCCCATTATTGCCACATCCACCATATAAAAAGCTTTGCATCAGGGGGTTTCTTTGGGAGGGTTGGGTAGCACGCACTGATTTAAGGGAGCTCTCTGCTTCTGTAAGGCAGCCCTGCTCATTCTGGACTTGCCACTTGTCCGAGATTCTAATGAAACTTCCTACCTTCACTTTGAGGAGTCTGCCAGTAGTCAATTTTGGGTTAGGGTCTCCGTACCCCACACATCGTGAAATATAAACATAAATATAACTCTCCCTTACCTCAAGGTTAATGAGTTACTAGTAGTCCCCAAATTTATCGCTTCTGCTGACAAACTTCTCTAAATTGGCTTAGCTTGGTCCTGAGAGAACACACACTGACAGTCCTTCACTTGGGCCTAGACTTCTCGGCTTGGTAAGAATCTGCTAGAGTCCAAGTCTCAGTGGAATAACTTTTGAGAAGTCAGGATCATTGTATAATGTTATAACAAGGCATTAGATTAAGACTTTAGTGAAGGCCTCTGCTTACAAGAAACAAGACTAGAAAAAAAAGTTTGGGTAAAAGGCTAAGTATACTTTGTAAATATTACCTCACTTGATCCTCACAATAACCGTGCAAGGTAGGTGCTATTATTAGCGCCCATTCTATAGTGGCTGACTCAGGCAGAAAATATGTGACTTGCCCAGGGTCACACAACTAGGGATTGTCCGAGGCTGGAAGTGAACTCGGATCCCCCTAACTCCAGGCCCACCACTCTATTATTCACCTTACCACTTAGCCAGATGGACACATGAGGAACAGAAAAGGGCCTGAACAAAAGCAAAGAGATACAAGACAGCAAGTAATCCAGTTTAGCTGCAGCACTGAGGCCATGAGAGAAAAAAGTGTGACACACAGGTAGAAAAGCCAAATGGTCAATACATCTATTCCTATTCAGCACTTTGTGTAGTGGCCAAGAAGAGACTGCTTAGTCATCAAATTGTAGTATATAAATGTAGCATGATAGTATTGCCCTATAAGAAATAGTTAACTTTGTGAATAACTTGGGAAGAACTGCATGAAATGATGCAAAGATAGGTAGAACCATATATAAGACAACAATGGAAATTAAAAGAACAAGAAAAACCTGAACCTCGATTCACTGACAAACCAATATGGTTCAGTCTGAAGAGAGGCAGGGAATTAGGAAAGGATGATGCAAAAAAATGGATAATCTAAAAGCAAAATTCTCTGACCAACAGAGTTCAGAAATTAGACGAGAGATGTCAAATCCATATCTCTGGACACACTACACTCCCAAGTACTCCCTAGACCAGATTAAAAAGTAACTGGGAAACGTTACAAAATAAAGAGATGCAGTAAAGCAGATACCATTAACTAAGTCAATGTGTAGCCCACAGAAATCCTGATGTACAGCTCAGTGACCCTTTTTCAGTTTGACATAAAAGGACCACCAAAAACCCAAACTGATTACTCTAAAACACATCATCTACACACAACTAAGCTTGCCTAGAGTCTACAAGGCTTTCTTGCAATATTAAAATGAAATCAAAAAGTTATAAAATTATTTTCACTAAGTTCTTTTAAAATTATAAAAGTATGTAATATACAAGTTTCTGTGAGCAGGATGAGATAAAAATACTGATTATGTCCTTCCTAGATCATGTACTTCAAAACAGATTAGGGACTTCAAAATGTTTAGATACAGGACGTTATCTGGAACTTTTCAATCAACTTGACCTCAATATATCAATATTAAGAAGTCAGCTGAACTTTCAAATTTTTTGTTTTCCAACATTACAATGAAATTAAAATAAATCTTTCCGAGGCATACATTATGATTGGGTTTTTATCATTTCCAAATAGATCTGTGATCTCAATGATTTGGACATGACTTTTAACAGGAATACACATCACAAATTCATTGAAGTCTCTTCAACTTGCTTGCCCACACCCTTACCTAAGTTCACCATGGAGGTCTACCAGCTTTAGAAGCTTCCTGGCACAAGGATTCTGACTGAATCTTGAGTCATCCTCCTACACAGCCTGTACTCCCCAGAGCGATCTAGTCACCCAAGGAAGCACAGATCTCTCTACAGTGTATATCATCTCTTCTCATATTTAGCATGACAAAATCTACTTTCCTACTAATTTATTCTTATAAGTGAAAACTAACTGGCAATATTAACCAAGTAAGAAGATAGAATCATATAGTTTAATGAACACAATCTTTCTCCACATCAGTTAATGAATGAAGATGCAATCTTATAAGTACATAATATAAAAATGAACATTTAAGAAAAAATTTAACTGTGCTCCAATAAACCAACATGTATATAGCAAGAAAAGACAGCTTTAAGTCATTAATATGTATTATAATGTTAAAAATTAAGCACATTATACAAATTTCTTACCTCTTAAAAAAGAGTAGAAACATTTTTTCTAATTCTAACTCTAAATTCATACCTCATCTCCAATTTTGGGGGGACTATCACAGAAAAGGAAAAGTTTATACTTAGGGCTAAAGGGTATTTTAGGTTCTCCATCAGATGAGTCGGTGTCACTTTCATCTGCCTGCTGTATCTGGCATATCTAAAATAAGGTCCATTGATACCAATTCATTACTTCATTTTTATCCAGACAAGTTTTTTAGATTTAATACAAATTGTGTTCTGACTATGAAGAACTGACCCTCAACCAAACAGAAAAGTGGCATGGGAGCAGAGCAGGGAGTCCTGACCAGCTCTGCTACTTGAATCTGTGAGGAGACGGCAAGCAATTTCACCTTTTTAAACTTTACCTATAAAATGGGCATGACAATGCTTGTGTTATCTACTTCTCAGTTCCAAGGGAAACAGACTGTATGCTTTCAAATACAATCAGCATGAGGTTTTCTTCTACTCATGAGGGTAACAGAGATAAACAGAAGAAATTTAAGGGATTTTAAATGACATTACATTTAAGTTCGAATTAAAAGCTCAATTTGTGGTATAAAAGCACTCAACATAGAAAACATTTACCCAATTCCTTAAGCAGGTAGATTAAAAAAATCTACCTCATCATCTTCATCTGAGAGTTCTTATTCTTCTCCAATGTGACTACAATCTTCTGAATCATTAGATTCAACTTCAAGCTCAACACTGAATTGGTCTGCAACTGAATCTTCTGAGTATTCATTTAATATTACCAGTATCAATATCCTAAACAAAAGAAAAGAAATTTAACTCAAGCCAAAAAATGATCTAGAACTTCCTTATTTCTCTCCCTTTACTTGTTCAAACCTCTTCTCCCCCACCTTCAAATCTAATCAGTGTATCAGACTAATTCTTCCTAAAATATTTTCCTTATATTAAATAGGTCTAAACCTATACTCCATTATCCCAGCATTCTATCATGCGAACGTTCAAAACCCTTGATAATCTCAAAATCTTCTCCCAGTAGATTACATGTTTGAGGACAGTAACTGATCTCCACATTATCTTACCTCTCTCCCCCACAAAAACCTAGCACAAGACTTGTACATACTTGGTGTTTATTCATACATGGTATAGACTTCAAAACATAAACAGTTTAATAGATGAGATTTCAGGGTGAACTTGGAGAGGTAAAAGAATGATCCAATTTACGAAATTCTATCACTTACCAGCAGAGAGCTTGCCCAGCCAATTCAAATAACTGGACATGTTATTTTCTTCTACTATTCATGTTCATCTGGATGGAGACTATTTGTAAAAAACCCTCCTGAAGTGCTCAATTTTGCTAGCTATTTCCAAAACTTTCAGGAATCAGGAAAGACTAATGTTCATCAGCATTATGTGTCTTCTACAAGAAATTTCAAGATGTTTTTTTTAGACTCTGAGCCACAGATCTACTAAATTTTTTAAGCAAGACAAGTGTGACAAAGATCCTATGGTGGAAGGTGTCATGCTTTGATGTAAAGAACAATAGATTTAGGATTCCAAAAATTTGGATTTGAATCTTACTTCAGTCTTAATGTCTGAATGACTTAACTACTTAGATTTCAGTCTCCTTATCTGTAATATGAGGTCTACTAAAATATTTCTAAAGTGCTTCCTACTTGTAACTTCTGTCAACTATGAACAACACAAGTAACATCTTACTAAAGAGATCAATGGAAATTGCATGACAATTGAACCACAACTTCCTACGGATTTTGAATCTTCACACAGAAAAATGCAAGGATCACAATGAAAGAAAATACTTTATGAAGTAATCAGCCCCTACCTGATATTCTATATCCCAGAAAAGGTAGAGGTAGAAGGGGTTTTCAACACATCACTTCTTTGGTCCATCATCCAGATATGATTGGAGAGACTCCAGAAGCTCCATTATACTAACATGAACATATATCTAGTCTTTCCAATGGCACCAGTAATTACACATCCAGGGCCATCTCCAGTCCTCCTGATCTATAGAGGACCATTGGACCCAGAGGGCTCTGGACGGGAAAGGGCAGCAGGTGACCTTCCCCAGCCCCCCTCACTTAAATCCAATTCACTTGCAGGTCATGATATCCCATCTCTGCTGTCATGGTCCTCTTTGAAAATGAAGGACAAACAATAACTTCCAAGGTTGTAGAGAGAGCTCCAGTCCCAAGTACAGTGAGTTAGGACAGCCACATTAGGAGCCAACATATCTGATGCTGTATTTCTCTATCATGGAGAATTCCGACCAATAAAGTCACCATCCCTCCTCCCTCAAATTGTTTTCCTCTTTTCCCCATGCCCTTTTTAATCATTAGGATTTGTCTGTTATGCAGCTAAATTAAAATTCATTTCCAATTTTTCAATGACAAAAATGGTTCCAGCTTAAATGCATGATAAGGAAAGAATACCACTATGGTCTAATCTGATCATTTATCTGGAGAGCAGAGATGAAGTTGGGCAGCAGAACATTTACTATTATTTCCCCGAGTTCTCCAAGAGAAAGCTGAAATTAAGAAATCTTAAATCACAGAAGTGCTACTCTAGAGACTACTCTGTATATCTGCTTCACAGGTGTGATTGCTTCTTAAGGTGAATAAACAGTAACCAAACTCAAACCAAGATGAGTTTATTGTATATCTCCACAGCTAGCACCCACTTGAACAGATAAGCATTAAATACAGACCTACCTTACCTAAGAATAAAAAAAAATCATTAACACATAAAAGGGTCAAAATTAGAAAAGTAAATTACCATATCGAATCATTATACACTACATATGCCAATCATAGGACAGGAATCAACAGTTTCCAAATGCCCCACATATTTAAAAAAATAGATAGATAAATAGATAGTACTATTTTAGTAACAAAGAACCAGAAGGAAAGAACATCCTTTTGTCTTTTATATTCAGAGAGATGAAGCTAACAACAGTTCATTAAAGAACTCTGTGTACACCGTTTTCATCTCTTCAGATCTTTGTAACTGAGCTTGTGAATACTATTTCTCAAATATCTTGCTGCAACTCAATTTTTCCATTCATAAAGCATTTTAAGGAAAGGTTTGAAAAGGCATGCACTTAATTTACTATCTGAAAACAGGTAAACATTTCCTGTTTCTAATTAAACTTTTATGACTTCTTTTGCCATAGCTGTTTAGAAAGGGTGGAATCTCCATCTGGCAAGAAAAATTTACACTTTATGTTTAATGCCCAATAAACTGACTTCAAATAGGTGAAACATTAATACATCCATTTTGACATTCTCGTAAATATGAAGAGCATACTAAAAAACAGTACATCTAAACGCATGAGCAGCTTATAGGTTCTACTCTGAAGGCAAGGAATAAAAAATGTCCCGGTGCAGCAGGACTCAGTTATTCGGGGAGTCGAGGGGGACCCAGCCTGAAAGAGAAATGGGTGAGAAAGAAGAGCGAGACCAAGCAGATTCTTGTCAAGGTCTCAGTTTATTGGTCTTGGGGTACAACTTATATAGCAAAAAGCATGAGAAAAAGAAGTAGGGTAGGGCCTGGGAAAGGAGCAGGAGTGATGGGGAAGTTGGGTTGGGCCTGGGAAAGGAACATGGGGATGGCTGGTTCAATGAACAGGAACAGTTTGTGGTTAGGATATATGTTGGAATATTCTAAGGTTGGCTGATTCTCAGAACAACGTATCTGAGGGTAAGGCCCACTTAGGGGGGAGAGACACCTGGGCCGAAGCCCTTGGCTCCCAACATCTCCCCCTTTTCTCTTTAGAAGTAAAAGACTGTATAACACAAGGGCTGGTGAAAGGCCTGTCTTAGGCTATGTGGCCTGCCTCCATGCTCGGTACCTAGATAACCAGGCCCTCAGGGCCAAGAAGGGCAGGGCCCCTGTCTTAGGCTATGTGGGTTGCTTCCGCTCCCCCCTGGGAGTGGACCCACAATAATCCCGTCACTGGGTACCACTGCAGCCATAAAAGGTATGATTTTCCGAGTCATGGGGCCACAATATTCCCGTCATTGGCTCTTTCACAGCAATAGCCCACATTACTGTAATTAAGGCCATGTCCCTCGGAGGCATCGCCACACACTTAAGTACCAAGGGGACTTGATTTCCAAGGCGAGGGTGGAGAATCGAAGACTCTCGTGGGCGATGGTAGAAGGGGGGAGGGGGGGTCATCACAGGATCCATTAGCACTAAGCTGGTGATAAAAAACTGTGATGGGTTTTCATAGGGCAGAATCGACCTGTGACTTGATGAAAGTAGTTAGCTTGTTGAAGGCCCAGGGGCCGAAGGAGAGAAGCAGCAAAACACCTTCAAGGGGCCCTAAAAGACTGGGGAGTAGGGTGGTAAGCCAGGGGGATGTAGAGAACCAATTTTGATACCAGGATTCGTTCTGCTCTCTTTCTCTCTTTCTTTTTTCTAGGCCTTCTTTGACCCTTTTTAGACTATCTTCTACTAGGCCAAGCTTGTCAGTATAGAAGCAACATTCCTCTTTTAATGCAGCACCAAGGCCACCCTGTTGCAAAAAGAGGAGGTCTAAGCCTCTCCTATTCTGCAGGACTACTTCAGCCAGGGAGGCAACAGAGTCTTTAAGGTGCTTGAGGCCTGACTGCAGTTCCTGAAGATCTTTGTCAATAGCAGCACTGAGCTGAGCATACTGCATGTTGGAAGTAATTAAGGAGGCAATTCCTGTTCCTGCACCTACTGACCCCAGGCCTATAAGGACGGCCAGGGTGAGAGCCTTCAAAGGCTCTCTTTCTCTCTTTCCCGTGGGTCAGTCCCTCGTTTCAGAATCTTAGGAAGCCGTTTGGGTAATGAATTGTGAGGTGGGGGAAGAGAGAGACCATCACACAGGAGGCTTTGTTATGAATGAAGGAGGTTGTAACCACGAGGGTGGTCAGACCCGAGGAGCAAGCGAGGTATGAGTTGTTAGGGGCAGCCACGTACGTGGGAGACGTAGTAATCGTGACAATCTGGTTACAGACCCCTTCTCGCTGTAAGGGAGCCAGCATATTGGGTCCCAAAAGGCACAGCCCCAGGCCAGAGATTTTACTAAGGGTGAGACCCTGCTTATTCTCAATTCCCCAGTGTAAAAGGGATGAGTTGTTAGTGAATGTGAGACTTCCAAAATGGGCAATGCCTTCATAGAAAGGGGGGGAGGAGGAGTAACAAACCCAGCAATCTTCCATGGGAGTAGCATTAAGCTTGTGAATGGCTTGAACAGAGGCATTATCCAGGGAAAGAATGAGCGTGGCAGAGGAGGGGGGACCCTTAGGGAGGGTTGGACAGAAGGCGCCACTGTGAGAGGGTGTGGGAGGAAAGGGCTGGTGACCGGGTTTATTATCCTGGTTTTGATCAGGGTCCAAGTGGAGCTCGGGGTTAGGACCTATGGCCACTCCTGTAGGCTGCTCAGGGCTGGTTTTTAGAAGTTTTATGGTAAAGAGTAGGCCATCATAATAATTATATTTGTAAAGCTTCAGACCCATGAAACACCTCGGGTCCAGGAGTTCTATTTTTGACCTGGGTCTGTAAATTGGATGCGTAATGGGCGGCACCATCCTGAGCACTGTGGTCTGGTGGCCCAGCCTGGGGTATTAGCATCGTGATGTGTATAATTGGCAGTAACTTTAATATAATCCCAGGAGGAGGAAAGGTTCCAGTAAGTACCTCCCCTGGTCTCACAGCCCCAAGAACGACAGTAAAAATAGTTTTGGTCCCCACATTTGGAGTTCAGAGAGCGATCTCTATGGGGGCCGGGGCAAACATAAAAGGGAATAGTCCTCAGCTTACTTCTCCTATCATGGGAACCACAACCTCCAGCTACCTGGCCAATGCCCACAAACAGAGACCAGTGGTCCCTGTTGGGGGCCTGTTGTTGATTATAATAGTCTTCCAGGTCCCAATTAGGCAGGGCTCCCAGAGCTAATTTACAAAGGTCTGGATAGACTGTGGGCCACCAGTCCTCATGTGTGATCTTTGATGTGCTCTAAATAGTATGACCTGCCCCAATGATCACCAACCAGGTGTAGTTGAAAACCTGATAGGAAGGAGAGCCATGGACAACATGTTGAGCAATGATCAGGCAGAGGAGGATCTCAATGGCTGGTGACTTCATTTTGTTTTCTGAAAGAAAGAACAGTTAGAAATCTTCTCAGGGGGATCCCTGGGTGGGTTGTGAAGTTTTATCAGGCGCTCTGGGAGCCATCTGGCATTTTGTGCCTGTGAATCCTAAATGCGGGCATGTCCTTTGCCCCAGATAAGGACCGGGTCAGTAGGGCCTGGGAAAGGAGCAGGAGTGATGGAGAAGTTGGGTTGGGCCTGGGAAAGGAACATGGGGATGGCTGGTTCAATGAACAGGAACAGTTTGTGGTTAGGATATATGTTGGAATATTCTATGGTTGTCTGAGGGTAATGCCCACTTAGGGGGGAGAGACACCTGGGCCGAAGCCCTTGGCTCCCAACATCTCCCCTTTTCTCTTTAGAAGCAAAGAGTGTATAACACAAGGGCTGGTGAAAGGCCTGTCTTAGGCTATGTGGCCTGCCCCCATGCTTGGTACCTAGAT
This sequence comes from Sminthopsis crassicaudata, assembly GCF_048593235.1. NCBI lineage: Eukaryota > Metazoa > Chordata > Mammalia > Dasyuromorphia > Dasyuridae > Sminthopsis > Sminthopsis crassicaudata. The sequence goes on along the minus strand of NC_133623.1, from coordinate 48,442,074 downwards.
AACCAGGCGCTCAGGGCCAAGAAGGGCAGGGCCCCTGTCTTAGGCTATGTGGGTTGCTTCCGCTCCCCCCTGGGAGCGGACCCACAATAATCCCGTCATTGGGTACCACTGCAGCCATAAAAGGTATGATTTTCCGAGTCATGGGGCCACAATATTCCCGTCATTGGCTCTTTCACAGCAATAGCCCACATAATTGCAATAAAGGCCGTGTCCCTCGGAGTGTAGTGGCTAGAAACTGGAAAATGAATGGATGCCCATCAATTGGAGAATGGTTGGGTAAATTGTGGTATATGAATGTTATGGAATATTATTGCTCTGTAAGAAATGACCAGCAGGATAAATACAGAGAGGCTTGGAAAGACTTACATGATCTAATGCTGAGTGAAATGAGCAGAACCAGGAGATCATTATACACTTCAACAACGATACTGTATGAAGACGTATTCTGATAAAAGTGGCTATCTTCAACAAAGAGAAGATCTAATTCAGTTCCAACTGATCAATCTTGGACAGAAGTAGCTACACCCAGAGAAGGAACACTGGGAAATGAGTGTAAAGTGTTTGCATTTTTTGTTTTTCTTCCCAGGTTATTTTTACCTTCTGAATCAAATTCTTCCTGTGCAACAAGAAATTTGGTTCTGCTCACATAGACTGTATCTAGGACATACTGTAATATATTTGACAGTATGCGACTGCCTGCCATCTAGGGGAGGGGGTGGAGGGAAGGAGGGGAAAATGATGGCAGTATTAACTATTTATGTCACATAGCATCAGGAATATGCCTGAAGATCCTCTGGTATAATACCACTTTCCACATATATTTCCCTTATATATCACAATTAACTTCTTTCCTCTAGAAAGAAAGCCAAGATTCGATGTCATCAATAAAACCTGTTTTGTGTTACTAAACAAGAAAGTAAACTTTAACAAAAAGGTAAAAGTTACTCAAATAGCTTCAGTCTCTCTCAAATTCGGATATAATCTACTAATAGACTATAAAAGCAGCCAGAATTCAGGTCTCTCTGGATGGTGGTTTAAACTAGTTCTCACTGTAAAGCAATATACTCTCCTTATGAGAGAGAAAGCAAAAGAAACATGGGAGGCTGCATTACTATAAAGCAATGTAAGTCTGGGAAATCAAGATACTTATGAGACCACTTTCTGTTCTGTGTATGCATTTGCATAAGTCTATATATTCAGTCTCCTCTAGGCTATCTCAGGCTATAAACACACACTATACTAAGGATATGGGGCACTGCTGACTGTCACAAAATTGATAAAAGCAGAATTCTTACTAATGTTTGAGCCTTTCCCTATTCTTTTAAACAAAATAGTCTCAGAAGCCATGAGACCCTAGCATTTAGTGTTATGGAACCCTGATAACTTGCCACTTGTAATTTGTGGGAAACAGCTAGTATTATCTTTCTTAAATTAAACTATTAAAACAAAATCATTTATGTTTGACAGGCATGCCATAAATATGTCACCTGAAAACAATATTTTGGATTTTATTTGTTTTATTGCTCAATGAAAGAACCCAAAGGCAAGTAAGATGAAAAAATGGACAAGTTAATTTCAAGGACAATTTCACCTCACTAGCGACTACTATACAAGTTCAGGCTCCTTGATCTATATTTCTCTGAAACAAATGTACCTTTAGTCACATGACATATTCTACACTCCCTCAAGTTTTAGAGTTATTGCTATGTGCTTTTAAAAGTTTCCACATAGCTATAATTAATAAGTAATTTTTTAAAAAATAACAATCTAATGTAACTTTAATGTCTATAAAGAAGGTGACAGTTGGATACATGTTTATTTTATACATTTATTATTATTCATTATTTTTTTTGGCTGAGGCAATTGGGTGAAGTGACTTGCCCAGGGTCACACAGGCAGGAAGGGTTAAGTGTCTGAGGGCAAATTTGAACTCAGGTCCTCCTGACTTCAGGGTTGGTGCTCTATGTACTGTGCCAGCCAGATGCCCCTGTTTTATACATCAACATTTTTAAATATAGTTTAATAGTAAATGAAGCCACTAACTACAAAAACTGTCCTAGAGAAACATTAGCTTAAAGAAATGCAAAGTCTTAGGAGATTTTTCCATACTTGACAAGTATCCATAGGGATTGGTGTGAAGGCTGCTTGTGGCAAAGAAATGGAAGGGCCCAGCAGATCTCTTGAGTATGTTTGGTCTTGCTTGTGTTTTCAACAACAAGCATTACTTATAATGGAGAGAAGCAGGATTCATTCCCAATAAGATCAAGGATGAAACAGGGATATCCAGTATAACAACCGTTATTCAACATTGTACTAGAAATGCAGACTTTAGCATTAACAAAAGAAAAAGAAACTAAAGTAATTAGAATAGACAATGAGGAGTTAAACTATCACTTTTTGCAGATGATACGATGATATGCTTAGAGAATCCTAGAAAATCATCCAAAACCCTACTGGAAAACCATCAACAACTTTAGCAATATTATAGGATATAAAATAAACCCACACAAAGAATCAGCATTTCTATATACTACTGACAAACCCCAGCAGCAAGTGATAGGAAGAGAAATTCCATTTAAAATACCTGTAGACAGAATAAAATATTTGGGTGTCTATAAAATGGCATAATTACAGAGAGAATCTGGGTCTGCCTTCCCCTTCCAGGGCTTCTTCCACTCTACTGTGCTAGCTATCTCACTGACCAAAGATTATGCCCAAGCAAGAGTTGCTTGAGTAACTGAAAGGCACATTTCTGAGTAGAGCTTTGGAAGGCCTTGAATGCCAAATGAGAGTTTAAGATTTTATTTGGAAAGCAGCTAATAGCCGTTAGAGATTGTTGTAACTGGGTCTGAGGAATCCAGAGTTGTGCTTAAGAGATGACCTAATAACTGTATGGATTGCAAGGTCAAACTAAGAGAGAGATAAATCTGGGGGAGAAGATTATAGAAGCAAAGAGAAAAGATCCAAAAAAAAAGAATGAATTAATATTGCAAGTCTCTTTAGTGTAACAGAATCTAAATAATGGGAGGATTTTGATTATTTTTATTCAGAGTAGTTCTGAAGCAATCATACAAAAGCTGTTTTATTCAATAAACAAAGAAGAGCCTACTATGTATTTTGTCAAAATAGTCAAACAAGCACTGATTTGCTTACAAATACATGTTTCTGTATTTACAAAAAAATAAAATAAAAAACTGTGTTTACAATGTGCCAAGCACTACAAATTATTTATTTACAATGTACCAGGCACTGTACTAACTGCAGAGGATACAAAGAAAGGCAAATAAAAAAGGTAAAGACCTCTTCACAATCTCTTCCTCCAAGGGACAGGAACAATCTCCTTGGAATTTCCTAGCAAATCATTTCATGCTGGACAATCAGACATAATTCTAATTCTTCTACTCAGCGACATTGGCCTTCTTACTGTTTAAGAACAAGACACTCCATCTCCCTATCCATTTTCTCTGGTTGCCTCATCTCTAGAATGTGCTTCCTTTCAAATCCCAACTAAGGATGCCAAATACGGGATCCAAAACACACCTCAGTATAGCCTGAACCAGATTAAAATTTAACTGGAAAATGTTTAGGAAAAAAATAAAAATACAATAAAAGGGACAATATTACTTTTTTTTTTTTGGGGGGGGGGGCTGAGGCAGTTGGGGTTAAGTGACTAGCCCAGAGCCACACAGCTAGGAAGTGTTAAGTGTCTGAGACCAGATTTGAATTTAGGTCCTCCTGACTTCAGGGCTGGTTCTCTATCTACAACAATATTAATTTTAAAATTAAGTCAATACACATCCTGAAGGGACCCTTATGGTTACTAGAAGCCAATTCCATTTGAATTTAAAACTGTTTTTCTACCAAAAGTCTTTCTCAACCTTTTAATTCCACTATTTTACCTCCCAATTATTTGCTATTTACCTAATATATAGTTTATACATATTTGCTTACTGGCTTCCGTATCAGATTGTGAACTTCTTGAGGGCAGGTAAACAAGACTGACTTTTGTGTCTTTTTGTATACCTAACCCTTGGCACAGTACTTAATAAATTATTAAAAGATTGTACATTTACAACCCTCCGGGAGTTCTGCTTTCTAACTATGCAGCTAGTAATGCATTCATTTCATCTTTTGATTCTTGTGCCCCCCAAAATCCTCCACAGGAGAATCTACTCAACAAAAAAAAGTCTTATTGTTCAGAAGTATCAGGGCAGCACTCAAAGATTAAACTTTCACTCTTACTAATTGACAAGTCTACCTATTGTTGTTGTTTTTTTTTTTTTTTTTTTTTTAGATCGTGGTTCTCTGATGCATTTTATGCCACTCTGTGCATGTCATTTCTAATAACTCAGTTAATGTTTCTTAAAGCCTTAGGAATTGAATTGCACATGTTTCACCTGTCTCAAAGAGGAGGGAGGGAGAAAAATTTCGGATACAAGGTTTTGCAAAGGTGAATATTGAAAACATGACTTAAAGAGCCAGATTTAAAGAGTTAAAGAGCCAGATTTAAACCTGAGTCTTCTCAATCCAAATTGAATGTTGTTTCCACGGTATCCTGTCTGGCATAGTGTGCACTTAATACATATTTATTCATTTCTTGATGTTATATTATCATGTATTTATTATTATTTTTAAAAAATTTCTTATTAACTAATAAATAAATTAATTTTTTAAAAGAATGTTGAAAACATGTACTTGCATGTATCTGAAAAAATAAAATGCTATTTTTAAAAAAAGCCTTAAGAATAACCTCCCCCACAACAATCAGTAAGGCACACAGTTTTAGTTCCTCATTACTTCCTAGCATGAGGAAATCCAAGATTACTACAAAAGAACCACTTTAATGGATCCATGCTTTTATGGATGTGGGCACTCCCTCCATCCAGGACTTCTCAGCTTGCAATTCTGGTCTATAGCAAATATTCTATAAGGCAATGGTTCTCTAAGTGTGCTAGAAAGTCCCCCAGATTCCCAAAGGCCCTTCAGGAATTCAGCAAGGTCACAATAAGATATTTTAATTCTTAATATCAAATATAGATAGATAAAATGCACATGAACAAAAGTCACGGGGAGGATGGAAAGGGAAAGGGGTACTTAATCATTTTTAAGCAGTAAGGAAGTACTGAGAGCCTCTGCTCTAGAAGGTCCACCCAGTATGCTCCAGATCTTTCTCTGGGGGTCTTTAATATGTAACATTGATGATTGAAGGTGAAGTGAAGGTGATCCCATAGACTCACTTGTTGCCAGAGTTTGCAGCTGTTTGACTCAGTGCTAAGTATACCTTTCACAGGAAAGGAGTCAGGTATGGTTCATTTCTACACTAGGCTGGCTTCCTAGGTGATAATTTTCTTTGGTGATGAGAGGAAGTACAATCCTTACAAATTTCTGCAATTGTTTGAATACAGATGTTTTTCATGTAAGAAACACTATAGGATCTATCGATACCTATTGATACAATGATTTATCACTGATAAATGATAGTTATGGAGAATGCCTGGCCTGGAGGGGGGGGAAACCATTTAAAAAAAATTTCCACTGCTCTAATCTCTTAAGAGATTCTAAAGAACAAAGTAAAACAATGAAAGTTAGGGGAGGAAAGCAAAGTTTTCTTGGTGAAATTCTTTCCCAAAGCTCATCTGAATGATCTAGTTTAAAGAAGAATGGATTAAAAGTCAGGGGAGCAGGATTCAAATCATAAATTCTGGGCCTCAGTACCCTTATTTGTAAAATGAGCAAACTGAGGCCAGAGAGTTTAAATCACTGATAAAAAATAGCAGAGTAGGAATTTGAATCCAAACTGATTCCAAATCATCACCTTTTCATACGTCAGGCAGTCTGAACTTTTTGTGTGTCATGGACCTTTTGGGCAAAGAAAGTCTGGTAAAGTCTGTGGACCTCCTTCCCAGAATGTTTTCCAGTGTATAAAATAGAATACACAGAATTTACATAGGAGTCCAATTATATTGAATACAGTTACAAAAATATTTTTTTCCAAATAAGTTCAAGAACCCCAAGTTAAGAGCTCCTGCTGGGTTAGCATTATGCCTAAAAATTTATTACCTCTAAATCTTATGCTCCTGTGTCTATGTTTATTCAGTAAGTTCTCCAGACCAATATAATGCAATAGGTTAGAATTTTACTGTGTTTTTTTAAACATCTTAGCCAAGATATGTGATCATCATCTGATTTTCAACTTCTAGATGTAAATTAGTTTTTTTTTTAATTTTCACCTTTTTTTTTTTTTTTTTTTTCCTGAGGCAATTGGGGTTAAGTGACTTGCCCAGGGTCACACAGCCAGGAAGTGTTAAGTGTCTGAGGCCACATTTGAACACGGGTCCTCCAGAAATTAATTAATATTAGAAATACTCAAAAGACTTTTTTGCTTTCAATCTTAGGAGAAAATTTTTCATCACGCAGGAATTCAAAGGCAACACTTTAGTCTTGAACAACTGTTTAAAATAAACGATACCCGTCTTTCTCTAGTATTTGAGAAATACACCACATTACAAACATGAAGTCCATTCCTGTGGCCTGAAATTCTTCATCATTCTTTACCCAACTAAAAATGTGTCCCTACTAACCCAAGTTTACTACCCCAAGGTAAGTGCCCCAAATTGCTTTTTTTAGTCTCCAGACTTAAGCTACTCTCCAATCCAGGAAGCAATGAAATAACCGCTTCAAGGTGTCCAGGGTGGCAAAAAAGGAGGAAACATTTAATAAGAACTTTCAACATGGGATAGTCATCTTCAGCTATTCCATTCACTGCCAGGGTTTGGGAACCAGTGCCCAGAGAACAATAATTAACAAGACTATTGGTCACAGGGATGGAGGTATGAATGAAGAAAAAACTTGTCTCCACTTTCCCAATGACCATTTTTATACACGTTAAGATACAATTTAACCCAATAGGGAGGATGCAGGTGGACAGATTAGGTAGAGTTTGTTTTCATTTGGTTTATCCATCATTTTTGTTCATTCTTAAAATGAGTGAATGACAGGCAAATTGATACATTAATATATTTAAAAATCAACAACAGAGAAAGGCCTCCAAGTAAAGGGGGGCTACTACCTGCATCATTTTAAAGATTATATTGGATCATCCTGAGATTAAAGAGCCTCAAAATTAATAGGTTTTTTTTTCTTTGTCCTTTTGAAAAGGTTTCTGTTAAGGACAATATCCAATTTGGGATATTTTCCCACATATTGGGTATTTTAAAAGCAAACTGATTTGTATGAATAATGCTCACTTATAAAACATCTTCTTGGATATGATAATTGTTTAAGTTGTGAACTTATTGAGACAAATTCCTTTCTGCTATCAATATCAGGGTATGATAAATATTTGTTTAGAATTTATCAGAAATCTGATTAATGGAATCTGTTGGTGGGAATAAAAATTTTCTTGAGCTTATAGTTAATTAATCAATGCTTTTGGGGAGTCTCCAAGCTCCACCCTCTGGCAGTTAGTGGGACAAGTGATTGGAAGTTTAGTTTTAACTACTCATGCTATAGTTATGTTCTTGCATGTTTTTCCTCCTTTAACTAATTTCTATGATCATGGGAATGGTCAATAGAATTGTTAATGCATCTCAATTATGTCTTATCTTGCCGTTTCCAGCCTGATTATATGTAATCGTTGTATTCTAAATGCTTGGGCAAATAAGTGAAAGGACTTGGGAAGATTTAAGGGAAGATGTAAAAAACTTTGGATTTGTACAAGTGGAAGAATCACTCATATCAATTAGGGACATTATAATGAAGTCTCTGACTGACATGCAGAATTAGAAATAAAACCCTATTTCCCTGCACTGTGTCTTATTTGGGGAAAAGACATGCTCATAAATAAGCAATTTACCCATCAATGGTTCCATAACCCCATTCATGCAGTCCATTCATACACACACACACACACACACACACACACACACACACAATCTTATATATCTCCATATTGCTCTTCCCATCTCCACTCCCTCAAGAAAGCTCCTAAATTGGGGACTTTCATTTCTCTGGTTATTCTGGAAGCCAGCACAAAGCAGACATACTGTAGGTGCTTAATAAACACTAGTTGACTGCTGAATAAACACGTGCTGATTGATGACTTCAGAGGGCCTTCCCAGCCTACCCATGGAGATTCTTCTCCAAGTCCTTCCAATAAATCCTGTGTAAAGGGGGGAAGGGTTGAAGACTTTCCTCAGGGCATTTAACATTTTTTAGGTGGCTAGTTAACCAATTCCGATAGTCCTCCCTTCACCTTTCCCTGACACACACCTGCTTTTTGCTTTTTAATATATACAGAGGTCCCAAAGAAGGAAGCTCGCTGACACTAGTGGCAATTACACGGCCAGCCAAGCAGTTCCAGCCTTGCATCTTCATTAGCATCACATTCCATGCGGCACAAATAAAGCATCCAGAACCCTCTGCCCTAACATAGCATCCCATCCACACAAGGGGTCCGAGGTGGTAAAAAGACAAAGCTTTCAGGAAAAGAAGGGGGTGGGGGGCTTACCTTGGAGCCGTATGTACCTTCCTTCTAGCTGATTATACATGGAAGGCCCCTGACTCCTACACCCAGGAGACAAGGGCCCTGAGGCACTGGACGTTCTTTGTAATTGAATTATGCCCAGTGTAAGACCCTTCTCACCCCCCCACCCCCGCCATGGATTGCTGCAGGAAAACTCCACTCCTGCCCCCTCCAGCATCCAGCCAACAGCAGCACCACCAGAAAGGCAGTTTCCGCGGGGGCTTCTGGGCTTCTGTTGCCCCCGAAGTTTGGCTCATGTCGAACCTCCCTCAGATAAGGCTTCCGCCTCCAGAACCCGGCAAGCGCGTGCAGGCGATGGAGCAGGGAGGCTGCAGGGGAATCCGGCGGCCTCTAGGGCCGATTTCCCACCTGGACCGGGAGCTTCCTCCTCCTTCCTCTTCCTTCAGCCTAAAGCTGAGATTTTTTTTTTTTTTTTCTTAAATAACCAACCCAAATAGAGGAGTTAAAAAAAAAAAAAAAAAAAAAAAAAAAGGCCACCGGGCGCCAAATCCTACTTTTTGAAGAAATGTTAAGTAGAAGGGAAAAAAGCCAAGGAAGCCATTCCCATTCACCCCTAGCCTGCAAAGCTTCCAGGAGCAGCGGCCGGGGGTTCCCAATTTCATCCCTAGCCACTCACTGTCTATTTCCTGGTGATGTCACTGGTTAGTAGAGGAAACTAAGGCCGTACCACCGGGCCGGGGGGCGGGGGGAGACTGCACCTTGGGCCGCCCTTCCCGCAAGCTGGAGCCGCCAGAGGATGGAGAGGGGGACTGCTCCCGGGCAGGGCGCGCGCTGGAGAGGGGGCGCGAGGGGCTCGGCCCGCGGGGGGAGGAGAGCCTCGCGCTCGGTACCTTCCTAAACAAAGCTGGTGGGCGTCTCCGATTACTATCAGGTGAAAAGGAGAGCCCTCCCCGGGGGCGCTGCCCTGCGGCAAGAGACCCCGCCGGGTAAGGGGGAAACCGGCGCTCCGGGAGCGGCTGCGGAGGCTGCTGCCAGCCCGAGGTGCCGCGAGCGGCGGGGACTTGCCCCTGGCTCCTCCCCAGGGCGCCCGTCCGCAGCGGGAGGACGGCGGAGCGGCCCGAGTGGGACCTTCAGGGGGTCCCTCGCAGCGCAGTTTGGGGAAGCGCAGCGGAGAGCGGCACGAGAGCCGAAGCGTCTTTCTTTGCGCTTCCGGAGGCCCTTCCGCCGCCGCCGCCGCCGTGCGCCACAGGTGCGCTGGGATTTGGAGAAGTTCCGTTTCCCCTCCGGTCCGCGCGGCGGAGCCATGCAGGGGAAATAAGACTTCAGCCAGCCCGGATTGAGAAACTGCTTTCTGAAAGAGGAGGCTCAATTTTACATCGCGATTGGAAGAGAATAAATCCTCCTCACGTGGGACTTTACTGAGAGAATGTACCTAAAGCATCCTGCAAAGTCTTCCCTACTTACTTATACAGGGCGTCCCGAAAGTCTGAGCCCATCTGTAAGCTGTGGAAACTTGCAGCTTCAGCACGCCTTCTGCAGCAAGCCTCCTCTCCACGTACATGAAGCCAATGGTATTACTTGATCCATATGATCCTGCGTGATCCTAGCTGCAGCCCTTTTAGGTAAATGGTGCAAATATCATCCAAACCAAAAGTATTACTAGTGCTTAGTTAACAAAACTCTCTAGAGGCATTTCCCTCTGAATATGATTTGTCCCACATTTCCCTGTGTATTCTCTATCGACGCAAAAGACTTGTCAACATTGGGACATTTGACTTCAAATTGGGAGACCTACACTACAGGCACAGCTATTTCTTTTTTATTTTTTTTTCCCTGAGGCTGGGGTTAAGTGACTTGCCCAGGGTCACACAGCTAGGACGTGTTAAGTGTGTGTGTGTATATATGTGTATGTGTATATATATGTGTGTGTGTGTATATATATATATATATGTACACGTATGTTTTGTTTTGTTTTGTTTTTTAAACACGGTGGTTAGGAAGTGCATCTTCATTATCACTTGGAGTTAAAGCAGAGTCTGGACTTCTAGCAAGTTGCTTGGCTAGGAAAAACAAATCCTAGGCAAGCAGAAGAACACATGTACAGCGTCAACCACATGTCACCCAGGCCAGGTCTAAACCAGGGCCCGGAGAACATCCAATTCATCTTCTTTTAAAACTACAAATGACAATTGTCTTATTTACGGCAAAGCATTTTCCAAACTGGTACTAGACTCCTGTTGTATCCTGCTTTAGGGGGAAGCCGTTAAGTAGGGTCATTTAGCAAGATAAACTGGAGATAGATTTTTCCCCTTCACAGCATGCCATCTGCCACAAAAATAAACACGTAGTATTATTAAACTATAATATACAGAGTACTTGAAAACAGAGACATAGTAGGCTCAGCAAAACTTTACCAGGACTTGTGTTTACTTGTGTAACATTGGGCACTAATGCTTTTAATTACTCTGAGGGTATTCTCCCCTTCATCCATCCTAGGTATATCACGTCTGGAGTACTGATGGTTAGTGCCCTAGGTATCACCTTTGCAAAGGGAAACATATACCGGAAAGCACCAAGGAAGGGTAATGGGGATGGTGGGATGGTCATATAGTGCAATATCATGTGACAGAACTAGGGGAATTTAACTTGGAGAAGACAGAGGTGAAAGGAAAAGATGATAGCTAGCTTCAAGTATTGGAGGGACTGTTACAGGAAGGAGAATAGTCTTATTCTGCTTAATCTCAGAGAGCAGAACTACTATCAAAGGACAGAAGTTGCAAAGAGGCTAAGTGAAATTTGGGTAAGGAAGAGATTCCAGAAATTAAAACTACTCCAAGGCAGAATGCGCAGCCCGGGGGAGGAGATGAGTTCCGCTTCTTGGAAGATGCTAACAGTAACAGGACTTAAAAGTGTGCAAAGCTTTTTACATACTTTACCTCATTTAATCTTCCTAACAGCTTTGTGCCATTTTCCCTGTTTGGCATATGAGACACCTGAAGCTGAGAAAGATTCAGTGATTTGACCAGAGTCACATAGCTCACATCCGAGACAACGTCTGAACTTAGGTCTTCCTGATTCTAATGCCAGCACTCTATCCACTGTATCACTTAAAAACAGATTCTTTTTTTACATATACAGGGTCTAATAAACACACATTCATACATATGTAGAGGGTAGCAAGACACTGTGGACAAAACAGTGGCCTCAGAGTTGGGAAACACAGGTTCAATTTTCTCTTACACAATAAAGTTTTATGGTCTGATTTTACATTGCAAACACTTGCAGAATGCGATCATCTCCTGAGATATCTCTTGTAACAAAGTAAAACATTTAAGCTAAACAATACTAGTGTCCTCATTTGAAAGTATACACAACATTTCACATCTATCACATTTCTCACCTCTATTTTTAAAAATTGAAAAACAATTATTATTGAAAAGAAAAATCAATTCCTTATAACAAATATGCATAGCAAGCAACATGCTTCAATGGCTATATGTCTTTGTGTGTATATACATATATATATATAAACACAAACATATAAATATAAATCTTCAAGCTTTCCTTTACCTAAGAGCCTGCTAAATTATGCAATTCAGAGAACTTTCCTATCAGAGATTAGTGTAGATCAAGATTCACAACGATCATTAACTGTGGAGCCAACATTTATTCTGTAAAGTGTAATTAAAAAAAACATTTTCTTAATAAAGACTGAACAGATAAAACATGATTGTTTTTACTCTTTGAACTATAGTTCATTGATTCTAATGAAGATTTTCAGAGACAAAAAATCAGGATGAATATTTTTGTTTTCTTTTGGTCCAAACCTATAGTTTCATTGGTGTAGGAATTCAGGGTTAGGGTTAGCGGTTACTCTCGACTTATTATATTGGAGAATTTATTTTATGTACTTAATAAGAAAAGCATTCCATCCAAAGATTTGCTGTTATTTTCTAATCTGCAGAATTTAGAATTTGGCAAATTCTACTCCTTGAAAAAAATTAAGTGGCTTATTAGTTAATAAACAACTCAAAAAAGCTGTGCTCAAGGTTATTGCTGTAACCTAACTAATCCTTTTTTATCTACTACATATATAATCCTCATATTAATCTTCCTTTGTCTTTCTCAGAGTTTAAATACTTTTTTATCAAAATGCTTAAATATTCTAATGAACATGATTTTGTTTTAGCTTCTTTCAAAAATACAAATGATTATGTAATAGAATCTTCTCATTTGTGTCATTTTACACTTACTCGTGACTTTTAAGCTAAAATTTTAGGATTTAGGAATGTGTGCATTATCTAGAACAGTTTTCGTACCATACATGATCATTCATGGACATACCCTATGCTACAAAAACAATTTTATAAATAGAAAAATTAATGTAATCTCCAATGCAGACATTACATAAAACAAAATTTAATTAGCAAAATCTAACATACAACCTTTAAAAATAAAATATCATTCTCAAGAGAATTTTGTGACTTTCTATTTATGAATTTTTAAGAAATCAAATAAATATATTTGATGCATGGTTTTGATATGTAAATATTCATACATGCACACTATATGAGCACATAATTTATGTGCATATATAATATCAAACATATGCATTTATGAAGAACTACAATGACAACTCAAAAAATTCAAGATTAATTTTAAAATGAAAACTTACATCATACTGTAAACTCAGGGGAGAAGGTTTTAAATGCACTGAAGTTTGATATCACATATTACACAATGACTATGCATGTGTGTATATGCTCTTATCGACAGACTATTATATATAGTCTCAAAATGTATACTAAAACTGTATCGTTTACAAAGTTCACACAAATATGCATGATAAATTAAATTGGCTCATTAAAAATTATGAAATTCGTTTAATCAAATTCCAAAGGGAAATCTGAGATTTTAGAATGTAGCATTTACACAAAGATAGATACATAAATGTACACATATCTGTATGTATGAAAGTTTTACTATATGTGAATTATGTAATTGGATTACAATAAATTTCATAAACTTGACTGAGCCCATTTCTTTTATCACAGATATATTTATATCTATATCTATACATCTATATTATTTTTCCAGTGTGGTTTGTGCACAGCCCCATGACTTAGATTGATACAGTATATATTTTGAAACTTTTTTCCTTAAAAAAGATTTAGTAAATTTGGAATAATGCATATTATGTGTGTCATTGAAGGGAAGTTTTCAGATCAACGAGCTCCTACAAGTAAATAGTGTTCTACGAAAATAAAAAAGGAAGTTAATAAGAACTATGCTTTTGGAATCATTTTGGGGATTTTTATATCAAATGCTTATCTACTTAATTCATATTTTGAAAAACTCAATGAATTTTTAAAAAATGAATAACACATAGTAATATTTTCTATATAGTACACTTTTCTTTCTTCTTCATTCTGAGGCTTACATTTTGCCCATTCTAATACTTGCTAATTCATTTGCCATTGAAAGCTAAAAGGAAGATCAAATTTTAAGTAGGATGTTTATTAATGATACTAACTTTCTTCTGCATTATGGGTAAAAAAAATAGGCAATATTTGACTACAATACAAAACCCAATACACATGTAATTAGTAATCCTGATTTCAAAATAAATATTTCATAACTGAAACATACCATACTTTGGCTAGATGCAAATGAAAAAAACTTTTTAGTTAACATTTCTAAGTTATGATTTCATGACAGCCATTACCTCATTATGTAAGTTATATCTTAGTGCGTTTGAAAGTCACAAACACAAAGCAGAAAAGCAGAATAAGAAAATAGTACCCAAGTATATGGTTAAATATGCTAACATTAACATTAAACCAACAGTATTTTCCCCACAACATGTATAACTAATTCTTCTAATCAAGTAGAAATAATCTAAACTAATCTAAATGGGCTCTACATATTAAAATTATCACACCATGAGAAAACTAAGACAAAACAAGCACACACTCATTACAAAAGCATGCAATGCAATGTTTTCATAGGCTCATGCTTTTATGTGGTATTCCAAACCCTGACAAACCTGGCTCAGTTTGCCTTTTCTTTTTCAGTAATGGTTTGTCATCAGGTATTGTACCATTCACCTTTTTCTTCTGGTCTTCCCATGTAACTTCTGGCATAAACCAAGAGAAATCAGAACTTGTCAGAAACATTAATTGAAAAGCACAAGAAGATACCTAAAAGCATTTCAGGGAAGTTATTATATTCAAATAGCATTTTTGGAACAAAATGTTTTGGTATTTAATAATTGAAGGACATTTTTTCCTATAGGCTCCCGTATGCTTTATTGTACACATTTGTAAGAAAAACATTATTACTATGAAATGTTTTCTATTGCCTTTAAAAATCCAGTGATTTAAGCTTGCAGATTTTAAAAACTAATTCAAAATAAAATCATTGAAAATAACAAAATAGCTTTTTTTTCAAAACTTTATATTTGCATTATGTGACTTTAAAAAAAACTAATCCATCAACATTTTGCAACTCCCATTATTAGAAAAAATATTACTGTAAAATTAAATAAAATTTAGCTATAAAGTTTAACAAAGAAAAGTATAAAAGATAAAAAGGTTTTTTTTTTCAAAAATAAGATGAGAAAATAAAGATCCAGAAATGGAAATGCTCATGTTTCTTTTTTTTTTTTTTTTTAATTTATTTTTATTTTATTTTATAATTATAACATTTTTTGACAGTACATATGCATGGGTAATTTTTTACAACATTATCCCTTGCACTTACTTCTATTCAGATTTTTTCCCTTCTTCCCCAAACCCCTCCCTCAGATGGCAAGCAGTCTTATATATGTTAAATATATTACAGTATAATTTAGGTACAATATATGTGTGTAGAACCGAATTTTTTTGTTGCACAGGAAGAATTGGATTCAGAAGGTAAAAATAACAGTTTACATTCATTTCCCATTGTTCCTTTTCTGGATGTAGCTGGTTCTTTCCATCATTAATCAATTGGAATTGGATTAGCTCTTCTCTATGTTGAAGAAATCCACTTCCATCAGCATACATCCTCGTACAGTATCATTGTTGAAGTGTATAATGATCTTCTGGTTCTGCTCGTTTCACTCAGCATCAGTTGATGTAAGTCTCTCCAAGCCTCTCTATATTTCTCCTGTTGGTCATTTCTTATAGAACAATAATATTCCATAACATTCATATACCATAGTTTATCCAACCATTCTCCAATTGATGGACATCCATTCATCTTCCAGCTTCTAGCCACTATGAAAAGGGCTGCCACAAACATTTTGGCACATATGGGTCTCTTTCCGCTCTTTAGTATTTCTGTGGGATATAAGCCCAGTAGTAGTACTGCTGGGTCAAAGGGTATGCACATTTTGATAACTTTTTGGGCATAATTCCAGATTGCTCTCCAGAATGGTTGGATTCTTTCACAACTCCACCAACAATGCATCAGTGTCCCAGTTTTCCCACAGCCCCTCCAACATTCATCGTTATTTGTTCCTGTCATCTTAGCCAATCTGACAGGTGTGTAATGATACCTCAGAGTTGTCTTAATTTGCATTTCTCTGATCAATAGTGATTTGGAACACTCTTTCATATGAGTGGAAATAGTTTTAATTTCATCATCTGAAAATTGTCTGTTCATATCCTTTGACCATTTATCAATTGGAGAATGGCTTGATTTCTTATAGATTAAAGTCAATTCTCTGTATATTTTGGAGATGAGGCCTTTATCAGAACCTTTAACTGTAAAAATTTTTTCCCAATTTGTTACTTCCCTTCTAATCTTGTTTGCATTAGTTTTGTTTGTGCAGAAACTTTTTAATTTGGTGTAATCAAAATGTTCTATTTTGTGATCAATAATGGTCTCTAGTTCTCCCTTGGACACAAACTCCTTCCTCCTCCACAAGTCTGAGAGGTAAACCATCCCATGTTCCTCCAATTTATTTATGATTTCGTTCTTTATGCCTAAATCTTGGACCCATTTTGATCTAATCTTAGTATGTGGTGTTAAATGTGGGTCCATGCCTAGTTTCTGCCATACTAATTTCCAGTTTTCCCAGCAGTTTTTGTCAAATAATGAATTCTTATCCCAAAATTTGGGATCTTTGGGTTTGTCAAAGATTAGATTGCTATTTTTATTCACTATCTTGTCCTGTGAACCTAACCTATGCCACTGATCAACTAGTCTATTTCTTAGCCAATACCAAATGGTTTTGGTGACTGTTGCTTTATAATATAGCTTTAAATCAGGTACACTTAGACCACCTTCCTCTGACTTTTTTTTCATTAGTTCCCTTGCAATTCTCGACCTTTTATTCTTCCATATGAATTTTGTTGTTATTTTTTCTAGGTCATTAAAATAGTTTCTTGGGAGTCTGATTGGTATAGCACTAAATAAATAGATTAGTTTGGGGAGTATTGTCATCTTTATTATATTCGCTCGGCCTATCCAAGAACATTGAATGTCTTTCCAATTATTTAAATCTGACTTTATTTTTGTGGCAAGTGTTTTGTAATTTTGCTCATATAATTCCTGACTCTCCTTTGGTAGATATATTCCCAAATATTTGATACTATCGACTGTTATTTTGAATGGAATTTCTCTTTGTATCTCTTGCTGTTGGATTGTGTTGGTAATGTATAAAAATCCTGAGGATTTATGTGGATTTATTTTGTATCCTGCGACTTTGCTAAAATTCTGAATTATTTCTAATAGCTTTTTAGCAGAGTCTTTGGGGTTCTCTAAGTATACCATCATGTCATCTGCGAAAAGTGACAATTTGATTTCTTCATTTCCTACTCTAATTCCTTGGATCTCTTTCTCGGCTCTTATTGCCAATGCTAGAGTTTCTAGTACTATATTGAATAGTAATGGTGATAGTGGGCAACCTTGTTTCACTCCTGATCTAACAGGGAAAGGTTCTAGTTTATCACCATTACATATGATGTTTACTGAAGGTTTTAAATATATGCTCCTTATTATTTTAAGGAATAGTCCGAAATGCTCATGTTTCAAAAGATCACATGGTTAAATATTAAACTTGTTAATGTCTTTTACATCTTCATTAATGAGAAAAAATTGCCAATGTGTATGTTAATCATTCCCATAATTGACTTAATAAAGATATTCATAAGAATAATCTTCAAGACTTCTGAAAATCATTAGTGGTAGCTAGGTGACACAGTGGATAAAGAGCCAGGCCTGGAGTAAAGAAGACATCTTCCTGAATTCAAATCCTACCTCGAACACTTGTGACCCAGACCAAATCTTTGCCTCAGATTCCTCATCTGTAAAAGGAGATGGAGAAGCAATGGGAGTTAAGTGACTTGCCCAGGGTCACACAGTTAGGAAGTATTAAGTATCTGACCACATTTGAACTCAGGTCCTCCTGTCTTCAGGGCTGGAGCTCTATCCACTGCACCACCTCGCTGCCCTGAATTTTCTTTTAGGGCAGTTAAAAGGAGGCTATATAGACAGAGAGCAGTCATATGTGTTGAATTTGAAAGGACAGTAATTAAAACAATAAAAATAAGGGGTTAAAAAAGAAATATACTAAGAAAAAGCAAAAGGGAGAGGTAGAATGGGGTAAAATATATAAAAGAAGCAAGAAAAAGGTTATTTTTACACTGAAGAAGCAGATGGGGGGGTGATAAGAAAGAATGAATGAACGTTACTCTGGTCAGAACTGGCTCCAAAAGGGAATAACATTCACACTTAATTGGGTTATAGAAATCTATTTTACCCTACAGGAAAGTAGGAGGGAAAGCAGATAAGGTAAAGGGAATGGAGTGAGGATGATCAAGGAGAAACAAGACTAGGGGCAGGGTGGAAGAAAGAAGAAAACACTTCTGATGAGGGAAGGTGTGAAGGGAGAGAAAATAGAATAAAAAGGTGGAAACAGAATGGAAGGAAATACTGTAGTATTTAGCAATAGTAACTGAAAAAAATTTGAAGCAAGTTTTTTCTGATAAGGAGCTCATTTCTCAAATATATAGATAACCATTCAAATGAATAAAAATAAGATACAATTCCCAATTGGCAAATGATCAAAAGATATGAACATTTTTCAAATGAAGTAATCAAAGTTTTCTACAGCCATATGAAAAACTGTTCTCACTGCTTATTGGAGAAACGCAAATTAAAATAATTCTGCAGTACTACCTTTACCTATTATAGTGGTTGAGAGGTCAGAAAAGAAAAATGACAAACGTTGGAGGGAATGTGAAAAAAGTGAAAACTTAATGGTTATCGGAGTTGAGAACTGATTAAACCATTCTGTTGAGCAATCTGGAACTATGTCCAAAGGTATATAAAACCATGCATATTCTTTGACCTAGAAACGTCACTATAAGGTCTATATCCAAAAAGAAAATTTTTTAAAGGGAAAGGACATATATGTACAAAAATATTTATAGCAGCTTTTTCTGATGGCAAAGAATTGGAAACTGAAGTGATGATCCTCAAGCAGGTAATGGATGAACAAATTGTAGTATGTGATTGTGATGGAACACTATTGTGCCATAAGAAAGGACCATCAGGATGCTCTCAGAAAAACCTGAAACGATTTCCATGAGCTGATACAAAGTGAAATGCACTATGTATAAAAGAACAGCAGTATTGTAAGATGATTTAACTATTCTCAGCAATACAGTCATTCAGGACAACTCTGAAAGGCTTATGATAAAAAATGTTATCCATCCACAAAGAAAGAACTGAGGGTGTCTGAATAAGTATCCTTCCACTTTATTTATTTTCTTGACTTTTTGTCTTTGTTTCCTGTCACAACACAATTTATTAGTTTTAGAAATAATTTTTCGTGAATAAATATGCATCACCTATATTAAATTGCCTGTCTTCTCAATGAAGTAAGCTGAGGAGAAAGGGAGAGAATTTGGAACTCAAAAATTTTAAAAATTAATATTAAAAATATTTTTACATGTTACTATGGAAAAAAGAAATGTCAAATATTTTTTAAAAAGAATTCTGCCTATTGTACTGAATATCCTGTAGAGTTTGTCTAACCATATGCGTATTTAGGAAAGACAATACAGATGGACAATAAATTGGACCCAGAACTTAAGAGGAGGGCATATAAGGCTATATTTCCATGAAAAAATTACAAAGCACTTTGACTATGTCAAGATTCTTGTAAGTTCAATTTCATTAAAATTTTACTTTATCTATAAATTGTGTAAAGGTAGAATTAATTATGGGATTGATTGCTGTAAATATATATTTCTTTTTGTAAAATAAGAAAGTGAAAAATAGAAAGGAAGGGGACATTTATAGAAATATTTCAAAATCTTACCTTCATCATTAATTTCTGTAGCAGCATAAAATGAAAAAAAGAAAGCATTAGACCTTCAGTTTTTCAAAGATTTTCAAAATTCCACTCATTTCACACCCCAGCAAAGTTATGCTGAAGATTCTGCACGCTAGGCTTCAGCCATATGCAAACTGAGAATTACCACAAAAGCAGGATGGCTTTGAAGAACTAGAGACCAGACTGCCAAACATTTACTGGAGAAAGCAAGGGAGTTCCAGAGAAACATTTGCTTTTCCTTAATTGATCACTACACTAAAGCCTTTGACTATGTGGATTACATCAAAACATGGCAAGTCCTTCAAAGAGATGGTACTACCAAATTATCTTACTTGTCTCCTGAGGAACCTGTATGTGGGACAAGATTGGAAAAGGATTCTGAATATTATCACGATATTTATTTGGCTTAAATGCACAGTGCACCCTGCAAATGCAGGCTGGATGAATCAAAAACTGGAATTACGGTTGCTGGGAGAAATATCAACAACTTCAGATGATATAATCTGATGGCAGAAAGTGAAGATGAGTCCAGAAGTCTCTTGATGAGAATGAAAGAGAAGAATGTAAAAGTTGGCTTGAAGTTTAACATAAAAAAGACTGAGATCGTGGCAAGGGATCCCATTGCCTACTGACAAATAGAGGAATGGAATAAGTGTTAGATTTTATATTTTCAAGTTCAAAGATCACGGCAGACAGCCACTGCAGCCATGAAATTAAAAGACTCTTGCTCTCCAAAGGAAAGCTATGGTAAATCTGGACGGCATAGTAAAAAGCAGAGACATCACTTTACTGACAAAGTTCTGTGTAGTTAAGGCTATGACACTTTCAGCAGCAACATGTGGCAGTAAGAGTTGGACTATAAAGAAAGTTGAGTGCTATAGAATTGATGCTGTTTAATTGGGGTGATGCAGAAGATTTTTGAGAGTCCCTTGGATGGCAAGAAGGTCAATTCAGTTAAGATTTAAGGAATTAATTCAGGCTACTCACTAGGAAGCAAATAATGGAGCTGAAGCTGAAATACTAAGGTCACATAAGAAGAAGATAGGACTTAATGGGAAAGACACCAATGTTAGGAAAGATTGAAGGCCAAAAGAAAAGGGGACAGGAAAGGACGGGATGGACAGATATTGTCATGGAAACAATGAACAGGAGTTTGAACAGACTTTGAGAGACAGTGGAAGATACAAGGCCTGGCATGCATAGGTCTATAGGGTTGCAAAGAGTAAGACATAATGACAGTGACACAACGGTCAAATTCCTGCAATTTGTTTCAAATGAGCTAAGATTTTGGAAGTATTTTTTAAGTTAACCATTTTTTTAAAAATAGCAGATAAACTCTTAATTCTATTTATTTTTCCCTTTAGAATTTCTAATATCCAAATAGGTAACCAAGTGGGAAAAAATAGAAAGGAATAGAGAAACAGCAGTAAGCACTTTTAAATAAAATGTTATTTATATATGTCAGCAGATTTCCACAAGAAGAAAACTGCAAACTTGACTGAGAACACGCATAATAGAACATAAAAGTACATTCTATATTAAAATATCAATAAAAGAGTTAGTATTTAAGACACAAAATAGTTAAGTCTTGGTTTTGTTTGTATAATGTTAATTATAATGGTATCAAAATGTCTGCCAAATTTTAGCAAAGTTGCAACTTAAAATGGCTCAATGACTCTTTAAAATGTCACAATTCATCTTTTAAAAATAAGTTGTTGTGTTTTTTCTTTCAAATAAAACATACATGTGAGGGAAAGGAAAGGGAGGGCTTACTCTAAAATGCATATTCTGAAATTGAAAGGGTTCTTGGAAACCAATTCATCCCAGAAAGGTTAAATGACTTAGCAGGGTAAAATGAGGATAAAATGACTGGTGGAGTTGAATTATCTCACCGTGTTTCCAGTAAAATCTTTGGGTTTCCTGCTTGTTTCCTTCATTGTTTGCTGGGTTTGGAGATGAGAATGGTAAGCCTTAGCAAGGAAATGGGAAGATGCATCAGAGAAAGTGAAAATTCTACCTCAAAAAGATAGTAAGAAGGAAGGGAATCAGCATAAAAATGTTAACCATTAACTGATGATGAAAAACACTGGCAATGAAATACTAAAAAGAAAATCCCATAAATGGAGAAAATAATAAAGAAAATGCCCTTGATTTATGTGAGAAATGTTTCATATTTATGTCAAGCACGTGTCATATGTCTTCACCTAAGGATGAAAACTTTGAAGCATTTTGCTCAAGTGTTTTGTTTAGTTTCCTAAATGCTAACATATATAATAGTGACTTACAAAGAAAAGTGTCCACAGTTGTGAAGGGATGCAACCATTCTGGAGAGCAATTTGGAACTACACTCAAAAACTTATCAAGCTGGGCATAGTCTTTGATCTAGCAGTGTTACTGGGCTTATATCCCAAAGAAATATTAAAGAAGGGAAAGGGACCTGTATGTGCAAGAATATTTGTGGCAGCCCTTTTTGTAGTGGCCAGAAACTGGAAATTGAATGGGTGCCCATCAATTGGAGAATGGCTGAAAAAATTATGGTATATGAATGTTATGGAGTTATATTGTTCTGTAAGAAATGACTAGCAGGACGAATACAGAGAGGCTTGGAGAGACAACTCTTACTGCCACATGCTGCTGCTGAAAGAGTTATAGCCTTAACTCCACAGAACTTTGTCAGTAAAGTGATGTCTCTGCTCTTTACTATGCTGCCCAGATTTCCCATAGCTTTCCTTTGGAGAGCAAGAGTCTTTTAATTTCATGGCTGCAGAGGCTGTCTGCCGTGACCTTTGAACTTGAAAATGAACTGATGCTAAGTGAAGTCACAAAACCAGGAGATCATTATACACTTCAACAACAATACTATATGAGGATCAATTCTGATGGAAGTGTTTATCTTCGACAATGAGAGGATCCAAATCAGTTCCAATTGATCAGTAATGAACAGAACCAGCTACACCCAGCAACAGAACACTGGGAAATGAGTGTGGACAACAACATAGCATTTACACTCTTTCTATTATTGTTTCCTTGCATTTTGGTTTTTCTTCCCAGGTTATTTTTACTTTTTTTCTAAATCTGATTTTTCTTGTGCAGCAAGATAACTGTATGTATATATATATATATATATATATACATATATATATATATATACACATATATTATATTTAACAAATATTCTAACATAGTTAACACGTATGGGAATATCTGCCATTTAGGGGAGGGGATGAAGCGAAGGAGGGGAAAAGTTGGAACAGAAGATTTTGCAAGGGGCAATGTTGAAAAATTACTCATGCATATGTTTTGTCAATAAAAAGCTATAATAATTTTTAAAAAAGAAAAGAAAATATCCACAGTGGAGATAGTAAGTATGTTCTAACATTTCTGCCTAAGAGAAATTTTCTGGAACATAGGATCACAAAAGGAAACAAAAAAGTAAGTAAAGCTAATTAATTGTCTGAAAGAGGGATTAAATTTCTTTTGAGATGATAGATAAAAGGCTACTCCCACTGCACAGAAGCACTAAAAACAGTAACTTTATGATACAATTAAAAAAAAGAATGCCAGAGTTAGAGTCTGAGAAGCTAGATGTGAATTCTAACATGTAAAAGTAGCAGAGTGATCCTGAGAATGGCAGTTTAATCACTCTTGACATCAATTATATAAAATGAAGGTGACCCATAAAGTCCTTTCTACTATTAAAACCATGATTCAACTCATCAGGCTCACCCCCACATCCCCCCCCATACCCAACAAGAATGGTAACACTAATTAGATGGATTTCCAAAAAGGAACGCTAGTCTTTATAGCAACAGATTGGCACATTAAAATCATTTAATTATTTTCATTCATAATAAGCTAATCTGCTTTCAGATTTTGAGTATGTGGCCCTAATCTTGCTTTTATCTGGTACCTAGTTCAATAACCTTAAAGAAGTGCACTGATTCAACCCAGATGGAGGAAAGTAAAAATAGTATCATTTTAATGGCACGGTTAAGTTCAAGTTTAAAGTTAGCGCCAATAGAAGGAAAAAACTCAATTTTAGGGGTCCTGAAAACCTATTCATTAAAGAACATATAAAAGAACACAGTCTAAAAATATTGTTTTCATCTTTATCACTGTCCTCATTGGCATGATACCTGGAAGTTTTTTTTATTAATTTTTATAATTATAACATTTTCTTTGACAGTATATATGTATAGGTAGTTTTTTTTTTTTTTTTTTTTACAACATTATCCCTTGTACTCCCTTCTGTTCTAAGTTTTTCCCCTCCTTCCCTTCACCCCCCCTAGATGGCAGGCATTCCCATACATATTAAATATCATATAGTATATCTTAAGTACAATATATATGTGCAGAAGCGAATATTGTTGTTGTTGTTGCAAAGGAAGAATTGTATTCGCAAGGTAAAAATAATCTGGGAAGAGAAACAAAACAACAACAACAAAAAAACAAAAAAACAAAAACAATGCTCTCAGTTTACTCTCATTTCCCAATGTCCCTTTCCTGGGTGTAGCTGATTCTGTCCATCATTGGTCAATTGGAATTGGATTAGCTCTTCTCTATGTTGAAGATATCCACTTCTATCAGAATGCATCCTCATACAGTATCATTGTTGAAGTGTATAATGACCCCCTAGTTCTACTCGTTTCACTCAGCATCAGTTCCTGTAAGTCTCTCCAAGCCTCTCTGTATTCCTCCTGTTGGTCATTTCTTACAGAACAATATTATTCCATAACCTTCATATACCATAATTTACCCAACCATTCCCCAATTGATGGGCATCCATTCATCTTCCAGCTTCTAGCCACTATGAAAAGGGCTGCCAGAAACATTTTGGCACATACAGGTCCCTTTCCCTTCTTTAGTATTTCCTTGGGGTATAATCCCAGTAGTAGCACTGCTGGGTCCAAGGGTATGCACATTTTGATAACTTTTTGGGCATAATTCCGGATTGCTCTCCAGAGTGGTTGGATTCTTTCACAACTCCACCAACAATGCATCAGTGTCCCAGTTTCCCACAGCCCCTCCAACATTCATCGTTACTAGTTCCTGTCATCTTAGTCAATCTGACAGGTGTGTATTGGTATCTCAGAGTTGTCTTAATTTGCATTGCTCTGATCAATAGTGATTTGGAACACTCTTTCATATGAGGGGAAATAGTTTTAATTTCATCATCTGAAAATTGTCTGTTCATATCCTTTGACCATTTATCAATTGGAGAATGGCTTGATTTCTTATAAATTAAAGTCAATTCTCTGTATATTTTGGAGATGAGGCCTTTATCAGAACCTTTAACTGTAAAAATGTTTTCCCAATTTGTTACTTCCCTTCTAATCTTGTTTGCCTTAGTTTTGTTTGTGTAGAAACTTTTTAATTTGGTGTAATCAAAATGTTCTATTTTGTGATCAATAATGGTCTCTAGTTCTCCCTGGGACACAAACTCCTTCCTCCTCCACAAGTCTGAGAGGTAAACCATCCCATGTTCCTCCAATTTATTTATGATTTCGTTCTTTATGCTTAAATCTTGGACCCATTTTGATCTTATCTTAGTATGTGGTGTTAAATGTGGGTACATGCCTAGTTTCTGCCATACTGATTTCCATTTTTCCCAGCAATTTTTGTCAAATAATGAATTCTTATCCCAGAATTTGGGATCTTTGTGTTTATCAAACATTAGATTGCTATTTTTATTCGCTATCTTGCCCTGTGAACCTAACCTATGCCACTGATCAACTAGTCTATTTCTTAGCCAATACCAAATGGTTTTGGTGACTGTTGCTTTATAATACAGTTCTAGATCAGGTACAGCTAGACAACCTTCATTTAATTTTTTTTTCATTACTTCCCATGAAATTCTCGACCTTTTGTTCTTCCATATGAATTCTGTTGTTATTTTTTCTAGATCATTAAAATAGTTTCTTGGGAGTCTTATTGGTATAGCACTCAATAAATATATTAGTTTAGGGAGTATTGTCATCTTAATTATATTTGCTCGGCCTATCCAAGAGCACTGAATGTCTTTCCAATTATTTAAATCTGACTTTATTTTTGTGGCAAGTGTTTTTTAATTTTGCTCATATAATTCCTGACTCTCCTTTGGTAGATATATTCCCAAATATTTGATACTATCGACTGTTATTTTGAATGGAATTTCTCTTTGTATCTCTTGCTGTTGGATTGTGTTGGTAATGTATAAAAATGCTGAGGATTTATATGGATTTATTTTGTATCCCGCAACTTTGCTAAAATTCTGAATTATTTCTAATAGCTTTTTAGCAGAGTCTTTGGGGTTCTCTAAGTATACCATGATGTCATCTGCAAAGAGTGATAATTTGATTTCCTCTTTTCCTACTCTAATTCCTTGAATCTCTTTCTTGGCTCTTATTGCTAGAGTTTCTAGTACTATATTGAAAAGTAATGGTGATAGTGGGCAACCTTGTTTCACTCCTGATCTTACAGGGAAAGGTTCTAGTTTATCGCCATTACATATGATGTTTACTGAAGGTTTTAAATATATGGACGTTATTATTTTAAGCCAATTATTTATTCCTATACTCTCAAGAGTTTTTAGTAGGAATGGATGTTGGATTTTATCAAATGCTTTTTCTGCATCTATTGAGATGATCATATGGTTTTTATTAATTTGATTATTAATATGGTCAATTATACTAATAGTTTTCCTAATCTTAAATCAGCCCTGCATTCCTAGTATAAATCCCACTTGGTCATAGTGTATTATCCTGGGGATGATTTTCTGAAGTCTTTTTGCTAATATCTTATTTAAGATTTTAGCATCAATATTACTTAAGGAAATTGGTCTATAGTTTTCTTTCTCAGTTTTCAATCTACTTGGTTTAGGTATCAGTACCATGTCTGTGTCATAGAAGGAATTTGGTAGGACTCCTTCAATCCCTATTTTTTCAAATAGTTTACATAGCATTGGAGTTAGTTGTTCTTTAAATATTTGGTAGAATTCACATGTAAGATACCTGGAAGTTTTAATCTGTTAGAATTTTGGGGGGAGAGTTGGAGGGATATGGGAATGTAAAGGGTCACTGGAAAGGTGAATGTTGAAAACGATGATTGCATGTATTTAGAAAAATAAAAAAATTATTTTAAAAATAATTGAGATGACTCTATGACTCATTTTCTGTATATAATAAACCTGAGAATCATCTATATGAATTCATAGGAGCTGATGAGATCTCCAGGTGAAATAGTATAAAGAGGTTCCAAGGCACTCAGAATCTCAAGGGTCATTTATAGTTAGTTATCAGGCAAAACTTAGGTAAAGATCAACCAAAGGAGGCTGAGAAGGAGCAGTCAGATGGGTAAGAGGAGAAGCAGGACAGAAGAGAGTCACAAAATCCTAAAGAGAAGAGAGTATCAGGGGAGGAGAATGTGACTGGCCCTGTCAGAGGCTGCAGGAGGAAGACTGAGGAAAGGCCATTGGGCATGGTAGCTTAGAGGTCATTGGTAACTTAGGGTGGGCAGTTTTGGTTGACTGATGAGGTCAGAAGCCAGACAAGAGTGAAAGAAACATAGGTGGAGGTACTGATTGTAGACAGCCTTCTCAGAGAATTTAGACACAAAAGAGAAGAGGGACACGAGATGATAGCTAACAAGGGTTGGACAGATCCAGGGAGGGAGGATCTGCCAGTGTCTACAGGGGATCAGGGGACTGAAGACAAATGAGAAGGTGGAGATGGTAAAAGGAAGGAAGGTAATAGGATGGTAATAGGAAGACATCAGATGGAGAACATCAGAGGGAGTGGGATCATTTATGCATATAAAGCCCCTCTGGGTTTGTCTTGGCAAGGAGAAGGACCACCTCTATAACCGAGACAGAAGTGAAAGAGAAGATAATAGCAGAAGGCGTTTGAGTGATCTAAAATGAGGAAGAAGGGAGAAGAGGGATCTTAGTATTGTGATGTGATAGGCAAAAAATACATTCATTAGTGTTTACAAGCAAGGACGTGATCATGATCCATATTGTACTCAGGTCAGCCTACATCTGACATATGTTAATTTTTGGAACAAACGGTTAGAAAATGTGTTGATAAATTGGCTAGGTCTATAAGGGGGCAAGCAGAATAAGAGCTTTGATGTCAAGGCCTATGAGGGTCAGTTGAAAGAAATGGGCACATGAAGTTCAGAGAAGACAAGGCCAAGGCAGGATGTTACAGGTGTCTTCAAAGACTATCACATGGAAGGCATGGTTTTAAACTAGCTCTGATTGGCTTTGCTGAGTAAAACTGTGACCCATGAATGAATTACAAGCCTCAAACAGGCAAATTTAGACTTGATTTAAAGAAAAATTCCAACAATTAAAATCATCAAGTTATTCAAAACCAAAAAGGGCTGTATCAGGAGGAAGTGATTTGTCCTTTATTCCAGATCTTCATACAAAAACTTTAGAATTACTTGTATAATGGGTTTCTGTTCAGGAATGAGAGAGGATCTCTCAGGTCCTGTCCAACTTAGAGTTGATAAAGTTTTACTGTTCCCATTTTATAGGAGAATATTGACATTCAGAGCACTTTTATGATTTTTCCAAAGTCACAGTTACTAAGTGGAAGCATTATGACTCCAAATCAAGCCTAATTATTCAAAATTCAAAGGGTTTTTTTCCTGCTACTATGATGTTATTGTGAGGCAGATGGGTATAAATAGATATCTGCAGAATCAATGATCTTAGTTTTTCTTATAACTTCCAAGAAATTACATGAAGTTGCTACAAAGAGAGCAAAGTTCCAAGTGTGTGACAAAACTGCCCATTCTCTTACCGAGTTCTTTTCCAGAAAAATAGCCCAAATGGTTTTTTCTTAGGATATGTCTGCAGATAAACTTCTGCACATAAGTAGAAAAGCTAAGAAGAGATGGGAAAGGAGTTAGCTGAGTGGGAGGAATATTCCTCTACCTTCCCAGATGCCTCCTGCTCTCATTTAACTTCTACCTGCAACTTTTGTTTGATTCTTTGCTCTGCATACTCCTTAGCATTTGGGCATTTTTTAGCTAACATTACTTTTCTTTGTATTCATTTAAATGTTGTCTACAAAGTATTCTTCCCAGTACAAATTTTGCCTTTAAATTATTTATCTAAAGTTTTATAGAATTGTTTTTTTACTTAGGTGACAGTTTAATCATGTGAGTTCAAGTTCCCAAGAAAGATCCTCCAAGCTGGAAAGACTTTGAGAATAAGCCTACACAAGTATTTATCTGATACTTTGGAATGAATAAGCTCAGAGAAATGGAAAGTTTTATCACCACATGGCTAGACACCAGATGATGTCTATTTATTTACAATTTATGAAGACCATTCACTAACATGTAGAGCTATTTTAGAAGAAATAAAGAAATATACCAAGGAATCACAAATCCTTTTAAGCAATGCATGAATATTATGAGCCTGCCATGTAGTATAAGTTCATCATTATTTGTCCTTCCCCCTTCCCAGGCAATTGGGGTTAAGTGACTTGCCCAGCTAGACAGTGTTAAGTGTCTGAGATCAGATTTGAATTCAGATCCTCCTGACTTCAGGACTGGTGATTATTGTTTCCTAACTAATATTTAATTTACCTCCAAACCCAAAGAAAATGGAATTTGCTTAGTGACAGACCCGGGGTTGGTGCGTGGGAAACAAATATCCCATAATAGAGAAAGCACATTCTAAACTTCATTCTATTTGCTTTCTCCAACTGGCAGGCAGAGTACAAAGCAATTTTCTCTTATGGCTTCCTCCCCTTTATACACTTTGTCACTTCTACTTTCAGACATCCCTTCTCAAAGCAAAGCTATTGTTTATTCCCTGCCAAGTCTCCAAATGCCATAGTACATCTAAAATATCCCCCTTCAACCTCAGCCCACTTAAATGTCTTTACTTATGCATTAAAAAAAAAATCTAAAAATACCATCTCTTTCAGGAAGCCTTCTAGTACTTACTAGACAAGAGGGGACAATTTCCTTGGGCGATGGACTTTTTCCTCATTCTCTGTCTTAAGTAATAGTTAAGTTCTTCAAGTTATGCATCAAAAATCACTTACTCTCAATCTCTTAATGGTTTTTTTGGGTTGTCTCTATGTTTGTAAACTTACACCAGTCTATCTTGATAATCTACAACTCCCCTAAAATAGAGAAACCAATATGATTCTCTTCAGTGTCCAATAACATGTCAGCTATACTTAGGCATTTGATCGAGATAATGTGACTTACCAAAGCGTTTGGATCTGCCTGAGAGAAGATATAACGCAGGAAAACCCCAGGAGGAGCAGGTCGGTATTTGAGTCTCAATTCCTTATAGACTGGTTCTCAAGGTCATTCTTCCAACTGCCTCTTTTTATCTTGAATCCTCACTTTCTCCCCAAAGGATGTGTGATTCAGCAAAGGCAACACGCCGATGATTACTTCCTTCATCTCTTTACATACATGACATTCTCTTCCTTTTTGCTAATTCATGGTTCTATCTCCCTTCAAAAGTGCGCATATGCTCCAAGAACTTTCCCTGAGTAATGTGACCTAATCTCGGGGCTAGAGGGGTGACCCTTGGGAATCTAGCAGCACACATCTGGGGTGGTGCAAAAGGGCCACAGAAGGAGAAAGTGAGAGCAATCAATTCTGACACTAATACTCCTGGGATTACTTCTTCCTGGAACACTGGAAGAAAGACCCCCTGGTGAAGTGGGACTCAATGAGGGTGCAGAGCTCAGTCCCTTTGGCGTGTCCCCCAGAACAAATAAGCAAGCCAGAGTGTAGGGTCTGGTGACATCCACTGGGAAAGATGTTGGTTTCCCAACCAGGGAATCGTCCCCTCTGGCATGGAGGCTGCTACATGGGGAGAGGATGGGAGAAGAGGTAAAAGGCTCAGGAATCAGGAACAATTTTCCTTTTATCACTTTAGTACATGATCACTTTGTGTCTCCCTCTCATTTTGAAGTTAAGGCACTGGTGAAACTGTCCAGGCTCCTTGGACTCACTGGATTCATTTTGGCTTTTAGAGGATTGCTTTATATGTGTTAATTTGACTTTCATTCTCCCTCCTTCCATAATCTCAGTTTGGTACCTATGTCAGAGTTCTGCAGACATTGGGAAAGGAGTAAATTGTTTTGGTTACTGAAATTCAAGTACTTAAGTACTTTACCACATGAACAGTCTCCTCTTACTCAATCTATTTTCAAAAAGCAAGCAATCCTTAAGAACAATCAACCCTTCAATCCTTATCTACCTGATTTTTTGTCATTTACAAAGTATGGGGAGAGGGATGGAGTCCAGCCTTAGGATTAGCAGTGTAGAACATCAAGAAAAAATAGTAAGGTCACAGTATCTTCTATCAAACCCATGACAATATTCTTCCCTTGGTTAATGGAGGAACAAGGCAATCGATCCACCCAATACATATTTAATATCTCTAATCCAGAGGGACTGGGATTCACATCCAAAGCAGGCAGGTTTCTTACCACTACCCCAATTCTAGAGGCATTTTTCAACATTCCTCTATTCTAGTTATAATTGTGAAGATGATCACTACATTAATGCAGCATTTTAAAAATCTATAAAGTGATTTAGATACATGATCTAGTTTGATCTTCACAAACAGTACAGTGAGAAAACTGACCCCTGCAGAGTTCTGTGGGATAAAAACTTTCTAGAATCTTTCTATGATAACAGGATTAATTTGACCTAAAGCTTTTTGGGTTTTTTTAAGAAGCTTCCTCACATTACTGATTCACACACTAAGCCTATGGTCAATTAAAATACTTCTTCCTCTGTCTCCTCAAAGTTTTCCCAAAGGATTAAATTCTTTTCTAGCCCATATTTGTGGAAGTAATTTAATTTTACTTAAATGTATACCTGTTGTTATTGCTGTTGATTACATTTCATCTAATTTGGCTTCAGTTCAACATTTCAAGCCAAATGAGATTAACTTTAAATGTTTACTATCATCTTTTTTCTTTAATCTTTTCCTTCTATATTTCACTTCTTGAAGACTTCATTTCATAACATAGATTCAATTATCCTATTTGGACAAATGTGCCTGAAATCTAGATACACTCTCTAAAGTTATCCTGAACCCCAACCTTAAATTTTCAACTGCCTATTAGGACAATTGTGTTTCTGTCTCTTTTCAATGCATCTACACCTGAAGCTCATCATCACTGCTTCCGAACCTGTCTCTTCCCTCAAATCCCCCATTTTCTGGTGACAGCACTATTACTTTTTTTCTATTACTTAATTAGAAACTTGAGAAAAATTTCTAACTTTTCATTTTCTCTCATCCTCCACATCTATTAATTGCCAGGGCCTGTTGACACTATTTCTGCGTCAATCTATTGCATTTCTAAACTATTTCTTTCTTTCTATTCTTGTAGTTCAGATGTTCATTACTTTTCTCCTATAATTACTAATTATTCCCTGGTTCTAACTTCTCCCTCTCCGATCTAACTTTCTTACAGCTATGTAGTATAGTGGAAAAATAAAGACTTGTGCTTGTATTCCCCAAATTTTATCCTACACAATAGGTACTTAATACATGTGTGCTGAATGGACTTAAAAACCAAATAATGTGAGAGACCAATAGGGGCATGGAGAGAGTGCTAACCTCAAAGCTGGGAGAACTGGGGTCTAAATCCCACCTGTCCCTCTTCATTCAGAACTCTGGTCAAGTTTCTAAGAGCATAAGGTGTCATGGCCCAGAGAGGATCTGCTTATCTGAGAGTAAATTTTATACCAGTGAGATCACAAGAACTCTATTATCTGCCATGTTATACTGACTACACTTCCTAAATCGATTAAAGAGAAAAAAAGAAGCCAGTTTACCTTGGCTGAGCCACATTTTTCCCAGGTACCCTTTTTCCCCCCCTCCACACCAAATACATACTTACCGTCAACATACATATAACTTTTATGAAATGCCCTTTGGCTCAGGCTATACCAGTATAAGAATAACCATTTGATGTCTTCTATCCAGTGTTTTAGGTCCTGGAATATAAGTGTGAAAAATGACCCTCAAGGAACTTACAACCTTCTAAGGGGAATATGCCTTTGGGGCCAAAGGGAGCTCTGGGAAACAATGAAGAAATAAAGATCACTTTGCAGAGAACAAAGAGTTTACCTCTCCAATAAGACCACACAAGGTTGTTTAGTGATGAGATCTAGCCTGTCAGCTTTGCCAAAAGGAAAGGAGCAGCACTGGAGTGGCTCACCTGCTCAGTAGTGGGTAGAACAGCTGTATCTGAGCCTTGACGCCGATGATGCTGGGCCATTTTGGCCATGATCACAGGTGATGTACGTGGACTGTCTAGCCCAGGATCTGATAATACCGAGTTCCTTTTTAACAATGGCTGGGGGAAGGAGAGGGAAGTGGGGAGAGGGAGAGGGGGTGCAGAGATGGGATCTGTTAGTCACAGAATAGGCAAATGCTTAACTTGTTCACCCAGTTTAGCTACTGTTGTCAGGAAGCAATCTGTTTGAGAGAAACTGTTGACTAAATGAGATTTTTTTAAATAGTTTTTATTTACCAGATATTTGCATGGGTAATCTTACAGCATTGACAATTGCCAAATGTTTTGTTCCAATTTTTTCCCTCCCCCCCGGGTCGACCAATACATGTTAAATATGTTTGAGTATAAATTAAATACAATATATGTATACATGTCCAAACAGTTGTCTAAATGAGATTCTTAAAAGTTAATCACAGCTCTTCATAGGCACTGATATTATCCCCTTAGTTTTGTT
This sequence comes from Sminthopsis crassicaudata, assembly GCF_048593235.1. Taxonomy (NCBI): domain Eukaryota; kingdom Metazoa; phylum Chordata; class Mammalia; order Dasyuromorphia; family Dasyuridae; genus Sminthopsis; species Sminthopsis crassicaudata. The sequence goes on along the minus strand of NC_133623.1, from coordinate 48,408,529 downwards.
GAATTAAATCTTTTCATAATACTTTATTTACTCATAGAATTTGTATACTAGCAATCCTAGAGAGAATAATCAAAATCTGAAAACTTTCTTCCATGATATTTATGTCTAACTTGAGGAGAGGAGTTGGGAAGAATTAAAATACTAATGTTCAAGTACTGGTATAAAAACGGAATCATTAAGCCAAACAATTCTAAAAAAGAATCAAGAGTTGGGGCAACCAGGTGGCACAGTGGACAGAGCACCAGCCCTGAAGTCAGGAGGACCTGAGTTCAAATCTAGCCTTAGACAATTAACACTTCCTAGCTGTGTGACCCTGAGCAAATCACTTAACTCTAATTGTCTCAGCAATAAATAAATAATGTAATTAATTAATAAACTAATGAATAAATAAATAAATTAATAAACTAATAAATGAATGAATAAATAAATAGATAGATCAAGAGCTGGCTGGATGTGTGGATTTCAATAAAACAGCATCCTTGTGAATTTGGATAATTGATATCTGATCTAAAGCAATTAGAAGTAAAAATGCATTTATTTGCCTATTGTTTATACTTAAATATTCCTTTTTAGAGTACAGATCATAGCAAATGCTTACAAACCAAAAACCCAGGGCATAACTCCCATATTTATCTTTGACCTTTAAATAGGTTGAGCCTCAAGTACAGGATTTACCTCTTCACATGGGCCCAATCCCTCCACAATCTCACCTCACTAAGGGAAGGGCAGTTCAGTTCCAGACTCTAAGCCACTGTCTCCATCTTGGGAATCCAATCTATGGAATGGTAAAGAACAGTATAGGAATGAGAACCTCTGTTCTGAGGACCTGAATACAAAGAAGAAAGGAGAGCACTTTTGTCTGTTCTTTCCTTTAACAGTTTCCTCTCTCATTTTGTGGCTCCAATTCAGATTCTCTTCTGAGCAAAGCTGCTTTCTGACCAGGCCTAGCGCCTTTGTCATTTCTAAAACTACTCAGGGAGGCTTGGAGAGACTTACAGGAACTGATGCTGAGTGAAATAAGCAGAACCAGGAGATCATTCTACACTTCAACAACAACTCTGTAGGAGGATGTATTCTGATGGAAGTGGAGATCTTCACCATAAAGAAGATCTTCTCAAGACCCCATTAGTGGTTTTCTTAGCAGAGATACTGCAGTGGTTTGCCATTACCTTTTGTAGCTCATTTGATAGATAGGGAAACTGAGGCAATGTTAAGTGAGTTGCCCAGGATCACATAGTTAACAAATGTCTGAGGTCATTTCCTGATTTTAGGCTTAGCACACTATCCACAGCACTACTTACCTATAACATGTGTTCTGTCACAACTGGGTTGTTTTGTATTGTATCATATGTTCATAAAGATTAGTTTGGTTTTATTTATCTGTTGTGATTTACCAGTGATACAAGGTTATTTAAAGTCACATGATTATAAATAAATGTGTATGGTTATACATAAATGTGAAGTTTATGAAAAAATACATAATTAATTTATGTTAAAAATCTTGAAAAAATTTTAAACCTCAAAAGTACAATGTTAATGTGACAAAAATAAATTGTAGGTGGTAGCACATGGAGACCCAAACACACACACACACACACATCTATATCTACATATACCTATGCTGTGTTGGAAACATTATCCTTATGATGTTCAAACTGCACACAGTAGTTTGGGAAAATCGGTTCCCAGAGACTGTGTGTGACCACTCTGAGATAAGGACATACTACATCAAGTAAGATTCTTGTTAGTGTGGGTTTTAAGTGAAAGGTGAGGTCAGAGGGTGGAATATAATCCTCTATCAATGCTTGACTTTTGAGAGACAGAGAATAGGAAAGGGGGCACCCTTATGAACAGTAACAGTGGCTGGGTATTTCCCAGAAGCTGTTCTCACCCTCATCCCCCACCCTCACCCCTGCATTTACATTCACACATAATCAAGAACCTTTGAGGGTTTTTGGAGGGAGGAACAAAGAGGTTAAGAGACAGAGAAAGAGAAAATGTGAGAGACAGTAAAAGAAAAAGAAAGAAGAGAGAAAAAGAGAGAAAGAGAAAGTCATTTCAAAAAAAAATACAAATTTGCAAACTGTAACTTTTATAATGTTCCAAATTCTAATTTTTCTATTGATTTTAATTTGCATTATTCTTATTAGTACTTAATTTTCTAAAAGAATCTTTCAATGACAGACATTAAAAAATTATTACATGTCTACCTTTAGTCTGATACTATATACTTGCAGTATTTTATCGAGAGGGAAGTATCCCGCCCCTCCAAAAAAAAGTTAAGGTTTTAAAGTCAAAATAACTATTTCATCCATATTCATCATCTTGTTTTTAGGTATTAACCATCATAAAATCTTTTCAAAAGAACCTGTTTTATATACCCATAATTTTTTGTTCACATTTTGCCTTAAGCCTTATTCAGCAAATAACCTCAGGAAATACTTCTATTTTGTTTACTTTTTTCAATCACATGATTATTTATTGACAACTCCATTATCCCTTTAGTGTCACAGTAAAAAAAAAAAGCCAAAGAAAATTTTAGATATTACCTCATCAGTTAAATCACAAAATAATTTCTTTTAACGACATAATAGATAAACCACTGTAGTAATTCCAGTTCTTCACTGTAGAACCATTTAAATTTTAATCATTTTATGAAGAAAATCAATATTTAAAGATTTGGATATTACCCTCTCAAATATACATATTTCAGGAAAAGGAAATACTTGTAGTGTTGATTTTAAATTAAAAACCCAACAGTTTTCAAACACTGATCTAAAAAGCATACAGGAAAAAAAGTTTTAGAAAAATATTTTGGCAAACTAAGTTAAATATGGAATGCTCTTTTACTCTACAATTTACTGACTACCAACAATCCAAATATCGCCAAGTTTGGGATCCTTGAGAACTCAGTATTTTTTTTCATCTGACTAAAGCCAACCTGAAATGATTAGAAACAAATCTACACAATGTTGCAAAATACATAAAATCCTTTAACTCCAAATATATTTTTCTTATTTGCATATTATGATCAAATCTGGTCTATACTTCATAATTCCATCTGCACTAAAACTGACATTCTATCATAGATGACTCCTCTATAAGAAGATATTTTGGAAGGAGCTAAGAAGCAAAAGATAAATTTGGTACATATTGTACCATACATATTTATCCAATGTTAATATCACCACCACATCAAGATTTTTCCCTCTTCAGAAATTAAAGTATATGCAAAATTATTTAAGATTTTCTATTCTTTATAGCTCTTTATATATCTTAAAAACCAAACTAAGAAGGGTAATGAATATTACACAAAATCTTATTCATTTAGTTAACAAATACCCATTTATTTATTATAATTCATAAGGTAATGTGTTTTTTAATGAGTGTATATGTATAACTAAAAAACACAAAAAAATGAGTGTCCAAGGATTAGAAAAATAATAGAAATATTATTTGATAAATATGTCATATGTTTAAAATCTTAGCATATTAGAGTAAATTAATACCTCAAAGACATGAGAATATGTTGAGTCCAAGTAGCCCTGCCATATGTAGTTTGTTTGGATGTGGGCAAGATTTTGGCTACCTTTAGTCAATGGGACTTCTGTTGGCTGTATATCCTAGAATTTAGGGGCAAAAGAAGTATGACTGCCCCAGATTTAATTATTTGTATCCTTTTTCAATGATAATAGATGAAGAGTTCTACTATTGGGAAAAAAAAACACTATAATGTGGTTTGTTTTAACTAAATGTTTCAAAGGTTCTCTATCAAAACTAAGTAAATGTTTAATGTCATAAATTTAGTAGTTCCCTCCAAAGATGGAGAAGCCAATCATTTATCCCTGCTCATTCTGTGAAACTCTTGCAAAAAGTTCACCAATTGGATCTACCTAACATGAGAGAAGGCTTCCACATTTTTTGATACGATGAAGGTATCAGTAGAATCCTCTCCCTTTTTTCCCTTGCTGTTATGAAATATAAATAGATTTTATTCCCCTTCTGTCATAAAATACTTTGATGACATTCTTTATTCCTGTTCTTCAGAGTGGATTGTTGGTTATGTGATTCCTATTGTTGAGAATAAGTCTTCCTATCTCCCCAAGTTCGATATGCACTGGTCATTCAAAAGGCAGGCTCCATTCCTCATGGAAGGATTATATTTGCAACTCATAAAATTTTCTCTTTATTTAATTTTTTTTTGCTGAGGCAATTGGGGTTAAGTGACTTGCCCAGGGTCACACAGTTAGAAAGTGTTAAGTGTCTGAGGTCACATTTGAACTCAGACTTCAGGGCTGGAGCTCTTTCCACTGCGGCACCTAGGTGCCCTGAATTTTCTTTTTATTAGGGCAGTTAGAAGGAGTATATATAGACAAAGAATAGATGTATGTGTTGAATTTGAAAGGATAATAACTAAAACAATAAAAATAAGGAGAGAAAAAGAAATATACTAAGAAAAAGCAAAAGGGAGAGGTAGAATAGGGTAAAATATCTCATATGAAAGAGGCAAGAAAAAGTTGTGGGGGGTTTTTTGTTTTGTTTTGTTTTATACTGGAGAAGCAGATGGGGGGGGAAATAAGAAAGAATGAGTGAACATTACTCTCATCAGAACTGTCTCCAAGAGGGAATAACATTCACACTTAATTGGGTATAGAAATCTATTTTACCCTACAGGAAAGTAAGAGGGAATGCAGATAAGACAAAGGGAATGGAACAAGTATGATCAAGGAGAAACAAGACTAGGGATGAGGAGGATGAAGGGAAAAAAAAAAAACATGTCTGATGAGAGAAAGTGTGAAAGGAGAGAAAATAGAATAAAAAGGGGGAAACAGAATGGAAGGAAATACTGTAGTATTTAGCAATAGTAACTGAAAAAAATTTGAAGCAAGTTTTTTTTCTGATAAAGAGCTCATTTCTCAAATGTATAATCAATCAAATGAATAAAAATAAGATACATTCCCCAATTGGCAAATGATCAAAAGATATGAACATTTTTCAAATGAAGTAATCAGTTTTCTACAGCCATATGAAAAACTGTTCACACTACTGATTGGAGAAACGCAAATTAAAACAATTCTGCAGTACTACCTTTTACCTATTATAATGATTAATAACTCAGAAAAGAAAAATAAACATTGGAGGGAACGTGAAAAAATGAGAAATTAATCAATGGTTGATGGAGTTGAGAACTGATTAAACCATTCTGTAGAGCAATCTGGAATTATGTCCAAAGGTATATTAAAACCATGCATATTCTTTGACCTAGAAACATCACTATTAGGTCTATATCCAAAAATAATTTTTAAAGGAAAAGGACCTATATGAACAAAAATATTTATAGCAGCTTTTTCTGGTGGCAAAGAATTGGAAACTGAAGTGATGGTCCTCAAAAGTGGGTAATGGATGAACAAATTGTAGTATGTGATTGTGACGGAACACTATTGTGCTATAAGAAAGGACCATCAGGATGCTCTCAGAAAAACCTGAAAAGATTTCCATCAGCTGATACAAAGTGAAATGCACTATGTATAAAAGAACAGCAGTATTGTAAGATGATTTAACTATTCTAAGCAATACAATCATTCAAGACAACTCTGAAAGGCTTATGATAAAAAATGTTATCCATCCACAAAGGAAGAATTGATGATTTCATGAGTAAATATGCATCACCTATATTAAATTGCCCATCTTTCAATGAAATGGGATGAGGATAAAGGCAGAAAATTTGGAATTCCAAAGTTTTAAAAATTAATATTAAAAATTGTTTTTATGGAAATTAATATGGCAGAAATTAGATATGGATCCACACTTAACACCATATACCAAGATAAGATCAAAATGGGTCCATGATTTAGGCATAAAGAGGGAGATAATAAATAGATTAGAGGAACAGAGGATAGTCTACCTCTCAGACTTGTGGAGGAGGAAGGAATTTATGACCAGAGGAGAACTAGAGATCATTATTGATCACAAAATAGAAGATTTTCATTACATCAAACTAAAAAGTTTCTGTACAAACAATACTAATGCAAACAAGATTAGAAGGGAAGTAACAAATTGGGAAATATTTTTAAAAGCAAAGGTTCTTACAAAGGTCTCATTTCCAAAATATATAGAGAACTGACCCTAATTTATAAGAAATCAAGCCGTTCTCCAATTGATAAATGGTCAAAGGATATGAACAGACAATTCTCAGATGATGAAATTGAAACTATATCCACTCATATGAAAGAGTGTTCAAATCACTACTGATCAGAGAAATGCAAATTAAGACGACTTTGAGATACCACTACACACCTTTCAGATTGGCTAAGATGACAGGAACAAATAATGATGAATGTTGGAGGGGCTGTGGGAAAACTGGAACACTGATGCATTGTTGGTGGAGTTGTGAAAGAATCCAACCACTCTGGAGAGCAATTTGGAACTATGCCCAAAAAGTTATCAAAATGTGCATACCCTTTGACCCAGCAGTACTACTACTGGGCTTATATCCCACAGAAATACTAAAGAGCGGAAAGAGACCCATATGTGCCAAAATGTTTGTGGCAGCTCTTTTTGTTGTAGCTAGAAACTGGAAGATGAATGGGTGTCCATCAGTTGGAGCATGGTTGGGTAAATTATTGTATATGAAGGTTATGGAATATTATTGCTCTGTAAGAAATGACCAGCAGGAAAAATACAGAGAGCCTTGGAGAGACTTACATCAACTGATGCTGAGTGAAATGAGTAGAACCAGAAGATCGCTGTACACTTCAACAACAATACTGTATGAGGATGTATTCTGATGGAAGTGGAAATCTTCAACATAAAGAAGATCCAACTCACTTCCAGTTGATCAGTGATGGACAGAAATAACTACACCCAGAGAAGGAACACTGGGAAGTGAATGTAAATTGTTAGCACTAATATTTGTCTGCCCAGGTTACATGTACCTTCGGAATCTAATGCTTATTGTGCCACAAGAAAATGGTATTTACACACATGTATTGTATCTAGGTTATATTGTAACACATGTAAAATGTATGGGATTGCTTGTCATCGGGGGGGAGGGAGTAAAGGGAGGGGAGTTAATTTTTCTAAAATGAATACAAGCGATAATATTATAAAAAAAAAATATATATAATAATAAAAAATTTAAAAAAAATTAAATAAAAATAAAAATAAAAACCCTGTGAGCCTTCCCCTCCCAGGTAGATTCATTCATTCAAAAAAATTGTTTTTACTTGTTATCATGGAAAAATAAAATACTAAACATTTTTTTAAAAGAATGCTGTCTATTGTACTGAATATCCTGGAGAGTTTGTCTAATCATATGTATATTTAAGAAATACAATAGAGATGGACAATGAATTGGACCCAGAACTTAAAGGAGGGCACATAAGGCGAGGTTCCTATGACAAAATTGCAAAGCAATTTACTGATTCTAAAGTTTCTTATAAGTTCAATTTAATAAAAAAATTAATTTATCTATAAATTGTAGAAAGGGAGAATTAGTTATGGGATGGATTCCTATAAATATGTTTTGGTTTTTATAAAATAAGAAAATGAAAAATAGAAAGGAAGGGGACATTTATAAAAATATTTCAATATCTTACCTTCATCAGGAATTGCTGTAGGTGCCTACAAAGAAAAAAGAAAGCATTAAACATTCAGTTGTTCAAAGATTTACAAAATTGAAATTACTTTTTCTGGAAGCCAAATGGAGCTCTCCAAATTATAAAACATAAAAACACATTTGCAACATTGTCACGATAAAGCTTATAGTAACTATAAGTGAGAGAGAAAAAACTACCACCAACAATACATTTATAGACACCTGTGAATAATGTTGCTTTTATTAAAAACTCTTCAATAATTACCATTCAACATTTGAAAATCTGAAAAAGAATTATCATCCGTAGAATAACAAGGCAAGTTTAACCTTGGAGTACAAAATGAAGCCTGGGAGAGACTAATGAACTTTTGTCACGACAGCTCATAATCTATAAGCATTTTTCAACAACCCAAAAGGCAGTCCTAGACATGGGTTTGAACCAGATGGTCAATATAGAAACCAAAATGGTTATATACTTTGTAGCCAAACATGGAGAGGCTCTATGTTAAAAACAAGTTAAAACAAGGCCTGGAACTGTCTGTGGATCAGATCACAAAATTCAGACTTGTATTGAAGAAAGTAAGGAAAAACCATCCTACCACGAAAGTAGGACTTAAATCACATCCCTCAGGAATAGGAAGTGAAGGTGATGAATCAATTTAAGGGATCAGATCAGCTAGGATACCCAATGAATTACGAACCAAGGTTCGTAATATTGTAGGAGGCAGCAACAAATGCATTCCAAAGAAAAAGAGCAAGAAAACAAAATAGCTATTCAATAAAGAAGAAGAGGGAAAGGTAAAGGAGAAAGAAAAAGACATATACAGCTGCATGCTTGGCAGGAAAGGGAAGTGAAAACATTTTTTTAACATATAATGGTGCAATAATACAAATCTAAAATTAACTATCCTCCACAGAATTGACTTCACAGGTTAATGAAACAAAAAAGCTTAGACATCATCCTTACCTCATCTTAAAAAAAATTAAGATATTAATCTAGACAGATAATGTAAGCCATCTATTGTAAGGTCACATACCTGTAAGGTGTTATGGATAAAGGGAAAAAAAACTAATATACATGTTGACAAATCTACCAAGATAGTTTTCTTTTCTTTTTTTCTCAATTTTAAATATTCTGTTATCCAATATCACAAAGCAGTTTAGAAAATTTCTTAAGGTCATTTTTGTAATACTTCTGAAAATTACACTTTCAAATAGCTTCACATTCTTAAGAGAAATGAGAAATAAAACCCAACCCTACTAAAAGATAAGCATATTGACATATTATACATAGAATTGTAAACTGGCCTATCCATTCTGGATAATAATTTGGAATTGTGCTAAGAAAGTATCAAAATCGTTTATATCCTTGGACCCAGAGTTCTCACTATAAGGAGACCTCAAATAGAAAAAAAAAGATCCTTATCAAAATATTCATAACCATAGTTTTTGTTGTAGTGAGAAGTCAGGACACTTAATAGATTAGGTAAACACTGATTAGGTAAACAAACTGTGATACATAAATATCATGGAATTGTTAGAATGTCATAAGAAGTGATCAATATAAAAATTCAGGGAAATTTACTCATGTGAACTAATACAAAATGAGCATAGCAGAATTATGAAAGAAAAATATACGGTAACTCTAACAACTTAAATAGAAAGAAATGCTTCTGCAGGGAAAAAGGAAAATTAAAAAGAAATAGAATTTTTTATATTTACCATGTTCATATTCAAAGAAGAAATGAAAAAAATGCATCTCCTCCCCTATTTGCAGAAATGGGGAACAATAAGTGTAGAGCATTGCATATTTTGCCAAATAAGGCTGATATGTTAGTTTTGCTAAAGTATTCTTCAACACCCTCGTCCTTTTTTCCCCCTCTTTCAATTCAAAACACATTCATCTATAAATAACATTTTTTACATTGTCTCATCCATGAGAAAATGAATCCCCAGAGGATTGGGGGACCAAGTTTTTGGTTTTCTTTGTATCCTTTGCACTTAGCACATAGTACCTGGTTAATTAACATTATTTAACTAATTACTAGATGTTTGTTTAGAATAATAATGATGATTGGTCATAGTGGTAATGATGATGATGATGATGACAAGGGATAGATCCCTAGTGGAAGAGGATGATAAAAATGAAACTACCATGAAAATAAATTATATTAAAATATATTATTTGTATACTATCTATATATTTGTATTATTATGAAATAAGTAAATATAAACACATATTTTAATAATATATGAAACTCATATAAAACATGTGGTTTAAAAAGTACTTCCTGACAACATTCCTGTAAATCAAATAATATATTAGAAGAAACATTAACATAATATTTCCAACAACGTTAAAAAAGATGATTAGAAAAATATCTAGTTTTGTAAATAAGTATAAACTTATAAAAAGTATCCATCCATTCTGTTATGGATCATGTGAAATCTGCATTAGCAATGAACTATCAAAAAAGGGCAATTATGTTTATACTTTTTCCCCTTTTAATTAAGGCATAGGATAAAACATGCAGTAAACTTACTTTAGTGTCTCAAGGGGCATCTGTAAATTGTAACTGCCTTCCTGTTCTTGAAGCTTAGAGAATTCTACCAAGCAGGGGGGTGTTGTCTCTTGTCATCTCTGACCTGAAAAATAGCAGCCAGTTAGTAGAAGTTTCCTCACTATTTTAAAGCAATATTTAAAGAAAATATATAAAATTTAGAGAAAAAAATTTAGGTTGTTCCAAAAATAATGTTAGGGTAAGAACTACCAGCAATCCAGTTCTACAGTATGTTTTAGTATAGAAAGATAGTGGGTAACATCTACTTACTACTTGCGTTAGGAATCAAAATTCTTTTAAAGTAAGCTTGTCAGACTTTTGGGATAACATATATAGTTAAATAAATATGTTTTCAAAATAAGCTATAGTTGAAGATAATTATAACAGAAAAAATTTTTCTTGTTTCATTCTCTCGCAAAAATGAACACCATGAAACCCAAATTCCTTGAGGACAGGCCTGTTTGTTTTTTAATTGTTATCCCCCGCACTAAGTGATGTATCTGGCATATGCTTTGCAATTGATAATTGAAGATGGCATATTAAAATGTAATCATATTTTCAATATCTTCTAGGAACACACTGAATCATCTCATTTTACTTGCTTCTTTGAACACAGAAAATTGTAACATATTCACTTTCCTTGACCATCAATTTATTCCATCAAACTTCAGGTTTATTTAGCTATTCAGATGACCTATGATAAAGATAAGCCTCTGACTCAGTTTTGAGCTGGTATCATATACCTTTTTTCTCAATTTGTCCATTGCATAACAGTGGTAGTCAGGAAATACAATTGCCTGTGAAGAATTAAAAATAAATATCACACAGAAGACAATGGACAGGTGCACAATGATTATGAAAGTACATGAAGGCTGCTAGGTGCAATCAGTGACTCACTTCAAAGATTAGGAGTAAAAGATAACATAAGGAATTTTATGATACAGAGAAAAAAGTGCTAGTTAAATAGAAAGAACAAGTGATAAACAAATGAATTATGAGTGTTTTTTTTTAACCATGTAAAGTAAAAGTAATGCTAATTGCCTATAGGTAGGTCAAGTTAATATAATAAAAATGACAATATTACCTAAATTGATTTAATAATTCAGTGTAATGCTAACCAAACTACCAAATAATGACTTTATAAAGAGATAAAAAATTAGTAAAATGCACCTAGAGAAATAAAAGGTTAAGAATATCAAAAGAATTAATAAAAAAAGAAAAGAAATTAAAGGTGACCTAACAGTATCAGATATCAAACTCTACTGCAAAACTATAATCATCAAAACAATTTGGTATTGGATAAGGAATAGGGAAGTTGATCACTGGAATAGATTAGATACAAAATATTAAGAAGGAAATGAACAGTTTTTGATAAATGTAAGCATCCCAGAATTTAGGGCAAGAACTCACGATTTCATTAAAACTGATGAGAAACTTTAAAAGTAGCCTAGTAGAAATTAGATATACATCAACTTCTCACACTGTAAAAGAAGTTACTTCTTCCACTTCATTGAACTTCTTCCACTTCATTGAAAAGTCAAAGGGAAGGAGTAAGCTAAGGGTAAGGGAATACAGAAATTGTGAGGAAACTGGGTAAAATAAGGGGAGGATCTTTAAGGTGTGGGAGGGATCCTAAAAAGGGAGGGCTGTGAAAAGCAAGTGGTATTCACCAGTTTAATACTGGGTAGGGGGGTAAAAGGGAAGGAATGGGGAAAAGCATAAGCAGGGGTTAATAGGATGGCAAGCAATATTGAATTAGTCCTTCTAACCATAAAAGTGAATAGGGCAAACTGCCTCATAAAGAGGAAGCAGTTAGCAGACTGGATTAAAAGTCAGAATCCTACTATATGTTGTTTACAGGAAACACACCTGAAACAGGGTGAGACATTCAAACTAAAAGTAAAAGGGTGGAGCAGAATCTATTATGCTTCAGGCAAAACCAAAAAAGCAGGAGTAGCCATCCTCATCTCAGGTCAAGCAAAAACAAAAATTGATCTAATCAAAAGAGATAAGGAAGGGCATTATATCCTGCCAAAGGGCAGCATCAATAATATGCACCAAGTGGTGCAGCATCTAAATTCTTAAAAGAGAAATTAAGAGAGCTGCAAGAGGAAATAGATAGCAAAACTATAATAGTGGGAGATCTCAACTTTGCACTCTCAGAATTAGATAAATCAAACCACAAAATAAATAAGAAAGAAGTCAAAGAGGTAAATAGAATACTAGAAAAGTTTGATATCATAGATCTTTGGCAAAAGCTAAATGGAGACAGAAAGGAATATACTTTCTTCTCAGCAGTTCATGGAACCTACACAAAAATTAATCATATACTAGGGCATAAAAACCTCAAAATCAAATGCAGTAAGGCAGAAATAGTAAATGCATCCTTTTCAGACCATAATGCAATCAAAATTACATTTAATAAAAAGCCAGGGGAAAATATACCAAAAAATAATTGGAAACTAAATAATCTTATACTAAAGAATGATTGGGTAAAACAGCAAATCATAGACATAATTAACAACTTCACCTAAGAAAATGACAATAATGAGACATCATACCAAAATGTGTGGGATGCAGCCAAAGCATTAATAAGGGGAAGTTTTATATCTCTACAGGCCTACTTGCATAAGATAGAGAAAGAGAGGGCCAACGAATTGGGCTTACAACTAAAATTTCTAGAAAAGGAGCAAATTAAAAACCCCCAGACAAACACAAAACTTGAAATTCAAAAAATAAAAGGTGAGATTAATAAAATTGAAAGTAAAAAAAATATTGAATTAATTAATAAAACTAAGAGTTGGTTTTATGAAAAAACCAACAAAATAGACAAACCCTTAGTAAACCTGATTAAAAAAAGGAAAGAGAAAAAGCAAATTGATAGTCTTGAAAATGAAAAGGGTGAACTCACCACTAATGAAGAGGAAATTAGAACAATAGTTAGGAGCTACTTTGCTCAACTTTATGCCGATAAATTCGATAACTTAAATGAAATGGAAGAATACCTTCAAAAATATAGCTTGCCCAGATTAACAGAGGAAGAAGTAAGTAGTTTAAATAGTCCCATCTCAGAAAAAGAAATAGACCAAGCTATTAACCAACTTCCTAAGAAAAAGTCCCCAGGACCAGATGGATTTACAGGTGAATTCTACCAAACATTTAAAGAACAACTAACTCCAATGCTATGTAAACTATTTGAAAAAATAGGGATTGAAGGAGTCCTACCAAATTCCTTCTATGACACAGACATGGTACTGATACCTAAACCAGGTAGATCGAAAACTGAGAAAGAAAACTATAGACCAATTTCCTTAATGAATAATGATGTTAAAATCTTAAATAAGATATTAGCAAATAGACTTCAGAAAATCAACCCCAGGATAATACACTATGACCAAGTGGGATTTATACCAGGAATGCAGGGCTGGTTTAATATTATGAAAACTATTAGTATAATTGACCATATTAATAATCAAATTAATAAAAAGCATATGATCATCTCAATAGATGCAGAAAAAGCATTTGATAAAATTCAACATCCATTCCTACTAAAAACGCTTGAGAGTATAGGAATAAATGGACTATTCCTTAAAATAATAAGGAGCATATATTTAAAACCTTCAGTAAACATCATATGTTATGGTGATAAACTAGAACCTTTCCCTGTAAGATCAGGAGTGAAACAAGGTTGCCCACTATCACCATTACTATTCAATATAGTACTAGAAACTCTAGCCTCGGCAATAAGAGCCGAGAAAGAGAGTAAAGGAATTAGAGTAGGAAATGAGGAAATCAAATTATCACTTTTCCCAGATAACATGATGGTATACTTAGAGAACCCCAAAGACTCTGCTAAAAAGCTATTAGAAATAATTCAGAATTTTAGCAAAGTTGCAGGGTACAAAATAAATCCACTTAAATCCTCAGCATTTTTATACATTACCAACACAATCCAACAGCAAGAGATACAAAGAGAAATTCCATTCAAAATAACAGTCGATAGTATAAAATATTTGGGAATATATCTACCAAAGGAGAGTCAGGAATTATATGAGCAAAATTACAAAACACTTTCCACAAAAATAAAGTCAGATTTAAATAACTGGAAAGACATTCAGTGCTCTTGGATAGGCCGAGCAAATATAATAAAGATGACAATACTCCCCAAATTAATCTATTTATTTAGTACTATACCAATCAGACTCCCAAGAAACTATTTTAATGACCTAGAAAAAATAACAACAAAATTCATATGGAAGAATAAAAGGTCGAGAATTGCAAGGGAACTAATGAAAAAAAAGTCAGAGGAAGGTGGTCCAAGTGTACCTGATTTAAAACTATATTATAAAGCAACAGTCACCAAAACCATTTGGTATTGGCTAAGAAATAGACTAGTTGATCAGTGGCATAGGTTAGATTCACAGGGCAAAATAGTGAATAAAAATAGCAATCTAATCTTTGACAAACCAAATATACCAAATTTTGGGATAAAAATTCATTATTTGACAAAAACTGCTGGGAAAACTGGAAATTAGTATGGCAGAAACTAAGCATGGACCCACATTTAACACCACATACTAAGATTAGATCAAAATGGGTCCAAGATTTAGGCATATAGAACAAAATCATAAATAAATTGGAGGAACATGGGATGGTTTACCTCTCAGACTTGTGGAGGAGGAAGGAGTTTGTGTCCAAGGGAGAACTAGAGACCATTATTGATCACAAAATAGGACATTTTGATTACACCAAATTAAAAAGTTTCTGCACAAACACAACTAATGCAAACAAGATTAGAAGGGAAGTAACAAATTGGGAAAACATTTTTACAGTTAATGGTTCTAATAAAGGCATCATCTCCAAAATATACAGAGAATTGACTTTAATTTATAAGAAATCAAGCCATTCTCCAATTGATAAATGGTCAAAGGATATGAACAGACAATTTTCAGATGATGAAATTAAAACTATTTCCACTCATATGAAAGAGTGTTCCAAATCACTATTGATCAGAGAAATGAAAATTAAGACAACTCTGAGATACCACTACACACCTGTCAGATTGGCTAAGATGACAGGAACAAATAACGATGAATGTTGGAGGGGCTGTGGGAAAACTGGGACACTGATGCATTGTTGGTGGAGTTGTGAAAGTATCCAACCATTCTGGAGAGTAATCTGGAATTATGCCCCAAAAGTTATCAAAATGTGCATACCCTTTGACCCAGCCATACTACTACTGGGATTATATCCCAAGGAAATACTAAAGAAGGGAAAGGGACCTGTATGTGTCAAAATGTTTGTGGCAGCCCTTTTCATAGTGGCTAGAAGCTGGAAGATGAATGGATGTCCATCAATTGGAGAATGGTTGGGTAAATTATGGTATATGAATGTTATGGAATATTATTGTTCTATAAGAAATGACCAACAGGAGAAATACAGAGAGGCTTGGAGAGACTTACATCAACTGATGCTGAGTGAAACGAGCAGAACCAGAAGATCATTATACACTTCAACAATGATACTGTACAAGGATGTATGCTGATGGAAGTGGATATCTTCAACATAGAGAAGAGCTAATCCAATTCCAATTGATTAATGATGGACAGAATCAGCTACATCCAGAAAAGGAACACTGGGAAATGAGTGTAAACTGTTATTTTTACCTTCTGAATCCAATTCTTCCTGTGCAACAAAAAATTCGGTTCTACACACATATATTAATATCTAGAATATACTGTAATATATTTAACATGTATAAGACTGCCTGCCATCTGTGGGAGGGGGTTGGGGGAAGAAGGGAAAAAATCTGAATAGAAGTAAGTGCAAGGGATAATGTTGTAAAAAATTACCCATGCATATGTACTGTCAAAAAAAAGTTATAATTATAAAATAAAATAAAAATTAAATCAAAAAAAATTAAAAGAAAAAAAACAAGTTAAGTTCAAATTGTGGTCATGATTTAGACATAAAGGGTGATATTCTAAGTTAATCGTTTGATAATGGAAAAATTACTTTTCAGATCTAAGAATATGGAAAGAGTTTATGACCAAAACTCAGAAATAAAAGCAAAGTGAAATGGATACTTTGAGGTAAAATGGAAAATTTAAACGTTTTTGTACAAATAATACCAATGTATCTAAAATTACAAGAAAAGCAGGAAACTAGGAGAGGGGAAGGTCTGGAGGGAGGAAGAGAGATGGGAATCTTTGTAACAAACCACACAACCCAAGAGATTTAAAAAGAGAATTTCCTTCCCTCTTCTCTAGTTGCAGTTGAATATAACCTGCTACTGAGATGCCTTTGAACAAAAGAAATCCTTTAATAAATGATGGTAACTATCTTTATATATAATTGGAAAAGTAAAATAGAATTGAAGTTGAAAAACAACAGCAGCAACAACAACTAACAAGCTGCCTGAGATGAGAGGCGATTTGTGTTGATAACACACCTGGCATGTGTCAGAGGCCCAACTTGAACCCAGGTCTTCCTGATTCTTAAGGTTTTTATTTCAGGGAACAATTACTGTTTAATTCCCCATATTCTATCCAGTCTATTGTCTAATTATTTCTCTTCTGGAACCAGTTCAGCATGCATCTAGAATATCTAAATTATTTATATTGATACAGCAGGTCAATTAAATGATATATTAAAACAAAAAAATGGCCTTTTTCGTGCCCTTACTGTTTTAATGGATTTTTTATGCCGAAATGTTGAGAGCTATTGTTGATCTCATTTAGGAGACCCCATGGCACTCTAAATTCTGACACAATCAGAACAATGTTATCCGGAAAAAGAAGCATATGGGGTACTGTACCACTTACAGAGTGTCAGGTATTTGTACTTTCTCTGCATGTAAGGAAGGTTAAATGCGTCTCAGCTCTGTCTTTTATATAACTTTCTGCTGAGAACAGGAGAACGTGGTTTAAGTTATCCAATGTGAAAAACACAGGAAAACACCAAGAAGTTGGAAGGCCATCCTGTCTTGTGTATTAATCAGTGAGTATCCTTTATTGCAGGCCAGTGTTTACCCTGGAAACCTGGCCAGTTCCTTGAGTAAAAAGAGTCCTGCTAAAGGAATGAACAAATAGTCTTCTTGGGGGGGTCTCATGTGATGGAGCATCCTGTACCTGGGATGTTGTCACATCTCAAGAGTCACATATCACATGAGAGTCCTTAGTGTAGTGCCTTCTTTGTTCTCAGCTGAGAAAAGCCTCTTAGTGGAAAGGGACTTTGAGAATTTAGCTAGGAAGTGATAGACAACTTGCCTGCCAATGCCTGTCACTTGCCACTATGAATAGCTGTGACCATGAATTCTCTCAGCAGGGCAATTCCAGTGTTTTCCTCAGAGGGGCCATGATGTATGTTGTATGTCGTTATAGTGGCCATTGGGTTTATTAGTTGTATATTAATTACTTTTGTGCTATGAGTTTCCTTTTTTATTTTCCTGTCTTATTTAAATGAAAGTTCCAAGCAGTAATAAACTTGTGCCCACCCTCATCAACCTGCCTGTTGAAATGGGAATTCCAAACCTAGATTAATCTTACACTGAAACATTCAATTGGAGGCTAAGCATGACTATCCTTAGTAGTCATTCCAATCAAGCACACAGAAACTTGAGGTGAGCCTGCTTTCAGATATACAGAAAGAAAGGACACTCCCCTCCTGACTTCTGAACAGGAGCAGATATTATCTATGTCTTGTTGGACTGGAGAACTAATAGGTTCACATCTTAGGATACTTAAGTTTTTAAACTGATTGTGGACATGGAGCTCTGTGGATATACTCAAGAGACTAAAATATATCTTTAATGAATTTTCCCATGATCCCATATTACTCTCAAATTTTATTCTTGACCTCCATGTTAACATTACTGAATTTAAGTACAGTAATCACATCTTTTCCTTTGACAGCAAAGATTTTAATACCGTTCTAGTTATGTGTTTTATAGTTAAAGGACAATTCCATAAAGCTAACAATGCAACATGAGAGAGACGTGCCATTGTGTCTATGTTGAAATTTAAGTATTTTGAGGACTATGGAGTTTTACATCTTTCTAAGAGAAGTCAACTTTTCTGGTTCTACATCTGGCAATTCTAATATTAAAAAGAATTTGCTAAACTACGGCTTCTAAAGATCACTTTATTAGACTTTGTGTTAGTATCTTTGACCACCATAGTAAAACCCTTTCTTTGTGTGGTCATTATGCAGGGGAAGGGGCATGTTGTTTTATTTCTGAGGCTGGATGGAAGAGCAAGGAGTCCTATTTAAGTTGTGACCTCACTGCCTCCAACCTGGAGCTGATGCTGCTCCTGAGCCTTCCTGGGAGCTCATCAGATCCAGGTTGGAGGCAGTGAGGCTGTTGAGACACCAGAATATTTGAATTCATTGAATCCATCAGATTCATTTCTCCTGGTACCAATGAAATGTACTACCACTACCACATTTGACTGTAAAGCAATTTAAAAATAATTTACTATACAGTAAACATGAATACAACCAATTCAGTCCATCAACAAATATCTATTAAGCACCAAGCACTTATGGGGACATAGATAACAGAACTACTGCTCTCAAGAAATGTAGATTCCATCAATTGACCTTGTTTTGCACCAATTTACATTTTAAATAAATGAATAATTAGTTAATTAAATTGACAATAACTTTTCAATCATTTTATGTCTCTAAAAGGGAAAACAAAGTCAAAAAATCAAAGTAAAAAATCTCCTGGTTCATATTTTTTATTTTGCATTTCATAATTCCTTTTAGATTACTTACCTTACATACTTTCTACATTCCTTTAGCTTAAGTACTTAGTTTTTTAATTGCAATATGGTGCTCCATTGACTGTCTGTGGGACATTTAGATTGTTTAGACCAGTTTTGTGGGCTAAAAAAAATTGACAATTGTACTTTTTGATAGCTTTAAACAAAAATTTCAAGGTTTATATTTTCAAAACAATGGGTAAGAAGCACAATTGTTTTAAAACTATTATACCATATTGTCAGATTGCTTTTCAAAAATTCTAAACATATTTCCAAAATTAAGATGGTGCATGAGAAAAATCAGATCAAAATGGAAAAAAATACAAATATATTCATTTTAAAAATATTTCCATATAAATCGTGTTGGGAGTAAAAAATCAAAATGAAAGGGAAAAAGCAAGAGAAGGAAAAAGAAAAAAAGTGAACATAGTGATGTGATCTATTACGTGGGGTTTATAAAAGAATGTATTATTTGACATCTAAGGGAGGACTAGGAAGAAGGGAGGGAAAAATCTGGAAGACAAGGTGAATTTTTACAAGGGCGAATTTTGAAAATTATTATTTTAAATAAATGAATAATTAGTTAATTAAATTAACAATAACTTTTCAAAAATTTTCTATCTCTAAAAGGGAGAACAAAGTCAAAAAAGCAAAGTCAAAAGTCTACTGGTTCATATTTTTTTATTTTGCATTTCATAATTCCTTTTAGATTACTTACCTTATATACTTTTTACATTCCTTTAGCTTACATACTCAGTTTTTTAATTGCAACATGGTGCTCCATTGATTGTCTGTGGGACATTTAGATTGTTTAGACCAGTTTTGTGGGAACTCAAGGGAACTCCAGGGAAGAAAGAACTCCAGAAGGAAGGCTAGAGGGAACGTTAGGGAACATTATGTAAAGGGTTAGAATAAAGACCTGTTGCTGCATACTTGAGTGACTTGGGTGCTCAGTAGAGGAACCTCTAAAGAGGTAGCTCTCTGATTGAGATAATCAGATCCAGAGACGTCCAAAGACCTGGGGAAAGTAAGAAACCAGTTGACCCCTGCTGAGGTAAGCAGCTGGGAGTAAACAGTAAGGGAGGCCTTAGCCCTCTGTTTTGCTTTATTAGAAATGACATCATTTGGAAGAAATTTGTTTGGTAGTTATCTCATCTCTCTTCAGCCCACTATCCCCCCACCCACCATATAAAAAGCTTTGCATCAGGGGGTTTCTTTTGGAGGGTTGGGTAGCCCTAGCTTATTTAAGGGAGCTCTCTGCTTCTGTAAGGCAGCCCTGCTCATTCTGGACTTGCCACTTGTCCGAGATTCAAATGAAACTTCCTACCTTCACTTTGAGGAGTCTGCCAGTAGTCAATTTTGGGTTAGGGTCTCCATACCCCACACATCATGAAATATAAACATAAATATAACTCTCCCTTACCTCAAGGTTTAATGAGTTACTAGTAGTCCCCAAATTTATCGCTTCTGGTGACAAACTTCTCTAAATTGGCTTAGCTTGGTCCTGAGAGAACACACACTGACAGTCCTTCACTTGGGCCTAGACTTCTCCCCTTGGTAAGAATCTGCTAGAGCCCAAGTCTCAGTGGAATAACTTTTGAGAAGTCAGGATCATTGTATAATGTTATAACAAGGCATTAGATTAAGACTTTAGTGAAGGCCTCTGCTTACATGAAACAAGACTAGAAAAAAAAGTTTGGGTAAAAGGCTAAGTATACTTTGTAAATATTACCTCACTTGATCCTCACAATAACCCTGCAAGGTAGGTGCTATTATTAGCGCCCATTCTATAGTGGTTGAGTCAGGCAGAGAATATGTGACTTGCCCAGGGTCACACAACTAGCGATTGTCAGAGGCTGGAAGTGAACTCGGATCCCCCTAACTCCAGGCCCACCACTCTATTATTCACCTTACCAGTTAGCCAGATGGACACACGCGGAACAGAAAATGGCCTGAACAAAAGCAAAGAGATACAAGACAGGAAGTAACCCAGTTTAGCTGCAGCACTGAGGCCATGAGAGAAAAAAAGTGTGACACACAGGTAGAAAAGCCAAGTGGTCAATACATCTATTCCTATTCAGCATCATCTAAACAAAACTAAGCTTGCCTAGAGTCTATAATGCTTTCTTGCAATATTAAAATAAAATTAAAAAAGTTATAAAATTATTTTCACTAACTTCTTTTAAAATTATAAAATATGTAATATACAAGTTCCTGTGAGCAGGATGAGATAAAAATATGATTGTCATTCCTAGATTATGTACTTCAAAATAGATTAGGGACTTCAAGATATTTATATACAGGACATTATCTGAAACTTTTCAATCAACTTGACCTCAATATATCAATATTAAAAAGTCAGCTGAACTTTCATTTTTTTTTTTGTTTTCCAACATTACAATGAAATTAAAAAAAATCTTCCCAAGTCATACATTATGATTGGGTTTTTATCATTTCCAAATAGATTTGTGATCTCAATGATTTGGACATGCCTTTTAGCAGGAATACACATCACAAATTCATTGAAGTCTCCTCAACTTGCTTGCCCACGCCCTTCCCTAAGTTCACCATGGAGGTTTACCTGCTTTAGAAGCTTCCTGGCACAAGGATTCTAACTGAATCTTGAGTCATCCTCCTATACAGCCTTGTCCTCCCCAGAGCGATCTAGTCACCCAAGGAAGCACAGATCTCTCTACAGTGTATATCATCTCTTCTCATATTTAGCATGACAAAATTTACTTTCCTACTAATTTATTCTTATAAGTGAAAACTAACTGGCAATATTAACCAAGTAAGGAGTTAGAATCATACAGTTTAACGAACACAATCTTTCTCCACATCAGTTAATGAATGAAGATGCAATCGTACAAGTACATAATATAAAAATAAACATTTAAGAAAAAATTTTAACTGTGCTCCAATAAACCAACACATATATAGCAAGAAAAGACAGCTTTAAGTCATTAATATGTATTGTAATGTTAAAAATTAAGCACATTATACAAATTTCTTACCTCTTAAAAAAGAGTAGAAATATTTTTCTAATTCTAAGTCTAAATTCATACCTCATCTCCAATTTTGGGGGGACTATCACAGAAAATGAAAAGTTTATACTTAGGGCTAATGGGTATTTTAGGTTCTTCATCAGATGAGTCGGTGTCATTTTCTTCTGCCTGCTGTATCTGGCATATCTAAAATAAGGTCCATTGATTTTGCTAGCTATTTCCAAAACTTTCAGGAATCAGGAAAGACTAATGTTCATCAGCATTATGTGTCTTGTACAAGACATTTCAAGATAGTTTTTTTATACTCTCAGCCACAGATCTACTAAATTTGTTAAGCAAGACAAGTGTGACAAAGATCCTATGGTGGAAGGTCCCATGCTTTGATGTAAAGAGCAATAGATTTAGGATTCCAAAAATTTGGATTTGAATCTTACTTCAGTCTTAATATCTGAATGACTTAACTACTTAGATTTCAGTCTCCTTATCTGTAATATGAGGTCTACTAAAACATTTCTAAAGTGCTTCCTACTTGTAACTTCTGTCAACTATGAAAAACACAAGTAACATCTTACTAAAGAGATCAATGGAAATTGCATGAGAATTGAACCACAACTTCCTATGGATTTTGAATGGTTGTAATTATTCTAAATATGAAACTTTAGTCAAATAAGAAGCCAATACATATCTCTTAATAGATAAAAAAAAATTCAGATTTAATTTTTTTTGGTGGTCAAAACACCAATACAACAATTTAAGCTTGGAGCCACACATTTTCCTTTCAAAAAACTTAGTTTAAAGTGTATTGTCTATTTTAAAAATACAGATATATTTGTGGTAAAGCTCTCTAAACACTACAGGTCATCTTGAGGAGCTTTTGTCATTTCAAAAAAAATACAAATTTGCAAAACTGAAACTTTTATAATGTTCCAAATTCTAATTTTTCTAGTGATTTTAATTTGCATTATGCTTATTAGTACTTAATTTTCTAAAAGAATCTTTCAATGACAGACATTAATAAATTATTACATGTCTACCTTTAGTCTGATACTATATACTTTCAGTATTTTATTGAGAGGGAAGTATCCTGCCAAAAAAAAAAAAAAAAGTTAAGGTTTTAAAGTCAAAATAACTATTTCATCCATATTCATCATCTTGTTTTTAGGTATTAACCATCATAAAATATTTTCAAAAGAACCTGTTTTATATAGCCATAATTTTTTGTTCACATTTTGCCTTAAGCCTTATTCAGCAAATAACCTCAGGAAATACTTCTATTTTGTTTTCTTTTTTCAATCACAAGATTATTTATCGACAACTCCATCATCCCTTTAGTGTCACAGTTAACAAAAAAAAAGGCAAAGAAAATTCCAGATATTACCTTATCAGTTAAATCACAAAATAATTTCTTTGAACGACATAATAGGTTAATCACTGTGGTAATTCCAGTTCTTCACTGTAGAACTATTTAAATTTTAATCATTTTATGAAGAAAATCAATATTTAAAGATTTGGATATTACCCTCTCAAATATACATATTTCAGGAAAAGGAAATACTTGTAGTGTTGATTTTAAATTAAAAACCCAACAATTTTCAAACACTGATCTAAAAAGCATACAGGAAAAAAAGTTTTAGAAAAATATTTTGGCAAACTAAGTTAAATATTGGATTTTGAATGGTTGTAATTATTCTAAATATGAAACTTTAGTCAAATAAGAAGCCAATACATATCTCTTAATAGATAAAAAAAATTCAGATTTAATTTTTTTTGGTGGTCAAAACACCAATACAACAATTTAAGCTTGGAGCCACACATTTTCCTTTCAAAAAACTTAGTTTAAAGTGTATTGTCTATTTTAAAAATACAGATATATTTGTGGTAAAGCTCTCTAAACACTACAGGTCATCTTGAGGAGCTTTTGTCATTTCAAAAAAAATACAAATTTGCAAAACTGAAACTTTTATAATGTTCCAAATTCTAATTTTTCTAGTGATTTTAATTTGCATTATGCTTATTAGTACTTAATTTTCTAAAAGAATCTTTCAATGACAGACATTGCTCTTTTACTCTACAATTTACTGACTACCAACAATCCAAATATCGCCAAGTTTGGGATCCTTGAGAACTCAGTGTTTTTTTCATCTGACTAAAGCCAACCTTAAATGATTAGAAACAAATCTACACAATGTTGCAAAATACATAAAATCCTTTAACTCCAAATATATTTTTCTTCTTTGCATATAATGATCAAATCTGGTCTATACATCATAATTCCATCTGCACTAAAACTGACATTCTATCATAGATGACTCCTCTATAAGAAAATATTTTGGAAGGAGCTAAGAAGCAAAAGATAAATTTGGTACATATTGTACCATCCATATCTATCCAATGTTAATATTACCACCATATCAAGATTTTTCCCTCTTCAGAAATTAAAGTATATGCAAAATTATTTAAGATTTTCTATTCCTTAATCAGGAGCATATATTTAAGACCGTCAGTAAGCATAATATGCAATAGAAATAAACTGGAACCTTTCCCAGTAAGATCAGGAGGGAAACAAGGTTGCCCACTATCACCATTACTATTCAATATAGTACTAGAAACGCTAGCCTCGGCAATAAGAGCCGAGAAAGAGATTCAAGGAATTAGAGTAGGAAATGAGGAAATCAAACTATCACTCTTTGCAGATGACATGATGGTATACTTAGAGAACCCCAAAGACTCTGCTAAAATGGTATTAGAAATAATTCAGAATTTTAGCAAAGTGGCAGGATACAAAATAAATCCACATAAATCCTCGGCATTTTTATATATCACCAACAAAATGCAACGGCAAGAGATACAAAGAGAAATTCCATTCCAAACAAATGTTGAGAGTATAAAGTATTTGGGAATCCATCTACCAAAGAAAAGTCAGGAATTATATGAGAAAAATTACAAAACACTTGCCACAAAAATAAAATCAGATTTAAATAATTGGAAAGACATTCAGTGCTCTTGGATAGGCCGAGCGAATATAATAAAGATGACAATACTCCACAAACTAATCTATTTGTTTAGTGCTATACCAATCAGACTCCCAAGAAAATATTTTAATGACCTAGAAAAAATAACAACAAAATTCATATGGAAGAATAAAAGGTCGAGAATTGCAAGGGAACTAATGAAAAAAAAAACTCAGAGGAAGGTGGTCTAAGTGTACCTGATCTAAAGCTATATTATATAGCAGCAGTCACCAATACCATTTGGTACTGGCTAAGAAATAGAACGGTAGATCAGTGGAACAGATTAGATACAAAGGACAAAAATGGTACATCTATAGCAATCTAATCTTTGACAAACCCAAAGATACCAACATTAGGGACAAAAATTCATTATTCGGAATAAACTGTTGGGAAAACTGGAAATTAGTATGGCAGAAATTAGATATGGATCCACACTTAACACCACACTTAATACCAATATAAGATCAAAATGGGTCCATGATTTAGGCATAAAGAATGAGATCATAAATAGATTAGAGGAACAGAGAATGGTCTACTTATCAGACCTGTGGAGGAGGAAGGAATTTATGACCAGAGGAGAATTAGAGATCATTATTGATCACAAAATAGAAGATTTTGATTACATCAAACTAAAAAGTTTCTGTACAAACAATACTAATGCAAACAAGATTAGAAGGGAAGCAACAAATTGGGAAAATATTTTTAAAAGGAAAGGTTCTGACAAAGGTCTCATTTCCAAAATATATAGAGAACTGACCCTGATTTATAGGAAACCAAACCATTCTCCAATTGATAAATGGTCAAGGGATATGAACAGACAATTCTCAGATGATGAAATTGAAACTATTTCCACTCATATGAAAGAGTGTTCCAAATCACTACTGATCAGAGAAATGCAAATTAAGACAACTCTGAGATACCACTATACACCTGTCAGATTGGCTAAGATGACAGGAACAAATAATGATGAATGTTCGAGGGGATGTGGAAAAACTGGGACACTGATACATTGTTGGTGGAGTTGTGAAAGAATCCAACCATTCTGGAGAGCAATTTGGAACTATGCCCAAAAAGTTGTCAAACTGTGCATACCTTTTGACCCAGCATTGCTGTTATTGGGATTATATCCCAAAGAAATACTAAAGAGTGGAAAGGGACCTATATGTGCCAAAATGTTTGTGGCAGCTCTTTTTGTTATACCTAGAAACTGGAAGTTGAATGGATGTCCATCAATTGGAGAATGGCTGGGTAAATTGTGGTATATGAAGGTTATGGAATATTATTGCTCTGTAAGAAATGACCAGCAGGAGGAATACAGAGAGGCTTGGAGAGACTTACATCAACTGTTGCTGAGTGAAATGAGCAGAACCAGAAGATCACTGTACACTTCAACAACAATAATACTGTATGAGGATGTATTCTAATGGAAGTGAAAATCTTCAACATAAAGAAGATCCAACTCACTTCCAGTTGATCAATGATGGACAGAAATAACTATACCCAGAGAAGGAACACTGGGAAGTGAATGTAAATAGTTAGCACTACTGTCTATCTACCCAGGTTACTTATACCTTCGGAAGCTAATAATTAATGTGCAACAAGAAAATGGTATTTACACACATGTATTGTATCTAGGTTATATTGTAACACATGTAAAATGTATGGGATTGCCTGTCATGGGGGGAGGGAGTGGAGGGAGGGAGGGGATAATTTGGAAAAATGAATTAAAAAAAAAAGATTTTCTATTCTTAATAGCTCTTTATATATCTTAAAAACCAAAATAAGAAGGGTAATGAATATTACACAAAATCTTATTCCTTTAGTTAATGAATACCCATTTATTTATTATAATTCATAAGGTAATGTGTTTTTTAATGAGTGTATATGTATAACTAAAAAACACAAAAAATGAGTGTCCAAGGATTAGAAAAATAATAGAAATATTATTTGATAAATATGTCATATGTTTAAAATCTTAGTATATTAGAGTAAATTAATACCTCAAAGACATGAGAATATGGTGAGTCCAAGTAGCCCTGCCATATGTAGTTTGCTTGGATGTGGGTGAGATTTTGGCTACCTTTAGTCAATGGCACTTCTGTTGGCTGTGTATCCTAGAATTTAAGGGCAAAGGAAGTATGACTGCCCCAGATTTAATTATTTTTATCCTTCTTCAATGATAATAGATGAAGAGTTCTACTATTGGAAAAAAAAACACAATAATGTGGTTTGTTTTAACTAAATGTTTCAAAGGTTCTCTATCAAAACTAAGTAAATGTTTAATGTCATAAATTTAGTAGTTCCCTCCAAAGATGGAGAAGCCAATCATTTATCCCTGCTCATTCTGTGAAACTCTTGCAAAAAGTTCACCAATTGGATCTACCTAACATGAGAGAAGGCTTGCACATTTTTTAATACGATGAAGGTATCAGTAGAATCCTCTCCCTTTTTTCCCTTGCTGTTATGAAATATAAATAGATTTTATTCCCCTTCTGCCATAAAATACTTTGATGACATTCTTTACTCCTGTTCTTCAGAGTGGATTGTTGCTTATGTGATTCCTATTGTTGAGAATAAGTCTTCCTATCTCCCCAAGTTCGATATGCACTAGTCATTCAAAAGGCAGGTTCCATTCCTCATGGAAGGATTATATTTGCAATTCATAAAATTTTCTCTTTCTTTTCTTTTCCTTTTTTTTTTTTTTTTTTTTTTTTTTTTTTTTGCGGAGGCAAGTGGGGTTAAGTGACTTGCCCAGGGTCACACAGTTAGAAAGCGTTAAGTGTCTGAGGTCACATCTGAACTCAAGTAGTTCAGACTTCAGGGCTGGAGCTCTATCAACTGCGGCACCTAAGTGCACTGAATTTTCTTTTTATTAGGGCAGTTAGAAGGAGTATATATATAGAGAGAGAGAGTAGATGTATGTATTGAATTTGAAAGGATAATAACTAAAACAATAAAAATAAGGGGAGAAAAAGAAATATACTAAGAAAAAGCAAAAGGGAGAGGTAGAATGGGGTAAAATATCTCATATAAAAGAGGCAAGAAAAAGTTGTGGGGAGTTTTTTGTTTTATACTGGAGAAGCAGATGGGGGGTAATAAGAAAGAATTAGTGAACATTACTCTCATCAGAACTGTCTCCAAGAGGGAATAACATTCACACTTAATTGGGTATAGAAATCTATTTTACCCTACAGGTAAGTAGGAGGGAATGCAGATAAGACAAAGGGAATGGAATGAGGATGATCAAGGAGAAACAAACAAGAATAGGGGTGAGGAGGATGAAAGAAAAAAACACATCTAATGAGAGAAAGTGTCAAAGGAGAGAAAATAGAATAAAAAGGGGGAAACAATGGAAGAAAATACTGTAGTATTTAGCAATAGTAACTGAAAAAAATTGAAGCAAGTTTTTTTTTTCTGATAAAGAGCTCATTTCTCAAATACGTAGATAACCAATCAAATGAATAAAAATAAGATACAATCCCCAATTGGCAAATGATCAAAAGATATGAAGATTTTTCAAATGAAGTAATCAAGGTTTTTTACAGCCATATGAAAAACTGTTCTCACTACTGATTGGAGAAATGCAAATTAAAACAATTCTACAGTACTACCTTTTACCTATTATAGTGATTAATAACTCAGAAAAGAAAATAAACATTGGAGGGAATGTGAAAAAAATGAGAAATTAATCAATGGTTGATGGAGTTGAGAACTGATTAAACCATTCTGTAGAGCAATCTGGAACTATGTCCAAAGGTATATAAAACCATGCATATTCTTTGACCTAGAAACATCACTATTAGGTCTATATCGAAAAATAATTTTTTAAAGGAAAAGGACCTATATGTACAAAAATATTTATAGCAGCTTTTTCTGGTGGCAAAGAATTGGAAACTTAAGTGATGGTCCTCAAAAGCGGGTAATGGATGAACAAATTGTAGTATGTAATTGTGATGGAACACTATTGTGCTATAAGAAAGGACCATCAGGATGCTCTCAGAAAAACCTGAAAAGATTTCCATCAGCTGATACAAAGTGAAATGCACTATGTATAAAAGAACAGCAGTATTGTAAGATGATTTAACTATTCTCAGCAATACAATCATTCTAGACAACTCTGAAAGGTTTATGATAAAAAATGTTATCCATCCACAAAGAAAGAATTGATGATTTCATGAGTAAATATTCATCACCTATATTAAATTGCCCATCTTTCAATGAAATGGGATGAGGAAAAGGCAGAAAATTTGGAATTCCAAAGTTTTAAAAATTAATATTAAAAATTGTTTTTACT
Source organism: Sminthopsis crassicaudata (assembly GCF_048593235.1). NCBI lineage: Eukaryota > Metazoa > Chordata > Mammalia > Dasyuromorphia > Dasyuridae > Sminthopsis > Sminthopsis crassicaudata. The sequence goes on along the minus strand of NC_133623.1, from coordinate 48,379,296 downwards.
TGTTTCTATGGAAAAATAAAATACTAAACATTTTTTAAAAGAATGCTGTCTATTGTACTGAATATCCTGGAGAGTTTGTCTAATCATATGTATATTTAAGAAAGATAATAGAGATGGACAATGAATTGGACCCAGAACTTAAAGGAGGGCACATAAGGCTAGGTTCCTATGAAAAAATGGCAAAGCCATTTACTGATTCTTAAGTTTCTTATAAGTTCAATTTAATAAAAAAATTAATTTATCTATAAATTGTAGAAAGGGAGAATTAGTTATGGGATGGATTCCTATAAATATGTTTTGGTTTTTATAAAATAAGAAAATGAAAAATAGAAAGGAAGGGGACATTTATAAAAATATTTCAATATCTTACCTTCATCAGGAATTGCTGTAGGTGCCTACAAAGAAAAAAGAAAGCATTAAACATTCAGTTGTTCAAAGATTTCCAAAATTGAAATTTCTTTTTCTGGAAGCCAAATGGAGCTCTCCAAATTATAAAACATAAAAACACATTTGCAACATTGTCACGATAAAGCTTATACTAACTACAAGTGAGAGAGCAAAAACTACCACCAACAATACATTTATAGACACCTGTGAATAATGTTGCTTTTATTAAAAACTCTTCAATAATTACTATTCAACATTTGAAAATCTGAAAAAGAATTATCATCAGCAGAATAACAAGGCAAGTTTAACCTTGGAGTACAAAATGAAGCCTGGGAGAGACTAATGAACTTTTGTCACGACAGCTCATAATCTATAAGCATTTTTCAACAACCCAAAAGGCAGTCCTAGACATGGATTTAAACCAGATGGTCAATATAGAAACCAAAATGGTTATATACTTTGTAGCCAAACATGGAGAGGCTCTATATTAAAAACAAGTTAAAACAAGGCCTGGAACTGTCTGTGGATCAGATCACAAAATTCAGACTTGTACTGAAGAAAGTAAGGAAAAACCATCCGACCACGAAAGTAGGACTTAAATCACATCCCTCAGGAATAGGAAGTGAAGGTGATGAATCAATTTAAGGGATCAGATCAGATAGAATAGCTAATGAATTATGAACCAAAGTTCATAATATTGTAGGAGGCAGCAACAAAACGCATTCCAAAGAAAAAGAGTAAGAAAACAAAATAGCTATTCAATAAAGAAGAAAAGTGAAAGGTAAAGGAGAAAGAAAAAGACATATACAGCTGCATGCATGGCAGGAAAGAGAAGTGAAAACATTTTATTAACATATAAAGGTGCAATAATACAAATCTAAAATTAACCATCCTCCACAGAACTGATTTCACAGGTTAATGAAACAAAAAACCTTAAGCTTCATCCTTACCTCATCTTAAAAAAAATAAGATATTAATCTAGACAGATAATGTAAGCCATCTATTGTAAGGTCACATACCTGTAAGGTGTTATGGATAAAGGGAAAAAAAACCTAATATACATGTTGACAAATCTACCAAGATAGTTTTCTTTGCTTTTTTTCTCAATTTTAAATATTCTGTTATCCAATATCACAAAGCAGTTTGGAAAATTTCACAAGGTCATTTCTGTAATACTTCTGAAAAGTACACTTTCAAATAGCTTCACATTCTTAAGAGAAATGAGAAATAAAAACCCAACCCTACTAAAAGATAAGTATATTGACATATTATACACAGAATTGTAAACTGGCCTATCCATTCTGGATAATAATTTGGAATTGTGCTAAGAAAGTATCAAAATCGTTTATATCCTTGGACCCAGAGTTCTCACTATTACCATAAGGAGACCACAAATAGAAAAAAGATCCTTATCAAAATATTCATAACCATAGTTTTTGTTGTAGTGAGAAGTCAGGACACTTAATGGATGCCACTGATTAGGTAAACAAACTGTGATACATAAATATCATGGAATTGTTAGAATGTTATAAGAAGTGATCAATATAAAAAATTCAGGGAAATTTACTCATGTGAACTAATACAAAATGAGCATAGCAGAATTATGAAAGAAAAATATATGGTAACTCTTAACAACTTAAATAGAAAGAAATGCTTCTGCAGGGAAAAAGGAAAATGAAAAACAAGGCTATGCAATTGTCAATGTTAAAAAATAATAGAATTTTTTATATTTACCATGTTCATATTCAAAGAAGAAATGAAAAAAAATGCATCTGCTCCCCTATTTGCAGAAATGGGGAACAATAAGTGTAGAACATTGCATATTTTGCCAATTAAGGTTGATATGTTAGTTCTGCTAAAGTATTCTTCCCCGCCCTCTTTCTTTTTTCCCCTCTTTCAATTCAAAACACATTCATCTATAAATAACATTTTGTACATTGTCTCATCCATGAGAAAATGAATTCCCAGAGGATTGGGGGACCAACTTTTTGGTTTTGTTTGTATCCTTTGCACTTAGCACGTAGTACCTGGTTAATTAACATTGTTTAACTCATTAATAAATGTTTGTTGAGAATAATAATGATGATTGGTCATAGTGGTAATAATGATGATGATGATGACAAGGGATAGATCCCTAGTGGAAGAGGATGATCAAAATGAAACTATGAAAATAAATTATATTAAAATATATTATTTGTATACTATCTATATATTTATATTATACAATAAGCAAATATAAACACATATTTTAATAATATATGAAACTCATATAAAACATGTGGTTTACAAAGTGCTTTCTGACAACATTCCTGTAAATCAAATAATATATTAGAAGAAACATTAACATAATATTTCCAGCAACGTTAAAAAAGATTATTAGAAAAATATCTAGTTTTGTAAATAAGTATAAACTTATAAAAATTATCCATCCATTCTGTTATGGATCATGTGAAATCTGCATTAGCAATGAACTATCAAAAAAGGGCAATTATGTTTATACTTTTTCCCCTTTTAATTAAGGCAAAGGATAAAACATGCAGTAAACTTACCAGCAGGAGGAATACAGAGAGGCCTGGAGAGACTTACATCAACTGATGCTGAGTGAAATGAGCAGAACCAGAAGATCGCTGTACACTTCAATGCTGTATGAAGATGTATTCTGATGGAAGTGGAAATCTTCAACATAAAGAAGATCCAACTCACTTCCAGTTGATCAATGATGGACAGAAATAACTACACCCAGAGAAGGAACACTGGGAAATGAGTGTAAACAATTAATTTTACCTTCTGCATCCAATTTTTCTTGTGCAACAAGAGAACTGTACGGATCTGCACACACATATTGTATCTAGGAAATACTTCAACATGTTTAACATGTATATGACTACCTGTCAATGTTAAAAAATAATGCATGCATATTTTTTGAAAATAAAAAGTTAAAAAAAAAAGAAAAAAAAAAGAAATACAACATAGTCAGAAGATTCCTGATTTCAACCTGGTTTGGAAGCAGCTGTATGGACAAGTTTAATGAGGGAGCTAGGTGGCTTAGGGCATATTCGGGTACTTACAAGCTGTGTGATCCTGGGAAAGTCACTGAACCTGTGAGCCACTCCAGTATCTTTGCCAAGAAATCACCGTGGACAGTACTGCTGTGCTAGGGTCCCGTGGACAGTACTGTTGTGCTAGGGTCCACAAGTCATACGGAGTCAGACATGACTGAAATGAATGAACAAAAACATGAATGAGTTGACAAAGAGAAGGCGAATTTCACAAAGACAGGTACAAAGTCAATAATTTAGCATATACATGGTATGCAATCATAAGATCCCTGACAGTGTTTGATTCAACCTTTACCCACATTTTGACAGGCTTATCAGTTTTTCTGGGATGGTAAATCGAAATGGAGATGGAGTTAACTTTAACTTGAGTGTCAGGGAATGGTAGAACCTCTCAATGGATACATCCAAAAGACCACACTGAAAATGTAACAGGACAGCATGAAAAGTCAAGCCTCTTCCTTCAGGAAGCACAGATCTTAAATTTTTTCTGCAACCAATCACAGAAGAAAAGAGTTGGAAGGCATCCCAGAAATCCTGTAGTCTAACCCAGAGGTACAGATGAAGCAATCAAGGAGCTTTTAAAGAAAGCAATGTTCATTGTTTCAAATTTAAAATATAAATACATAAGAAAATGACCAATGTTGGAGAGGTTGTAAGGAACAGATACATTAATGTGCCATTGTATAGAACTTATTCCATATCAGTCACAATGGGAATTACTCTGAAACTGAGTACCAAAGGGGACTAAATTATGCATCCTTTTTTGATCTAGCAATCTAACAATCTATAAAACAATATATACTGTTATCTATCAGTATATATGCAATATATACTGCTAAAATAAAGAATCCAAATGTTCAAAAATATAACAATTCCTTTTTAAAAAATAACAAAACAAAAACACAATTTCTTTATGGGAACTAAGGGAATACTGACCACATGGGGAATGACTGAAGAAATTACGGTATATGAACATACAAGGGAATTGTCATTGTGCTATAAGCAATATAAGAAGGATGATAAGAGAAATGATTTCAAAGACACTTAGAAAGATTTCTATGATCTAATACAAAGGGTTGAGAACCAAGGGAAAAACCTGTATTTTTGACATTGTCAAAACAAGTCTTTCAGACTTGAACTTGAATGACCAAACACACTTGCAGAAGATTCATGATGAAACTGCAACCTAACTCCAGACAGAAAGGTGATAGACTCGGGCTGCAGCCTGAGTCCTATTTATTGGACTAGGTCAGTGGAAGCATCAGATTTGCTTGACTATGCATATAAGTTTTGTTTTACTTTTTTCCCCGCATGAGAGGAAAAGTAATTTAAAATTTTCAAAGCAGATTTTAACTTCAAATCTGGTACAATTCCATTTCCCCACAATTCATTTTTTTTCTAGAGATGTGCTGATGTTTTAACAAAGGACTCACAAACAAAAGACCTCTGCCCATACTGTGTGTATATACATCTATAGGCATCGGTTTCACAGCTATTCAAAGCAGTAATATTTTATGTTCTAAATAGCTTTGTGTCTTTGCTCTCCTTTTAGTCACTTTATATTCCAGTCCTGGTACAGAACTCCAGCATGCTATATCTACATTATCTTCCAGTAATGAAAAAAACTCACTAGCCCTTAAAGCAGTCAGGTATGAGTTTTAGTGGTCAGGACATGTTGCTTTATATTAAGTGGAACCTCTAGGGTTTGGTTTGGCTTGGTTTGGTTTTGGCTGAGGCAATTGGGGTTAAGGGACTTGCCCAGGGTCACATGGCCAGGAAGTGTTAGGTGTCTGAGGCCACATTAGAACTCATGTCCTCCTGCCTTCAGGGCTGGGGCTCTATCCACTGAGCCATCTAGCTGCCCCCAAATCTGCAATTCCTTTAAGTCACCCCCAGCCATGCCCTAGTTGTACTCAATGGCCCTGTCACACACATCAGGGAAATGATCTGCATCTTTAGCTCTCTGGTTCACTAACAGTCTTCAATTCAAACTGAAGAAACTAGCTCTAGCATATTTTATTTTCTTTTATTAACTTTCACAAACACATTTATAATGAACTTTCAATTAGCTACATGAATTTTTATGACAAGTTTCCAAATGTGAATTAGCTTTCCAGTCAGCAAATTAGTTTGTGCCTCAGAGAATTCCCAGACTAAGCAGCAATAATTATGAAAATAAATCTGCTCCCCAAAACAAAAACCATAATGTATTGACATGGCAGGTGCCATATCCAAAATCGTAAATGTGGATCAAAGCTCACCTTCAATGGCATGGAAAAGTAGAAATTCACATTAATTATCTATTTTAAATAACCAAGACTGGCACCCCGTAATATTAACACATTGAAATCACATATATGGCAAACGGTTTAACAACAATATAAATCTAATAAATATTTAATTGGGGGTGGGGGGAGATTCTATAAGAATGTGCTTTCATGTCTGCAGCTTGCAATTTAAGTTTACATTAAAACTCAAAGACACCTCCACAAGGCCTTGTAAGAGACTAAAATAATATATTCATTTAGTCATATCTGAATTACTTTCAACTTGGTAGAAAAAAAAAAAAAAACAAACTTTCCAACTCCCAGACCAAAATAATATATTCATTCAGAAATATCTGAATTACTTTCAACTTAGTAGGAAAAAAAACAAACACACACTTTCCAACTCAAAACCGAACTTTAAGTGAGGTCTGGGGTATGCTAGTATTCAGTCAAAAGGTCAATGCTAAATAGCACTGGAGGCCTTAAAAAGATCTGCCTACAGTGGTTCTTTCTGGTGCAAAGGAATGGAAAAAGAATGAATTACAATGGGCTCCACAAAAGATTGTGTTTACATACACAAAAGCAAAGGAGCTTGAGGTAGAAAATAAACTAACAGGTTTTTATCAGCAGATATTTTCTATATTTTTGGAACTCAGAGCAGATAAAACTTCAAAGAATCAGAAATCTGAAGAGTATCTTATTTGCAACTCAAAAACACTCATTTTCCCCAACAATATTAAACTTCAATAATATTTATTAAATCATTTACACAAATTGTTAAAAAATCCTGACACTCCCAAACTCCAGAAGAGGACTATTAACAAATAAAAATAGTCAGTCTTCAAACTCGTAATTCTTAATGAGGCACACAGTAAATGAGCTATAGTTTCCCCAAACCCAATATAAGTGTTTATGACTTACTCTCAAATTATCTGACTTAGAAAATAAATCTTAAGAATTGATCGATTGAGTAATTCATCCTGAGTCAAATTAGTTTCAAGTGTCCAATGTGTTATCTGAAGCTAGATCTGTCCACACTAGTATTCTATCCACTATATCCTGTTGTGTCTAAAAGTAATACAAATGAATACTAATAAAAATAATGCAAAAATGGGAAAACCTAGTAACCAATTTTTTTTCCTCAAGGAAAAGAATAAAAAAATTCTTTACAAAAAGCAAACTGAACTAGAGATAACTAAAATACTCATTTTCTCAGGAAAAAAAAGCACAAAAATAAAATTTTAAATAAATTTCACAGCCATGTGTGAACATTCTTAAGAATGTTTCATGTACAGGTTTCTACAGTTCCAGTTTTAGTACAACACATTTAGTACAACACAAAATAAGTTAACACAATCATTTGAATTGGCTGCCTGCACACTAGACAAGGCTCATTTCTCCTTTTTGATTTCTTAGCACATGTAAAACATGCCATAAGATGTCCTGTCCTTCCATGGACAATGCAACCATTTTGAGGTTGGTTCTGACAGATGACACAGGGCTCTACTGTGCTAGAGGGAAGAAAAGATCCCATACTTTTTCTTTGCTTTGTGCTTCTTTTCTCTCAAATTCTCCAGCATCTTCCTGACTACTACACATGATAATTTTAGATGCTGATGGCTGGGAATAATCCTCATTATCTTGGGAGTCTGATATCTGTAGTATCTTTTCATCACTTTCCTCAACACATGAGTCATTGGTTTTATTGTTCTTATAATCTGGAACATCAAAGCCCCCTTTTTCCCCTTGTGTGGGATTTTCTAGTGTGCCTTTATCTAAAATCTAACCTTTCTCCTCTGGAAGCCAATTTTCTCACAAAGTCCAACATCTGTGGCAATGGGGTGGAAGTGGAGGATTTATTTTGTCACAGGAAGGACGCTTCCAATAATTCTGCAATGAAAGAAGTAGAATCAGTCTCAATGGTTCTTGAACATCTATGAATAACAATGCTAGTTATAACAATGTACTCTGTCTGTTTATTAAATGTTTGTTTTGCCATAGAAAGAAGATTTTGCACCCTCACTTTTTGTTGTTCATTTTCTTTTCATTTTCTGACTCATTTTCTTTCCTTTTTGATCTCATTTTTCTTGTGCAGGAAGAGAATTGTGCAAATACGTTAGCACATATTGGATTGGACATATATTTTGACATGTTTAACATGTACTGGATCGCTTGCCATCTGGGTGGGGAAAAGGAGGGGAAAGTCTGGTAAGGGAAGCTCTGTATGTGTCAATGTTGAGAGATGATCCATGCATATGTTTTGAGGGTAAGAAGCTTTTAAAAAAAAAGATTTTGTAGATTATTTTGCAATATCTCAAATTCTACCCTACCTTTATCTCTTAGCAACTAACTTCTGAAACTGAAATTGTGGTTAACTAGTTTCGCCTTTTAGAGATTTAAGAAATTTTATATTCTGTTAGTTGTAGATCTTTTTTCCATAGGAATTCATCTCTATTTCTGGCAAGATCTCCTAATATCCATCAGCTACCATGTCTATTTTTATTGTGAAGTATTCAGATGAATCTCTTAGCAGCCATTTCCTCCTTCTTCTCCCTTCCTTTCTTGGTAAAACAGAGATGGAAGCAATTTATAAGAAACTGGTCAAATTCTATTCATAGATAGTTCCTCACCTTACAAATGGTTTGTGTTAATTGTTACAAATCGATTTTTTGAAAAGAATCAATGTTCTCATAGAAATACTGCTACAAACGGAAACTAGGTTTGCAGGCCCAATTCAGAGAAGTCTACTTTATCTAGAATAATTTTAGTATTGCTAGGTACCAAACAATGTAAAGATGGAAAAGGCTGAGAGGGTGGCTAGAATTATGTATAGAGATCATCTAATGGACAGCCTAGTTCCATTGCACTGTGGAGGGGAGCCTGAGGTAAAGCTTGTCTTTGACATCTTCTTCATGATCCCTGAGCGTTTTTCTCTCATCTCTTGGTAAATCTTCCTGGTGTCCTAATGTGATCCATCTTGGAGTTTCACTCATATGTGCCCTCTACTGTTCTTCATGTTCCCAAATTAACTATGATATTTTCACTTGAAGCAAAACTTTTAATCCAACTGTCAAGATGTGTTAGGAAGAAAGCCTGAATTAAAGCAATGTAATGATTCTGAGCCCTGGAAACCTCCTAGAGTCATCCCTGCATTTCTTTCTTTTTTTTAAAGGCTTGCAAATCGAATGAACCCTAGTTATTTCAGGGACAAAGTGAAGTAGAAACATTCAGAAAGTGAACATCTGCAAAGGTCTCATTTCCAAAATATATAGAGAACTGACCCTAATTTATAAGAAATCAAACCATTCTCCAATTGATAAATGGTCAAAGGATATGAACAGACGTTCAAAACCCTTGATAATCTCAAAATCTTTTCCCAGTAGATTACATGTTTGAGGACAGTAACTGATCTCCACATTATCTTACCTCTCTCCCCCACAAAAACCTAGCACAAGACTTGTGCATACTTGGTGTTTATTCATACATGGTGTAGACTTCAAAACATAAACAGTTATAATTATAAAAATAATTTAAAAAAAGAACTGATCAATATAAACAATTCAGGACAATTTACTCATGTGAACTAATAGAAAATGAGGATAGCAGAATTATGAAAGAAAAATGTATGATAAGTATAACAACATAAATAGAAAGAAATGCTTCAGTAGGGAAGAAAGAAAATTAAAAAGAAATAGAATTCTTTATATTTACCAAGTTCATATTGAAATAAGATGTGAAAAAATGTATCTCCTCCCCTGTTTGCAGAAATGGGGAACAATGAGTATATAATATTGCGCATTTTGCCAATTAAAGCTGATATGTTGGTTTTGCTAAGCTATTCTTCCCGGCCCTCTTTTTTTCCCCTCTTTGGATACAAAACATATTCATCTATAAATAAAATTTTGTACATTATCTCCTCCATGAGAAAATGAACCCCCAGAGGGTTGGGACCAAGTTTTTGCTTTTCTTTGTGTCCTTTGCAATTAACACATAATGCCTGGTTAATTAATTACTGAACTGATTACTAAAGGTTTGTTGAGAAACATAATGATGATTTGTAGTAGTGGGAATGATGATTATGATGACAAGGGATAGATCCCTAGGTAGAAGAGGATGATGTAAATGAAACTAATATGAAAATAAATTATATTAAAATACAGCATTTTATATTATTATATAATATGTAAAGATAAACATATTTTAATAATATAAACAATGCATATTAAACATGTGGTTTAAAAAGTGCTTTCTGAAAACATTCTTGTAAATGAAATAATATATTAGAAGAAACATTAACATAATATTTCCAGGAACATTAAAAAAAGATTATTAGAAAAATATCCAGTTTTATAAATAAGTAGAAACTTATAAAAAGTGTACATCCAATTCTGTTATGGATCATGTGAAACCTGCTTTAGCAATAATCTATCAAAAAAGGCCAATTATGTGTATACTTTTTCCCCTTTTAATTAAGGCATAGGATAAAACATGCAGCAAACTTACTTTAATGTCTCAAGGGACATCGGTAAATTATAACTGTGTTCCTGTTCTCGAAGCTTAGAGAATTCTACCAAGCAGGGCTTTGTTGTCTCTTGTCATCTCTGACCTGAAAAACAGCAGCCAGTTAGTAGAAGTTTCCTCACTATTTTAAAGCAATATTTAAAGAAAATATATAAAATTTAAAGAAAATATTTAGGTTATTCCAAAAACAATGTCAGTGTAAAATCTACCACCAATCAAGTATTACAGTACCTTTTAGTATAGAAAGATAATGGGCAACATCAACTTACTACTTGTGTTAGGAATCAAACTTTTTTTATACTCCCACAATTTAAAATAAACGCTTTTCTCTTTGATCTCTATACAGACCTAATAGTGATATTTCTGGGTCAAATGATAAATGCAGTTGTACACACAGGTGGGCAGCCCCAAGTTGTTCTTCCGAATGGCAAGAACAGTTCAAAATGATAATAAAAAAACCCATTTTCACATATCCTCTCTAGGGTTTGTCATTTTCCTTTTCTGTCTTCTCTGTCAATCTGATGTGAAGCAAAATGACTCCACTTTGTATCTGCTGTAGGCATCATCTCACTATCTGACAACTCAGTCAAATGTATGCTAAATATGGCACTTTCTAGGACTCTTTGGTTTCCTTGATGTGGCAATTAATTTACATTGATTAAACTTTTTAATAAAATTACTATGTATGCTACTTTTTTATTATTTTTCTTCCTTTCCACATTTGAATAGCAATTATCTCTTTAAAGAATTCAGAATCAAGTTGCTTTAATTTATGACAGACCCTTTTATCATTCTTCCTTCTTACCATGAAGATCTTCATCTTAGCAAGTTGATGCTCTGACTATACTTGCATAACTGGAACAATTCCAACTTCAATAAAAATTCTTTCCTGATTTAATAAGATAGAACCAAGTTTAGGGTTTTCAGTGTTCCTTGGTGGGGGTTGTGCCCCGCATGTGCCAATTATTTTAATAAGGAGAGTGTTCCTTCTATAAAGGCATGAGGCTTCCATGGAATTTGTGGCCTCTCCTATTCTTTATTCCTACATCATGCTTAAATGATGCCTATGAGGCAAGCGTGGGGGACTGGAAGGATGGGAGTACTATTGACAGTAATGTAATAATCTATATTACAGAAGACCTGTAGGAAGATAAGTACACTGATGCATGCTTGTTAGAGCCACAAATCGGTTCAATTCATTTGTAAAATAATTTGGAGTCATGCCAAAAAAAAAAAAAGATACATACTCCTTAATTCAAAACTACCACTTCTAGGTAGATGTCTGAAAGAGGTCAAGGCAGCAATAAGATATTCATAAATACCAAAATAGTAACAATTTCTTCTTTTTCTCATAGTCAATAAGGATTGATTAAGCATCTATTATGTGACTAGCATAAATACCATGCTAAATAAAGATATACAAGGGATATAATGTCCCCTCAAAAAGCTCACAATCTCTTGGCAAGAAGAGAAACAACAAACAAACAAACATACATTTAAACTTTATTCAGGAGAAATAGGAAATAATTAATGGAGCAAGCTTCTAAGAATAAGAGATAGGGGGGAAGCTTTCCAATAGAAGCTGTGATTGTAGTTGGAACTTGCAAAAGGCAGGGGAAGGAGAGCATCCTAGGCAGCAGAACAGCCAGAAAGATTATCTGGTGTCAATATGTCTTATTTGTGGAACAGCAAAGAGGTCAATAACACTGGATCAGAGTCAGTTGGGGTGGAAGGTGTGATGTGTAAGAAGATAAGGGGGGATAGGTCATCAAGGGCTCAGAATGGCAGAGGATTTGTATTTGGCTCCAGAGGTAACAGGAAGGCAGTGTGAGAGGAAGAAGGATGAGTTCAGACCTGCATTAAGGACAATCACTTTGAAATCTGGAGGATAAAATAGAATAATAAGAGACCTGAAGCAGGTAGATCTACCAGGAGACACTTAAATAGCAAAGGTGTGAGGTGATAGGGTCGTGCATCAGATGGTGGCAGTGCCAAGTTTGAGAGAGGCTGAACACGTGAAATCGATAGGCCTTGGCAAAGATGCATCAGAGGAGGGAAAGGGAGAGATAATGAGAAGGTGAGGATGATGCCTTTGTGGCAAGCCTGGGGGACTAGAAGAATGGGAGTACCAGTGAAGATAATCGGGAAGGGGAGTGTTTAGGGAGAAAGATAAAATTTCTCTTGGAGATATTTTGAATGAAAATGGCTGAGTTGTAATATTTGTTTAGCATATGATCCATGATAAGTAGCTTGCTTTCTCTGTGACTCAATTTACTCATCTGAGAAATAAAGAAATCATTTATTCTCCCATCTACTTTCCCAGGATGTATAAATTTATCTGACACTTTTTAATTATTCTGGCATCTTGAAATAGAATTAACAAATTAATGATAATATTACAATCATTACTCTGATAAAGACGTTGACTAATTTATATGTAGGATTAGGATATGAATTCTTTATATTTACCAAGTTCATATTCAAAGAAGAGATGATAAAATGTGTCTCCTCCCTTATCTGCAGAAATAGGGAATAATAAATGTAAAATATTGAATATTTTATCAATTAAGGCTGGTATGTTAGTTTTGCTAAACTATGCTTCCCTGCCCTCTTTCTTTTTATCTCCTCTGTTGATGCAAAAAATATTCATATACAAATAACATTTCCTACATTGTCTCCTCCATAAGAAAATGAATCCCTGGAGGGTTGGGACCAAGTTTTTGGTTTTCTTTGTATCCTTTGCACTTAGCACATAGTACCTAGTTAATTAACATTAATTAATTGATTAATAAATGCTTGTTGAGAATAATAATGATGATTAATGGTAGTGGTAATGATGATGATGATGACAAGGGATAGATCCCTAGGTAGAAAAAGTACAACAGTTTCTGTACTTGAGGCAAAGTAGGACACTTTTAAGAAAGACTGTGGTTCCCAAAGAAAGGAGTCAGGCAATTGGGTTGACCTAAAACACCATGCCCAGAAGGCAAAGGGAGGGTGTTCAGTCCACTGGGGCTCAGTTATTCGGGGAGTCGAGGGGGACCCAGCCTGAAAGAGAAATGGGCGAGAAAGAAGAGCGAGACCAAGCAGGTTCTTGTCAAGGTCTCAGTTTATTGCTCTTGGGGTACAGCCTATATAGCAAAAAGTATGAGAAAGAGAAGCAGGGTTGGGCCTGGGAAAGGAACATGGGAATGGCTGGTTCAATGAACAGGAACATTTTGCAGTTAGGATACACAATGTTGGAACATACACAATGTTGGAACATTCTATGGTCAGCTGATTCTTGGAAGGATCATGCCCACCTGTGGTCGGCCTGATTCTCAGAACAATTTGTCTAAGAGTAAGGCCCACTTAGGGGGGAGAGACACCTGGGCCCAAGCCCTTGGCTCCCAACAGGAGGGCCTCAGGCCTCAGGAGTCTGGGAAATGCATGCTGGGCTTTTCTATGCAGAGGTAGGGAAGGGAGGGACTCTCCTGGAGCTTCTGGCCTTCCTCTTGGTTGTCAAGGAGCCTTAGAATTAAAGCCCCCCATAGTAAGTTATCAATGGCATAATAATAGAATCTTTTCCTGTTGATTTGGAGAAGATCTGAATCTACAAATTCTTTTGAGACAATCTGTGATACCAACCCAAGATTTCAATATACTTTGGGGATTCAAATTTCTTCTCCCCAACATTTGGTGTCCTGTGTAAAGATAGTCCTAAAACTCCAATATATATGGGGTTCAGTGTTTCTGCACTCCCATAACCCATTTTCATGACAAAAATTAATTTATACATTTCATCCTCTATCAATTAACCTACAAGATCTTGACAAAATAATAACAGAAATGAACCAGAATAACAGAATAAAAGTAGGTCTATAATAAGGAAAATAATGACAGAAAAGTATGAATGGAATAGTACCTTCAAAGTTCAAATTATTATAAAACTTTAAATATCAAAATGATTTCATGATGGTGAAAAAGTAATAAATAATAGACAGAATTTTTATTGTATTTTAAGGTTTGTAAAGCTATTTATCAATATTATTGCATCAAAAAACAATTAATATCATCTTTTTACAGATGAGGAAATTTAAGGAAGGTAGAGCTTAAGTAACTTATCTAGAGGCACAAAATCAACAAGTATGTCAGTCAAGATTTTTAACTTGTTTTCCTAACTGTAAGTCTACAGTATGCTCATTTCTTTTTCCTATTTTTTTTCCTCCCATGGTTTTTTCTTTTCGTTCTGATTTTTCTCTCCCAACATGATTCATAAAGCGATTTGTGTTAAAAATAAATTTTAAGCTTTACCTAAAAATAAAATAACATTAAGCTGTTTAGCTGATGAAATTCACTGTTAATTCAATTTCTATTAATCATCTTTGTTGTTCTGAAGTATCTTTACATTATTTCTGAATTTATTCTTGGATTATCTAGCCAGAAATTAGTATATGGCTATATCTCTTTAAGTTGGAAATACAAAATGTAGGTACATCACTGAAAGTTTAAAATAGTTAGAGTCTCAAATTAAAACAAATTGGAATTATTTAAATATACATGTAAATGCACATTATTCATATACACCATAACATTTAAAATAAATTTTTTTTTAGTATCTTTCTATTGTCCTCCATCTCAACAGATTTAGGCTTTTACTAAAGTTAATACATTCTTCAAATATCAGATGTTTGCATACTATATATAATGAGAGGCAGAATGTGTGCATTTCCAAGTTGCATAAATTAATATAAGGGCAAAAAAGCTTCCTTTCAAACTTTGTGAAAGCATATGATATTTATCTGACCATAGATGAAGTCCATGGAATCTGTAGGAGAACAAATCATCTCCAACACATTTTCCACCCCATTCTTCACCACCCCCAGGATAGGGTGAATAACCTGTTGAAGCCCAACCTACTCCGAGATGCATTGCTTCAGCTGTCACAAAAGGTTCTGTGTGGTCTACCATGAGTTCATAGTACCATTTCCTCTACTGAGCTGACCCTTCACTGATGCCAAGGAAAATATTGGGCCGCATGCTTTCAAGAGAAAAAAAAATACCAGTTGAAAAAAAACTAAATATCTATTATCACTTTTATTTTATATTACTTTTCTTGAATTATACTCTTCTGAGAAGAAATAAATCAAAGCCATATCATTTAATTTAACATTTGCTGACTTATTATACAAGTATATTCAGTATTGACCATTAACATAATTCAATAAACAAAATGTTTGAAGTTCTGGTTAAATTATGCTTACACTTCTGATTAAGTAACAAATCAAGAGTTTAATGTTGTTGGGATTTTTTTATCTTAATTACCTTTCTATGATATTTGCAGGAGTATGCAAGTAATGCCCCTATTTTAAAATTAACCCTCTGGGCAAAAATATATGCAAGACATTTTTCAGTTTCATCTGCATTACTAATATTTCCTCCATTGCTTCTTTAAGCCTAATCAGGAAAAATAAATCCTTGATTTGTAGTGTCTGGTGATTTCTGAGCCTTTAATACTCATACAAAATTTAACAATTGGCTCTCAAGAGCAAGTTAAAATTGATTCTAGAATATCTCTGCCTATTTTGCATCATATATTTGAGTTCGTATGTTAGGAAACAACATAAATTAGTTCATGAACGATAATCTTTTTAATTAAAAACCATAAATCCAAACCAAAATTCTTTGAATGGAAGCAAAACATCAAATTTCTACTATAATAAGTTTTCTATTACTTCTGGATAACATATACAGTTAAGTAAATATGTTTTGAAAATAAGCTATAGTTGAATATGATTATAACAGAAAAGCAAACTTTTTCTTGTTTCATTCTCTCACAAAAATGAACACCATGAAACCCAAGTTCCTTGAGGACAGGCCTGTTTGCTTTTTAATTGTTATCCACCGCACTAAGTGATATATCTGGCATATGCTATGCAATTGATAATTGAGGTTGGCATATTAAAATGTAATCATATTTTCAATATCTTCTAGGAACACACTGAATCATCTCATTTTACTTGCTTCTTTGAACACAGAAAATTGTAACATATTTACTTTCCTTGACCATCAACTTATTCCATCAAACTTCAGGTTTATTTAGCTATTCAGATGACCTATGATAAAGAGAAGCCTCTGACTCAGTTTTGAGCTGGTATCATATACCTTTTTTCTCAATTTGTCCATTGTATAACAGTGGTAGTCAGGAAATACAATTGCCTCTGAAGAATTAAAAATAAGTATCACACAGAAGACAATGGACAGGTGCACAATGATTATAAAAGTACATGAAGGCTGCTAGGTGCAATCAGTGAATCACTTCAAAGATTAGGAGTAAAAGATAACATAAGGAATTTTATGATACGGAGAAAAAAGTGCTAGTTACATAGAAAGAACAAGTGATAAACAAAAGAATAATGACTGTTTTTTTTAACCATGTAAAGTGAAAGTAACGAAAGTCTCCAGCACATCTAGGTAGACATCCATGGTAAATGTATGGAAATATATAGACAAGAGTTATATAGAGGAGATAAACATGAAGGGGTTGTAATCTGTAACACTGGAAGAACTCTAGAATTAAGATCACAAATCCATTTCAGTCTTGGAATAAGGTAAATACTTTATGAATGACATTCATGTAAATTTATGTAAAATAATATTTAATGCTGCTCAATGAGAAAGTTAAAAGATTCAACTTCTAAAAAAGAGGCTTAGTAAGTCTATATATCATTAGACTTTAATAAAAAAATATCTGAGGCTAGATTAGAACTCAGGTCCTCCTGACTATAGGGGTGGTACTCAATCCACTGTGCCGCCCATCTGACCCCCCAAAATTTTATTAAAGATAATGATAACAATGAGACAACACCAAAATTTTTGAGATTCAGCCAAAATAATACGCAGAAGAAAACCGATACGTGTAAATGCTTATATCAATAAAAGAGAGAAAAAGGAAGAGCAACATAATGTGTATGTCAATAAAAAACAAACTTACACCCTTATAAATAAATACCAAAATAAAAATCATGGTAATAAAGTTTATAACAAAATATCAAGCTATTGAATTAAATAGGAGCTGGGTTTTTTTGGGGGGCTGGAATAGATAAGTCATTGGGTAATTTGATTTTAAAAATAGCAAAGCAAATCAAACTACTAGTATCAAAATTGAAAGGGGTGAATGTAAAACCAAATGCACATAAAATTAAGGTAATTTTTACCCATTTTGCCCAATTATTTGCCAAAAAAAATAATCATACGAATGATATGGATTAGAATTTACAAAAATATAAAGTGACAAAAGAGAATTAATAAAAGAAATAAGATGGGGGATGCCCAGAAGATTGCCCTTGAATATTTAATGAGTATTGGCTAGGGAATCACATGAGGGACTTTTTGTCAAACAGAGCTTTTGCTTGTGCATGTTAGGCCAATTCGAATATAATTCATGAATTAACTGAAATAGATAAATATTTCCAAGAATATAAAGTGTCCAGATTAACCAAAAAAGGAAATAAAATATTTAAATAATCCTACTTTAAAAAATGAAATAATGCATAAATGACCTCCTTATCCAAAAAACCTAGCACCACTTGTATTTACAAGGGAATTATACCAAATACTTAAAGAATATTAATTCCAATATTACATAAACTATTTGGAAAAAAACAACAGATAAAGAAGTTCTGTTGAATTTACTTTAAGACACAATATGGTCTTGATATCTGTTTCAAGGAGAGTAAAAACACAGGGGGGAAACTATACATGAATTTCCTCAATGTATATTGATGCAAAAATTTTAATGAAATTTAAGCAAGGAGACTGCTAATAGCATTGTAAAAATCATATGCTATGAAGAAAGGGCATTTATATCAGGAATGCTGGACTGGTTAATATTAGGAAAACTAAGCAAATGTATCATGTAACAATAAAATCAGCAAAAATGATATTATTTCAACAGATACAGAAAAGAATTTTGACAAAATGCAATACTTGATGAGGAATAAATGATGAGGAGTAAACTAAGGTCTAAAGCGAGATGGGTCAGTTCCTTTTCTCTCTCTCCTTCCTTCCCCAAAATAACCCAGGGTGGGTTCGGCAGCATAGGAATTTGCTACTTAATGCTGTATGGAAACATAGTCTTTATTGTTTAGAATGGAAACACCGGAGAGCCTGTGGGCAAAATGGCTGCATAGTACAAGGCCAATTTTGCAAAGGGTAGATTTTTGAGTTCTCTCTTTTATACAAGAGCACAATCATTCAGATGCAGTGATGTAAGGAGGTTCCTGAGAGTGATGCAAATAAGCTAAGGATTCTCTTGTTATCTTTTGGGGACAGACAGAAGTCTCTTCCCAAAAAGGAATTTCCTGATGCCATTTGGTCTATCTGAGTAGATTAGAATGGGGGCTGTAAAACCCTGGCCAGCTCAGATAGCCCAAACTAGTTTGACCAGATCTTGTATCAAAGGTCCAAGTCCTAAAAGAAGTTGGAGATCAAACAAGGAATACCAAGGGGCTACCGCCCTCAACAATACTGATTTTTATTTAAAAAAGCAACACACACACTAGAAAGCACAAGAATAAATGGTGCTTTTACTTAGAAGAATAAGGAAAATTGATTTAAACAAAGAGCTACCATTGTCTTTAATGGGGATATACCAGAAGACTTTCCAATAAAGTCAAGGATGAAGCAAGAATGTCTATAATCCCCATTAATATTCAATATTGTACTAGAAATGCTTGGTATAGCAATCAGAGAAGAAGAAGAAATTGAAGGAATAAGGATAAGGAATAAGAAAAGAATATTTTTTCAGAAGGTATGATGGTTTACTAGCATGTCAACTAAAGGAGTAATAAAAATAATTAAACACTTCAATAAAGCTGAAGGATATAAATCTTCCATAAAAATCTTCAGCCTTTCTATTTGTTACTAATAAAACCTTGCAGAACAGATAGAAAGAGAAATTAAATTTAAAATAACTACAAAGATTATGAAATACATGGGAGTCTACTCATCAGAACACTCACAGCAACTACATGAACAAAATTAAAATAGACTCTTCATATAAATGGAGCTCTATATAATTGGAGTAATGCTAATTGCCTATAGGTAGGTCAAGTTAATATAATAAAAATGACAATATTACCTAAATTGATTTAGTAATTCAGTGTAATGCTAATCAAACTACCAAAGAATGACTTTATAAAGAGATAAAACATAGTAAAATGCACCTAGAGAAATAAAAGGTTAAGAATATCAAAAGAATTAATAAAAAAAGAAAAGAAATGAAAGGTGACCTAACAGTATCAGATATAAACTCTACTTCAAAACTTTAATCCTCCAAATAATTTGGTATTGGATAAGGAATAGAGAAGTTGATCACTGGAATAGATTAGATACATAATGTTAAGAAGGAAATGAACACAGTTTTTGATAAATCTAAGCATCCCAGCATTTAGGGCAAGAACTCACGATTTCATTAAAACTGATGAGAAACTTTAAAAGTAGCCTAGTAGAAATTAGATATACATCAACATCTCACACTGTAAAACAAGTTACGTTCAAATTGTCGTCATGATTTA
Organism: Sminthopsis crassicaudata; assembly: GCF_048593235.1. Lineage (NCBI taxonomy): Eukaryota > Metazoa > Chordata > Mammalia > Dasyuromorphia > Dasyuridae > Sminthopsis > Sminthopsis crassicaudata. The sequence goes on along the minus strand of NC_133623.1, from coordinate 48,359,505 downwards.
GACATAAAGGGTGATATTCTAAGTTAATCGTTTGATAATGGAAAAATTACTTTTCTGATCTAAGGATATGGAAAGAGTTTATGACCCAAACCCAGAAATAAAGGCAAAGTGAAATGGATAATTTGAGGTAAAATGGAAAATTTAAACGTTTTTGTACAAATAATACCAATGTATCTAAAATTACAAGAAAAGCAGGAAACTGGGAGAGGGGAAGGTCTGGAAGAGGAAGAGAGATGGGAATCTTTGTAACAAACCACCCAACCCAAGAGATTTAAAAAGAGAATTTCCTTCCCTCTTCTCTATTTGCAGTTGAATATAACCTCCTACTGAGATGTCTTTGAACAAAAGAAATACTTTAATAAATGATGGTAACTATCTTTATATATAATTGGAAAAGTAAAATAGTATTGAAGTTGAAAAACAAAAGCAGCAACAACAACTAACAAGTTGCCTGAGATGAGAGGCGATTTGTGTTGATAACACACCTGGCATGTGTCAGAGGCCCAACCTGAACCCAGGTCTTCCTGATTCTTAAGGTTTTTATTTCAGGGAACAATTACTGTTTGATTCCCCATATTCGATCCAGTCTATTGTCTAATTATTTCTTCTGTGGAACCAGTTCAGCATGCATCTAGAATATCTAAATTATTTATATTGATACAGTAGGTCAATCAAATGACATATTAAAAGAAAAAAAAATGGACTTTTTCGTGCCCTTACTGTTTTAATGGATTTTTTATTCCGAAATTGTTGATCTCATTTAGGAGACCCCATGGCATTCTAAATTCTGACACAATCAGAACAATGTTATCCACAAACAGAAGCATGTGGGGTACTGTACCACTTACAGAGTGTCAGGCATTTGTACTTTCTCTGCATGTAAGGAAGGTTAAATGTGTCTCAGCTCTGTTTTTTATATAACTTTTTGCTGAGAACATGAGAACATGCTTTAAGTTATCCAATGTGAAAAAAAAGGAAAACACCAAGAAGTTGGAAGGCCATCCTGTCTTGTGTATTAATCAGTGAGTATCCTTTATTGCAGGCCAGTGTTTACCCTGGAAACCTGGCCAGTTCCTTGAGTAAAAACAGTCCTGCTAAAGGAATGAACAAATAGTCTTCTTGGGGGGGGGGTCTCATGTGATGGAGCATCCTGTACCTGGGATGTTGACACATCTCAAGAGTCACATCTCACATGAGAGTCCTTAGTGTAGTGCCTTCTTTGTTCTCAGCTGAGAAAAGCCTCTTAGTGGAAAGGGACTTTGAGAATTTAGCTAGGAAGTGATAGACAACTTGCCTGCCAATGCCTGTCACTTGCCACTATGAGTAGCTGTGACCATGAATTCTCTCAGCAGGGGAATTCCAGTGTTTTCCTCAGAGTGGCCATGATGTATGTTGTATGTCGTTATAGTGGCCACTGGGTTTATTAGTTGTATATTAATTACTTTTGTGCTATGAGTTTCCTTTTTTATTTTCCTGTCTTATTTAAATGAAAGTTCCAAGCAGTAATAAACTTGTGCCCACCCTCATCAACCTGCCTGTTGAAATGGGAATTCCAAACCTAGATTAATCTTACACTGAAACATTCAATTGGAGGCTAAGCATGACTATCCTTAGTAGTCATTCCAATCAAGCACACAGAAACTTGAGGTGAGCCTGCTTTCAGATATACAGAAAGAAAGGGCACTCCCCTCCTGACTTCCGAACAGGAGCAGATATTATCTATGTCTTGTAGGACTTGAGGACTAAAAGGTTCATATCTTAGGATACTTAAGTTTTTAAACTGATTGTGGACATGGAGCTCTGTGGATATACTCAAGAGACTAAAATATATCTTTAATGAATTTTCCCATGATCCCATATTACTCTCAAATTTTATTCTTGACCTCCATGCTAACATTACTGAATTTAAATACAGCAATCACATCTTTTCCTTTGACAGCAAGGAATTTTAATACCGTTCTAGTTATGTGTTTTATAATTAAAGGACAACTCCATAAAGCTAACAATGCAACATGAGAGAGACGTGCCATTGTGTCTATGTTGAAATTTAAGTATTTTGAGGACTATGGAGTTTTACATCTTTCTAAGAGAAGTCAACTTTTCTGGTTCTACATCTGGCAATTCTAATATTAAAAAGAATTTGTCTAACTACGGCTTCTAAAGATCACTTTATTAGATTTTGTGTTAGTACCTTTGACCCCCATAGTAAAGCCCTTTCTTTTTCCGGTCATTATGCAGGGGAAGGGGCATTTTGTTTTATTTCTGAGCCTGGATGGAAGAGCAAGGAGTCCTATTTAAGTTGTGACCTCACTGCCTCCAACCTGGAGCTGATGCTGCTCCTGAGCCTTCCTGGGAGCTCATCAGATCCAGGTTGGAGGCAGTGAGGCTGTTGAGACACCAGAATATTTGAATTCATTGAATCCATCAGATTCATTTCTCCTGGTACCAATGAAATGTACTACCACTACCACATTTGACTGTAAAGCAATTTAAAAATAATTTACTATACAGTAAACATGAATACAACCAATTCAGTCCATCAACAAATGTCTATTAAGCACCAAGCACTTATGGGGACATAGATAACAGAACTACTGCTCTCAAGAAATGTAGATTCCATCAATTGACCTTGTTTTGCACCAATTTACATTTTAAATAAATGAATAATGAGGTAATTAAATTGACAATAACTTTTCAACCATTTTCTGTCTCTAAAAGGGAAAACAAAGCAAAAAAAAACAAACTAAAAAATCTCCTGGTTCATATTTTTTTTATTTTGCATTTCATAATTCCTTTTAGATTACTTAGCTTACATACTTCCTACATTCCTTTAGCTTACATACTCAGTTTTTTAATTGCAATATGGTGCTCCATTGACTGTCTGTGGGACATTTAGATTGTTTAGACCAGTTTTGTGGACTAAAAAAAATTGACAATTGTATTTTTGATAGTTTTAAACAAAACTTTCAAGGTTTATATTTTCAAAACAATGGGTAAGAAGCACAATTGTTTTAAAACTATTATACCATATTGTCAGATTGCTCTTCAAAAATTCTATACAGATTTCCAAAATTAAGATGGTGCATGAGAAAAATCAGATCAAAAAGGAAAAAAAATACAAATACATTAAATTTAAAAATATTTCCATATAAATCGTGTTGGGAGTGAAAAATCAGAATGAAAGGGAAAAACCAAGAGAAGGAAAAAGAAAAAAAGTGAACATAGTGATGTGATCTATTACGTGGGGTTTATAAAAGAATGTATTCTTTGATATCTAAGGGAGGACTAGGGAAAAGGGAGGGAAAAAATCTGGAAGACAAGGTGAATTTTTACAAGGCCAAATTTTGAAAATTATTATTTTAAATAAATGAATAATTAGTTAATTAAATTAACAATAACTTTTCAACCATTTTCTCTCTCTAAAAGGGAGAACAAAGTCAAAAAAACAAAGTCAAAAGTCTACTGGTTCATATTTTTTTATTTTGCATTTCATAATTCCTTTTAGATTACTTACCTTACATAGTTTCTACATTCCTTTAGCTTAAGTACTTAGTTTTTTTAATTGCAATATGGTGCTCCATTGACTGTCTGTGGGACATTTAGATTGTTTAGACCAGTTTTGTGGGAACTCAAGGGAACTCCAAGGAAGAAAGAACTCCAGAAGGAAGGCTAGAGGGAACGTTAGGGAACACTATGTAAAGAGTTAGAATAAAGACCTGTTGCTGCATACTTGAGTGACTTGGGTGCTCAGTAGAGGAAACTCTAAAGAGGTAGCTCTCTGATTGAGATAATCAGATCCAGAGACGTCCAAAGACCTGGGGAAGGTAAGAAACCAGTTGACCCCTGCTGAGGTAAGCAGCTGGGAGTTAACAGTAAGGTAAGCCTTAGCCCTCTGTTTTGCTTTCTTAGAAATCACATGATCTGGAAGAAATTTTTTTTGATAGTTACCTCATCTCTCTTCAGCCCACTATCCCCACACCCACCATATAAAAAGCTTTGCATCAAGGGGTTTATTTGGGAGGGTTGGGTAGCCCTAGTTTATTTAAGGGAGCTCTCTGCTTCTGTAAGGCAGCCCTGCTCATTCTGGACTTGCCACTTGTCCGAGATTCTAATGAAACTTCCTACCTTCACTTTGAGGAGTCTGCCAGTAGTCAATTTTGGGTTAGGGTCTCCGTACCCCACACATCGTGAAATATAAACATAAATATAACTCTCCATTACCTCAAGGTTTAATGAATTACTAGTAGTCCCCAAATTTATCGCTTCTGGTGACAAACTTCTCTAAACTGACTTAGCTTGGTCCTGAGAGAACACACACTGACAGTCCTTCACTTGGGCCTAGACTTCTCGGCTTGGTAAGAATCTGCTAGAGCCCAAGTCTCAGTGGAATAACTTTTGAGAAGTCAGGATTATTGTATAATGTTATAACAAGGCATTAGATTAAGACTAGTGAAGGCCTCTGCTTACAAGAAACAAGACTAGAAAAAAAAGTTTGGGTAAAAGGCTAAGTATACCTTGTAAATATTACCTCACTTGATCCTCACAATAACCCTGCAAGGTAGGTGCTATTATTAGCGCCCATTCTATAGTGGCTGAGTCAGGCAGAGAATATGTGACTTGCCCAGGGTCACACAACTAGAGATTGTCAGAGGCTGGAAGTGAACTCGGATCCCCCTAACTCCAGGCCCACCACTCTATTATTCACCTTACCACTTAGCCAGATGGACACACGAGGAACAGAAAAGGGCTTGAACAAAAGAAAAGAGATACAAGACAGCAAGTAATCCAGTTTAGCTGGAGCACTGAGGCCATGAGAGAAAAAAGTGTGACACACTGGTAGAAAAGCCAAGTGGTCAATACATCTATTCCTATTCAGCATCATCTAAACAAAACTAAGCTTGCCTAGAGTCTATAATGCTTTCTTGCAATATTAAAATAAAATAAAAAAGTCATAAAATTATTTTCACTAACTTCTTTTAAAATTATAAAATATGTAATATACAAGTTTCTGTTAGCAGGATGAGATAAAAATATGATTGTCCTTCCTAGATTATGTACTTCAAAACAGATTAGGGACTTCAAGATATTTATATACAGGACATTATCTGAAACTTTTCAATCAACTTGACCTCAATATATCAATATTAAGAACTCAGCTGAACTTTCAATTTTTTTTGTTTTCCAACATTACAATGAAATTAAAATAAATCTTTCCAAGTCATACATTATGATTGGGTTTTTATCATTTCCAAATAGATTTGTGATCTCAATGATTTGGACATGCCTTTTAACAGGAATACACATCACATATTCATTGAAGTCTCCTCAACTTGCTTGCCCACACCCTTCCCTAAGTTCACCATGGAGGTCTACCTGCTTTAGAAGCTTCCGGGCACAAGGATTCTAACTGAATCTTGAGTCATCCTCCTACACTGCCTTGTCCTCCCCAGAGCGATCTAGTCACCCAAGGAAGCACAGATCTCTCTACAGTGTATATCATCTCTTCTCATATTTAGCATGACAAAATCTACTTTCCTACTAATTTATTCTTATAAGTGAAAACTAACTGGCAATATTAACCAAGTAAGAAGTTAGAATCATACAGTTTAACGAACACAATCTTTCTCCACATCAGTTAATGAATGAAGATGCAATCGTACAAGTACATAATATAAAAATAAACATTTAAGAAAAAAATTTAACTGTGCTCCAATAAACCAACACATATATAGCAAGGAAAGACAGATTTAAGTCATTAACATGTACTGTAATGTTAAAAATTATGCATATTATACAAATTTCTTACCTCTTAAAAAAGAGTAGAAACATTTTTTCTAATTCTAAGTCTAAATTCATACCTCATCTCCAATTTTGGGGGGACTATCACAGAAAAGGAAAAGTTTATACTTAGGGCTAATGGGTATTTTAGGTTCTTCATCAGATGAGTCGGTGTCACTTTCTTCTGCCTGCTGTATCTGGCATATCTAAAATAAGCTATTTCCAACACTTTCAGGAATCAGGAAAGACTATTGTTCATCAGCATTATGTGTCTTGTACAAGAGATTTAAAGATGTTTTTTTTTTAGACTCTGAGCCGCAGATCTACTAAATTTGTTAAGCAAAACAAGTGAGACAAAGATCCTATGGTGGAAGGTCCCATGCTTTGATGTAAAGAACAATAGATTTAGGATTCCAAAAATTTGGATTTGAATCTTACTTCAGTCTTAATATCTGAATGACTTAACGACTTAGATTTCAGTCTCCTTATCTGTAATATGAGGTCTACTAAAATATTTCTAAAGTGCTTCCTACTTGTAACTTCTGTCAACTATGAACAACACAAGTAACATCTTACTAAAGAGAGCAATGGAAATTGCATGACAATTGAACCACAACTTCCTATGGATTTTGAATCTTCACACAGAAAAATGCAAGGATCACAGTTAAAGAAAATACTTTATGAAGTAATCAGCCCCTACCTGATACTCTATATCCCAGAAAAGGTAGAGGTAGAAGGGGTTTTCAACACATCACTTCTTTGGTCCATCATCCAGATATGACTGAAGAGACTCCAGAAGCTCCATTATACTAACATGAACATATATCTAGTCTTTCCAATGGCACCAGTAATTTCACATCCAGGGCCATGTCCAGTCCTCCTGATCTATAGAGGACCATTGGACCCAGAGGGCTCTGGATGGCAAAGGGCAGCAGGTGACCTTCCCCAGACCCCCTCACTTAAATCCAATTCGCTTGCAGGTCATGATATCCCATCCCTGCTGTCATGGTCCTCTTTGAAAATGAAAGACAAACAATAACTTCCAAGGTTGTAGAGAGAGCTCCAGTCCCAAGTACACTGGGTTAGGACAGCCACATTAGTAGCCAACATATCTGATGCTGTATTTCTCTAGTATGGAGAATTCCGACCAATAAAGTCACCATCCCTCCTCCCTCAAATTGTATTCCTCTTTTCCCCATGCCCTTTTTAATCACTAGGATTTGTCTGTTATGCAGCTAAATTAAAATTCATTTCCAATTCTTCAATGACACAAATGGTTCCAGCTTAAATGCATGAGAAGGAAAGAATACCACTATGTTCTAATGTGATCATTTATCTGGAGAGTAGAGATGAAGTTGGGCAGCAGAACATTTACTATTATTTCCCCAAGTTCTCCAAGAGAAAGCTGAAATTAAGAAATCTTAAATCACAGAAGTGCTTCTCTGTAAGGGACCTAGAACCAATCTTCCCTGTGCAGAAGGGAGCCGCCCTAATGTCAGTCATCTCCAGGATATGATTCCAGGTTGACTAATAGAGCTACGTGTCGGTAGATGCGTGGAACTATGAGTTGCTTGGCCATATAAGGAGAAAAACGGCTAGGCATTGCTAAAGGAGCTTGCCCCGCCCACAATGGGAGGAATCAGGGAGGGTCCAAGAAGATTCTATATAAAAGTAGGGAAAAGCAACCGCTCGGGGAGACATTTTGGGGAGCAGACAATAAAGAACAGCTCTGCTACATGTTGGCTCTCTGTTTGTTTATTCCCCGCTCCTGTCTCCGGAGCGGGGCCAGAGACTTCCGAAGGTTGGTGGAAGGTAGAAGCGCGCGGTAAGAAACTTTCAGTTTCCAGTGAAGCTGCAGGGAAGCAGACCCACAACAATTCTCTAGAGACTATTCTGTATATCTGCCTCACAGGTGTGATTGCTTCTTAAGGTGAATAAACAGTAACCAAACTCAAACTAAGATGAGTTTATTGTATATCTTCACAGCTAGCACCCACTTGAACAGATGAGCATTAAATACAGACCTACCTTACCTAAGAATAAAAAAAAAAATCATTAACACATAAAAGGGTCAAATTAGAAAAGTAAATTACCATATCGAATCATTGCTCACTACATATGCCACTCATAGGACAGGAATCAACCGTTTCCAAATGCCCTCATATTTAAAAAAATAGATAGAAAAATAGATAGTACTATATTAGTAACAAAGAACCAGAAGGAAAGAACATCCTTTTGTCTTTTATATTCAGAGAGATGAAGCTAACAACAGTTCATTAAAGAACTCTGTGTACACCTTTTTCATCTCTTCAGATCTTTGTAACTGAGCTTGTGAATACTGTTTCTCAAATATTTTGCTGCAACTCAATTTTTCCATTCATAAAGCATTTTAAGGAAAGGTTTGAAAAGACATCCGTTTAATTTACTATCTGAAAAGAGGTAAACATTTCCTGTTTCTAATTCGGTTTTATGACTTCTTTTGGCATAGCTGTTCAGAAAGGGTAGAATCTCCATCTGGCAAGAAAAATTTACACTTTATGTTTAATGCCCAATAAACTGACTTTGAATAGGTGAAACATTAATACATCCATTTTGACATTCTCATAAATATGAAGAGCATGCTAAGAAACAGTACATCTAAATGCATGAGCAGCTTATAGGTTCTACTCTGAAGGCAAGGAATAAAAAATGTCCCGGTCCAGCGGGACTCAGTTATCCGGGGAGTCGAGGGGGACCCAGCCTGAAAGAGAAATGGGTGAGAAAGAAGAGCGAGACCAAGCAGATTCTTGTCAAGGTCTCAGTTTATTGCTCTTGGGGTACAACTTATATAGCAAAAAGCATGAGAAATAGAAGTAGGGTAAGGCCTGGGAAAGGAGCAGGAGTGATGGGGAAGTTGGGTTGGGGCTGGGAAAGGAACATGGGGATGGCTGGTTCAATGAACAGGAACAGTTTGTGGTTAGGATATATGTTGGAATACTCTCTGGTTGGCCAATTCTCAGAACAATTTGTCTGAGGGTAATGCCCACTTAGGGGGGAGAGACACCTGGGCCGAAGCCCTTGGCTCCCAACATCTCCCCCTTTTCTCTTTAGAAGCAAAGATTGTATAACACAAGGGCTGGTGAAAGGCCTGTCTTAGGCTATGTGGCCTGCACCCATGCTCGGTACCTAGATAACCAGGCCCTCAGGGCCAAGAAGGGCAGAGGCCCTCTCTTAGGCTATGTGGGTTGCCTCCGCCCCCCCCCACCGGGAGTGAACCCACAATAATCCCGTCACTGGGTACCACTGCAGCCATAAAAGGTACGATTTTCCGAGTCATGGGGCCACAATATTCCCGTCATTGGCTCTTTCACAGCAATAGCCCACATTATTGCAATTAAGGCCGTGTCCTTTGGAGTGTAGTGGCTAGAAACTGGAAAATGAATGGATGCCCATCAATTGGAGAATGGTTGGGTAAATTGTGGTATATGAATGTTATGGAATATTATTGTTCTGTAAGAAATGACCAGCTGGATAAATACAGAGAGGCTTGGAAAGACTTACATGGTCTAATCCTGAGTGAAATGAGCAGAACCAGGATATCATTATACACTTCAACAACGATACTGTATGAAGATGTATTCTGATAAAGGTGGATATCTTCAACAAAGAGAAGATCTAATTCAGTTCCAACTGATCAATCATGGACAGAAGTAGCTACACCCAAAGAAGGAACACTGGGAAATGAGTGTAAACTGTTTGCATTTTTTGTTTTTCTTCCCAGGTTATTTTTACCTTCTGAATCCAATTCTTCCTGTGCACCAAGAAATTCGGTTCTGCACACATATACTGTATCTGGGATATACTGTAATATATTTGACAGTATGCGACTGCCTGCAGTCTAGGGGAGGGGGTGGAGCCATGCTCCAATTCTCCAATTGATAAATGGTCAAAGGACATGAACAGACAATTTTCAGATGATGAAATTAAAACTATTTCCACTCATATGAAAAAGTGTTCCAAATCACTATTGATCAGAGAAATGCAAATTAAGACAACTCTGAGATACCACTACACACCTGTCAGATTTGCTAAGATGACAGGAACAAATAACGATGAATGTTGGAGGGGCTGTGGGAAAACTGGGACACTGATGCATTGTTTGTGGAGTTGTGAAAGAATCCAACCATTCTGGAGAACAATCTGGAATTATGCCCAAAAAGTTATCAAAATGTGCATACCTTTTGACCCAGCCATACTACTACTGGGCTTATATCCAAAGGAAATATTAAAGAAGGGAAAGGGACCTGTATGTGCCAAAATGTTTGTGGCAGCCCTTTTCATAGTGGCTAGAAACTGGAAGATGAATGGATGTCCATCAATTGGAGAATGGTTGGGTAAATTATGGTATATGAAGGTTATGGAATATTATTGCTCTGTAAGAAATGACCAGCAGGAGGAATACAGAGAGGCTTGGAGAGACTTACATCAACTGATGCTAAGTGAAACGAGCAGAACCAGAAGATCATTATACACTTCAACAATGATACTGTACCAGGATGTATGCTGATGGAAGTGGATATCTTCAACATAGAGAAGAGCTAATCCAATTCCAATTGATTAATGATGGACAGAATCAGCTACATCCAGAAAAGGAACACTGGGAAATGAGTGTAAACTGTTATTTTTACCTTCTGAATCTAATTCTTCCTGTGCAACAAGAAATTCAGTTCTACACACATATATTGTATCTAGAATATACTGTAATATATGTAACATGTATAAGACTACCTGCCATCTGGGGGAGGGGGTTGGGGGAGGAAGGGAAAAAAATCTGAATAGAAGTAAGTGCAAGGGATAATGTTGTAAAAAATTACCCATGCATATATACTGTCAAAAAAAAGTTATAATTATAAAATAAAATAAAAATAAAAAATATATATATTTAAAAATTAACAACAGAGAAAGGCCTCCAAGTAAAGGGGGGACTACTACCTGCATCATTTTAAAGATTATATTGGGTCATCCTGAGATTATTTAAAAAGCCTCAAAAATAATAGTTTTTTTTTTCTTTGTCCTTTTGAAAAGGTTTCTGTTAAGGACAATATCCAATTTGGGATATTTTTCCACATATTGGGTATTTTAAAAGTAAACTGATTTGTATGAATAATGCTCACTTATGAAACATCTTCTTGGATATGATAATTGTTTAAGTTGTGAACTTATTGAGACAAATTCCTTTCAGCTATCAATATAAGGGTATGATAAATATTTGTTTAGAATTTATCAGAAATCTGATTAATGGAATCTGTTGGTGGGAATAAAATTTTTCTTGAGCTTATAGTTAAATAATCAATGCTTTTGGGGAGTCTCAAAGCTCCACCCTCTGGCAGTTAGTGGGACAATTGATTGGAAGTTGAATTTTAACTACTCATGTTATAATTATGTTCATGCATTATTTTCCTCCTGTAACTAATTTCTATGATCACATCAATGGTCAATAGAATTGTTAATGCAACTCAATTATGTCTTATCTTGCTGTTTCCAGCCTGATTATATGTAATCGTTGTATTCTAAATGCTTGGGCAAATAAGTGAAAGGACTTGGGAACATTAAGGGAAGATGTGAAAAACTTTGGATTTGTACAAGTGGAAGAATCACTCATATCAATTAGCACATTATAATGAAGTCTCTGACTGACATGCAGAATTAGAAATAAAACCCTATTTCCCTGCACTGTGTCTTATTTGGGGAAAAGACATGCTCATAAATAAGCAATTTACACATTAATGGTTCCATAACCCCATTCATGCAGTCCATTCATACACACACACATACACACACACACACACACACACACACACACACACACACACACACACACACACACCATCTCATATATCTCCATATTGCTCTTCCCATCTCCACTCCCTCAAGAAAGCTCCTAAATTGGGGACTTTCATTTCATTGGTTATTCTAGAAGCCAGCACAAAGCACACATACTGTAGGTGCTTAATAAACACTAGTTGATTGATCAATAAACACGTGCTGATTGATGACTTCAGAGGGCAATTTTCCAGCCTACCCATGGAGATTCTTCTCCAAGTCCTTCCAATAATCCTGTTTAAAGGGGGGAAGGGTTGAAGACTTTCCTCAGGGCATTTAACATTTTTTAGGTGGCTAGTTAACCAATTCGGATAGTCCTCCCTTCACCTCCCCCTGACACACACCTGCTTTTTGCTTTTTGTTTTTTAATATATACAGAGGTCCTAAAGAAGGAAGCTGACACTAGTGGCAATTACACGGCCAGCCAAGCAGTTCCAGCCTTGGATCTTCATTAGCATCACATACCATGCGGCACAAATAAAGCATCCAGAACCCTCTGCCCTAACATAGCATCCCATCCACACAAGGGGTCCCAGGTGGTAAAAAGACAAAGCTTTCAGGAAAAGAAGGGGGTGGGGGGCTTACCTTGGAGCCATAGGAACCTTCCTTCTAGCTGATTATACATGGAAGTCCCCTGACTGGTACACCCAGGAGACAAGGGCCCTGAGGCACTGGACGTTCTTTGTAATTTCAGTATGCCCAGTGTAAGACCCCTCCCACCCTCCCACCCCCGCCATGGATTGCTGCAGGAAAATTCCAATCCTGCCCCCTCCAGCATCCATCCAACAGCAGCACCACCAGAAAGGCAGTTTCCGCGGGGCCTGCTGGGCTTCTGTTGCCCCCGAAGTTTGGCTCATGTCGAACCTCCCTCAGATAAGGCTTCCGTCTCCAGAACCCGGCAAGCCGTCCAGGCGATTGAGCAGGGAGGCTGCAGGGGAATCTGGTGGCCTCTAGGGCCGATTTCCCACCTGGACTGGGAGCTTCCTCCTCCTTCCTCTTCCTTCAGTTGAGTGCTGCAGAATGGATGCTTTTTAATTGGGGTGATGCAGAAGATTTTTGAGAGTCCCTTGGATGGCAAGAAGGTCAATTCAGTTAAGATTTAAGGAATTAGTTCAGGCTACTCACTAGAAAGAAAATAATGGAGCTGAAGCTGAAATACTATGGTCACATAAGAAGAAGATAGGACTCAATGGGAAAGACACCAATGTTAGGAAAGATTGAAGGCCAAAAGAAAAGGGGACAGCAAAGGACGGGATGGATAGATATTGTCATGGAAACAATGAACAGGAGTTTGAACAGACTTTGAGAGACAGTGGAAGATACAAGGCCTGGCATGCATAGGTCTATAGGGTTGCAAAGAGTAAGACATAATGACAGTGACACAACGGTCAAATTGATGCAATTTGTTTCAAATGAGCTAAGATTTTGGAAGTTTTTTTTTTTTTAAGTTAACCAATTTTTTAAAATAGCAGATAAACTTTTTTAAATGTTGTAGGGATGCAAAATAGGATAATTCTATTTATTTTTCCCTTTAGAATTTCTAATATCCAAATAGGTAACCAAGTGGGAAAAAATAGAAAGGAATAGAGAAAGAGCAGTAAGCACTTTTAAATGAAATGGAATTTATATATGTCAGCAGATTTCCACAAGACGAAAACTGCAAACTTGACTGAGAACACGCATAATAGAACATAAAAGTAGATTCTATATTAAAATATCAATAAAAGAATTAGTATTTAAGAGACAAAATAGTTGTCTTGGTTTTGTTTGTATAATGTTAGTTATAATGGTATCAAAATGTCTGCCAAATTTTGGCAAAGTTGCAACTTAAAATGTCTTAATGACTCTTTAAAATGTCACAATTCATCTTTTAAAAATAAGTTGTTGGGTTTTTTCTTTCAAATAAAACATACATGTGAGGGAAAGGAAAGGAAGGGCTTACTCTAAAATGCATATTCTGAAATTGAAAGGGTTCTTAGAAACCAATTCATCCCAGAAAGGTTAAATGACTTAGCAGGGTAAAATGAGGATAAAATGACTGGTGGAGTTGAATTATCTCACTGTGTTTCCAGTAAAATCTTTGGGTTTCCTGCTTGTTTCCTTCATTGTTTGCTGGGTTTGGAGATGAGAATGGTAAGCCTTAGCAAGGAAATGGGAAGATGCATCAGAGAAAGTGAAAATTCTACCTCAAAAAGATAGTAAGAAGGAAGGGAATCAGCATAAAAATATTAACCATTAACTGATGATGAAAAACACTGGCAATGAAATACTAAAAAGAAAATCCCATATATGGAGAAATAATAAAGAAAATGCCCTTGATTTATGTGAGAAATGTTTCATATTTATGTCAAGCACGTGTTATATGTCTTCATCTAAGGATGAAAACTTTGAAGCATTTTGCTCAAGTGTTTTGTTTAGTTTCCTAAATGATAACATATATAATAGTGACTTACGCTATTAAAATTAAATCCACAGTTGTGAAGGGAATTATGATCAAATCTCGTCTATACTTCATGAATCCATCTGCACTAAAACTGACATTCTATCATAGATGACTCCTCTATAAGAAGATATTTTGGAAGGAGCTAAGAAGCAAAAGATAAATTTGGCCTTGGCAAAGATGCGTTAGAGGAGGGAAAGGGAGAGATAATGAGAAGGTGAGGATGATGCCTTTGTGGCAAGCCTGGGGAACTAGAAGAATGGGAGTACCAGTGAAGATAATCGGGAAGGGGCGTGTTTAGGGAGAAAGATAAAATTTCACTTGGAGATATTTTTAATGAAAACGGCTGAGTTGTAATATTTGCTTAGCATATGATCCATAATAAGTAGCTTGCTTTCTCTGTGACTCAATTTACTCATCTGAGAAATAAAGAAATAATTTATTATCCCATCTACTTTCCCAGGATGTATAAATTTATATGACACTTTTTAACTATTCTGGAATCTTGAAACAGAATTAACAAATTAATGATAATATTACAATCATTACTCTGATAAAGAAGTTGACTAAATTATATGTAGGATATGAATTCTTTATATTTACCAAGATCATATTCAAAGAAGAGATGAAAAAATGTATCTCCTCCCTTATCTGCAGAAATGGGGAACAATAAGTGTAAAATATTGAACATTTTATCAATTAAGGCTGGTATGTTAGTTTTGCAAAACTATTCTTCCCTGCCCTCTTTCTTTTTATCTCCTCTGTGGATACAAAAAATATTCATATACAAATAACATTTCGTACATTGTCTCCTCCATAAGAAAATGAATCCCTGGAGGGTTGGGACCAAGTTTTTGGTTTTCTTTGTATCCTTTGGACTTAGCACATAGTACCTGGTTAATTAACATTAATTAATTGATTAATAAATGCTTGTTGAGAATAATAATGATGATTAATGGTAGTGGTAATGATGATGATGATGACAAGGGATAGATCTCTAGGTAGAAAAGGGCTAAGAAAGTACAACAGTTTCTGTACTTGAGGCAAAGCAGGACACTTTTCAGAAAGACTGTGGTTCCCAAAGGAAGGAGGGAGCCCACTGGGTTGACCTAAAACACCATGCCCAGAAGGCAAAAGGAGGGCCTCAGAACTCAGGAGTCTGGGAAATGCATGCTGGGCTATTCTGTGCAGGGGTAGGGAAGGGAGAGTCCTCCTGGAGCTTCTGGCCTTCCTCTTGGTTGTCAAGGAACCTTAGAAGTAAAGCCCCGCCCTGGTAAGTTATCAATGGCATAGTAATAGAATCTTTTCCTCTTGATTTGGAGAAGATCTAAATCTACAAATTGTTTTGAAACAATCTGTGATACCAGCCGAAGATTTCAATATACTTTGGGGATTCAAATTTCTTCTCCCCAACATTTGGTGTCCTGTGTAAAGATAGTCCTAAATTCTCTGAATGGAAGCAAAACATCAAATTTCTACCATAATAAGTTTTCTATTACTTCTGGATACCATATACAGTTAAGTAAATATGTTTTCAAAATAAGCTATAGTTGAAGATAATTATAACGGAAAAACTTTTTCTCATTTCATTCTCTCACAAAAATGAACACCAAGAAACCCAAGTTCCTTGAGGACAGGCCTGTTTGCTTTTTAATTGTTATCCACCGCACTAAGTGATGTATCTGGCATATGCTATGCAATTGATAATTGAGGTTGGCATATTAAAATGTAATCATAATTTCAATATCTTCTTGGAACACACTGAATCATCTCATTTTACTTGCTTCTTTGAACACAGAAAATTGTAACATATTTACTTTCCTTGACCATCAACTTATTCCATCAAACTTCAGGTTTATTTAGCTATTCAGATGACCTATGATAAAGATAAGCCTCTGACTCAGATTTGAGCTGGTATCATATACCTTTTTTCTCAATTTGTCCATTGTATAACAGTGGTAGTCAGGAAATACAATTGCCTCTGAAGAATTAAAAATAAGTATCACACAGAAGACAATGGACAGGTGCACAATGATTATGAAAGTACATGAAGGCTGCTAGGTGCAATCAGTGAATCACTTCAAAGATTAGGAGTAAAAGATAACATAAGGAATTTTAAGATATATAGAAAAAAGTGCTAGTACATAGAAAGAACAAGTGATAAACAAATGAATTATGACTGGTTTTTTTTAACCATGTAAAGTGAAAGTAAAGAAAGTCTCCAGCACATCTAGGTAGACATCCATGGTAAATGTATAGAAATATATAGACAAGAATTATATAGATTAAATAATCATGAAGGGGTTGTAATCTGCATCACTGGAAGAACGCTAGAATTGAGATCACAAATCCATTTAAGTCTTGGAATAAGGTAAATACTTTATGAATGAGAATCATGTAAATTCATGTAAAATAATATCTTAATGCTGCTCAATCAGAAAGTTAAAAGATTCAACTTCTAAAAGAGACTTAGTAAGTCTATATATGATTAGAAAAAACTGATGAGAAACTTTAAAAGTAGCCTAGTAGAAATTAGATATACATCAACTTCTCACACTGTAAAACAAGTTAAGTTCAAATTGTGGTCATGATTTAGACATAAAGGGTGATCTTCTAAGTTAATCGTTTGATAATGGAAAAATTACTTTTCAGATATAAGGATATGGAGTTTATGACCAAAACCCAGAAATAAAGGCAAAGTGAAATGTATAATTGGAGGTAAAATGGAAAATTTAAACGTTTTTGTACAAATAATACCAATGCATCTAAAATTACAAGAAAAAATAATCTCATCTTAAAGAATGACTGGGTGAAACAGCAAATTATAGAAACAATTAATAACTTCACCCAAGATAATGATTATTAAGAGTCATCATACCAAAATCTGTGGGATGCAGCTAAAGCAGTAATAAGGGGAAATTTTATATCTTTAGTGGCTTACTTGAAGAAAATAGAGAAAGAGAAGTTTAACGAATTGGGCTTGCAGCTTAAAAAGCTGGAAAAAGACCAAATTAAAAACCCCCAACCAAAAATTAAACTTGAAATACAAAAAT
Source organism: Sminthopsis crassicaudata (assembly GCF_048593235.1). Taxonomy (NCBI): domain Eukaryota; kingdom Metazoa; phylum Chordata; class Mammalia; order Dasyuromorphia; family Dasyuridae; genus Sminthopsis; species Sminthopsis crassicaudata. The sequence continues at coordinate 48,342,372 of NC_133623.1, read as the reverse complement.
TAAAAAGAGAAATCAATAATATTGAAAGTAAAAAAACTATTGAATTAATAAATAAAACCAAGAGTTGGTTTTATGAAAAAGCCAATAAAATAGATAAAACTTTGGTAAATCTGATCAGAAAAAAGAAAGAGGAAAATCAAATTGATCGTCTTACAAATGAAAAGGGGGATCTTTCCACCAATGAAGAGGAAATTAGAGAAATAATAAGGACTTACTTTGCCCAACTTTATGCCAATAAATTTGATAGTTTAAGTGAAATGGATGACTTCCTCGAAAAATATAGGCTCCCTAGATTAACAGAGGAGGAGATAAATTGCTTAAATAGTCCCATTTCAGAAAAAGAAATAGAACAACCTATTAATCAACTCCCCAGGAAAAAAAACTCCAGGACTAGATGGATTTACATGTGAATTCTACCAAACATTTAAAGAACAACTAACTCCAATGCTATATAAACTATTTGAAAAAATAGGGGATGAAGGAGTCCTACCAAACTCTTTTTATGACACAGACATATTACTGATACCTAAACCAGGTCGATCGAAGACTGAGAAAGAAAATTATAGACCAATTTCCTTAATAAATATTGATGCTAAAATCTTAAATAAGATATTAGCAAAAAGACTTCAGAAAATCATCTCCAGGATAATACACTATGATCAAGTAGGATTTATACCAGGAATGCAGGGCCGGTTTAATATTAGGAAAACTATTAGTATAATTGACCATATTAATAATCAAATTAATAAAAACCATATGATCATCTCAAAACATGAAGAAAAAGCATTTGACAAAATCCAACATCCATTCCTACTAAAAACTCTTGAGAGTATAGGAATAAATGGACTATTCCTTAGAAGAATCAGGAGCATATATTTAAGACCGTCAGTAAGCATAATATGCAATAGAAATAAACTGCAACCTTTCCCAGTGAGATCAGGAGTGAAACAAGGTTGCCCACTATCACCATTACTATTCAATATAGTACTAGAAACGCTAGCCTCGGCAATAAGAGCCGAGAAAGAGATTCAAGGAATTAGAGTAGCAAATGAGGAAATCAAACTATCACTCTTTGCAGATGACATGATGGTATACTTAGAGAACCCCAAAGATTCTGCTAAAAAGCTACTAGAAATAATTCAAAATTTCAGCAAAGTGGCAGGATACAAAATAAATCCACATAAATCCTAGGCATTTTTATATATCACCAACAAAATGCAACAGCAACACATACAAAGAGAAATTGCATTCCAAACAAATGTGGAGAGTATAAAGTATTTGGGAATCCATCTACCAAAGAATCGTCAGGAATTATATGAGAAAAATTACAAAACACTTGCCACAAAAATAAAGTCAGATTTAAATAATTGGAAAGACATTCAGTGCTCTTGGACAGGCCGAGCGAATATAATAAAGATGACAATACTCCCCAAACTAATCTGTTTATTTAGTGCTATACCAATCAGACTCCCAAGAAACTATTTCAATGACCTAGAAAAAATAACAACAAAATTCATATGGAAGAATAAAAGTCGAGAATTGCAAGGGAACTAATGAAAAAAAAGTCAGAGGAAGGTGGTCCAAGTGTACCTGATCTAAAGCTATATTATATAGCAGCAGTCACCAAAACCATTTGGTATTGGCTAAGAAATAGACCGGTAGATCCGTGGAACAGATTAGATACAAAGGACAAAAAAGGGTACATCTATAGTAATCTAATCTTTGACAAACCCAAAGATACCAACGTTAGGGACAAAAGTTCATTATTTGGAAAAAACTGTTGGGAAAACTGGAAATTAGTATGGCAGAAATTAGATATGGATCCACACTTAACACCATATACCAAGATAAGATCAAAATGGGTCCATGATTTAGGCATAAAGAATGAGATCATAAATAGATTAGAGGAACAGAGAATAGTCTACCTATCAGACCTGTGGAGGAGGAAGGAATTTATGACCAGAGGAGAAGTAGAGATCATTATTGATCACAAAATAGAAGATTTTGATTACATCAAACTAAAAAGTTTCTGTACAAACAATACAAGATTAGAAGGGAAGTAACAAATTGGGAAAATATTTTTAAAAGTAAAGGTTCTGACAAAGGTCTCATTTCCAAAATATATAGAGAACTCACCCTGATATTATAGGAAACCAAACCATTCTCCAATTGATAAATGGTCAAGGGATATGAACAGACAATTCTCAGATGATTAAATTGAAACTATTTCCACTCATATGAAAGAGTGTTCCAAATCACTACTGATCAGAGAAATGCAAATTAAGACCACTCTGAGATACCACTACACACCTGTCAGATTGGCTAAGATGACAGGAACAAATAATGATGAATGTTGGAGGGGATGTGGGAAAACTGGGACACTGATACATTGTTGGTGGAGTTGTGAAAGAATCCAACCATTCTGGAGAGCAATTTGGAACTATGCCCAAAAAGTTATCAAACTGTGCAAACCCTTTCACCCAGCATTGCTGCTATTGGGATTATATCACAAAGAAATACTAAAGAGCGGAAAGAGACATATATGTGCCAAAATGTTTGTGGCAGCTCTTTTTGTTGTAGCTAGAAACTGGAAGATGAATGGATGTCCATCAGTTGGAGAATGGTTGGGTAAATTATGGTATATGAAGGTTATGGAATATTATTGCTCTGTAAGAAATGACCAGCAGGAGGAATGCAGAGAGGCTTGGAGAGACTTACATCAACTGATGCTGAGTGAAATGAATAGAACCAGAAGATCGCTGTACACTTCAACAATGATATTGTATGAGGATATATTCTGATGGAAGTGGATATCTTCAACATAAAGAAGATCCAACTCACTTCCAGTTGATCAATGATGGACAGAAATAACTACACCGAGAGAAGGAACACTAGGATATGAATGTAAACTGTTAGCACTACTGTCTATCTACCCAGGTTACTTATACCTACGGAATCTAATACTTAATGTGCAACAAGAAAATGGTATTTACACACATATATTGTGTCTAGGTTATATTGTAACACATGTAAAATGTATGGGATTGCCTGTCATCTAGGGCAGGGAGTGGAGGTAGGGGGGGATAATTTTGAAAAATGAATACAAGGGATAATATCATAATAAAATTACTCATAGATATATACTGTGGAAAAAAATTCTAAATAAAATAAAAAAAAAAAAGATCCAACTCACTTCCAGTTGATCAGTGATGGACAGAAATAACTACACCCAGAGAAGGAACACTGGGAAGAATGTAAATTGTTAGCACTACTGTCTATCTACCCAGGTTACTTATACCTTTGGAATCTAATAATGTGCAACAAGAAAATGGTATTTAAACACATATATTGTGTCTAGGTTATATTGTAACACATGTAAAATGTATGGGATTGCCTGTCATCGGGGGGAGGGAGTGGAGGGAGGGAGGGGATAATTTGGAAAAATGAATACAAGGGATAATATTAAAAAAAAAGATAATTGTATAAATATGTTTACATATATTGAATATTGTTTAGCATATATTGGATTGCTTACTATCTAGGAGAGAGGGTGGGGGGATGAGGGGAAAATTTGGAACACAAGGCTGTGCAATTGTCAATGTTAAAAAATAATGCATGCATATTTTTTGAAAATAAAAATTAAAAAAAAAAAAAGAAAAAAAAAGAAATACAACATAGTCAGAAGATTCCTGGTGCAAGTTTCAACCTGGTCTGGAAGCAGCTGTATGGACAAGTTTAATGAGGGAGCTAGGTGGCTTAGGGCACATTCGGGTACTTACCAGCTGTGTGTTCCTGGGAAAGTCACTGAACCTGTGAGCCACTCCAGGATCTTTGCCAAGAAATCACCGTGGACAGTACTGCTGTGCTAGGGTCCCGTGGACAGTACTGTTGTGCTAGGGTCCACAGGTCATACGGAGTCAGACATGACTGAAATGAATGAACAAAAACATGAATGAGTTGACAAAGAGAAGGAGAATTTCACAAAGACGGGTACAAAGACAATAATTTAGCATATACGTGGTATGCAATCATAAGATCCCTGACAGTATTTGATTCAACCTTTACCCACATTTTGACAGGCTTATCAGTTTTGCTGGGATGGTAAATCGAAATGGAGATGGAGTTAACTTTAACTTGAGTGTCAGGGAATGGTAGAACCTCTCAATGGATACATCCAAAAGACCACACTGAAAATGTAACAGGACAGAATGAAAAGTCAAGCCTCTTCCTTCAGGAAGCACAGATCTTAAATTTCTTCTGCAACCAATCACAGAAGAAAAGAGTTGGAAGGCATCCCAGAAATCCTGTAGTCTAACCCAGAGTACAGATGAAGCAATCAAGGAGCTTTTAAAGAAAGCAATGTTCATTGTTTCAAATTAAAAATATAAATACATAAGAAAATGACCAATGTTGGAGAGGTTGTAAGGAACAGATACATTAATGTGCCATTGTATAGAACTTATTCCATATCAGTCACAATGGGAATTACTCTGAAACTGAGTACCAAAGGGGACTAAATTATGCATCCTTTTTTGATCTAGCAATCTAACAATCTATAAAACAATATATACTGTTATCTATCAGTATATATGCAATATACTGCTAAAATAAAGAATCCAAATGTTCAAAAACATAACAATTCCTTTTTAATAAAATAACAAAACAAAAACACAATTACTTTATGGGAACTAAGGGAATACTGACCACATGGGGAATGACTGAAGAAATTACAGTATATGAACATATAAGGGAATTGCCATTGTGCTATAAGAAATATAAGAAGGATGATAAGAGAAATGATTTCAAAGACACTTAGAAAGATTTCTATGATCTAATACAAAGGGTTGAGAATCAAGGGAAAAACCTGTATTTTTGACATTGTCAAAACAAGTCTTTCAGACTTGAACTTGAATGACCAAACTCACCTGCAGAAGATTTATGATGAAAGTGCAACCTAACTCCAGACAGAAAGGTGATAGACTCGGGGTGCAGCCTGAGTCCTATTTATTGGACTAGGTCAGTGGAAGAATCAGATTTGCTTGACTATGCATATAAGTTTCGTTTTACTTTTTTCCCCGCATGAGAGGAAAAATAATTAAAAATTTTCAAAGCAGGTTTTAACTTCAAATCCGGTACAATTCCATTTCCCCACAATTCATTTTTTTTCTAGAGATGTACTGATGTTTTTAACAAAGGACTCACAAACAAAGACCTCTGCCCATACTGTGTGTATATACATCTATAGGCATCGGTTTCACAGCTATTCAAAGCAGTAATATTTTATGTTCTAAATAGCTTTGTGTCTTTGCTCTCCTTTTAGTCACTTTATATTCCAGTCCTGGTACAGAACTCCAGCATGCTATATCTACATTATCCTCCAGTAATGAAAAAAACTCAATAGCCCTCAAAGCAGTCAGGTCTGTGTTTTAGTGGTCAGGACATTTTGCTTTATATTAAGTGGAACCTCTAGGGTTTGGTTTGGTTTGATTTGGTTTGGTTTTGGCTGAGGCATTTGGGGTTAAGGGACTTGCCCAGGGTCACATGGCCAGGAAGTGTTAGGTGTCTGAGGCCACATTAGAACTCATGTCCTCCTGCCTTCAGGGCTGGGGCTCTATCCACTGAGCCATCTAGCTGCCCCCAAATCTGCAATTCCTTTAAGTCACCCCCAGCCATGCCCTAGTTGTACTCAATGGCCCTGTCACACACATCAGGCTGGAGCATACATTCTAGGGAAATGATCTGCATCTTTAGCTCTCTGGTTCACTAACAGTCTTCAATTCAAACTGAAGAAACTAGCTCTAGTATATTTTATTTTCTTTTATTAACTTTCACAAACACATTTATAATGAACTTTCAATTAGCTACATGAATTTTTATGACAAGTTTCCAAATCTGAATTAGCTTTCCAGTCAGCAAATTAGTTTGTGCCTCAGAGAATTCCCAGACTAAGCAGCAATAATTATGAAAATAAATCTGCTCCCCAAAACAAAAATCATAATGTCTTGACATGGCAGGTGCCATATCCAAAATCGTAAATGTGGATAAAAGCTCACCTTCAGTGGTCTAGCTGTACCTGATCTAGAACTGTATTATAAAGCAACAGTCACCAAAACCATTTGGCATTGGCTAAGAAATACACTAGTAGAATAGGTTAGGTTCACAGGAAAAGACAGTGAATAAAAATAGCAATCTAGTGTTTGACAAACACAAAGATCCCAAATTTTGGGATAAGAATTCATTATTTGACAAAAACTGCTGGGAAAACTGGAAATTAGTATGGCAGAAACTAGGCATGGACCCACATTTAACACCACATACTAAGATTAGATCAAAACGGGTCCAAGATTTAGGCATACAGAACGAAATCATAAATAAATTGGAGGAACATGGGATGGTTTACCTCTCAGACTTGTGGAGGAGGAAGGAGTTTGTGAACAAGGGAGAACTAGAGACCATTATTGATCACAAAATAGAACATTTTGATTACACCAAATTAAAAAGTTTCTGCACAAACACAACTAATGCAAACAAGATTAGAAGGGAAGTAACAAATTGGGAAAACATTTTTACAGTTAAAGGTTCTGATAAAGGCCTCATGTCCAATACATACAGAGAATTGACTTTAATTTATAAGAAATCAATCCATTCTCCAATTGATAAATGGTCAAAGGATATGAACAGACAATTTTCAGATGATGAAATTAAAATTATTCCACTCACATGAAAGAGTGTTCCAAATCATTATTGATCAGAGAAATGCAAATTAAGACAACTCTGAGATACCACTACACACCTGTCAGATTGGCTAAGATGACAGGAACAAATAACGATGAATGTTGGAGGGGCTGTGGGAAAACTGGGACACTGATGCATTGTTGGTGGAGTTGTGAAAGAATCCAACCATTCTGGAGAGCAATCTGGAATTATGCCCAAAAAGTTATCAAACTGTGCATACCCTTTGACCCAGCCATACTACTACTGGGCTTATATCCCAAGGAAATACTAAAGAAGGGAAAAGGACCTGTATGTGCCAAAATGTTTGTGGCAGCCCTTTTCATAGTGGCTAGAAGCTGGAAGATGAATGGATGTCCATCAATTGGAGAATGGTTGGGTAAATTATGGTATATGAATGTTATGGAATATTATTGTTCTGTAAGAAATGACCAACAGGAGAAATAGAGAGGCTTGGAGAGACTTACATCAACTGATGCTGAGTGAAATGAGCAGAACCAGAAGATCATTATACACTTCAACAATGATACTGTATGAGGATGTATGCTGATGGAAGTGGATATCTTCAACTTAGAGAAGAGGTAATCCAATTCCAATTGATCAATGATGGACAGAATCAGCTACATCCAGAAAAGGAACACTGGGAAATGAGTGTAAACTGTTAATTTTATCTTCTGAATCCAATTTTTCTTGTGCAACAAGAGAACTGTACTGATCGGCACACATATATTGTATCTAGGAAATACTTCAACATGTTTAACATGTATATGACTACCTGCCATCTAGGGGCGGGGGTGGAGGGAGGGATGGGAAAAGTTGTAACAGAAGTGAGTGCAAGGAACAATGGTGTAAAAATTACCCATGATTTTGTTCTGTCAATAAAATGCTATAAAAAAAAAAAAAAGCTCACCTTCAATGGCATGGAAAAGTAGAAATTCACATTAATTATCTATTTTAAATAACCAAGACTGATACCCCCTAATAGTAACATATTGAAATCAAATATATGGCAAATGGTTTAACAACAATATAAATCTAATAAATATTTAATTGGGGGTGGGGGGAGATTCTATAAGAATGTGCTTTCATGTCTGCAGCTTGCAATTTAAGTTTACATTAAAACTCAAAGACACTTACGCAAGGCCTTGTATCCAGACCAAAATAATATATTCATTCAGAAATATCTGAATTACTTTCAACTTGGTAGAGAAAAAAAACTTTCCAACTGCCAGACCAAAATAATATATTCATTCAGAAATATTTCAATTACTTTCAACTTAGTAGGGAAAAAAAACCACTTTCCAACTCAAAACCGAACTTTAAGTGAGGTCTGGGGTATGCTAGTATTCAGTCAAAAGGTCAATGCTAAATAGCACTGGAGGCCTTAAAAAGATCTGCTTACTGTGGTCCTTCCTGGTGCAAAAGAATGGAAAAAGAAAGAATTACAATGGACTCCACAAAAGATTGTGTTTACATACACAACAGCAAAGGAGCTTGAGGTAGAAAATAAACTAACAGGTTTTTATCAGCAGATATTTTCTATATTTTTGGAACTCAGACCAGATAAAACTTCAAAGAATCAGAAATCTGAAGAGTATCATATTTGCAACTCAAAAACACTCATTTTCCCCAACAATATTAAACTTCAATAATATTTATTAAATCATTTACACAAATTGTTCAAAAATCCTGACACTCCCAAACTCCAGAAGAGGACTATTTAACAAATAAAAATAGTCAGTCTTCAAACTCGTAATTTTTAATGAGGCACACAGTAAATGAGCTATAGTTTCCCCCAACCCAATATAAGTGTTTATGACTTACTCTCAAATTATATGACTCAGAAAATAAATCTTAAGAATCGATTGATTGAGTGATTCATCCTGAGTCAAATTAGTTTCAAGTGTCCAATGTGTTATCTGAACCTAGATCTGTCCAGACTAGTATTCTATCCACTATACCCTCCTGTTTCTATAAGTAGTACAAATGACTACTAATAAGAATTTATGCAAAAATGGGAAAACCTAGTAACCACATTTTTTTTCCTCAAGGAAAAGAATAAAAAAAATTCTTTTCAAAAAGCAAACTGGACTAGAGATAACTAAAATACTCATTTTCTCAGAAAAAAAGCACAAAAATAAAATTTTAAATAAATTTCACAGCCATGTGTGAACATTCTTAAGAATGTTTCATGTACAGGTTTCTACAGTTCCAGTTTTAGTACAACACATTTAGTACAACACAAAATAAGTTAACACAATCATTTGAATTGGCTGCCTGCACACTACACAAGGCTCATTTCTCCTTTTTGATTTCTTAGCACATGTAAAACATGCCATAAGATGTCCTGTCCTTCCATGGACAATGCAACCATTTTGAGGTTGGTTCTGACAGATGACACAGGGCTCTACTGTGCTAGAGGGAAGAAAAGATCCCATACTTTTTCTTTGCTTTGTGCTTCTTTTCTCTCAAATTCTCCAGCATCTTCCTGACTACTACAGATGATACTTTTAGATGCTGATGACTGGAAATAATCCTCATTCTCTTGGGAGTCTGATGTCTGTAGTATCCTTTCATCACTTTCCTCAACACATGAGTCATTGATTTTATTGTTCTTATAATCTGGAACATCAAAGCCCCCTTTTTCCCTTTGTGTGCCTTTATCCAAAATCTCACCTTTCTCCATTGGAAGCCAATTTTCTCACAAAGTCCAACATCTGTGGCAATGGGGTGGAAGTGGAGGATTTATTTTGTCACAGGAAGGACACTTCCAATAATTCTGCAATGAAAGAAGAAGTAGAATCAATCTCAATGGTTCTTGAACATCTATGAATAACAATGCTAGTTATAACAATGTACTCTGTCTGTTTATTAAATGTTTGTTTTGCCATAGAAAGAAGATTTTGCACCTCACTTTTTGTTGTTGTTCGTTTCCTTTTTGTTTTATGATTCATTTTCTTTCCTTTTTGATCTCACTTTTCTTGTGCAGGAAGAGAATTGTGCAAATACGTTAGCACATATTGGATTGGACATATATTTTGAATTGTTTAACATGTACTGGATCGCTTGCCATCTGAGTGGGGAAAAGTAGGGGAAAGTCTGGGAAGGGAAGCTCTGCAGGAGTAAATGTTGAGAGATTATCCATGCATATGTTTTGAGGGTAAAAAGCTTTTTTTAAAAAAAGAATTTGTAGATTATTTTGCAATATCTCAAGTCCTACCCTACCTTTATCTCTTAGCAACTAACTTCTGAAATTGAAATTGTGGTTAACTAGTTTTGCCTTTTAGAGATTCTATAGTAAGACATTTTAAATTCTGTTAGTTGTAGATCTTTTTTTCATAGGAATTCATCTCTATTTCTGGCAAGATCTCCTAATATCCATCAGCTACCATGTCTATTTTTATTGTGAAGTATTCAGATGAATCTCTTAGCAGCCATTTCCTCCTTCTTCTCCCTTCCTTTTTTGGTAAAACAGAAATGGAAGCAATTTATAAGAAACTGGTCAAATTCTATTCATAGATAGTTCCTCACCTTACAAATGATTTGTGTTATTTGTTACAAATCGATTTTTTGAAAAGAATCAATGTTCTGATAGAAATACTGCTAGAAACGGAAACTAAGTTTGCAGGCCCAATTCAGAGAAGTCTACTTTACCTAGAATAATTTTAGTATTACTAGGTACCAAACAATGTAAAGATGGAAAAGGCTGAGAGGGTGGCTAGAATTATGTATAGAGATCATCTAATGGACAGTCTAGTTCCATTGCACTGTGCAGGGGAGCCTGAGGTAAAGCTTGTCTTTGACATCTTCTTCATGATCCCTGAGCGTTTTTCTCTCATCTCTTGGTAAATCTTCCTGGTGTCCTAATGTGATCCATCTTGGAGTTTCACTCATGTGCCCTCTACTGTTCTTCATGTTCCCAAATTAACTATGATATTTTCACTTGAAGCAAAACTTTTAATGCAACTGTCAAGATGTGTTAGGAAGAAAGCCTGAATTAAAGCAATGTAATAATTCTGAGCCCTGGAAACCTCCTAGAGTAATCCCTGCATTTCTTTCTTTTTTTTCAAAGGCTTGCAAATCGAATGAATCCTTAGTTATTTCAGGGACAAAGTGAAGTAGAAACATTCAGAAAGTGAACATTTGCAAAGGTCTCATTTCGAAAATATATAGAGAACTGACCCTAATTTATAAGAAATCAAACTATTCTCCAATTGATAAATGGTCAAAGGATATGAACAGACGTTCAAAACCCTTGATAATCTCAAAATCTTCTCCCAGTAGATTACATGTTTGAGGACAGTAACTGATCTCCACATTATCTTACCTCTCACCCCCACAAAAACCTAGCACAAGACTTGTGCATCCTTGGTGATATTCATACATGGTGTAGACTTCAAAACATAAACAGTTTAATAGATGAGATTTCAGGGTGAATTTGGAGAGGTAAAAGAATGATCCAATTTACAAAATTCTAGCCCTTACCAGCAGAGAGCTTGCCCAGCCAATTCAAATAACTGGTCATGTTATTTTATTCTACTATTCATGTTCATCTAGATGGAGACTATTCGTAAAAACCCATCCTGAAGTGCTCGATTTTGAGATAATGCCCTTTCCTAGCTATTTCCAAAACTTTCAGGAATCAGGAAAGACTAATGTTCATCAGCATTATGTGTCTTGTACAAGAGATTTCAAGATGGTTTTTTTAGACTCTGAGCCGCAGATCTACTAAATTTGTTAAGAAAGACAAGTGTGACAAAGATCCTATGGTGGAAGGTCCCATGCTTTGATGTAAAGAACAACAGATTTAGGATTCCAAAAATTTGGATTTGAATCTTACTTCAGTCTTAATATCTGAATGACTTAACGACTTAGATTTCAGTCTCCCTATGTGTAATATGAGGTCTACTAAAATATTTCTAAAGTGCTTCCTACTTGTAACTTCTGTCAACTATGAAAAACACAAGTAACATCTTACTAAAGAGATCAATGGAAATTGCATGACAATTGAACCACAACTTCCTATGGATTTTGAATCTTCACGCAGTAAAAGGCAAGGATCACAATTAAAGAAAATACTTTATGAAGTAATCAGCCCCTACCTGATACTCTATATCCCAGAAAAGGTAGAGGTAGAAGGGGTTTTCAACACATCACTTCTTTGGTCCAACATCCAGATATGATTGGAGAGACTCCAGGAGCTCCATTATACTAACATGAACATACATCTAGTCTTTCCAATGGCACCAGCAATTACACATCCAGGGCCATCTCTAGTACTCCTGATCTATAGAGGACCATTGGACCCAGAGGGCTCTGGACGGGAAAGGGCAGCACGTGACCGCCCCCAGCCCCCCTCACTTAAATCCAATTCGCTTGCAGGTCATGATATCCCATCCCTGCTGTCATGGTCCTCTTTGAAAATGAAGGACAAACAATAACCACCAAGTTTGTAGAGAGAGCTCCAGTCCCAAATACAGTGGGTTAGGACAGCCACATTAGTAGCCAACATATCTGATGCTGTATTTCTCTAGCATGGAGAATTCCGACCAATAAAGTCACCATCCCTCCTCCCTCAAATTGTATTCCTCTTTTCCCCATGCCCTTTTTAATCACTAGGATTTGTCTGTTATGCAGCTAAATTAAAATTCATTTCCAATTCTTCAATGACACAAATGGTTCCAGCTTAAATGCATGATAAGGAAAGAATACCACTATGTTCTAATCTGATCATTTATCTGGAGAGTAGAGATGAAGTTGGGCAGCAGAACATTTACTATTATTTCCCCGAGTTTTCCAAGAGAAAGCTGAAATTAAGAAACCTTAAATCACAGAAGTGCTTCTCTAGAGACTATTCTGTATATCTGCCTCACAGGTGTGATTGCTTCTTAAGGTGAATAAACAGTAACCAAACTCAAACTAAGATGAATTTATTGTATATCTGTTAGGGGTAATGCCGCTAGGGATTACATAATCATAAGCTTGCTTTCTATAAAGGCACCATATAAGGAAGAAATTCATATGTGCAAAAATGATTTGTCAAGGTGTACGATCGTGGTGTTAGTTGATTGGTTAGAGAGCTTTACATTGTACTAGTTAAGCATGGACCAAAGAAGGGTGGGGCGGCCATTATGTAGTTCTCTCAGAAATAAACACCTCTTGTGCTTGGCAACTCGTCTCTGTGTTAGTTCTTCCTCGGAAGCGGGTGACGACCGAAGACCCAGAAGATGGGTAAGTAGAGGGCAGATACTCCACTGACCAAGCAGAAACGCCACAAGTGGCGCCTTGAACAGGGACCTGGGCAGTGTATTAGCAGGAACGAGGAAAGATAAGTAGAAAGACGCGCTCCTTGATTTTAATCAAGAAGAAGCAAACAGCCTAATTGCTTAGACGCAGTTAGATGAGGTATAGGGCAGAAAGCAGTTAAAGCCCACATCGAGCCAACAGGTTCAGGAGTATATGCTTCACAGTTATATAAACTCTGTAAAAAGAATGGAGTGGATCTTAACTTAAAAGCATGCAGAGCCTAGATAGAAAAATAGAGCTCTGTGTCTGTCTGTGTATGTCTGCTTTGAATTTTTTTGTTCTGTGTTAAAAGTTAGCAAGCTCATAAGAGATAACAATTCAGCCTCTGTGTTACAGGCTTAGAAAAATAACAGGCTGAATTTTGGAAATTGAAATTCATTCAGAATAGTAATTCTTTCAGAGTGGTTCAAAATGTATTGGTCTTAAAAATTGTTTGTGATTTTAAACTTTTTAACCTGTTGTACCAATTTGTAAGTAAAACAAAAGAAAAAAAAAACTTGACTATTTTAAACTGATGGAGAAGTTTTCTCTGAAAAGCAGATTTTCAAAGCCTGCTAAAGAGGAGTAACAGCAATACAATCTTATCTGCTTAATACCACCTGGGAAGCTTCTTACTAGTGGCCTTGAAGCACTCAGGCAGAAGAAAAAAAAAAAAAAAGAAAGAAAGAAAAACTATTTGGTTTGCTTCTGAAACATTGGGTAATTTGTTATCATTATGGGTTATGAATCTTGAAGTTTAAAGTTTAAAATTTAAAAAAGGGGGGTGATTAAAGAACAGGGACCTGAGGGACTTCTGCAAGTGTAGAGAGACTACCTCGGCAGATTTTCTGCCTTCACAGACACGCCTCTGCTGGGAGCAGGGAAGATGGGAGGGGGTAATAGTATTCCCCTCGTGTTGCCAGAAGAGAAAGTGGCGCTAAGAAATAAACACCTCTCGTGCTTGGCAAGTCGTCTCTGTGTCCAGTTCTTCCTCGGAAGCCGGTGACGACCGAAGACCCAGAAGATGGGTAAGTAGAGGGCAGATACTCCACTCACGAAGCAGAAGTCCACAAGTGGTCCCGAAGAAAAGGGACAAGAGAGATTGATTTACAAAAGCAATTAATAGTTTAAATGAAACATCTAGTCAGAAGAGTTATTGGTTTGGAAGTGTTTAAAGTATGTCAGAGAAAGTTTGAGCAAGTAGGCATTGGGAGGAGAGAATTAGTGGGAGCAAATGATTTCAAGAAGAAATCAGTGGGGAAAAGAAGGAACTTGTTGGAAAAGGTAGTATCTAAAATTACAAGAAAAGCAGGAAACTGGGAGAGGGGAAGGTCTAGAGGAGGAAGAGAGATGGGAATCTTTGTAACAAACCACACAACCCAAGAGATTTAAAAAGAGAATTTCCTTCCCTCTTCTCTAGTTGCAGTTGAATATAACCTGCTACTGAGATGCCTTTGAACAAAAGAAATCCTTTAATAAATGATGGTAACTATCTTTATATATAATTGGAAAAGTAAAATAGTATTGAAGTTGAAAAACAACAGCAGCAACAGCAACAACTAACAAGTTGCCTGAGATGAGAGGCGATTTGTGTTGATAACACACCTGGCATGTATCAGAGGCCCTACTTGAACCCAGGTCTTCCTGATTCTTAAGGTTTTATTTCAGGGAACAATTACTGTTTGATTCCCCGTATTCGATCCAGTGTATTGCCTAATTATTTCTCCTCTGGAACCAGTTCAGCATGCATCTAGAATATCTAAATTATTTATATTGATACAGTAGGTCAATTAAATGACATATTAAAACAAAAAAATGGACTTTTTCGTGCCCTTACTGTTTTAATGGATTTTTTATGCCGAAATATTGAGAGCTATTGTTGATCTCATTTAGGAGACCCCATGGCATTCTAAATTCTGACACAATCAGAACAATGTTATCCACAAACAGAAGCATATGGGGTACTGTACCACTTACAGAGTGTCAGGTATTTGTACTTTCTCTGCATGTAAGGAAGGTTAAATGTGTCTCAGCTCTGTCTTTTATGTAACTTTCTGCTGAGAACATGAGAACATGCTTTAAGTTATCCAATGTGGGAAAAAAAGGAAAACACCAAGAAGTTGGAAGGCCATCCTGTCTTGTGTATTAATCAGTGAGTATCCTTTATTGCAGGCCAGTGTTTACCTTGGAAACCTGGCCAGTTCCTTGAGTAAAAACAGTCCTGCTAAATGAATGAACAAATAGTCTTCTTGGGGGGGTCTCATGTGATGGAGCATCCTGTACCTGGGATGTTGCTACATCTCAAGAGTCACATCTCACATGAGAGTCCTTAGTGTAGTGCCTTCTTTGTTCTCAGCTGAGAAAAGCCTCTTAGTGGAAAGAGACTTTGAGAATTTAGCAAGAAGTAATAGACAACTTGCCTGCCAATGCCTGTCACTTGCCACTATGAATAGCTGTGACCATGAATTCTCTCAGCAGGGGAATTCCAATGTTTTCCTCAGAGGGGCCATGATGTATGTTGTATGTCGTTATAGTGGCCACTGGGTTTATTAGTTGTATATTAATTACTTTTGTGCTATGAGTTTCCTTTTTTATTTTCCTGTCTTATTTAAATGAATGTTCTAAACAGTAATAAACTTGTGCCCACCCTCTTCAACCTGCCTGTTGAAATGGGAATTCCAAACCTAGATTAATCTTACACTGAAACATTCAATTGGAGGCTAAGCATGATTTCCTTAGTAGTCATTCCAATCAAGCACACAGAAACTTGAGGTGAGCCTGCTTTCAGATATACAGAAAGAAAGGACACTCCCCTCCTGACTTCCGAACAGGGGCAGATATTATCTATGTCTTGTAGGACTTGAGGACTAAAAGGTTCATATCTTAGGATACTTAAGTTTTAAAACTGATTGTGGACATGGAGCTCTGTGGATATACTCAAGAGACTAAAATATATCTTTAATGAATTTTCCCATGATCCCATATTACTCTCAAATTTTATTCTTGACCTCGTTAACATTACTGAATTTAAATACAGTAATCACATCTTTTCCTTTGACAGAAAAGATTTTAATACCGTTCTAGTTATGTGTTTTATAATTAAAGGACAATTCCATAAAGCTAACAATGCAACATGAGAGAGACGTGCCATTGTGTCTATGTTGAAATTTAAGTATTTTGAGGACTATGGAGTTTTACATCTTTCTAAGAGAAGTCAACTTTTCTGGTTCTACATCTGGCAATTCTAATATTAAAAAGAATTTGTCTAACTACGGCTTCTAAAGATCACTTTATTAGATTTTCTGTTAGTATCTTTGACCCCCATAGTAAAGCCCTTTCTTTTTCCGGTCATTATGCAGGGAAAGGGTCATTTTGTTTTATTTCTGAGCCTGGATGGAAGAGCAAGGAGTCCTATTTAAGTTGTGACCTCACTGCCTCCAACCTGGATCTGATGCTGCTCCTGACCCTTCCTGGGAGCTCATCAGATCCAGGTTGGAGGCAGTGAGGCTGTTGAGACACCAGAATATTTGAATTCAATGAATCCATCAGATTCATTTCTCCTGGTACCAATGAAATGTACTACCACTACCACATTTGACTGTAAAGCAATTTAAAAATAATTTACTATATAGTAAACATGAATACAACCAATTCAGTCCATCAATAAATATCTATTAAGCACCAAGCACTTATGGGGACATAGATAACAGAACTACTGCTCTCAAGAAATGTAGATTCCCAGTCAAACAAAACAAAAAAAATGAGAAGCTGGAGAACAACATCAAATACTTACTGGGAAAATCCATAGACCTGGAAAATAGATCTAGGAGAGATAATCTGCGGATTATTGGACTTCCAGAAAACTATGACCAAAAAAAGAGCCTAGATTCTATTTTACAGGAAATTATCAAAGAGAACTGTCCAGAGATAATAGAATCAGAAGGGAAAGTAGATGTGGAATGAATTCTGAAATAGACCCTAAAAAAAGAACACCACGGAATATTGTGGCTAAGCTGCAGAATTACCACACAAAGGAGAAAATCCTGCAAGCAGCTAGAAAAAACAATTTAAATACCAAGGTGCCACAATAAGGGTCACCCAAGATCTGGCTGCCTCCACATTAAAAGATAGAAGGGCCTGGAACCTGATATTCTGTAAGGCAAAAGATCAAGGACTGCAACCAAGAATGAACTACCCAGCTAAGTTTAGAATCTTTTTCCATAGAATAAGATGGTCATTCAATGAAACAGAGGAATTCTATATGTTTCTAAGAAAAAAACCAGACTTAAACAAAAAATTTGATCTACATCCACAAGACTGAAGAGAAACAGAAAAAGGTACACAGAACCCTTGAGAACTGTAACTCTGTTGTGGGTATATAAAAAGTACTCAAGGATAATTTGATTTTACTGATATAAAAGAAAAAAAGGGGGGTGTAGTAAAGGGAAGGAGGTCGGTTCAGAAAAAGGGGAAGGAATGATAAAAAGAGGGAAACTACATCCCAGGAAGAGGCATAGAAAATACACCATATCTGAGGGAACTTAGTGAGGGGGAGAATCATTGTGTGAATCTTACTCTCATCAGGAGAGGCTCAAAGAGTAAATAATTAACATATTTGTTTTTCAGAGAATTTTCTCGCACCTCATTAAAAGGGGGGAGAGGAGAAGGGAAAAGGAAAAGGAGAATAAGTGAAGGGACTTGGAGGGAGGGGGAAGGGATCCTTAAAAAAAAAAAAAAAAGAGGGAGGGTTGCGTGTCACAAGGGGGGTCTGTAAATTAAATATCGGGGATGGGGATCAGGGGGGGTCAAGGGAAAAAACATAATCTGGGGATAATACGATGGCAGGAAATACAGAATTAGTAATTTTAACTGTAAATGTAAATGGGATGAACGATCCCATCAAACGGAGACGGATAGCATATTGGATCAAAAAGCAGAACCCTACAATATGTTGTCTACAGGAAACACACTTAAAGCAGGGAGATACATATAGAGTAAAGGTAAAAGGTTGGAGCAGAGCCTATTATGCTTCAGGTAAAGCCAAAAAAGCAGGGGTAGCTATCCTTATCTCAGATCAAGCAAAAGCAGAAGTAGATCTCATTAAAAAAGATAAGGAAGGAAACTATATCCTGCTGAAAGGTAGCATAAATAATGAAGCCCTATCAATACTAAACATATATGCACCAAGTGGTATAGCATCTAACTTTCTAAAGGAAAAGTTAAGAGAATTGCAAGAAGAAATAGACAGTAAAACTATAATAGTGGGAGATCTCAACCTTGCACTCTCAGATTTAGACAAATCAAACCACAAAACAAACAAGAAAGAAATTAAAAAAGTAAATAGAACATTAGAAAAACTAGGTATGATAGACCTTTGGAGAAAACTGAATGGCAATAGAAAGGAATATACTTTCTTCTCAGCAGTTCATGGATCCTATACAAAAATAGACCATATATTAGGACATAAAGATCTCAAAATTAAATGTAGGAAGGCAGAAATAATAAATGTCTTCTTCTCAGATCACAATGCAATAAAAGCTACATTCAGTAAAAAGTTAGGGGTAAATAGACCAAAAAGTAATTGGAAACTGAATAATCTCATCTTAAAGAATGACTGGGTGAAAGAGCAAATTATAGAAACAATTAATAATTTCACCCAAGATAATGACAATGATGAGACATCATACCAAAATCTTTGGGATGCAGCTAAAGCAGTAATAAGGGGAAATTTTATATCTTTAGAGGCTTATTTGAAGAAAATAGAGAAAGAGAAGATTAACGAATTGGGCTTACAACTTAAAAGGCTAGAAAAAGACCAAATTATAAACCCCCAACCAAAAATTAAACTTGAAATACAAAAATTAAAAGGAGAAATCAATAATATTGAAAGTAAAAAAACTATTGAATTAATAAATAAAACCAAGAGTTGGTTTTATGAAAAAGCCAATAAAATAGATAAACCTTTGGTAAATTTGATCAAAAAAAAGAAAGAGTAAAATCAAATTGATAGTCTTACAAATGAAAAGCGGGATCTTTCCACCAATGAAGAGGAAATTAGAGAAACAATGAGTTACTTTGCCCAACTTTATGCCAATAAATTTGATAACTTAAGTGAAATGGATGACTTCCTCCAAAAATATAGGCTCCCTAGATTAACAGAGGAGGAGATAAATTGCTTAAATAATCCCATTTCAGAAAAAGAAATAGAACAAGCTATTAATCAACTCCCCAGGAAAAAATCCCCAGGGCCAGATGGATTCACATGTGAATTCTACCAAACATTTAAACAACAATTAGCCCCAATGCTATATAAAGTATCTGAAAAAATAGGGCATGAAGGAGTCCTACCAAACTCCTTTTATGACACAGACATGGTACTGATACCTAAACCAGGTCGATCGAAGACTGAGAAAGAAAATTATAGACCAATCTCCTTAATGAACATTGATGCTAAAATCTTAAATAAGATATTAGCAAAAAGACTTCAGAAAATCATCTCCAGGATAATACACTATGATCAAGTAGGATTCATACCAGGAATGCAGGGCTGGTTTAATATTAGGAAAACTATTAATATAATTGGCCATATTAATAATCAAATTAATAAGAACCATATGATCATCTCAATAGATGCAGAAAAAGCATTTGACAAAATCCAACATCCATTCCTACTAAAAACTCTTGAAAGTATAGGAATAAATGGACTATTCCTTAGAATAATCAGGAGCATATATTTAAGACCTTCAGTAAGCATAATATGCAATAGAAATAAACTGCAACCTTTCCCAGTAAGATCAGGAGTGAAACAAGGTTGCCCACTATCACCATTACTATTCAATATAGTACTAGAAACGCTAGCCTCGGCAATAAGAACCGAGAAAGAGATTCAAGGAATTAGAGTAGGAAATTAAACTATCACTTTTTGCAGATGACATGATGGTATACTTAGAGAACCCCAAAGACTCTGCTAAAAAGCTACTAGAAAGAATTCAAAATTTCAGCAAAGTGGCAGGATACAAAATAAATCCACATAAATCCTTGGCATTTTTATATATTACTAAAATGCAACAGCAAGAGATACAAAGAGAAATTCCATTCCAAACAAATGTTGACAGTATAAAGTATTTGGGAATCCATCTACCAAAGAAAAGTCAGGAATTATATGAGAAAAATTACAAAACACTTGCCACAAAAATAAAATCAGATTTAAATAATTGGAAAGACATTCAGTGCTCTTGGATAGGCCGAGCGAATAAAATAATGATGACAATACTCCCCAAACTAATCTATTTATTTAGTGCTATACCAATTAGACTCCCAAAAAACTATATCAATGACCTAGAAAAAATAACAACAAAATTCATATGGAATTAACTTTAACTTGAGTGTCAGGGAATGGTAGAACCTCTCAATGGATACATCCAAAAGACCACACTGAAAATGTAACAGGACAGAATGAAAAGTCAAGCCTCTTCCTTCAGGAAGCACAGATCTTAAATTTCTTCTGCAACTAATCACAGAAGAAAAGAGTTGGAAGGCATCCCAGAAATCCTGTAGTCTAACCCAGAGTTACAGATGAAGCAATCAAGGAGCTTTTAAAGAAAGCAATGTTCATTGTTTCAAATTAAAAATATAAATACATAAGAAAATGACCAATGTTGGTGAGGCTCCCCTTTTCTCTTTAGAAGCAAAGATTGTATAACACAAGGGCTGGTGAAAGGCCTGTCTTAGGCTATGTGGCCTGCCTCCATGCTTGGTACCTAGATAACCAGGCCCTCAGGGCCAAGAAGGGCAGGGCCCCTGTCTTAGGCTATGTGGGTTGCCTCCACCCCCCTCTGGGAGTGGACCCACAATAATCCCGTCATTGGGTACCACTGCAGCCATAAAAGGTATGATTTTCCGAGTCATGGGGCCACAATATTCCTGTCATTGGCTCTTTCACAGCAATAGCCCACATTATTGCAATTAAGGCCATGTCACTCGGAGGCATTGCCACACACTTAAGTACCAAGGGGACTTGATTTCTGTGGCGAGGGTGGAGAATCGAAGACTCTCTTGGGCTATGGTAGAAGGGGTGGGGGTCATCACAGGATCAATTAGCACTAAGCTGGTGATAAAAAACTGAGATGGGATTTCATAGGGCAGAATTGACTTGTGACTTGATAAAAGTAGTTAGCTTGTTGAAGGCCCAGGGGCCAAAGGAGAGAAGCAGCAAAACACCTACAAGGGGCCCTAAAAGACTAGGGAGTAGGGTGCTAAGCCAAGGAGGTGTAGAGAACCAATTTTGATACCAGGATTCGTTCTGCTCTCTTTCTCTCTTTCTTTTTTCTAGGCCTTCTTTGACCCTTTTTAGACTATCTTCTACTAGGCCAAGCTTGTCAGTATAGAAGCAACATTCCTCTTTTAATGCAGCAAAAAGGCCACCCTGTTGCAAAAAGAGGAGGTCTAAGCCTCTCCTATTCTGCAGGACGACTTCACCCAGGGAGGCAACAGAGTCTTTAAGGTGCTTGAGGCCTGACTGCAGTTCCTGAAGATCTTTGTCAATAGCTGCACTGAGCTGAGGATACTGCATGTTGGAAGTAATTAAGGAGGCAATTCCTGTTCCTGGGCCCACCGACCCCACACCTATAAGGACGGCCAGGGTGAGAGCCGTCAAAGGCTCTCTTTTTTCCCGAACCCGTGGGTCGGTCCCTCGTTCCCAGAATCTTAGGAAGTCGTCTGGGTAATGAATTGTGAGGTGGGGGAAGAGAGAGACCACCACAAAGGAGTCTTTGTTATGAATGAAGGAGGTTGTAACCACGAGGGTGGTCAGACCCGAGGAGCAAGCGAGGTATGAGTTGTTAGGGGCAGCCACGTACGTGGGAGACGTAGTAATCGTGACAATCTGGTTACAGACCCCTTCTCGCTATAAGGGAGCCAGCATATTGGGTCCCAAAAGGCACAGCCCCAGGCCAGAGATTTTACTAAGGGTGAGACCCTGCTTATTCTCAATTCCCCAGTGTAAAAGGGATGAGTTGTTAGTGAATGTGAGACTTCCAAAATGGGCAATGCCTTCATAGAAAGGGGGGGAGGAGGAGTAACAAACCCAGCAATCTTCCATGGGAGTAGCATTAAGCTTGTGAATGGCTTGAACAGAGGCATTAACCAGGGAAAGAATGAGCTCGGCAGAGGAGGGGGGACCCTTAGGGAGGGTTGGACGGAAGGCTCCACTGTGAGAGGGTGTGGGAGGAAAGGGCTGGTGACCGGGTTCATTATCCTGGATTTGATCAGGGTCCAAGTGGAGCTCGGGGTTAGGACCTATGGCCACTCCTGTAGGCTGGTCAGGGCTGTTTTTTAGAAGTTTTATGGTAAAGAGTAGGCCATCATCATAATTGTATTTGTAAAGCCTCAGCCCCATGAAACACCTCGGGTCCAGGAGTTCTATTTTTGACCTGGGTCTGTAAATTGGATGCGCAATGGGCAGCACCATCCTGAGCACTCTGGTCTGGTGGCCCAGCCTGGGGTATTAGCATCGTGATGTGTATAATTGGCAGTAACATTAATATAATCCCAGGAGGAGCAAGGGTTCCAGTAAGTATCTCCCGTGGTCTCACAGCCCCAAGAACGACAGTAAAAATCGTTTTGGTCCCTGCATTTGGAGTTCAGAGAGCGATCTCTATGGGGGCCGGGGCAAACATAAAAGGGAATAGTCCTCAGCTTACTTCTCCTATCATGGGAACCACAACCTCCAGCTACCTGGCCAATGCCCATAAACAGAGACCAGGGGTCCCTGTTGGGGGCCTGTTGTTGATTATAATAGTCTTCCAGGTCCCAATTAGGTGGGGCTCCCAGAGCTAATTTACAAAGGTCTGGATACAGTGTGGGCCACCAGTCCTCATGTGTGATCTTTGATGTGCTCCAAATAGTATCACCTGCCCCACTGATCACCAACCAGGTGTAGTTGAAAACCTGATAGGAAGGAGAGCCATGGACAACATGTTGAGCAATGATCAGGCAGAGGAGGATCTCAGTGGCTGGTGACTTCATGTTGTTTTCTGAAAGAAAGCACAGTTAGAAATCTTCTCAGGGGGATCTCTGGGTGGGTTGTGAAGTTTTATCAGGCGCTCTGGGAGCCATCTGGCATTTTGTGCCTGTGAATCCTAAATGCGGGCATGTCCTTTGCCCCAGATAAGGACCGGGTCGGGACCCTGCCATCTGTGGGACAAAGGGTCTCTCCACATAGCCTGTGCATAAGTATTGGCTGTAGATGAAGGCCAGAGGCGGTCAGCGGCAGATTTGCCCTCAATATCATAAGTAAGAAAATTCAAAACAAACATTGAATGATTTAAAAGGGTTTTAAAATTACCTGCTTTAGGATATAACATTTCTCCCCCTGATTGTAATTTAGAGAGCACATTTTTTAAAGTTTGATGAGCTCTTTCAACGATTCCTTTACCTTGGGGGTTATAAGGTATGTCAGTAATGTGTTTAATTTCCACTTCAGCACAGAACTGTTTAAAGGTGGAGCTGGTATAATATACCTTTTTTCTCAATTTGTCCATTGTATAACAGTGGTAGTCAGGAAATACAATTGCCTCTGAAGAATTAAAAATAAGTATCACACAGAAGACAATGGACAGGTGCACAATGATTATGAAAGTACATGAAGGCTGCTAGGTGCAATCAGTGACTCACTTCAAGATTAGGAGTAAAAGATAACATAAGGAATTTTATGATATAGAGAAAAAAGTGCTAGTTACATAGAAAGAACAAGTGATAAACAAATGAATAATGACTGGTTTTTTTTTTTTAACCATGTAAAGTGAAAGTAAAGAAAGTCTCCAGCACATCTAGGTAGACATCCATGGTAAATGTATGGAAATATATAGACAAGAGTTATATAGAGGAGATAAACATGAAGGGGTTGTAATCTGCATCACTGGAAGAACTCTAGAATTAAGATCACAAATCCATTTCAGTCTTGGAATAAGGCAAATACTTTATGAATGACATTCATGTAAATTCATGTAAAATAATATCTTAATGCTGCTCAATCAAAAAGTTAAAAGATTCAATTTCTAAAAGAGACTTAGTAAGTCTATATATCATTAGAAAAAACTGATGAGAAACTTTAAAAGTGGCCTAGTAGAAATTAGATATACATCAACTTCTCACACTGTAAAACAGGTTAAGTTCAAATTGTGGTCATGATTTAGACATAAAGGGTGATAGTCTAAGTTAATCGTTTGATAATGGAAAAATTACTTTTCAGATATAAGGATATGGAATTTATGACCAAAACCCAGAAATAAAGGCAAAGTGAAATGGATAATTTGAGGTAAAATGGAAAATTTAAACGTTTTTGTACAAATAATACCAATGCATCTAAAATTACAAGAAAAAATAATCTCATCTTAAAGAATGACTGGGGGAAACAGCAAATTATAGAAACAATTAATAATTTCACCCAAGATAATGACAATGCTGAGACATCATACCAAAATCTGTGGGATGCAGGTAAAGCAGTAATAAGGGGAACTTTTATATCTTTAGTGGCTTATTTGAAGAAAATAGAGAAAGAGAAGTTTAACGAATTGGGCTTGCAGCTTAAAAAGCTAGAAAAAGACCAAAATAAAAACTCCCAACCAAAAATTAAACTTGAAATACAAAAATTAAAAAGAGAAATCAATAATATTTAAAGTTAAAAAAACTATTGAATTAATAAATAAAACCAAGAGTTGGTTTTATGAAAAAGCCAATAAAATAGATAAACCTTTGGTAAATCTGATCAGAAAAAAAAAGAGGAAAATCAAATTGTTAGTCTTGCAAAGGAAAAGGGGGATCTTTCCACCAATGAAGAGGAAATTAGAGAAATAATAAGGAGTTACTTTGCCCAACTTTGTGCCAATAAATTTGATAACTTAAGTGAAATGGATGACTTCCTCCAAAAATATAGGCTTCCTAGATTAACAGAGGAGGAGATAAATTGCTGAAATAGTCCCATTTCAGAAAAAAAAAATAGAACAAGCTATTAATCAACTCCCCAGGAAAAAATCCCCAGGACCAGATGGATTTACATGTGAATTCTACCAAACATTTAAACAACAATTAGCCCCAATGCTATATAAAGTATCTGAAAAAATAGGGCATGAAGGAGTCCTACCAAACTCCTTTTATGTCACAGACATGGTACTGATACCTAAACCAGGTCGATCGAAGACTGAGAAAGAAAATTATAGACCAATCTCCTTAATGAACATTGATGTTAAAATCTTAAATAAGATATTAGCAAAAAGACTTCAGAAAATCATCTCCAGGATAATACACTATGATCAAGTAGGATTCATACCAGGAATGCAGGGCAGGTTTAATATTAGGAAAACTATTAATATAATTGACCATATTAATAATCAAATTAATAAGAACCATATGATCATCTCAATAGATGCAGGAAAAACATTTGACAAAATCCAACATCCATTCCTACTAAAAACTCTTGAGAGTATAGGAATAAATGGACCATTCCTTAGAATAATCAGGAGCATATATTTAAGATAAGTACACTGATGCATGCTTGTTAGAGCCACAAATCGGTTCAATTCATTTGTAAAATAATTTGGAGTCATGCCAAAAAAAAAAGATACATACTCCTTAATTCAAAACTACCACTTCTAGGTAGATGTCTGAAAGAGGTCAAAGCAGCAATAAGATATTCATAAATACCAAAATAGTAACATTTTCCTCTTTTTCTCATAGATAATAAGGATTGATTAAGCATCTATTATGTGACTAGCATAAATACCATACTAAATACTAGATATACAAGTGATAAAATGTCCCCTCAAGGAGCTCACAATCTCTTGGCAAGAAGAGAAATAACAAACAAACATACATTTAAACTTTATTCAGGAGAAATAGGAAATAATTAATAGAGCAAGCTTCTAAGAATAAGAGATGTGGGGGAAGCCTTCCAATAAAAGCTGTGATTGTAGTTGGAACTTGAAAAAGGCAGGGGAAGGAGAGCATCCTAGGCAGCAGAACAGCCAGAAAAATTATCTGGTGTCAATATGTCTTATTTGTGGAACAGCAAAGAGGTCAATAACACTGGTTCAGAGTCAGTTGGGGTGGAAGGTGTGATGTGTAAGAAGATAAGGGGGGATAGGTCATCAAGGGCTCAGAATGCCAGAGGATTTGTATTTGGCCCCAGAGGTAACAGGAAGGCAGTCTGAGAGGAAGAGGGATGAGTTCAGACCTGCATTAAGGGCAATCACTTTGAAATCTGGAGGATAAAATAGAATAATAAGAGACCTGAAGCAGGTACATCTACCAGGAGACACTTAAATAGCAAAGGTGTGAGGTGATAGGGTCGTGCATCAGATGGTGGCAGTGCCAAGTTTGAGAGAGGCTGAACATGTGAAATCGATAGGCCTTGGCAAAGATGCGTTAGAGCAGGGAAAGGGAGAGATAATGAGAAGGTGAGGATGATGCCTTTGTGGCAAGCCTGGGGGACTGGGAGAATGGGAGTACCAGTGAAGATAATCGGGAAGGGGAGTGTTTAGGGAGAAAGATAAAATTTCACTTGGAGATATTTTGAATGAAAACGGCTGAGTTATAATATTTGCTTAGCATATGATCGATAATAAGTAGCTTGCTTTCTCTGTGACTCAATTTACTCATCTGAGAAATAAAGTAATTTATTCTCCCATCTACTTTCCCAGGATGTATAAATGTGTTTGATACTTTTTAACTATTCTGGAATCTTGAAACAGAATTAACAAATTAATGATAATATTACAATCATTACTCTGATAAAGAAGTTGACTAAATTATATGTAGGATATGAATTCTTTATATTTACCAAGTTCATATTCAAAGAAGAAATGAAAGAATGTATCTCCTCCCTTATCTGCAGAAATGGAGAACAATAAGTGTAAAATATTGAATATTTTATCACTTAAGGCTGGTATGTTACTTTTGCTAAACTATTCTTCCCTGCCCTCTTTCTTTTTATCTCCTCCGTTGATACAAAAAATATTCATATACAAATAACATTTTGTACATTGTCTCAGCCATAAGAAAATGAATCCCTGGAGGGTAGGGACCAAGTTTTTGGTTTTCTTTGTTTCCTTTGCATTTAGCACATAATACCTGGTTAATCAACATTAATTAATTGATTAATAAATGTTTGTTGAGAATAATAATGATGATTAATGGTAGTGGTAATGATGATGATGACAAGGGATAGATCCCTAGGTAGAAAAGGGCTAAGAAAGTACAACAGTTTCTGTACTTGAGGCAAAGCAGGACACTTTTAAGAAAGACTGTGGTTTCCAAAGAAAGGAGTCAGGCCACTGGGTTGACCTAAAACACCATGCCCAGAAGGCAAAAGGAGGGCCTCAGAACTCAGGAGTTGGGGAAATGCATGCTGGGCTTTTCTGTGCAGAGGTAGGGAAGGGAGGACTCTCCTGGAGCTTCTGGCCTTCCTCTTGATTGTCAAGGTGCCTTAGAATTAAAGCCCCCTATAGTAAGTTATCAATGGCATAATAATAGAATCTTTTCCTATTGATTTGGAGAAGATCTAAATCTACAAATTCTTTTGAGACAATCTGTGATACCAGCCCAAGATTTCAATATACTTTGGGGATTCAAATTTCTTCTCCCCAACATTTGGTGTCCTGTGTAAAGATAGTCGTAAAACTCCAATATTTATGGGGTTGAGTGTTTCTACACTCCCATACCCCATTTTCATCACAAAAATTAATTTATACATTTCATCATCTATCAATTAACCTACAAAATCTTGACAAAACAATAACAGAAATGAACCAGAATAACAGAATAAAAGTAGGTCTATAATAAGGAAAATAATGACAGAAAAGTATGAATGGAATAGTACCTTCAAAGTTCAAATTATTATAAAGCTTTAAAGGTAAAAAGGATTTCATGATGGTGAAAAAGTAATAAATAATAGACAGAATTTATATTGCATTTTAAGGTTTGTAAAGCTATTTTGTCAATATTATTGCATCAAAAAACAATTAATATCATCTTCTTTTTACAAATGAGGAAATATAAGGAAGGTAGAGCTTAAGTAACTTATCTAGAGGCACAAAATCAACAAGTATGTGAGACAAGATTTTTAACTTGTTTTACTAACTGTAAGTCTACAGTATGCTCATTTCTTTTTCCTGTTTTTTTTCTCGCATGGTTTTTCGTTTTTGTTCTGATTTTTCTCTCCCAACATGATTCATAAAGCAATTTGTGTTAAAAATAAATTTTTAAGCTTTACCTAAAAATAAAATGACAGTAAGCTGTTTAGCTGATGAAATTCACTGTTAATTCAATTTCTATTAATCATCTTTGTTGTTCTGAAGTATCTTTACATTATTTCTGAATTTATTCTTGGATTATCTAGCCAGAAATTAGTATATGGCTTTATCTCTTTAAGATGGAAATACAAAATGTGGGTACATCATTGAAAGGATTAAATAGAGTCTCAAATTAAAACAAATTGGAATTATTTAAATATACATGTACATGTACATTATTCATATACACCATAACATTTAAAATAAATTTTTTTTTAGTATCTTTCTATTGTCCTCCATCTCAACAGATTTAGGCTTTTACTAAAGTTAATACATTCTTCAAATATCAGATGTTTGCATACTATATATAATGAGAGGCAGAATGTGTGCATTTCCAAGTTGCATAAATTAATATAAGGGCAAAAAAGCTTCCTTTCAAACTTTGTGAAAGCATATGATATTTATCTGACCATAGATGAAGTCCATGGAATCTGTAGGAGAACAAATCATCTCCAACACATTTTCCACCCCATTCTTCACCACCCCCAGGATAGGGTGAATAACCTGTTGAAGCCCAACCTACTCCGAGATGCATTGCTTCAGCTGTCACAAAAGGTTCTATGTGGTCTCCTGTGAGTTCGTAGTACCATTTCCTCTACTGAGCTGACCCTTCACTTATGCCAAGGAAAATATTGGGCCACATGCTTTCAAGAGAAAAAAAAATACCAGTTGAAAAAAAATTTAAATATCTATTATCACTTTTATTTTATATTACTTTTCTTGAATTATACTCTTCTGTGAAGAAAGAAATCAAAGCCATATCATTTAATTTAACATTTGCTGACTTAGTATACAAGTATATTCAATCTTGACCATGAACATAATGCAATAAACAAAATGTTTGAGGTTCTGGTTAAATTATGGTTACACATCTGATTAAGTAACAAATCAAGAGTTTAATGTTGTTGGGGTTTTTTTTATCTTAATTACCTTTCTATGATATTTGCAGGAATATGCAAGTAATGCCCCTATTTTAAAATTAACCCTCTGGGCAAAAATATATGAAAGACATTTTTCAGTTTCATCTGCATTACTAATATTTCCTCCATTGTTTCTTTAAGCCTAATCAGGAAAAATAAATCCTTGATTTGTAGTGTCTGGTGATTTCTGAGGCTTTGATACTCATACAAAATTTAACAAATGGCTCTCAAGAGCAAGTTAAAATTGATTCTAGAATATCTCTGCCTATTTTGCATCATATATTTCAGTTCATATGTTAGGAAACAACATAAATTAGTTCATGAAGGATAATCTTTTCAATTAAAAACCGTAAACCCAAACCAAAATTCTTTGAATGTAAGCAAAACATCAAATTTCTACTATAATAAGTTTTCTAGTACTTCTGGATAACATATATAGTTAAGTAAATATGTTTTCAAAATAAGCTATAGTTGAAGATAATTACAACAGAAAAGACAACGTTTTCTTGTTTCATTCTCTCACAAAAATGAACACCATGAAACCCAAGTTCCTTGAGGACAGGCCTGTTTGCTTTTTAATTGTTATCCACCGCACTAAGTGATGTATCTGGCATATGCTATGCAATTGATAACTGAGGTTGGCATATTAAAATGTAATCATATTTTCAATATCTTCTAGGAACACAATCAATCATCTCATTTTACTTGCTTCTTTGAATACAGAAAATTGTAACATATTTACTTTCCTTGACCATCAACTTATTCCATCAAACTTCAGGTTTATTTAGCTATTCAGATGACCTATGATAAAGAGAAGCCTCTGACTCAGTTTTGAGCTAGTATAATATACCTTTTTTTCTCAATTTGTCCATTGTATAACAGTGGTAGTCAGGAAATACAATTGCCTCTGAAGAATTAAAAATAAGTATCACACAGAAGACAATGGACAGGTGCACAATGATTATGAAAGTACATGAAGGCTGCTAGGTGCAATCAGTGCATCACTTCAAAGATTAGGAATAAAAGATAGCATGAAGAATTTTATGATACAGAGAAAAAAGTGCTAGTTACATAGAAAGAACAAGTGATAAACAAATGAATAATGACTGTTTTTTTAAACCATGTAAAGTGAAAGTAAAGAAAGTCTCCAGCACATCTAGGTAGACATCCATGGTAAATGTATGGAAATATATAGACAAGAGTTATATAGAGGAGATAAACATGAAGGGGTTATAATCTGCATCACTGGCAGAACTCTAGAATTAAGATCACAAATCCATTTCAGTCTTGGAATAAGGTAAATACTTTATGAATGACATTCATGTAAATTCATGTAAAATAATATCTTAATGCTGCTCAATCAAAAAGTTAAAAGATCCAACTTCTAAAAGAGACTTAGTAAGTCTATATATCATTAGACTTTATTAAAAAAAAGTGTCTGAGGCCAGATTAGAACTCAGGTGCTCCTGACTTCAGGGCTAGTGCTCTATCCAATGTGCCACCCAGCTGACCCCCAAAGATTTTATTAAAGATAATGATAACAATGAGACAACACCAAAATTTTTGAGATTTAGTCAAAATAATACTCAGAAGAAAACCGATATGTGTAAATGGTTATATCAATAAAAGAGAGAAAAAGGAAGAGCAACATATTGTGTATCTCACTAAAAAACAAACTTACACCCTTATAAATAAATACCAAAATAAAAATCATTTTAATAAAGTTTATAACAAAATATCAAGCTATCCAATGAAAATAGGAGCTGGGTTTTTTTGGGGGTGGGGGAGGATAGATAAGCCATTGGGTAATTTGATTTTAAAAATAGTAAAGAAATCAAACTACTAGTATCAAAAATGTAAGGGGTGAATATTAAACCACATGAACATAAAATTAAGGTAATTATTACCCATTTTGCCCAATTATTTGCAAAAAAAGTTAATCATATAAATGATATGGATTAGTATTTACAAAAATATACAGTAACAAAAGAGAATTAATAAAAGAGGAAAAATAATACATAAAAGAAATAAGATGGGGGCTGCCCAGAAGATTGCCCTTGAATATTTAATGAGTATTGGCTAGGGAATCACATGAGGGTCTTTTTGTCAAACAGAGCTTTTGCTTGTGCATGTTAGGCCAATTCGAATATAATTCATGAATTAACTGAAATAGATAAATATTTCCAAGAATATAAAGTGTCCAGATTAACCAAAAAACGGAAATAAAATATTTAAATAATCCTACTTTAAAAAACGAAATAATGCATAAATGACCTCCTTATCCAAAAAACCCAGCACCACTTGTATTTACAAAGGAATTATACAAAATACTTAAAGAATATTAATTCCAATATTACATAAACTATTTGGAAAAAAACAACAGGTAAAGAAGTTCTGTTGAATTTACTTTAAGACACAATATGGCCTTGATACCTGTTTCAAGGAGAGTAAAAACACAGGGGGGAAACTATACATGAATTACCTCAATATATATTGATGCAAAAATTTTAATGAAATTTAAGCAAGGAGACTGCTAATAGCATTGTAAAAATCATATGCTATGAAGAAAGGGCATTTATATCAGGAATGCTGGACTGGTTAATATTAGGAAAACTAAGCAAATGTATCATGTAACAATAAAATCAGCAAAAATGATATTATTTCAACAGATACAGAAAAGAATTTTGACAAAATCCAATACTTGATGAGGAGTAAATGATGAGGAGTAAACTGAGGTCTAAACCGAGATGGGTCAGTTCCTTTTCTCTCTCTCCTTCCTTCCCCAAAGTAACCAAGGGTGGGTTCGGCAGCATAGGAATTTGCTACTTAATGCTGTATGGAAACATAGTCTTTATTGTTTAGAATGGAAACACTGGAGAGCCTGTGGGCAAAATGGCTGCATAGTACAAGGCCAATTTTGCAAAGGGTAGATTTTTGAGTTCTCTCTTTTATACAAGAGCACAATCATTCAGATGCAGTGATGTAAGGAGGTTCCTGAGAGTGATGCAAATAAGCTAAGGATTCTCTTGTTATCTTTTGGGGACAGACAGAAGTCTCTACCCAAAAAGGAATTTCCTGATGCCATTTGGTCTATCTGAGTAGATTAGAATGGGGGCTGTAAAACCCTGGCCAGCTCAGATAGCCCAAACTAGTTTGACCAGATCTTGTATCAAAGGTCCAAGTCCCAAAAGAAGTTGGAGATGAAACAAGGAATACCAAGGGGCTACCGCCCTCAACAATACTGGTTTTTATTAAAAAAAACACACACGCACTAGAAAGCACAAGAATAAATGGTGCTTTTACTTAAAAGAATAAGGAAAATTGATTTAAACAAAGAGCCACCATTAATGGGGATATACCAGAAGACTTTCCAATAAAGTCAAGGATGAAGCAAGAATGTCTATAATCCCCATTAATATTCAATATTGTACTAGAAATGCTTGGTATAGCAATAAGACAAGAAGAAGAAATTGAAGGAATAAGGATAAGGAATAAGAAAAGAATATTTTTTTCAGAAGGTAAGATGGTTTACTAGCATGTCAACTAAAGGAGTAATAAAAATAATTAAACACTTCAATAAAGCTGAAGGATATAAATCTTCCAAAAGAATCTTCAGCCTTTCTATTTGTTACTAATAAAACCTTGCAGAAGGGATAGAAAGAGAAATTAAATTTAAAATAACTAAAAAGATTATGAAATACATGGGAGTCTACTCATCAGAACACTCACAGCAACTACATGAACAAAATTAAAATAGACTCTTCATATAAATGGAGCTCTATATAACTGGAGTAATGCTAATTGCCTATAGGTAGGCCAAGTTAATATAATAAAAATGAAAATATTACCTAAATTGATTTAGTAATTCAGTGTAATGCTAATCAAACTACCAAAGAATGACTTTATAAAGAGATAAAACATAGTAAAATGCACCTAGAGAAATAAAAGGTTAAGAATATCAAAAGAATTAATAAAAAAAAAAAAGAAATTAAAGGTGACCTAACAGTATCAGATATCAAACTCTACTTCAAAACTATAATCATCCAAACAATTTGGTATTGGATAAGGAATAGGGAAGTTGATCACTGGAATAGATTAGATACATATCATCAAGAAGGAAATGAACACAGCTTTTGATAAATCTAAGCATCCCAGTATTTAGGGCAAGAACTCACGATTTCATTAAAACTGATGAGAAACTTTAAAAGTAGCCTAGTAGAAATTAGATATACATCAACTTCTCACACTGTAAAACAAGTTACGTTCAAATTGTGGTCATGATTTAGACATAAAGGTTGATATTCTAAGTTAATCGTTTGATAATGGAAAAATTACTTTTCTGATCTAAGGATATGGAA
Source organism: Sminthopsis crassicaudata (assembly GCF_048593235.1). NCBI lineage: Eukaryota > Metazoa > Chordata > Mammalia > Dasyuromorphia > Dasyuridae > Sminthopsis > Sminthopsis crassicaudata. The sequence goes on along the minus strand of NC_133623.1, from coordinate 48,308,730 downwards.
AGAGTTTATGACCAAAACCCAGAAATAAAGGCAAAGTGAAATGGATAATTTGAGGTAAAATGGAAAATTTAAACGTTTTTGTACAAATAATACCAATGTATCTAAAATTACAAGAACATCAGGAAACTGGGAGAGGTGAAGGTCTGGAAGAGGAAGAGAGATGGGAATCTTTGTAACAAACCACCTAACCCAAGAGATTTAAAAAGAGAATTTCCTTCCCTCTTCTCTATTTGCAGTTGAATATGACCTCCTACTGAGATGCCTTTGAACAAAAGAAATCCTTTAATAAATGATGGTAACTATCTTTATATATAACTGGAAAAGTAAAATAGTATTGAAGTTGAAAAACAACAGCAGCAACAGCAACAATTAACAAGTTGCCTGAGATGAGAGGCGATTTGTGTTGATAACACACCTGGCATGTGTCAGAGGCCCTACTTGAACCCAGGTCTTCCTGATTCTTAAGGTTTTTATTTCAGGGAACAATTACTGTTTGATTCCCCATATTCGATCCAGTGTATTGCCTAATTATTTCTCCTCTGGAACCAGTTCAGCATGCATCTAGAATATCTAAATTATTTATATTGATACAGTAGTTCAATCAAATGACATATTAAAACTAAAAAATGGACTTTTTCATGCCCTTAATGTTTTAATGGATTTTTTATGCCGAAATATTGAGAGCTATTGTTGATCTCATTTAGGAGACCCCATGGCATTCTAAATTCTGACACAATCAGAACAATGTTATCCACAAACAGAAGCATATGGGGTACTGTACCACTTACAGAGTGACAGGTATTTGTACTTTCTGTGCATGTAAGGAAGGTTAAATGCGTCTCAGCTCTGTCTTTTATATAATTTTCTGCTGAGAACATGAGAACATGCTTTAAGTTATCCAATGTGGGAAAAAAAGGAAAACACCAAGAAGTTGGAAGGCCATCCTGTCTTGTGTATTAATCAGTGAGTATCCTTTATTGCAGGCCAGTGTTTACCTTGGAAACCTGGCCAGTTCCTTGAGTAAAAACAGTCCTGCTAAAGGAATGAACAAATAGTCTTCTTGGGGGGGTCTCATGTGATGGAGCATCCTGTACCTGGGATGTTGCCACATCTCAACAGTCACATATCAAATGAGAGTCCTTAGTGTAGTGCCTTCTTTGTTCTCAGCTGAGAAAAGCCTCTTAGTGGAAAGGGACTTTGAGAATTTAGCTAGGAAGTAATAGACAACTTGCCTGCCAATGCCTGTCACTTGCCACTATGAATAGCTGTGACCATGAATTCTCTCAGCAGGGGAATTTCAACGTTTTCCTCAGAGGGGCCATGATGTATGTTGTATGTCGTTATACTGGCCACTGGGTTTATTAGTTGTATATTAATTACTTTTGTGCTATGAGTTTCCTTTTTTATTTTCCTGTCTTATTTAAATGAAGGTTCTGAGCAGTAATAAACTTGTGCCCACCCTCTTCAACCTGCCTGGTGAAATGGGAATTCCAAACCTAGATTAATCTTACACTGAAACATTCAACTGGAGGCTAAGCATGACTATCCTTAGTAGTCATTCCAATCAAGCACACAGAAACTTGAGGTGAGCCTGCTTTCAGATATACAGAAAGAAAGGACACTCCCCTCCTGACTTCCGAACAGGGGCAGATATTATCTATGTCTTGTAGGACTTGAGGACTAAAAGGTTCATATCTTAGGATACTTAAGTTTTTAAACTGATTGTGGACATGGAGCTCTGTGGATATACTCAAGAGACTAAAATATATCTTTAATGAATTTTCCCATGATCCCATATAACTCTCAAATTTTATTCTTGACCTCCATGCTAACATTACTGAATTTAAATACAGCAATCACATCTTTTCCTTTGACAGCAAATATTTTTAATACCGTTCTAGTTATGTGTTTTATAGTTAAAGGACTATTCCATAAAGCTAACAATGCAACATGAGAGAGACGTGCCATTGTGTCTATGTTGAAATTTAAGTATTTTGAGGACTATGGAGTTTTACATCTTTCTAAGAGAAGTCAACTTTTCTGGTTCTACATCTGGCAATTCTAATATTAAAAAGAATTTGTCTAACTACGGCTTCTAAAGATCACTTTATTAGATTTTGTGTTAGTATCTTTGACCCCCATAGTAAAGCCCTTTCTTTTTCCGGTCATTATGCAGGGGAAGGGGCATTTTGTTTTATTTCTGACTCTGGATGGAAGAGCAAGGAGTCCTATTTAAGTTGTGACCTCACTGCCCCCAACCTGGAGCTGATGCTGCTCCTGACCCTTCCTGGGAGCTCATCAGATCCAGGTTGGAGGCAGTGAGGCTGTTGAGACACCAGAATATTTGAATTCATTGAATCCATCAGATTCATTTTTCCTGGTACCAATGAAATGTACTACCACAACCACATTTGACTGTAAAGCAATTTAAAAATAATTTACTATACAGTAAACATGAATACAACCAATTCAGTCCATCAACAAATATCTATTAAGCACCAAGCACTTATGGGGACATAGATAACAGAACTACTGCTCTCAAGAAATGTAGATTCCATCAATTGACCTTGTTTTGCACCAATTTACATTTTAAATAAATGAATAATGAGTTAATTAAATTGACAATAACTTTTCAACCATTTTATGTCTCTAAAAGGGAAAACAAAGTGAAAAAAACAAAGTCAAAAATCTCCTGGTTCATATTTTTTTTATTTTGCATTTCATAATTCCTTTTAGATTACTTACCTTACATACTTCCTACATTCCTTTAGCTTAAGTACTTAGTTTTTTAATTGCAATATGGTGCTCCATTGACTGTCTGTGGGACATTTAGATTGTTTAGACCAGTTTTGTGGACCAAAAAAAAAGACAATTGTATTTTTGATAGTATTAAACAAAAATTTCAAGGTTTATATTTTCAAAACAATGGGTAAGAAGCACAATTGTCTTAAAACTATTATACCAAATTGTCAGATTGCTCTTCAAAAATTCTAGACATATTTCCAAAATTAAGATGGTGCATGAGAAAAATCAGATCAAAAAGGAAAAAAATACAAATATATTAATTTTAAAAATATTTCCATATAAATCGTGTTGGGAGTGAAAAATCAGAATGAAAGGGAAAACCCAAGAGAAGGAAAAAGAAAAAAAGTGAACATAGTGATGTGATCTATTATGTGGGGTTTATAAAAGAATGTATTCTTTGATATCTAAGGGAGGACTAGGGAGAAGGGAGGGAAAAAATCTGGAAGACAAGGTGAATTTTTACAAGAGCAAATTTTGAAAATTATTATTTTAAATAAATGAATAATTACTTAATTAAATTAACAATAACTTTTCAACCATTTTCTCTCTCTAAAAGGGAGAACAAAGTCAAAAAGGCAAAGTCAAAAGTCTACTGGTTCATATTTTTTTATTTTGCATTTCATAATTCCTTTTAGATTACTTAGCTTACATACTTTCTACATTCCTTTAGCTTACATACTCAGTTTTTTAATTGCAATATGGTGCTCCATTGACTGTCTGTGGGACATTTAGATTGTTTAGACCAGTTTTGTGGGAACTCAAGGGAACTCCAAGGAAGAAAGAACTCCAGAAGGAAGGCTAGAGGGAACATTAGGGAACACTATGTTGCCGCATACTTGAGTGACTTGGGTGCTCTGTAGAGGAACCTCTAAAGAGGTAGCTCTCTGATTGAGATAATCAGATTCAGAGACGTCCAAAGACCTGGGGAAGGTAAGAAACCAGTTGACCCCTGCTGAGGTAAGCAGCTGGGAGTTAACAGTAAGGGAAGCCTTAGCCCTCTGTTTTGCTTTATTAGAAATGACATCATTTGGAAGAAATTTGTTTGGTAGTTACCTCATCTCTCTTCAGCCCACTATCCCCACACCCACCATATAAAAAGCTTTGCATCAGGGGGTTTCTTTGGGAGGGTTGGGTAGCCCTTGCTTATTTAAGGGAGCTCTCTGCTTCTGTAAGGCAGCCCTGCTCATTCTGGACTTGCCACTTGTCCGAGATTCTAATAAAACTTGCTACCTTCACTTTGAGGAGTCTGCCAGTAGTCAATTTTGGGTTAGGGTCTCTGTACCCCACACATCATGAAATATAAACATAAATATAACTCTCCCTTACCTCAAGGTTTAAGGAGTTACTAGTAGTCCCCAAATTTATCGCTTCTGGTGACAAACTTCTCTAAATTGGCTTAGCTTGGTCCTGAGAGAACACACACTGACAGTCCTTCACTTGGGCCTAGACTTCTCCCCTTGGTAAGAATCTGCTAGAGCCCAAGTCTCAGTGGAATAACTTTTGAGAAGTCAGGATCATTGTATAATGTTATAACAAGGCATTAGATTAAGACTTTAATGAAGGCCTCTGCTTACATGAAACAAGACTAGAAAAAAAAGTTTGGGTAAAAGGCTAAGTATACTTTGTAAATATTACCTCACTTGATCCTCACAATAACCCTGCAAGGTAGGTGCTATTATTAGCGCCCATTCTATAGTGGCTGAGTCAGGCAGAGAATATGTGACTTGCCCAGGGTCACACAACTAGAGATTGTCCGAGGCTGGAAGTGAACTCGGATCCCCCTAACTCCAGGCCCACCACTCTATTATTCACCTTACCAGTTAGCCAGATGGACACACGAGGAACAGAAAAGGGCCTGAACAAAAGCAAAGAGATACAGGACAGCAAGTAACCCAGTTTAGCTGCAGCACTGAGGTCATGAGAGAAAAAAGTGTGACACACAGGTAGAAAAGCCAAGTGCTCAATACATCTATTCCTATTCAGCACTTTGTGTAGTGGCCAAGAAGAGACTGCTTAGTCATCAAATTGTAGTATATAAATGTAGCATGATAGTATTGCCCTATAAGAAATAGTTAACTTTGTGAATAACTTGGGAAGAACTGCATGAAATGTTGTAAAGATACATAGAACCATATATAAGACAACAACGGAAATTAAAAGAACAAGAAAAACCTGAACCTCGATTCACTGACAAACCAATATGGTTCAGTCTGAAGAGAGGCAGGGAATTAGGAAAGCATGATGCAAACAAATGGATAATCTAAAAGCAAAATTCTCTGACCAACAGAGTTCAGAGATTAGACGAGAGATGTCAAATCCATATCTCGGGGACACACCACACTCCCGAGTACTCCCTAGACCAGATTAAAAAGTAACTGGGAAACGTTACAAAATAAAGAAATGCAGTAAAGCAGATACCATTAACTAAGTCAATATGTAGCCCACAGAAATCCTGATGTACAGCTCAGTGACCCTTTTTCAGTTTGACATAAAAGGACCACCAAAAACCCAAACTGATTACTTTAAAACACATCATCTACACACAACTAAGCTTGCCTAGAGTCTACAAGGCTTTCTTGCAATATTAAAATGAAATCAAAAAGTTATAAAATTATTTTCACTAACTTCTTTTAAAATTATAAAATATGTAATATACAAGTTTCTGTGAGCAGGATGAGGTAAAAATATGATTGCCCTTCCTAGATTATGTACTTCAAAATAGATTAGGGACTTCAAGATATTTATATACAGGACGTTATCTGAAACTTTTCAATCAACTTGACCTCAATATATCAATATTAAGAAGTCAGCTGAACTTTCAAATTTTTTGTTTTCCAACATTACAATGAAATTAAAATAAATCTTCCCGAGTCATACATTATGATTGTGTTTTTATCATTTCCAAATAGATCTGTGATCTCAACGATTTGGACATGCCTTTTAACAGGAATACACATCACAAATTCATTGAAGTCTCCTCAACTGGCTTGCCCACGCCCTTCCCTAAGTTCACCATGGAGGTCTACCTGCTTTAGAAGCTTCCTGGCACAAGGATTCTAACTGAATCTTGAGTCATCCTCCTACACAGCCTGTACTCCCCAGAGCGATCTAGTCACCCAAGGAAGCACAGATCTCTCTACAGTGTATATCATCTCTTCTCATATTTAGCATGACAAAATCTACTTTCCTACTAATTTATTCTTATAAGTGAAAACTAACTGGCAATATTAACCAAGTAAGAAGTTAGAATCATATAGTTTAACGAACACTATCTTTCTCCACATCAGTTAATGAATGAACATGCAATCGTACAAGTACATAATATAAAAATAAACATTTAAGAAAAAAATTTAACTGTGCTCCAATAAACCAACACATATATACCAAGAAAAGACAGCTTTAAGTCATTAATATGTATTGTAATGTTAAAAATTAAGCACATTATACAAATTTCTTACCTCTTAAAAAAGAGTAGAAACATTTTTTCTAATTCTAAGTCTAAATTCATACCTCATCTCCAATTTTGGGGGGACTATCACAGAAAATGAAAAGTTTATACTTAGGGCTAAAGCGTATTTTAGGTTCTTCATCAGATGAGTCGGTGTCACTTTCTTCTGCCTGCTGTATCTGGCATATCTAAAATAAGCTATTTCCAAAACTTTCAGGAATCAGGAAAGACTAATGTTCATCAGCATTATGTGTCTTGTACAAGAGATTTAAAGATGGTTTTTTTAGACTCTGAGCCGCAGATCTACTAAATTTTTTAAGCAAGACAAGTGTGACAAAGATCCTATGGTGGAAGGTCCCATACTTTGATGTAAAGAACAATAGATTTAGGATTCCAAAAATTTGGATTTGAATCTTACTTCAGTCTTAATATCTGAATGACTTAACGACTTAGATTTCAGTCTCCCTATCTGTAATATGAGGTCTACTAAAATATTTCTAAAGTGCTTCCTACTTGTAACTTCTGTCAACTATGAACAACACAAGTAACATCTTACTAAAGAGATCAATGGAAATTGCATGACAATTGAACCACAATTTTCTATGGATTTTGAATCTTCACACAGAAAAATGCAAGGATCACAATGAAAGAAAATACTTTATGAAGTAATCAGCCCCTACCTGATACTCTATATCCCAGAAAAGGTAGAGGTAGAAGGGGTTTTCAATACATCACTTCTTTGGTCCATCATCCAGATATGATTGGAGAGACTCCAGAAGCTCCATTATACTAACATGAACATATATCTAGTCTTTCCAATGGCACCAGTAATTACACGTCCAGGGCCATCTCCAGTCCTCCTAATCTATAGAGGACCATTGGACCCAGAGGGCTCTGGACGGGAAAGGGCAGCACGTGACCGCCCCCAGCCCCCCTCACTTAAATCCAATTCGCTTGCAGGTCATGATATCCCATCCCTGCTGTCATGGTCCTCTTTGAAAATGAAGGACAAACAATAACCACCAAGTTTGTAGAGAGAGCTCCAGTCCCAAGTACAGTGGGTTAGGACAGCCACATTAGTAGCCAACATATCTGATGCTGTATTTCTCTAGCATGGAGAATTCCGACCAATAAAGTCACCATCCCTCCTCCCTCAAATTGTATTCCTCTTTTCCCCATGCCCTTTTTAATCACTAGGATTTGTCTGTTAAGCAGCTAAATTAAAATTCATTTTCAATTTTTCAATGACAAAAATAGTTCCAGCTTAATTGCATGACAGGGAAAGAATACCACTATGTTCTAATCTGATCATTTATCTGGAGAGTAGAGATGAAGTTGGGCAGCAGAACATTTACTATTATTTCCCCGAGTTCTCCAAGAGAAAGCTGAAATTAAGAAATCTTAAATCACAGAAGTGCTTCTCTAGAGACTATTCTGTATATTTGCCTCACAGGTGTGATTGCTTCTTAAGGTGAATAAACAGTAACCAAACTCAAACCAAGATGAGTTTATTGTATATCTCCACAGCTAGCATCCACTTGAACAGATGAGCATTAAATACAGACCTACCTTACCTAAGAATAAAAAAAATTCATTAACACATAAAAGGGTCAAATTAGAAAAGTAAATTACCATATCGAATCATTGCTCACTACATATGCCACTCATAGGAAAGGAATCAACAGTTTCCAAATGCCCCACATATTTAAAAAAATAGATAGAAAAATAGATAGTACTATTTTAGTAACAAAGAACCAGAAGGAAAGAACATCCTTTTGTCTTTTATATTCAGAGAGATGAAGCTAACAACAGTTCATTAAAGAACTCTGTGTACACCTTTTTCATCTCTTCAGATCTTTGTAATTGAGCTTGTGAATACTGTTTCTCAAATATTTTGCTGCAACACAATTGTTCCATTCATAAAGCATTTTAAGGAAAGGTTTGAAAAGACATCCATTTAATTTAATATCTGAAAACAGGTGAACATTTCCTGTTTCTAATTCAGTTTTATGACTTCTTTTGGCATAGCTGTTCAGAAAGGGTAGAATCTCCATCTGGGAAGAAAAATTTACACTTTATTTTTAATGCCCAATAAACTGACTTTGAATAGGTGAAACATTAATACATCCATTTTGACATTCTCATAAATATGAAGAGCATACTAAAAAACAGTACATCTAAACGCATGAGCAGCTTATAGGTTCTACTCTGAAGACAAGGAATAAAAAATGTCCCGGTCCAGCGGGACTCAGTTATTCGGGGAGTCGAGAGGGACCCAGCCTGAAAGAGAAACGGGTGAGAAAGAAAAGAGAGACCAAGCAGATTCTTGTCAAGGTCTCAGTTTATTGGTCTTGGGGTACAACTTATATAGCAAAAAGCATGAGAAAGATAAGTAGGGTAGGGCCTGGGAAAGGAGCAGGAGTGATGGAGAAGTTGGGTTGGGCCTGGGAAAGGAACATGGGGATGGCTGGTTCAATGAATAGGAACAGTTTGTGGTTAGGATATATGTTGGAATATTCTATGGTTGGCCGATTCTCAGAACAATTTGTCTGAGGGTAATGTCCACTTAGGGGGGAGAGACACCTGGGCCGAAGCCCTTGGCTCCCAACATCTCCCCCTTTTCTCTTTAGAAGCAAAGATTGTGTAACACAAGGGCTGGTGAAAGGCCTGTCTTAGGCTATGTGGCCTGGACCCATGCTTGGTACCTAGATAACCAGGCCCTCAGGGCCAAGAAGGGCAGGGCCCCTGTCTTAGGCTATGTGGGTTGCCTCCACTCCCCCCTGGGAGCAGACCCACAATAATCCCGTCATTGGGTACCACTGCAGCCATAAAAGGTATGATTTTCCGAGTCATGGGGCCACAATATTCCTGTCATTGGCTCTTTCACAGCAATAGCCCACATTATTGCAACTAAGGCCGTGTCCCTTGGAGTGTAGTGGCTAGAAACTGGAAAATGAATGGATGTCCATCAATTGGAGAATAGTTGGGTAAATTGTGGTATATGAAGGTTATGGAATATTATTGTTCTGTAAGAAATTACCAGCAGGATAAATACAGAGAGGCTTGGAAAGACTTACATGATCTAATGCTGAGTGAAATGAGCAGAACCAGGAGATCATTATACACTTCAACAACGATACTGTATGAAGACGTATTCTGATAAAAGTGGATATCTTCAACAAAGAGAAGATCTAATTCAGTTCCAACTGATCAATCATGGACAGAAGTAGCTACACCCAGAGAAGGAACACGGGGAAATGAGTGTAAACTGTTTGCATTTTTTTGTTTTTCTTCCCAGGTTATTTTTACCTTCTGAATCCAATTCTTCCTGTGCAACAAGAAATTCGGTTCTGCACACATAGACTGTATCTAGGACATACTGTAATATATTTGACAGTATGCGACTGCCTGCCATCTAGGGGAGAGGGTGGAGGGAAGGAGCGGAAAATGATGGCAGTATTAACTATTTATGTCACATAGCATCAGGAATATGCCTGAAGATCCTCTGGTATAATAATATAAGAAATGCAAAGTCTTAGGAGATTTTTCCATACTTGACAAGTATCCATAGGGATTGGTGTGAAGGCTGCTTGTGGCAAAGAAATGGAAGGGCCCAGCAGATCTCTTGAGTATGTTTGGTCTTGCTTGTGTTTTCAACAACAAGCATTACTTATAATGGAGAGAAGCAGGATTCATTCCCAGTAAGATCAAGGATGAAACAGGGATATCCAGTATAACAACTGTTATTCAACATTGTACTAGAAATGCAGACTTTAGCATTAACAAAAGAAAAAGAAACTAATGTAATTAGAATAGACAATGAGGAGTTAAACTATCACTTTTTGCAGATGATACGATGATATGCTTAGAGAATCCTAGAAAATCATCCAAAACCCTACTGGAAAACCATCAACGACTTTAGCAACATTGTAGGATATAAAATAAACCCACACAAATAATCAGCATTTCTATATACTACTGACAAACCCCAGCAGCAAGTGATAGGAAGAGAAATTCCATTTAAAATAACTGTAGACAAAATAAAATATTTGGGTGTCTATAAAATGGCATAATTACAGAGAGAATCTGGGTCTGCCTTCCCCTTCCAGGGCTTCTTCCATTCTACTGTGCTAGCTATCTCACTGACCAAAGCAAGAGTTGCTGGAGTAACTGAAAGGCACATTTCTGAGCAGAGCTTTGGAAGGCCTTGAATGCCAAATGAGAGTTTAAGATTTTATTTGGAAAGCAGCTAATAGCCGTTAGAGATTGTTGTAACTGGGTCTGAGGAATCCAGAGTTGTGCTTAAGAGATGACCTAATAACTGTATGGATTGCAAGGTCAAACTAAGAGAGAGATAAATCTGGGGGAGAAGATTATAGCAGCAAAGAGAAAAGATCAAAAAAAAAAAGAATGAATTAATATTGCAAGTCTCTTTAGTGTAGCAGAATCTAAATAATGGGAGGATTTTGATTATTTTTATTCAGAGTAGTTCTAAAGCAATCATACAGAAGCTGTTTTATTCAATAAACAAAGAAGAGCCTACTGTGTATTTTGTCAAAATAGTCAAACAAGCACTTATTTGCTTACAAATACATGTTTCTGTATTTACAAAAAAATAAAATAAAAACTGTGTTTACAATGTGCCAGGCACTAAAAATTATTTATTTACAATGTACCAGGCAGTGTACTAACTGCAGAGGATACAAAGAAAGGCAAATAAATAAGGTAAAGACCTCTTCACAATCTCTTCCTCCAAGGGACAGGAACAATCTCCTTGGAATTTCCTAGCAAATCATTTCATGCTGGACAGTCAGACATAATTCTAATTCTTCTACTCAGCGACATTGGCCTTCTTACTGTTTTAAGAACAAGACACTCCATCTCCCTATCCATTTTCTCTGGTTGCCTCATCTCTAGAATGTGCTTCCTTTCAAATCCCAACTAAAGATGCCTAATACGGGATCCAAAACACACCTCAGTATAGCCTGAACCAGATTAAAATTTAACTGGAAAATGTTTAGGAAAAAAATAAAAATACAATTAAAGGGACAACATTACTTTTCTTTTTTTTTTTTTTTGGGGGGGGGGGGCTGAGGCAGTTGGGGTTAAGTGACTAGCCCAGAGCCACACAGCTAAGAAGTGTTAAGTGTCTGAGACCAGATTTGAATTTAGGTCCTCCTGACTTCAGGGCTGGTACTCTATCTACAACAATATTAATTTTAAAATTAAGTCAATACACATCCTGAAGGGACCCTTATGGTTACTAGATGCCAATTCCATTTGAATTTAAAACTGTTTTTCTACCAAAAGTCTTTCTCAACCTTTTAATTCCACTATTTTACCTCCCAATTATTTGCTATTTACCTTATATATAGTTTATACATATTTGCTTACTGGCTTCCCTATCAGATTGTGAACTTCTTGAGGGCAGGTAAACAAGACTGACTTTTGTGTCTTTTTGTATACCTAACCCTTGGCACAGTACTTAATAAATTATTAAAAGATTGTACATTTACAAGCCTCCGGGAGTTCTGCTTTCTAACTATGCAGCTGGTAATGCATTCATTTCATCTTTTGATTCTTGTTCCCCTGAAATCTTCCACAGGAGAATCTACTCAACAAAAATAGTCTTATTGTTCTGAAGTATCAGGGCAGCTCTCAAAGATTAAACTTTCACTCTTACTGATTGACAAGTATACGTATTGTTGTTGTTTTTTTTTTTTTAGATCGTGGTTCTCTGATGCATTTTATGCCATTTTATGCATGTCATTTCTAATAACTCAGTTAATGTTTCTTAAAGCCTTAGGAATTGAATTGCACATGTTTAACCTGTCTCAAAGAGGAGGGAGGGAGAAAAATTTGGGATACAAGGTTTTGCAAAGGTGAATGTTGAAAACATGACTTAAAGAGCCAGAGTTGAAGAGCCAGATTTAAACCTGAGTCTTCTCAATCCAAATTGAATGTTGTTTCCACGGTATCCTGTCTGGCATAGTGTGCACTTAATACATATTTATTCATTTCTTGATGTTATATTATCATGTATTTATTATTATTTTTAAAAAATTTCTTATTAACTAATAAATAAATTAATTTTTAAAAAGAATGTTGAAAACATGTACTGGCATGTATTTGAAAAAGTAAAATGATATTTTAAAAAAGCCTTAAGAATAATCTCCCCCACAACAATCAGTAATGCACACAGTTTTAGTTCCTCATTGCTTCCTAGCATGAGGAAATCCAAGATTACTACAAAAGAACCACTTTAATGGATCCATGCTTTTATGGATGTGGGCACTCCCTCCATCCAGGACTTCTCAACTTGCAATTCTGGTCTATAGCACATATTCTATAAGGCAATGGTTCTCTAAGTGTGCTAGAAATTCCCCCAGATTCCCAAAGGCTCTTCAGGAATTCAGCAAGGTCACAATAAGATATTTAATTCTTAATATCAAATATAGATAGATAAAATACACATGAACAAAAGTCACGGGGAGGAGGGAAAGGGAAAGGGGTCCTCAATCATTTTTAAGCAGTAAGGAAGTACTGAGAGCCTCTGCTCTAGAAGGTCCACCCAGTATGCTCCAGGTCTTTCTCTGGGTGTCTTTAATATGTAACATTGATGATTGAAGGTGAAGTGAAGGTGATCCCATAGACTCACTTGTTGCCAGAGTTTGCAGCTGTTTGACTCAGTGCTAAGTATACCTTTCACAGGAAAGGATTCAGGTATGGTTCATTTCTACAGTAGGCTGGCTTCCTAGGTGATAATTTTCTTTGGTGATGAGAGGAAGTACAATCCTTAGAAATTTCTGCAATTGTTTGAATACAGATGTTTTTCATGTAAGAAACACTATAGGATCTATCGATACCTATTGATACAATGATTTATCACTGATAAATGATAGTTATGGAGAATGCCTGGCCTGGAGGAGGGGAAACCATTTAAAAAAAATTTCCACTACTCTAATCTCTTAAGAGATTCTAAAGAACAAAGTAAAACAATGAAAGTTAGGGGAGGAAAGCAAAGTTTTCTTGGTGAAATTCTTTCCCATAGCTCATCTGAATGATCTAGTTTAAAGAAGAATGGATTAAAAGTCAGGGGAGCAGGATTCAAATCATAAATTCTGGGCCTCAGTACCCTTATTTGTAAAATGAGCAAACTGAGGCCAGAGAGTTTAAATCACTGATAAAAAATAGCAGGGTAGGAATTCGAATCCAAACTGATTCGAAATCATCACCTTTTCATACGTCAGGCATTCTGAACTTTTTGTGTGTCATGGACCTTTTGGGGAAAGAAAGTCTGGTAAAGTCTGTGGACCTCCTTCCCAGAATGTTTTACAGTGTATAAAATAGAATACACAGAATTTACATAGAAGTCCAATTATATTGAAATACAGTCACAAAAATATTTTTTTCTAAACAAGTTCAAGAACCCCAAGTTAAGAGCTCCTGCTGGGTTAGCATTATGCCTAAAAATTTATTACCTCTAAATCTCATGCTCCTGTGGCTATATTAATGCAGTAAGTTCTCCAGACCAATATAATGCAATAGGTTAGAATTTTAATGTTTTTTTTAAACATCTTAGTCAAGATATATGATCATCATATGCCATTCAACTTCTAGATCTAAATTAATTTTTTTTTATTTTTTTATTCATTTTTTTTTTTGCTGAGGCAATTGGGGTTAAGTGACTTGCCCAGGGTCACACAGCCAGGAAGTGTTAAGTGTCTGAGGCCACATTTGAACTCGGGTCCTCCTGAAATTAATTAATACTAGAAATACTCAAAAGACTTTTTTGCTTTCAATCTTAGGAGAAAATTTTTGATCACGCAGGAATTCAAAGGCAACACTTTATTCTTGAACAACTGTTTAAAATAAACAATACCCGTCTTTCTCTAGTATATGAGAAATACACCACATTACAAACATGAAGTCCATTCCTGTGGCCTGAAATTCTTCATCATTCTTTACCCAACTAAAAATGTGTCCCTACTAACCCAAGTTTACTACCCCAAGGTAAGTGCCCCAAATTGCTTTTTTTAGTCCCCAGACTTAAGCTACTCTCCAATCCAGGAAGCAATGAAATAACAGCTTCAAGGTGTCCAGGGTGGCAAAAAAGGAGGAAACATTTAATAAGAACTTTCAACATGGGATAGTCATCTTCAGCTATTCCATTCACTGCCAGGGTTTGGGAACCAGTGCCCAGAGAACAATAATTAACAAGACTATTGGTCACAGGGATGGAGGTATGAATGGATGAAAAAACTTGTCTCCACTTTCCCAATGACCATTTTTATACACGTTAAGATACAATTTAACCCAATAGGGAGGATGGAGGTGGACAGATTAGGTAGAATTTGTTTTCATTTGGTTTATCCATCATTTTTGTTCATTCTTAAAATGAGTGAATGACAGGCAAATGGATACATTAATATATTTAAAAATCAACAACAGAGAAAGGCCTCCAAGTTAAAGGGGGGCTACTACCTGCATCATTTTAAAGATTATATTGGGTCATCCTGAGATTATTTAAAGAGCCTCAAAAATAATAGGTTTTTTTTTCTTTGTCCTTTTGAAAAGGTTTCTGTTAAGGACAATATCCAATTTGGGATATTTTCCCACATATTGGGCATTTTAAAAGTAAACTGATTTGTATGAATAATGCTCACTTATGAAACATCTCCTTGGATATGATAATTGTTTGAGTTGTGAACTTATTGAGACAAATTCCTTTCTGCTATCAATATCAGGGTATGATAAATATTTGTTTAGAATTTATCAGAAATCTGATTAATGGAATCTGTTGGTGGGAATAAAAATTTTCTTGAGCTTATAGTTAATTAATCAATGCTTTTGGGGAGTCTCAAAGCTCCACCCTCTGGCAGTTAGTGGGACAATTGATTGGAAGTTTAGTTTTAACTACTCATGTTATAGTTATGTTCTTCCATTTTTTTCCTCCTGTAACTAATTTCTATGATCAGAGCAATGGTCAATAGAATTGTTAATGCATCTCAATTATGTGTTATCTTGCCGTTTCCAGCCTGGTTATATGTAATCGTTGTATTCTAAATGCTTGGGCAAATAAGTGAAAAGACTTGGGAAGATTTAAGGGAAGATGTGAAAAACTTTGGATTTGTACAAGTGGAAGAATCACTCATATCAATTAGCACATTATAATGAAGTCTCTGACTGACATGCAGAATTAGAAATAAAACCCTATTTCCCTGCACTGTGTCTTATTTGTGGAAAAGACATGCTTATAAATAAGCAATTTACACATCAATGGTTCCATAACCCCATTCATACAGTCCATTCATACACACACACACACACACACACACACACACACACACACACACACACACCATCTTATATATCTCCATATTGCTCTTCCCATCTCCACTCCCTCAAGAAAGCTCCTAAATTGGGGACTTTCATTTCTCTGGTTATTCTAGAAGCCAGCACAAAGCACACATACTGTAGGTGCTTAATAAACTTTTTTTTACTATGTCAAGATTCTTGTAAGTTCAATTTAATTAAAAATTTAATTTATCTATAAATTGTGTAAAGGTAGAATTAATTATGGGATTGATTCCTGTAAATATATTTTTGTTTTTGTAAAATAAGAAAATGAAAAATAGAAAGGAAGGGGACATTTATAGAAATGTTTCAAAATGTTACCTTCATCATTAATTTCGTAGCAGCATAAAAAAAAGAAAGCATTAGACATTCTGTTCAAAGAATTTCAAAATTCCACTCATTTCACACCCCAGCAAAGTTATGCTGAAGATTCTGCACACTAGGCTTCAGCCATATGCAAACTGAGAATTACCACAAAAGCAGGATGGCTTTGAAGAACTAGAGACCAGACTGCCAAACATTTACTGGAGAAAGCAAGGGAGTTCCAGAGAAACATTTACTTTTCCTTAATTGATCACTACACTAAAGCCTTTGATTATGTGGATTACATCAAAACATGGCAAGTCCTTCAAAGAGATGGTACTACCAAATTATCTTACTTGTCTCCTGAGGAACCTGTATGTGGGACAAGATAGGAAAAGGATTCTGAATATTATCACGATATTTATTTGGCTTAAATGCACAGTGCACCCTGCAAATGCAGGCTGGATGAATCAAAAACTGGAATTACGGTTGCTGGGAGAAATATCAACAACTTCAGATGATATAATCTGATGGCAGAAAGTGAAGATGAGTCCAGAAGTCTCTTGATGAGAATGAAAGAGAAGAATGTAAAAGTTGGCTTGAAGTTTAACATAAAAAAGACTGAGATCGTGGCAAGGGATCCCATTGCCTACTGACAAATAGAGGAATGGAATAAGTGTTAGATTTTATATTTTCAAGTTCAAAGATCACGGCAGACAGCCACTGCAGCCATGAAATTAAAAGACTCTTGCTCTCCAAAGGAAAGCTATGGTAAATCTGGACGGCATAGTAAAAAGCAGAAACATCACTTTACTGACAAAGTTCTGTGTAGTTAAGGCTATGACTCTTTCAGCAGCAGCATGTGGCAGTAAGAGTTGGATTATAAAGAAAGTTGAGTGCTATAGAATTGATGCTGTTTAATTGGGGTGATGCAGAAGATTTTTGAGAGTCCCTTGGATGGCAAGAAGGTCAATTCAGTTAAGATTTAAGGAATTAATTCAGGCTACTCACTAGAAAGCAAATAATGGAGCTGAAGCTGAAATACTATGGTCACATAAGAAGAAGATAGGACTCAATGGGAAAGACACCAATGTTAGGAAAGATTGAAGGCCAAAAGAAAAGGGGACAGCAAAGGACGGGATGGATAGATATTGTCATGGAAACAATGAACAGGAGTTTGAACAGACTTTGAGAGACAGTGGAAGATACAAGGCCTGGCATGCATAGGTCTATAGGGTTGCAAAGAGTAAGACATAATGACAGTGACACAACAGTCAAATTGATACAATTTGTTTCAAATGAGCTAAGATTTTGGAAGTTTTTTTTTTTAAGTTAACCAATTTTTTAAAATAGCAGATAAACTCTTTTAAATGTTGTAGGGATGCAAAATAGGATAATTCTATTTATTCTTCCCTTTAGGATTTCTAATATCCAAATAGGTAACCAAGTGGGAAAAATAGAAAGGAATAGAGAAAGAGCAGTAAGCACTTTTAAATAAAATGTTATTTATATATGTCAGCAGATTTCCACAAGAAGAAAACTGCAAACTTGACCGAGAACACGTATAATACAACATAAAAGTACATTCTATATTAAAATATCAATAAAAGAATGTCTTTAAGACACAAAATAGTTAAGTCTTGGTTTTGTTTGTATAATGTTAGTTATAATGGTATCAAAATGTCTGCAAAATTTTGGCAAAGTTGCAACTGAAAATGGCTTAATGACTCTTTAAAATGTCAGAATTCATCTTTTAAAAATAAGTTGTTGTGTTTTTTTTTTTCAAATAAAACATACATGTGAGGGAAAGGAAAGGGAGGGCTTACTTTAAAATGCATATTCTGAAATTGAAAGGGTTCTTGGAAACCAATTCATCCCAGAAAGGTTAAATGACTTAGCAGGGTAAAATGAGGATAAAATGACTGGTGGAGTTGAATTATCTCACTGTGTTTCCAGTAAAATCTTTGGGTTTCCTGCTTGTTTCCTTCTTTGTTTGCTTGGTTTGGAGATGAGAATGGTAAGCCTTAGCAAGGAAATGGGAAGATGCATCAGAGAAAGTGAAAATTCTACCTCAAAAAGATAGTAAGAAGGAAGGGAATCAGCATAAAAATGTTAACCTTTAACTGATGATGAAAAACACTGGCAATGAAATACTAAAAAGAAAATCCCATATATGGAGAAATAATAAAGAAAATGCCCTTGATTTATGTGAGAAATGTTTCATATTTATGTCAAGCATGTGTCATATGTCTTCATCTAAGGAGGAAAACTTTGAAGCATTTTGCTCAAGTGTTTTGTTTAGTTTCCTAAATGCTGACATATATAATAGTGACTTACGCTATTAAAATTAAATCCACAGTTGTGAAGGGATGCAACCATTCTGGAGAGCAATTTGGAACTACACTCAAAAAGTTATCAAGCTGGGCATAGTCTTTGATCTAGCAGTGTTACTGGGCTTATATCCCAAAGAAATATTAAAGAAGAGAAAGGGACCTATATGTGCAAGAATATTTGTGGCAGCCCTTTTTGTAGTGGCTAGAAACTGGAAATTGAATTCCCATCAATTGGAGAATGGCTGAATAAGTTGTGGTATATGAATGTTATGGAATATTATTGTTCTGTAAGAAATGACCAGCAGGAGGAATACAGAGAGGCTTGGAGAGACAACTCTTACTGCCACATGCTGCTGCTGAAAGAGTTATAGCCTTAACTCCACAGAACTTTGTCAGTAAAGTGATGTCTCTGCTCTTTACTAGGCTGTCCAGATTTACCATAGCTTTCCTTTGGAGAGCAAGAGTCTTTTAATTTCATGGCTTCAGTGGCTGTCTGCCGTGACCTTTGAACTTGAAAATGAACTGATGCTAAGTGAAGTGAGCAAAACCAGGAGATCATTATACACTTGAACAACAATACTATATGAGGATCAACTCTGATGGAAGTGTTTATCTTCGACAATGAGAGGATCCAAATCAGTTCCAATTGATCAGTCATGAACAGAACCAGCAACAGAACACTGGGAAATGAGTGTGGACCACAACATAGCATTTACACTCTTTCTATTATTGTTTCCTTGCATTTTGGTTTTTCTTCCCAGGTTATTTTTACTTTTTTTCTAAATCTGATTTTTCTTGTGCAGCAAGATAACAATATATATATATATATATATATATACATATATTATATTTAACAAATATTCTAACATATTTAACACGTATGGGACTACCTGCCATTTAGGGGAGGGGATGGAGCGAAGGAGGGGAAAAGTTGGAACAGAAGTTTTTGCAAGGGGCAATGTTGAAAAATTACTCATGCATATGTTTTGTCAATAAAAAGCTATAATAATTTTAAAAAAAGAAAAGAAAATATCCACAGTGGAGATAGTAAGTATGTTCTAACATTTCTGCCTAAGAGAAATTTTCTGGAACATAGGATCACAAAAGGAAACAAAAAAGTAAGTAAAGCTAATTAGTTGAATGAAAGAGGGATTGAATTTCTTTTGAGATTTTAGACAAAAGGCTACTCCCACTGCACAGAAGCACTAAAAACTGTAACTTTATGATACAATTAAAAAAAGAATCCCAGAGTTAGAGTCTGAGGAGCTAGATGTGAATCCTAACATTTAAAAGTAGCAGAGTGATCCTGAGAATGGCAGTTTAATCACTCTTGACATCAACTATATAAAATGAAGGTGACCCATAAAGTCCTTTCTACTATTAAAACCATGATTCAACTCATCAGGCTCACCCCCACATGCCCCCATACCCAACAAGAATGGTAACACTAATTAGATGGATTTCCAAAAAGGAACGCTAGTCTTTATAGCAACAGATTGGCACATTAAAATCATTTAATTATTTTCATTCATAATAAGCTAATCTGCTTTCAGATTTTGAGTATGTGGCCCTAATCTTGCTTTTATCTGGTACCTAGTTCAATAACCTTAAAGAAGTGCACTGATTCAACCCAGATGGAGGAAAGTAAAAATAGTATCATTTTAATGGCACGGTTAAGTTCAAGTTTAAAGTTAGCGCCAATAGAAGGAAAAAACTCAATTTTAGGGGTCCTGAAAACCTATTCATTAAAGAATAAACAAAAGAACACAGACTAAAAATATTTTTTTCATCTTTATCACTGTCCTCATTGGCATGGTACCTGGAAGTTTTAATCTGTTAGAATTTTGGGGGGGAGAGTTGGAGGGATATGGGAATGTAAAGGGTCACTGGAAAGGTGAATGTTGAAAATGATGATTGCATGTATTTAGAAAAATAAAAAAAGTTATTTTAAAAATAAAGATGACTCTATGACTCATTTTCTGTATATAATAGACCTGAGAATCATGTATATGAATTCAAAGGAGCTGATGAGATCTCCAAGTGAAATAGTATAAAGAGGTTCCAAGGCACTCAGAATCTCAAGGGTCATTTATAGTTAGTTATCAGGCAAAACCTAGGTAAAGATCAAGCAAAGGAGGCTGAGAAGGAGCAATCAGATGGGTAAGAGGAGAAGCAGGACAGAAGAGAGTCACAAAATCCTAGAGAGAAGAGAGTATCAGGGGAGGAGAATGTGACTGGCCCTGTCAGAGGCTGCAGGAGGAAGACTGAGGAAAGGCCATTGGGTATGGTAGCTTAGAGGTCATTGGTAACTTAGGGTGGGCAGTTTTGGTTGACTGATGAGGTCAGAAGGCAGACAAGAGTGAAAGAAAAATAGATGGAGGTACTGATTGTAGACAGCCTTCTCAGAGAATTTAGACACAAAAGAGAAGAGGGACACGAGATGATAGCTAACAAGGGTTGGACAGATCCAGGGAGGGAGGATCTGCCAGTGTCTACAGGGGATCAGGGGACTGAAGACAAATGAGAAGGTGGAGATGGTAAAAGGAAGGAAGGTAATAGGATGGTAATAGGAAGACATCAGATGGAGAACATCAGAGGGAGTGGGATCATTTATGCATATAAAGCCCCTCTGGGTTTGTCTTGGCAAGGAGAAGGACCACCTCTATAACCGAGACAGAAGTGAAAGAGAAGATAATAGCAGAAGGCGTTTGAATGATCTAAAATGAGGAAGAAGGGAGGAGAGGGATCTTAGTATTGTGATGTGATAGGCAAAAAATACATTCATTAGTGTTTACAAGCAAGGACGTGATCATGATCCATATTGTACTCAGGTCAGCCTACATCTGACATATGTTAATTTTTGGAACAAACGGTTAGAAAATGTGTTGATAAATTGGCTAGGTCTATAAGGGGGCAAGCAGAATAAGAGCTTTGATGTCAAGGCCTATGAGGGTCAGTTGAAAGAAATGGGCACATGAAGTTCAGAGAAGACAAGGCCAAGGCAGGATGTTACAGGTGTCTTCAAAGACTATCACATGGAAGGCATGGTTTTAAACTAGCTCTGATTGGCTTTGCTGAGTAAAACTGTGACCCATGAATGAATTACAAGCCTCAAAAAGGCAAATTTAGACTTGATTTAAAGAAAAATTCCAACAATTAAAATCATCAAGTTATTCAAAACCAAAAAGGGCTGTATCAGGAGGAAGTGATTTGTCCTTTATTCCAGATCTTCATGCAAAAACTTTAGAATTACTTGTATAATGGGTTTCTGTTCAGGAATGAGAGAGGATCTCTCAGGTCCTGTCCAACTTAGAGTTGATAAAGTTTTACTGTTCCCATTTTATAGGAGAATATTGACATTCAGAGCACTTTTATGATTTTTCCAAAGTCACAGTTACTAAGTGGAAGCATTATGACTCCAAATCAAGCCTAATTATTCAAAATTCAAAGGGTTTTTTTCCTGCTACTATGATGTTATTATGAGGCACATGGGTATAAATAGATATCTGCAGAATCAATGATCTTAGTTTTTTGACTTCCAAGAAATTACATGAAGTTGCTACAAAGAGAGCAAAGTTCCAAGTGTGTGACAAAACTTCCCATTCTCTTACCGAGTTCTTTTCCAGAAAAATAGCCCAAATGGTTTTTTCTTAGGATATGTCTGCAGGTAAACTTCTGCACATAAGTAGAAAAGCTAAGAAGAGATGGAAAGGAGTTAGCTGAGTGGGAGGAATATTCCTCTACCTTCCCAGATGCCTCCTGCTCTCATTTAACTTCTACCTCACTTTTGTTTGATTCTTTGCTCTGCATACTCCTTAGCATTTGGGCATTTTTTTTAGCTAACATTACTTTTCTTTGTATTCATTTAAATGTTGTCTCCAAAGTATTCTTCCCAGTACAAATTTTGCCTTTAAATTATTTATCTAAAGTTTTATAGAATTGTTTTTTTACTTAGGTGACAGTTTAATCATGTGAGTTCAAGTTCCCAAGAAAGATCCTCCAAGCTGGAAAGACTTTGAGAATAAGCCTACACAAGTATTTATCTGATACTTTGGAATGAATAAGCTCAGAGAAATGGAAAGTTTTATCACCACATGGCTAGACACCAGATGATGTCTATTTATTTACAATTTATGAAGACCATTCACTAACATGTAGAGCTATTTTAGAAGAAATAAAGAAATATACCAAGGAATCACAAATCCTTTTAAGCAATGCATGAATATTATGTGCCTGCCATGTAGTATAAGTTCATCATTATTTGTCCTTCCCCCTTCCCAGGCAATTGGGGTTAAGTGACTTGCCCAGCTAGACAGTGTTAAGTGTCTGAGATCAGATTTTAATTCAGATCCTCCTGACTTCAGGACTGGTGATTATTGTTTCCTAACTAATATTTAATTTACCTCCAAACCCAAAGAAAATGGAATTTGCTTAGTGACAGACCCGGGGTTGGTGCGTGGGAAACAAATATCCCATAATAGAGAAAGCACATTCTAAACTTCATTCTATTTGCTTTCTCCAACTGGCAGGCAGAGTACAAAGCAATTTTCTCTTGTGGCTTCCTCCCCTTTATACACTTTGTCACTTCTACTTTCAGCCATCCCTTCTCAAAGCAAAGCTATTGTTTATTCCCTGCCAAGTCTCCAAATGCCATAGTACATCTAAAATATCCCCCTTCAACCTCAGCCCACTAAAATGTCTTTACCTATTCATTCAAAAAAATCTAAAAATACCATCTCTTTCAGGAAGCCTTCTAGTACTTACTAGACAAGAGGGGACAATTTCCTTGGGCGATGGACTTTTTCCTCATTCTCTATCTTAAGTAATAGTTAAGTTCTTCAAGGTATGCATCAAAAATCACTTACTCTCAAGCTCTGTATGTTTTTTTGGGTTGTCTCTATGTATGTAAACTTACACCAGTCGATCTTGATAATCTACAACTCCCTAAAATAGAGAAACCAATATGATTCTCTTCAGTGTCCAATAACATGTCAGCTATACTTAGGCATTTGATCGAGATAATGTGACTTACCAAAGAGTTTGGATCTGCCTGAGAGAAGATATAATGCAGGAAAACCCCGGGAGGAGCAGGTCGGTATTTGAGTCTCAATTCCTTATAGACTGGTTCTCAAGGTCATTCTTCCAACTGCCTCTTTTTATCTTGAATCCTCACTTTCTCCCCAAAGGATGTGTGATTCAGCAAAGGCAACACGCCGATGATTACTTCCTTCATCTCTTTACATACATGACATTCTCTTCCTTTTTGCTAATTCACGGTTCTGTCTCCCTTCAAAAGTGCGCATATGCTCCAAGAACTTTCCCTGAGTAATGTGACCTAATCTCGGGGCTAGAGGGGTGACCCTTGGGAATCTAGCAGCACACATCTGGGGTGGTGCAAAAGGGCCACAGAAGGAGAAAGTGAGAGCAATCAATTCTGACACTAATACTCCTGGGATTACTTCTTCCTGGAACACTGGAAGAAAGACCCCCTGGTGAAGTGGGACTCAATGAGGGTGCAGAGCTCAGTCCCTTTGGCGTGTCCCCCAGAACAAATAAGCAAGCCAAAGTGTAGGGTCTGGTGACATCCACTGGGATGGATGGGAACTATTGCATTTCTAAACTATTTCTTTCTTTCTATTCTTGTAGTTCAGATGTTCATTACTTTTCTCCTATAATTACTAATTATTCCCTGGTTCTAACTTCTCCCTCTCCAATCTAACTTTCTTACAGCTGTGTAGTATAGTGGAAAAATAAAGACTGATGCTTGTATTCCCCAAATTTTATCCTACACAATAGGTACTTAATACATGTGTGCTGAATGGACTTAAAAACCAAATAATGTGAGACACCAATAGGGGCATGGAGAGAGTGCTAACCTCAAAGCTGGGAGAACTGGGGTCTAAATCCCACCTGTCCCTCTTCATTCAGAACTCTGGTCAAGTTTCTAAGAGCAAAAGGTGTCATGGCCCAGAGAGGATCTGCTTATCTGAGAGTAAATTTCATACCAGTGAGATCACAAGAACTCTATTATCTGCCATGTTATACTGACTATACTTCCTAAATCGATTAAAGAGAAAAAAAAGAAGCCAGTTTACCTTGGCTGAGCCACATTTTTCCCAGGTACCCTTTTTTCCCCCCTCCACACCAAATACATACTCACCGTCAACATACATATAACTTTTATGAAATGCCCTTTGGCTCAGGCTATACCACTATAAGAATAACCATTTGATGTCTTCTATCCAGTGTTTTAGGTCCTGGAATATAAGTGTGAAAAATGACCCTCAAGGAACTTACAACCTTCTAAGGGGAATATGCCTTTGGGGCAAAAGGGAGCTCTGGGAAACAATGAAGAAATAAAGATCACTTTGCAGAGGACAAAGAGTTTACCTCTCCAATAAGACCACACAAGGTTGTTTAGTGATGAGATCCAGCCTGTCAGCTTTGCCAAAAGGAAAGGAGCAGCACTGGAGTGGCTCACCTGCTCAGTAGTGGGTAGAACAGCTGTATCTGAGCCTTGACGCCGATGGTGCTGGGCCATTTTGGCCATGATCACAGGTGATGTACGTGGACTGTCTAGCCCAGGATCTGATAATCCTGAGTTCCTTTTTAACAATGGCTGGGGGAAGGAGAGGGAAGTGGGGAGAGGGAGAGGGGGTGCAGAGATGGGATCTGTTAGTCACAGAATAGGCAAATGCTTAACTTGTTCACCCAGTTTAGCTACTGTTGTCAGGCAGCAATCTGTTTGAGAGAAACTGTTGACTAAATGAGATTTTTTTTAATAGTTTTTATTTACCAGCTATATGCATGGGTAATTTTACAGCATTGACAATTGCCAAACGTTTTGTTCCAATTTTTCCCCTCCCCCCCGGGTCGACCAATACATGTTAAATATGTTTGAGTATAAATTAAATACAATATATGTATACATGTCCAAACAGTTGTCTAAATGAGATTCTTAAAAGTTAATCAGAGCTCTTCATAGGCACTGATATTATCCCCTTAGTTTTGTTGAATTAAATCTTTTCATAATACTTTATTTACTCATAGAATTTGTATACTAGCAATCCTAGAGAGAATAATCAAAATCTGAAAACTTTCTTCCATGATATTTATGTCTAACTGGAGGAGAGGAGTTGGGAAGAATTAAAATACTAATGTTCAAGTACTGGTATAAAAACGGAATCATTAAGCCAAACAATTCTAAAAAAGAATCAAGAGTTGGGGCAGCCAGGTGGCGCAGTGGACAGAGCACCAGCCCTGAAGTCAGGAGGACCTGAGTTCAAATCTAGCCTTAGACACTTAACACTTCCTAGCTGTGTGACCCTGAGCAAATCACTTAACTCTAATTGCCTCAGCAATAAATAAATAAATAAATTAATTAATAAACTAATGAAAGAATACATTAATTAATAAACTAATAACTTAATGAATGAATAGATAGATCAAGAGCTGCCTGGATGTGTGGATTTCAATAAAACAGCATCCTTGTGAATTTGGATAATTGATATCTGATCTAAAGCAATTAGAAGTAAAAATGCATTTATTTGTCTATCCTTTATACTTAAATACTCCTTTTTAGAGTACAGAACATAGCAAATGCTTACAAACCAAAAACCCAGGGCATAACTCCCATATTTATCTTTGACCTTTAAATAGGTTGAGCCTCAAGTACAGGATTTACCTCTTCACATGGGCCCAATCCCTCCACAATCTCACCTCACTAAGGGAAGGGAAGTTCAGTTCCAGAGTCTAAGCCACTGTCTCCATCTTGGGAATCCAATCTATGGAATGGTAAAGAACAGTATAGGAATGAGAACCTCTGTTCTGAGGACCTGAATACAAAGAAGAAAGGAGAGCACTTTTGTCTGTTCTTTCCTTTAACAGTTTCCTCTCTCATTTTGTGGCTCCAATTCAGATTCTCTTCTGAGCAAAGCTGCTTTCTGACCAGGCCTAGCGCCTTTGTCATTTCTAAAACTACTCAGGGAGGCTTGGAGAGACTTACAGGAACTGATGCTGAGTGAAATAAGCAGAACCAGGAGATCATTCTACACTTCAACAACAACTCTGTATGAGGATGTATTCTGATGGAAGTGGAGATCTTCGACAAAGAGAAGATCACCTCAAGACCCCATTAGTGGTTTTCTTAGCAGAGATACTGCAGTGGTTTGCCATTACCTTCTGTAGCTCATTTGATAGATAGGGAAACTGAGGCAATGTTAAGTGAGTTGCCCAGGATCACATAGTTAACAAATGTCTGAGGTCATTTCCTGATTTTAGGCTTTGCACACTATCCACAGCACTACTTACCTATAACATGTGTTCTGTCACAACTGGGTTGTTTTGTATTGTATCATATATTCATAAAGATGAGTTTGGTTTTATTTATCTGTTGTGATTTACCGGTGATACAAGGCCATTTAAAGTCACATGATTATAAATAAATGTGTATGGTTATACATAAATGTGAAGTTTATGAAAAAATACATAATTAATTTATGTTAAAATCTTGAAAAAATTTTAAACCTCAAAAGTACAATGTTAACGTGACAAAAATAAATTGTAGGTGGTAGCACATGGAGACCCAAACACACACACACACACACACACACACACACCCCCCCACACACACACACACACACACACATCTATATCTACATATACCTATGGTGTGTTGGAAACATTATCCTTATGATGTTCAAACTGCACACAGTAGTTTGGGAAAATCGGTTCCCAGAGACTGTGTGTGACCACTCTGAGATAAGGACATACTACATCAAGTAAGATTCTTGTTAGTGTGGGTTTTAAGTGAATGGTGAGGGCAGAGGGTGGAACATAATCCTCTATCGATGCTGGACTTTTGAGAGACAGAGAATAGGAAAGGGGGCACCCTTATGAACAGTAACAGTGGCTGGGTATTTCCCAGAAGCTGTTCTCACCCTCATCCCCCACCCTCACCCCTGCCTTTCCATTCACACATAATCTAGAACCTTTGAGGGTTTGTGGAGGGAGGAACGAAGAGGGAAAGAGACAGAGAAAGAGAAAATGTGAGAGACAGTAAAAGAAAAAGAAAGAATGAGAGAAAAAGAGAGAAAGAGAAAGTTAAAAAAGGAGAAAGAATCAGAGAGAGAGCACAAAAGAGTGTCAGAGAGAAAGAGCTAGAGAGACAGAAAGAAATACACATGGAAATGAGAGCAAGAGAGAGAAAGAGACAGAGACAGAGTTGGAGATAGCAAGCCAGATGGAACCAGAGAAAGAAATTGTCATAAAGGGAGGGAAAGAAAGAGGAGAGGAGATAGGAGAGGAGAGGAGAAGAGAGAAGAGGAGAGAAGGAAAGGAAGGAAGGAAGGAAGGAAGGAAGGAAGGAAGGAAGGAAGGAAGGAAGGAAGGAAGGAAGGAAGGAAGGAAGGAAGGAAGGAAGGAAGGAAGGAGGGAGGGAGGGAGGGAGGGAGGGAGGGAGGGAAGGAAGGAAGGAAGGAAGGAAGGAAGGAAGGAAGGAAGGAAGGAAGGAAGGAAGGAAGGAAGGAAGGAAGGAAGGAAGAAAGAAGGTTCAGAAAGAGACAGAAAAATAGAGAGCAATAGAGAGACAGAGAGGGGGAGGCAGGGAGAGAGAGTGTGCCAGAAAGATGAAGACAAAAAAAGAAAAACATACAGAGCCAGGGAGAAGGAGCCAGAGAGAATCGGAGAGTGAACAACAGAGAGGAAAAGAAATAAACAGAGAGAATCGAGACACACAGACAGAGAAAGACAGAAAGATTGAGAAGCCTGGGAGTCAAAGAGAGAAAATGAGAGAAAGAAATGGGAGTCATAGAAACAAAGAGGGGAGAGAGAGGAGAAAGGCACAAAGAAAGAGACAGACAGACAGACTCAGAGAGGGTAGGAGTCAGAGAGTGGAAGAGTGAGCAAGAAACAAAAAACAAAAAAAAATTAAAAGATACATAGAGAAAAAGAGACACAAAAGACAGAATCGTCCTTAAAATAGTCCTTAAAAGGGTCCATCTAGACCTCTAGAGAACCTTCCAGCTCTAAGTAGTGATCCCGGGATCTTTTCCCACACTACATCCAATGATCTTCTATGACTTAATTCACTGAAACTAAGGAGGCCTCAGTTTCCATATCTGGAAAATGAAGCAGATGATGTACATGGCATTCAAAGTCTCTCTTTTAAGGTCTATGATGTGATGAGATCATAATTCAGTGTAATGTTCTGTTGTCTCTAAATTGCGATTGTTCTCTGGGAGGAGATCTCTTGGGGAGCTTCTGGGGAGGCAGCCTTAGTTTTAGTTCCAGTACCGGTAATACCCAAAATGCAGCCGGAAGTTAAAGTCCAGATCCTCTATTGTGTCCTTCAAGGTCTTGAATCTTTTCCTGTCAGAATGTCTCCAGCCAGCTTCAGTCTCTAGCTCCCTCTGAATCCAAAGCCTCCAGCCAGCACGAAGGTAGCCGTGGGAATCCTTGGCCCAATCCAGACTGACTCAGTTCTTTTGCAAGGGTCAATGTTGAAAACTATCTGATATTATTAAATAAAAAAGCAAGAAAATTTGCTCTTAGGGCACCTGCATAGAATGAACAAAGTTTCTATTATATAGAAATTAGAAGCAGCTGGTAGTGCAGTGGAGGGAGCCCTGTACCTAGAGGAGGGGGTGGGGAGCCTCCAGCCCTCAGGCTGTATAAATCTCATGAAATCATTTGGTCTGGCCCTGCCATGGCAATTAGCAGGCAAAGAGGAGAGGAAAGCTAGGCAAAAGAGCCTCCCACTGCTTGAGTTTAAGTTGTCCTTAAATGATGTTCTAGATACCCAAAAGGTCCTTCCGGCCTGGAATCACCATTGCCCATGTTTGCATCTGTCCTCAGACAGTAACCAGCTGTTCCCCTGTTAACAGGGGTTAACCTCTGCCTTATTTTCCTCAATGGTTAAATGGAGATAATAATATCACAGAACTTGGAAGGTGATGGTGAGAATAAAGTAACATAATATTGTAAAGAAAGTACTGAGCACAGGACCTGGTAAGTTGTATGTACAAGTAAATGTTTATTCCCTTCCTTTCTTTTTCCATCATCTATCCTAAAATTTTAGGGCAACAGGAAGAAAATTAAGGACAAATGCACTATGCCAAATGGGAGCTACACAGTGATGCTTGTTAAAAAAATGAGGATGATCAAGGAGAAACAAGACTAGGGGTGAGGAGGATGAAGGGAAAAAAACATGTCTGATGAGAGAAAGTGTGAAAGGAGAGAAAATAGAATAAAAAGGGGGAAACAGAATGGAAGGAAATACTGTAGTATTTAGCAATAGTAACTGAAAAAAATTTGAAGCAAGTTTTTTTCTGATAAAGAGCTCATTTCTCAAATGTATAATCAATCAAATGAATAAAAATAAGATACATTCCCCAATTGGCAAATGATCAAAAGATATGAACATTTTTCAAATGAAGTAATCAGTTTTCTACAGCCATATGAAAAACTGTTCTCACTAGTGATTGGAGAAACACAAATTAAAACAATTCTGCAGTACTACCTTTTACCTATTATAATGATTAATAACTCAGAAAAGAAAAATAAACATTGGAGGGAACGTGAAAAAATGAGAAATTAATCAATGGTTGATGGAGTTGAGAACTGATTAAACCATTCTGTAGAGCAATCTGGAACTATGTCCAAAGGTATATAAAACCATGCATATTCTTTGACCTAGAAACATCACTATTAGGTCTATATCCAAAAATAATTTTTAAAGGAAAAGGACCTATATGTACAAAAGTATTTATAGCAGCTTTTTCTGGTGGCAAAGAATTGGAAACTGAAGTGATGGTCCTCAAAAGCGGGTAATGGATGAACAAATTGTAGTATGTGATTGTGATGGAACACTATTGTGCTATAAGAAAGGACCATCAGGATGCTCTCAGAAAAACCTGAAAAGATTTCCATCAGCTGATACAAAGTGAAATGCACTATGTATAAAAGAACAGCAGTATTGTAAGATGATTTAACTATTCTCAGCAATAACAATCATTCTAGACAACTCTGACAGGCTTATGATAAAAAATGTTATCCATCCACAAAGGAAGAATTGATGATTTCATGAGTAAATATGCATCACCTATATTAAATTGCCCATCTTTCAATGAAATGGGATGAGGAGAAAGGGAGAAAATTTGGAATTCCAAAGTTTTAAAAATTAATATTAAAAATTGTTTTTCTGGAAATTAATATGGCAGAAATTAGATATGGATCCACATTTAACACCATATACCAAGATAAGATCAAAATGGGTCCATGATTTAGGCATAAAGAGTGAGATAATAAATAGATTAGAGGAACAGAGAATAGTCTACCTCTCAGACTTGTGGAGGAGGAAGGAATTTATGACCAGAGGAGAACTAGAGATCATTATTGATCAAAGGATATGAACAGACAATTCTCAGATGAAGAAATTGAAACTATATCCAGTCATATGAAAGAGTGTTCCAAGTCACTACTGATCAGAGAAATGCAAATTAAGACAACTCTGAGATACCACTACATACATGTCAGATTGGCTAAGATGACAGGAACAAATAATGATGAATGTTGGAGGGGATGTGGGAAAACTGGGACACTGATACATTGTTGGTGGAGTTGTGAAAGAATCCAACCATTCTGGAGAGCAATTTGGAACTATGCCCAAAAAGTTGTCAAAATGTGCATACCCTTTGACCCAGCAGTACTACTACTGGGATTATATCCCAAAGAAATACTAAAGAGCGGAAAGAGACCTATATGTGCCAAAATGTTTGTGGCAGCTCTTTTTGTTGTAGCTAGAAACTGGAAAATGAATGGATGTCCATCAGTTGGAGAATGGTTGGGTAAATTATGGTATATGAAGGTTATGGAATATTATTGCTCTGTAAGAAATGACCAGCAGGAGGATTACAGAGAGGCTTGGAGAGACTTACATCAACTGATGCTGAGTGAAATGAGCAGAACCAGAAGATCACTATACACTTCAACAACAATACTGTATGAGGATGTATTCTGATGGAAGTGGAAATCTTCAACATAAAGAGAAGCCAACTCACTTCCAGTTGATCAATGATGGACAGAGGTAGCTGCACCCAGAGAAGAAACACTGGGAAGTGAATGTAAATTGTTAGCACTAATATCTGTCTGCCCAGGTTGCATGTACCTTTGGAATCTAATGCTTATTGTGCAACAAGAAAATGGTATTTACACACATGTATTGTATCTAGGTTATATTGTAACACATGTAAAATGTATGGGATTGCCTGTCATCGGGGGGAGGGAGTAGAGGGAGAAGGGGATAATTTGGAAAAATGAATACAAGGGATAATATTATAAATATATAGATAATAATAAAAAATAAAATAAAATAAAATAAAACCCTGAGAGCCTTCCCCTCCCAGGTAGATTCATTCATTCAAAAAAATTGTTTTTACTTGTTATCATGGAAAAATAAAATACTAAACATTTTTTAAAAGAATGCTGTCTATTGTACTGAATATCCTGGAGAGTTTGTCTAATCATATGTATATTTAAGAAAGATAATAGAGATGGACAATGAATTGGACCCAGAACTTAAAGGAGGGCACATAAAGCTAGGTTCCTATGAAAAAATTGCAAAGCAATTTACTGATTCTTAAGTTTCTTAGAAGTTCAATTTAATAAAAAAATAATTTATCTATAAATTGTAGAAAGGGAGAATTAGTTATGGGATGGATTCCTATAAATATGTTTTTGTTTTTATAAAATAAGAAAATGAAAAATAGAAAGGAAGGTGACATTTGTAAAAATATTTCAATATCTTACCTTCATCAGGAATTGCTGTAGGTGCCTAAAAAGAAAAAAGAAAGCATTAAACATTCAGTTGTTCAAAGATTTCCAAAATTGAAATTTCTTTTTCTGGAAGCCAAATGGAGCTCTCCAAATTATAAAACATTAAAACACATTTGCAACATTGTCACGATAAAGCTTATACTAACTACAAGTGAGAGAGCAAAAAACTACCACAAACAATACATTTATAGATACCTGTGAATAATGTTGCTTTTATTAAAAACTCTTCAATAATTACTATTCAACATTTGAAAATCTGAAAAAGAATTATCATCCGTAGAATAACAAGGCAAGTTTAACCTTGGAGTACAAAATGAAGCCTGGGAGAGACTAATGAACTTTTGTCACGACAGCTCATAATCTATAAGCATTTTTCAACAACCCAAAAGGCAGTCCTAGACATGGATTTAAACCAGATGGTCAATATAGAAACCAAAATGGTTATATACTTGGTAGCCAAACATGGAGAGGCTCTATGTTAAAAACAAGTTAAAACAAGGCCTGGAACTGTCTGTGGATCAGATCAGAAAATTCAGACTTGTATTGAAGAAAGTAAGGAAAAACCATCCGACCACGAAAGTAGGACTTAAATCACATCCCTCAGGAATAGGAAGTGAAGGTGATGAATCAATTTCAGGGATCAGATCAGATAGAATAGCTAATGAATTATGAACCAAGGTTCATAATATTGTAGGAGGCAGCAACAAAGGCATTTGAAAGAAAAAGAGCAAGAAAACAAAATAGCTATTCAATAAAGAAGAAGAGGGAAAGGTAAAGGAGAAAGAAAAAGACATATACAGCTTCATGCATGGCAGGAAAGAGAAGTGAAAACATTTTTTTAACATATAAAGGTGCAATAATACAAATCTAAAATTAACCATCCTCCACAGAACTGACTTCACAGGTTAATGAAACAAAAAAGCTTAGACTTCTTCCTTACCTCATCTTAAAAAAAAATAAGATATTAATCTAGACAGATAATGTAAGCCATCTATTGTAAGGTCACATACCTGTAAGGTGTTATGGATAAAGGAAAAAAAAACTAATATACATGTTGACAAATCTACCAAGATAGTTTTCTTTGCTTTTTTTCTCAATTTTAAATATTCTGTTATCCAATATCACAAAGCAGTTTGGAAAATTTCACAAGGTCATTTTTGTAATACTTCTGAAAATTACACTTTCAAATAGCTTCACATTCTTAAGAGAAATGAGAAATAAAAACCCAACCCTACTAAAAGATAAGCATATTGATATATTATACACAGAATTGTAAACTGGCCTATCCATTCTGCATAATAATTTGGAATTGTGCTAAGAAAGTATCAAAATCGTTTATATCCTTGGACCCAGAGTTCTCACTATTACCATAAGGAGACCTCAAATAGAAAAAAAAAGATCCTTATCAAAATATTCATAACCATAGTTTTTGTTGTAGTGAGAAGTCAGGACACTTAATGGATGCCACTGATTAGGTAAACAAACTGTGATACATAAATATCATGGAATTGTTAGAATGTCATAAGAAGTGATCAATATAAAAAAATTCAGGGAAATTTACTCATGTGAACTAATACAAAATGAGCACAGCAGAATTATGAAAGAAAAATATAAGGTAACTCTAACAACTTAAATAGAAAGAAATGCTTCTTCAGGGAAAAAGGAAAATTAAAAAGAAATAGAATTTTTTATATTTACCAAGTTCATATTCAAAGAAGAAATGAAAAAAATGCATCTCCTCCCCTATTTGCAGAAATGGGGAACAATAAGTGTAGAACATTGCATATTTTGCCAATTAAGGCTGATATGTTAGTTCTGCTAAAGTATTCTTCTCCGCCCTAGTTCTTTTTTCCCCTCTTTCGATTCAAAACATATTCATCTATAAATAACATTTTGTACATTGTCTCATCCATGAGAAAATGAATCCCCAGTGGATTGGGGAACCAAGTTTTTGGTTTTCTTTGTATCCTTTGCACTTAGCACATAGTACCTGGTTAATTAACATTATTTAACTGATTACTAAATGTTTGTTTAGAATAATAATGATGATTGGTCATAGTGGTAATGATGATGATGATGATGATGACAAGGGATAGATCCCTAGTGGAAGAGGATGATAAAAATGAAACTACTATGAAAATAAATTATATTAAAATATATTATTTGTATACTATCCATATATTTATATTATTATGAAATAAGTAAATAGAAACACATATTTTAATAATATATGAAACTCATATAAAACATTTGGTTTAAAAAGTGCTTTCTGACAACATTCCTGTAAATCAAATAATATATTAGAAGAAACATTACCATAATATTTCCAGCAACGTTAAAAAAGATTATTAGAAAAATATCTAGTTTTGTAAATAAATATAAACTTATAAAAATTATCCATCCATTCTGTTATGGATCATGTGAAATCTGCATTAGCAATGAATTATCAAAAAAGGGCAATTCTGTTTATACTTTTTCCCCTTTTAATTAAGGCATAGGATAAAACATGCAGTAAACTTACTTTAGTGTCTCAAGGGGCATCTGTAAATTGTAATTGCCTTCCTGTTCTTGAAGCTTAGAGAATTCTACCAAGCAGGGGGGTGTTGTCTCTTGTCATCTCTGACCTGAAAAATAGTAGCCAGTTAGTATAAGTTTCCTCACTATTTTAAAGCAATATTTAAAGAAAATATATAAAATTTAGAGAAAAAAATTTAGGTTGTTCCAAAAATAATGTTAGTGTAAGAACTACCACCAATCCAGTTCTACAGTATGTTTTAGTACAGAAAGATAGTGGGTAACTTCTACTTACTACTTGCGTTAGGAATCAAAATTATTTTAAAATAAGCTTGTCAGACTTTTGGGCTTCAGTTTCCATTTAGTCAAAGGACTGTTTCATGCCCAACAACTTATTCTGTCATAGCCTGAAAGGCATTCCTTCAGTTTCCCATTCTTTGCTAAGACAAAAATAACTGATATAAGTAATTTTTGGTACATATAAGCCCTTTTCTTTTTCTCTTTGATCTCTACACAGACCTAATAGTGATATTTCTGGGTCAAATGATAAAAGCAGTTTTACACACAGGTGGGCACAGTCCCACGTTCTTCTTCCGAATGGCAAGAACAGTTCAAAATGATAATGAAAAACCCATTTTCACATATCCTCTCCAGCGTTTGTCATTTTCCTTTTCTGTCTTCTCTGTCAATCTGATGTGAAGCAAAATGACTCCACTTGTATCTGCTGTAGGCATCATCTCACTATCTGACAACTCAGTCAAATGTATGCTAAACATGGCACTTTCTAGGACTCTTTGGGTTTCTTGATGTGGCAATTAATTTACATTGATTAAACTTTTTGATAAAATTACTATGTATGCTACTTTTTTATTATTTTCTTCCTTTCCACATGTGAATAGCAATTATCTCTTTAAAGAATTCAGAATCAAGTTGCTTTAATTTATGACAGACCCTTTTATCATTCTTCCTTCTTACCATGAAGATCTTCATCTTAGCAAGTTGATGCTCTGACTATACTTGCATAACTGGAACAATTCCAACTTCAATAAAAATTCTTTCCTGATTTAATAAGATAGAACCAAGTTTAGGGTTTTCAGTGTTCCTTGGTGGGGGTTGTGCCCAGCATGTGCCAATTATTTTAATAAGGAGAGTGTTCCTTCTATAAAGGCATGAGGCTTCCATGGAATCTGTGGCCTCTGCTATTCTTTGTTCCTACATCATGCTTAAATGATGCCTATGAGGCAAGCGTGGAGGACTGGAAGGATGGGAGTACTATTGACAGTAATGTAATAATCTATATTACAGAAGACCTGTAGGAAGATAAGTACACTGATGCATGCTTGTTAGAGCCACAAATTGGTTCAATTCATTTGTAAAATAATTTGGAGTCATGCCAAAAAAAAAAAAAGATACATACTCCTTAATTCAAAACTACCACTTCTAGGTAGATGTCTGAAAGAGGTCAAGGCAGCAATAAGATATTCATAAATACCAAAATAGTAACATTTTCCTCTTTTTCTCATAGTCAGTAAGGATTGATTAAGCATCTATTATGTGACTAGCATGAATATCATACTAAATACTAGATATACAAGGGATACAATGTCCCCTCAAGGAGCTCACAATCTATTGGCAAGAAGAGAAATAACAAACAAACAAACATACATTTAAACTTTATTCAGAGAAATAGGAAATAATTAATGGAACAAGCTTCTAAGAATAAGAGATAGGGGGGAAGCCTTCCAATAGAAGCTGTGATTGTAGTTGGAACTTGAAAAAGGCAGGGGAAGGAGAGCATCCTAGGCAGCAGAACAGCCAGAAAGATTATCTGGTGTCAATATGTCTTATTTGTGGAACAGCAAAGAGGTCAATAACACTGGATCAGAGTCAGTTGGGGTGCAAGGTGTGATGTGTAAGAAGATAATGGGGGATAGGTCATCAAGGGCTCAGAATGCCAGAGGATTTGTATTTGACCCCAGAGGTAACAGGAAGGCAGTCTGAGAGGAAGAGGGATGAGTTCAGACCTGCATTAAGGACAATCACTTTGAAATCTGGAGGATAAAATAGAATAATAAGAGACCTGAAGCAGGTAGATCTACCAGGAGACACTTAAATAGCAAAGGTGTGAGGTGATAGGGTCGTGCATCAGATGGTGGCAGTGCCAAGTTTGAGAGAGGCTGAACATGTGAAATCGATAGGCCTTGGCAAAGATGCATTAGAGGAGGGAAAGGAAGAGATAATGAGAAGGTGAGGATGATGCCTTTGTGGCAAGCCTGGGGGACTAGGAGAATGGGAGTACCAGTGAAGATAATCGGAAAGGGGAGTGTTTAGGGAGAAAGATAAAATTTCTCTTGGAGATATTTTGAATGAAAACGGCTGAGTTATAATATTTGCTTAGCATATGATCCATAATAAGTAGCTTGCTTTCTCTGTGACTCAATTTACTTATCTGAGAAATAAAGTAATAATTTATTCTCCCATCTACTTTCCCAAGATGTATAAATGTGTTTGATACTTTTTAACTATTCTGGAATCTCAAAACAGAATTAACAAATTAATGATAATATTACAATCATTACTCTGATAAATAAGTTGACTAAAGTATATGTAGGATATGAATTCTTTATATTTACCAAGTTCATATTCAAAGAAGAGATGAAAAAATGTATCTCCTCCCTTATCTGAAGAAATGGGAACAATAAGTGTAAAATATTGACTATTTTATCAATTAAGGCTGGTATGTTAGTTTTGCTAAACTATTCTTCCCTGCCCTCTTTCTTTTTATCTCCTCTGTCGATACAAAAAATATTCATATACAAATAACCTTTCGTACATTGTCTGCTCCAAAAGAAAATGAATCCCTGGAGGGTTGGGACCAAGTTTTTGGTTTTCTTTGTATCTTTGCACTTAGCACATAGTACCTGGCTAATTAACATTAATTAATTGATTAATAAATGCTTGTTGAGAATAATGATGATGATTAATGATAGTGGTAATGATGATGATGATGACAAGGGATAGATCTCTAGGTAGAAAAGGGCTAAGAAAGTACAACAGTTTCTGTACTTGAGGCAAAGCAGGACACTTTTAAGAAAGACTGTGGTTCCCAAAGAAAGGAGTGAGGCAACTGGGTTGACCTAAAACACCATGCCCAGAAGGCAAAAGGAGGGCCTCAGAACTCAGGAGTCTGGGAAATGCATGCTGGGCTTTTCTGTGCAGAGGTAGGGAAGGGAGGACTCTCCTGGAGCTTCTGGCCTTCCTCTTAGTTGTCAAGGAGCCTTAGAATTAAAGCCCCCCTTAGTAAGTTATCAATGGCATAATAATAGAATCTTTTCCTGTTGATTTGGAGAAGATCTAAATCTACAAATTCTTTTGAGACAATCTGTGATACCAGCCCGAGATTTCAATATACTTTGGGGATTCAAATTTCTTCTCCCAAACATTTGGTGTCCTGTGTAAAGATAGTCCTAAAAAACTAATATATATGGGGTTCAGTGTTTCTACACTCCCATACCCCATTTTCATGACAAAAATTAATTTATATATTTCATCCTCTATCAATTAACCTACAAGGTCTTGACAAAACAATAACAGATCTCCAAACTAATCTATTTATTTAGTGCTATACCAATCAGACTCCCAAGAAACTATTTTAATGACCTAGAAAAAATAACAACAAAATTCATATGGAAGAATAAAAGGTCAAGAATTGCAAGGGAACTAATGAAAAAAAAGTCAGAGGAAGGTGGTCTAAGTGTACCTGATCTAAAGCTATATTATATAGCAGCAGTCACCAAAACCATTTGGTATGGGATAAGAAATAGACCTGTAGATCAGTGGAACAGATTAGATACAAAGGACAAAAAGGGTACATCTATAGCAATCTAATCTTTGACAAACCCAAAGATACCGACATTAGGGATAAAAATTCATTATTCGGAAAAAAACTGTTGGGAAAACTGGAAATTAGTATGGCAGAAATTAGATATGGATCCACACTTAACACCATATACCAAGATAAGATCCAAATGGGTCCCTGATTTAGGCATAAAGAGGGAGATAATAAATAGATTAGAGGAACAGAGAATAATCTACCTCTCAGACCTGTGGAGGAGGAAGGAATTCATGACCAGAGGAGAACTAGAGATCATTATTGATCACAAAATAGAAGATTTTGATTACATCAAACTAAAAAGTTTCTGTACAAATAATACTAATGCAAACAAGATTAGAAGGGAAGTAACAAATTGGGAAAATATTTTTAGAAACAAAGGTTCTGACAAAGGGCTCATTTCCAAAATATATAGAGAACTGACCATAATTTATAAGAAACTGAACCATTCTCCAATTGATAAATGGTCAAGGGATATGAACAGACAATTCTCAGAGGAAGAAATTGAAACTATATCCACTCACATGAAAGAGTGTTCCAAATCACTACTGATCAGAGAAATGCAAATTAAGACCACTCTGAGATACCACTACACACCTGTCAGATTGGCTAAGATGACAGGAACAAATAATGACAAATGTTGGAGGGGATGTGGGGAAATTGGGACACTAATACATTGCTGGTGGAGTTGTGAAAGAATCCAGCCATTCTGGAGAGCAATCTGGAATTATGCCCAAAAAGTTATCAAACTGTGCATACCCTTTGACCCAGCAGTGCTACTACTGGGATTATATCCCAAAGAAATACTAAAGAGCGGAAAGAGACATATATGTGCCAAAATGTTTGTGGCAGCTCTTTTTGTTGTAGCTAGAAACTGGAAGATGAATGGATGTCCATCAGTTGGAGAATGGTTGGGTAAATTGTGGTATATGAAGGTTATGGAATATTATTGCTCGGTAAGAAATGACCAGCAGGAGGAATACAGAGAGGCCTGGAGAGACTTACAGGAACTGATGCTGAGTGAAATGAGCAGAACCAGAAGATCACTGTACACTTCAACAACAATACTGTATGAGGATGTATTCTGATGGTAGTGGAAATCTTCAACATAAAGAAGATCCAACTCACTTCCAGTTGATCAATGATGGACAGAGGTAGCTACACCCAGAGAAGAAACACTGGGAGGGGAATGAAAATTGTTAGCACTAATATCTGTCTGCCCAGGTTGCATATACCTTCGGATTCTTATGTTTATTGTGCAACAAGAAAATGATATTCGCACACATGTATTGTACCTAGACTATATTGTAACACATGTAAAATGTATGGTATTGCCTGTCGTCGGGGGGAGGGAATAGAGGGAGGGGGGGTAATTTGGAAAAATGAATACAAGGGATAATATTATAAAAAAAAAATATATATATATATATAATAAAAAAAAAGAAAAAAAATATTTAATATACTGATATGAGAGCTTAGAACTAACTCATTATTGAGAAAGATGTTATAATTTTAATATTTACTAAGAAAACATCCAAAGATACTCTTAGAATTCATTTTGACGATCATACAAATTGCAATGATGCAGATAGTGACTTAGGAGTTACTATATCATGTAGGTTAACCATTGAGAGAGGTCCATCCTAAGCCTGTTATTTACATGTGGGGTTTTTTGTCACATTTTAAAATATTTTATTCTCTTTTCTTCTCATAGAAATATTCTCACAGATTCATAAGTGCAAAGTCTTTGACAATACTGCTGCTGCTTAGTAATATTAACTTCCTTCTTAAACTACTTTCTTTATGAATGGGGACTGAATATGGGATTTCATTAGTATGGGAAACCTCTATGTAAAAAACCTTCTACCAATGTAATTCAATTTATACTATTCTCTTCAATTTATACTATTGAAGAGTTGTATAAGCCACTGCGAATTTAAATGACTTGCCCTGGGTTTCACAACCAGTGTATGTTAGAGGTGGAATGCCAATGCAGGTCTTTCAAAGTCTGAGTATAGTTCTCTGTCTACTATGCCATGTCATCCTCAGGTTGGTAACATATGATTCTTGTTTCATTATTTATTTTTGTATAGATTTATGGGTTAGAATTATACATTTGTTCACTTTGAATTTTATATTATCTCTATTTCAAAATAAAAATTTATATGTTTAAAAAAAAAAAAAAACAATAACAGAAATGAACCAGAATAACAGAATAAAAGTAGGTCTATAATAAGGAAAATAATGACAGAAAAGTATGAATGGAATAGTACCTTAGAAGTTCAAATTATTATAAAGCTTTAAAGGTCAAAATGATTTCATGATGGTGAAAAAGTAATAAATAATAGACAGAATTTATATTGCATTTTAAGGTTTGTAAAGCTATTTTTATCAATATTAATGCATCAAAAAGCAATTAATATCATCTTCTTTTTACAGATGAGGAAATTTAAGGAAGGTAGAGCTTAAGTAACTTATCTAGAGGCACAAAATCAACAAGTATGTCAGACAAGATTTTTTAACTTGTTTTCCTAACTGTAAGTCTACAGTATGCTCATTTCTTTTTCCTGTTTTTTTTCTCCCATGGTTTTTCCTTTTTGTTCTGATTTTTCTCTCCCAACATGATTCATGAAGCGATTTGTGTTAAAAATAAATTTTTAAATTTTACCTAAAAATAAAATAACAGTAAGCTGTTTAGCTGATGAAATTCACTGTTAATTCAATTTCTATTAATCATCTTTGTTGTTCTGAAGTATCGTTACATTATTTCTGAAGTTATTCTTGGATTATCTAGCCAGAAATTAGTATATAGCTATATCTCTTTAAGTTGGAAATCACAAAATGTGGGTACATCACTGAAAGGATAAAATAGTTAGAGTCTCAAATTAAAACAAATTGGAATTATTTAAATATACATGTACATGCACATTATTCATATACACCATAACATTTAAAATAAAATGTTTTAATTTTAGTATCTTTCTATTGTCCTCCATCTCAACAGATTTTGGCTTTTATTAAAGTTAATACATTCTTCAAATATCAGATGTTTGCATACTATATATAACGAGAGGCAGAATGTGTGCATTTCCAAGTTGCATAAATTAATATAAGGACAAAAAAGCTTGCTTTGAAACTTTGTGAAAGCATATGATATTTATCTGACCATAGATGAAGTCCATGGAATCTGTAGGAGAACAAATCATCTCCAACACATTTTCCACCCCATTCTTCACTACCCCCAGGATAGGGTGAATAGCCTGTTGAAGCCCAACCTACTTCAAGATGCATTGCTTCAGCTGTCACAAAAGGTTCTGTGTGGTCTACCGTGAGTTCATAGTACCATTTCCTCTACTGAGTTGACCCTTCACTGATGCCAAGGAAAATATTGGGCCGCATGCTTTCAAGAGAAAAAAAAATATCAGTTAAAAGAAATCTAAATATCTATTATCACTTTTATTTTATATTAATTTTCTTGAATTATACTCTTCTGAGAAGAAATAAATCAAAGCCATATCATTTAATTTAACATTGTCTGACTTAGCATACAAGCATATTCAGTCTTGACCATAAACATAATTCAATTAAAAAAATGTTT
The DNA here is from genome assembly GCF_048593235.1 of Sminthopsis crassicaudata. Classification (NCBI taxonomy): domain Eukaryota; kingdom Metazoa; phylum Chordata; class Mammalia; order Dasyuromorphia; family Dasyuridae; genus Sminthopsis; species Sminthopsis crassicaudata. The sequence continues at coordinate 48,266,647 of NC_133623.1, read as the reverse complement.
GAGATTCTGGTTAAATTATGCTTACACTTCTGATTAAGTAACAAATCAAGAGTTTAATGTTGTTGGGATTTTTTGATCTCAATTACCTTTCTATGATATTTGCAGGAGTATGCAAGTAATGCCCCTATTTTAAAATTAACCCTGTGGGCAAAAATATATGCAAGACATTTTTCAGTTTAATCTGCATTACTAATATTTCCTCCATTGTTTCTTTAAGCCTAATCAGGATAAATAAATCCTTGATTTGTAGCGTCTCGTGATTTCTGAGGCTTTAATACTCATACAAAATTTAACAATTGGCTCTCAAGAGCAAGTTAAAATTGATTCTAGAATATCTCTGCCTATTTTGCATCATATATTTGAGTTCATATGTTAGGAAACAACATAAATTAGTTCATGAAGGATAATCTTTTTAATTAAAAACCATAAACCCAAACCAAAATTCTTTGAATGGAAGCAAAACAAATTTCTACTAAAATAAGTTTTCTATTACTTCTGTATAACATATACAGTTAAGTAAATATGTTTTCAAAATAAGCTATAGTTGAAGATGATTACAACAGAAAAGACAACTGTTTCTTGTTTCATTCTCTCACAAAAATGAACACCATGAAACCCAAGTTCTTTGAGGACAGGCCTGTTTGCTTTTTAATTGTTATCCACCGCACTAAGTGATGTATCTGGCATATGCTATGCAATTGATAATTGAGGTTGGCATATTAAAATGTAATCATATTTTCAATATCTTCTAGGAACACACTGAATCATCTCATTTTACTTGCTTCTTTGAACACAGAAAATTGTAACATAATTACTTTCCTTGACCATCAACTTATTCCATCAAACTTCAGGTTTATTTAGCTATTCAGATGACCTATGATAAAGATAAGCCTCTGACTCAGTTTTGAGCTGGTATCATATACCTTTTTTCTCAATTTGACCATTGTATAATAGTGGTAGTCAGGAAATACAATTGCCTCTGAAGAATTAAAAATAAGTATCACACAGAAGACAATGGACAGGTGCACAATGATTATGAAAGTACATGAAGGGTGCTAGGTGCAATCAGTTCATCACTTCAAAGATTAGGAGTAAAAGATAGCATGAGGAATTTTATGATACAGAGAAAAAAATTACTAGTTACATCGAAAGAACAAGTGATAAACAAATGAATAATGACTGTTTTTTTTTAACCATGTAAAGTGAAAATAAAGAAAGTCTCCAGCACATCTAGGTAGACATCCATGGTAAATGTCTGGAAATATATAGACAAGAATTATATAGAGTAAATAAACATCAAGGGGTTGTAATCTGCATCCCTGGAAGAACTCTAGAATTAAGATCACAAATCCATTTCAGTCTTGGAATAAGGTAAATACTTTATGAATGACATTCATGTAAATTCATGTAAAATAATATCTTAATGCTGCTCAATCAAAAAGTTAAAAGATTCAACTTCTAAAAGAGACTTAGTAAATCTATATATCATTAGAAAAAAATGATGAGAAACTTTAAAAGTAGCCTAGTAGAAATTAGATATACATCAACTTCTCACACTATAAAACAAGTTAAGTTCAAGTTGTGGTCATGATTTAGACATAAAGGGTGATAACCTAAGTTAATCGTTTGATAATGGAAAAATTACTTTTCAGATATAAGGATATGGAGTTTATGACCAAAACCCAGAAATAAAGGCAAAGTGAAATGGATAATTTGAGGTAAAATGGAAAATTTAAACTTTTTGTACAAATAATACCAATGCATCTAAAATAACAAGAAAAAATAATCTCATCTTAAAGAATGACTGGGGGAAACAACAAATTATAGAAACAATTAATAATTTCACCCAAGATAATGACAATGCTGAGACATCATACCAAAATCTGTGGGATGTAGCTAAAGCAGTAATAAGGGGAAATTGTATATCTTTAGAGGCTTATTTGAAGAAAATAGAGAAAGAGAAGATTAACGAACTGGGCTTGCAACTTAAAAAGCTAGGAAAAAACCAAATTAAAAACCCCCAACCAAAAATTAAACTTGAAATACAAAAATTAAAAAGAGAAATCAATAATATTGAAAGTAAAAAAACTCTTGAATTAATAAATAAAATCAAGAGTTGGTTTTATGAAAAAGCCAATAAAATAGATAAACCTTAGGTAAATCTGATCAGAAAAAAGAAAGAGGAAAATCAAATTGTTAGTCTTACAAATGAAAAGGGGGATCTTTCCACCAATGAAGAGGAAATTAGAGAAATAATAAGGAGTTACTTTGCCCAACTTTATGCCAATAAATTTGATAACTTAAGTGAAATGGATGACTTCCTCCAAAAATATAGGCTTCCTAGATTAACAGAGGAGATAAATTGCTCAAATAGTCCCATTTCAGAAAAAGAAATAGAACAAGCTATGAATCAACTCTCCAGGAAAAAATCCCCAGGACCTGATGGATTTACATGTGAATTCTAGCAAACATTTAAAGAACAATTAGCCCCAATGCTATATAAAGTATCTGAAAAAATAGGGGATGAAGGAGTCCTACCAAACTCCTTTTATGACACAGACATGGTACTGATACCTAAACCAGGTCGATCGAAAACTGTGAAAGAAAATTTTAGACCAATTTCCTTAATGAATAATCATGCTAAAATCTTAAATAAGATATTAGCAAAAAGACTTCAGTAAATCATCCCCAGGATATTACACTATGATCAAGTAGGATTTATTCCAGGAATGCAGGGCTGGTTTAATATTAGGAAAATTATTAGTATAATTGACCATATTAATAATCAAATTAATAAGAACCATATGATCATCTCAATAGATGCAGAAAAAAGCATTTGACAAAATCCAACATCCATTCCTACTAAAAACTCTTGAAAGTATAGGAATAAATGGACTATTCCTAAGAATAATCAGGAGCATATATTTAAGACCTTCAGTAAGCATAATATGCAATAGAAATAAACTGCAACCTTTCCCAGTAAGATCAGGAGTGAAACAAGGTTGCCCACTATCACCATTATTATTCAATATACTACTATGAATGCTAGCCTCAGCAATAAGAGCGGAGAAAGAGATTCAAGGAATTAGAGTAGGAAATGAGGAAATCAAACTATCACTTTTTGCAGATGACATGATGGTATACTTAGAGAACCCCAAAGATTCTGCTAAAAAGCTACTAGAAATAATCCAAAATTTCAGCAAATGGCAGGATACAAAATAAATCCACATAAATCCTCAGCATTTTTATTTATCACTAACAAAATGCAACAGGAAGAGATACAAAGAGAAATTCCATTCCAAACAAATGTTGAGAGTATAAAATATTTGGTAATCCATCTACCAAAGAAAAGTCAGGAATTATAAGAGAAAAATTACAAAACACTTGCCACAAAAATAAAGTCAGATCTAAATAATTGGAAAGACATTCAGTGCTCTCGGATAGGCCGAGCGAATATAATAAAGATGACAATACTCCCCAAACTAATCTATTTATTTAGTGCTATACCAATCAGACTCCCAAGAAACTATTTTAATGACCTAGAAAAAATAACAACAAAATTCATATGGAAGAATAAAAGGTCAAGAATTGCAAGGGAACTAATGAAAAAAAAGTCAGAGGAAGGTGGTCTAAGTGTACCTGATCTAAAGCTATATTATATAGCAGCAGTCACCAAAACCATTTGGTATTGGCTAAGAAATAGACTGGTAGATCAGTGGAACAGATTAGATACAAAGGACAAAAAAGGGTACATCTATAGTAATCTAATCTTTGACAAACCCAAAGATACCAACATTAGGGATAAAAATTCATTATTCGGAAAAAACTCTTGGGAAAACTGGAAATTAGTATGGCAGAAATTAGATATGGATCCACACTTAACACCATATACCAAGATAAGATCAAAATGGGTCCATGATTTAGGCATAAAGAGGGAGATAATAAATAGATTAGAGGAACAGAGAATAGTCTACCTCTCAGACCTGTGGAGGAGGAAGGAATTTATGACCAGAGGAGAACTAGAGATCATTATTGATCACAAAATAGAAGATTTTGATTACATCAAACTAAAAAGTTTCTGTACAAACAATACTAATGCAAACAAGATTAGAAGGGGAGTAACAAATTGGGAAAATATTTTTAAAAGCAAAGGTTCTGACAAAGGTCTCATTTCCAAAATATATAGAGAACTGACCGTGATTTATAGGAAACCAAACCATTCTCCAATTGATAAATGGTCAAGGGATATGAACAGACAATTCTCAGATGATGAAATTGAAACTATTTCCACTCATATGAAAGAGTGTTCCAAATCACTACTGATCAGAGAAATGCAAATTAAGACACCTCTGAAATGCCACTACAAACCTGTCAGATTGGCTAAGATGACAGGAACAAATAATGTTGAATGTTGGAGGGGCTGTGGGAAAACTGGGACACTGATACATTGTTGGTGGAGTTGTGAAAGAATCCAGCCATTCTGGAGAGCAATTTTCAACTATACCCAAAAAATTATCAAACTGTGCATACCCTTTGACCCAGCAGCGCTACTACTGGGCTTATATCCCAAAGAAATACTAAAGAGCGTAGAGAGACCTATATGTGCCAAAATGTTTGTGGCAGCTCTTTTCGTAGTGGCTAGAAACTGGAAGATGAATGGATGTCCATCAGTTGGAGCATGGTTGGGTAAATTATGGTATATGAAGGTTATGGAATATTATTGCTCTGTAAGAAATGACCAGCAGGAGGAATACAGAGAGGCTTGGAGAGACTTAAATCAACTGATGCTGAGTGAAATGAGCAGAACCAGAAGATCACTGTACACTTCAACAACAATACTGTATGAGGATGTATTCTGATGGAAGTGGAAATCTTCAACATAAAGAAGATCCAACTCACTTCCAGTTGATCAATGATGGACAGAGGTAGCTACACCCAGAGAAGAAACACTGGGAGAGGAATGTAAATTGTTAGCACTAATATCTGTCTGCCCAGATTACATGTACCTTCGGAATCTAATGCTTATGGTGCAACAAGAAAATGGTATTTACACACATGTATTGTATCTAGGTTATATTGTAATACATGTAAAATATATGGGATTGGCTGTCATGGGGGGGAGGGAGTAGAGGGAGGGGGGGATAATTTGGAAAAATGAATACAAGGGATAATATTATAAAAATATATATAATAAAAAATTTAAAAAAATTAACCCTCTGGGCAAAAATATATGCAAGACATTTTCAAGTTTCATCTGAATAACTAATATTTCCTCAATTGTTTCTTTAAGCCTAATCAGGAAAAATAAATACTTGATTTGTAGCGTCTGGTGATTTCTGAGGCTTTGATACTCATACAAAATTTAACAATTGGCTCTCAAGAGCAAGTTAAAATTGATTCTAGAATATCTCTGCCTATTTTGCATCATATATTTCAGTTCATATGTTAGGAAACAACATAAATTAGTTCATGAAGGATAATCTTGTTAATTAAAAACCGCAAACCCAAACCAAAATTCTTTGAATGGAAGCAAAACATCAAATTTCTACTATAATAAGTTTTCTATTACTTCTGGATAACATATACAGTTAAGTAAATATGTTTTCAAAATAAGCTATAGCTGAAGATAATTATAACAGAAAAGACAACTTTTTCTCATTTCATTCTCTCACAAAAATGAACACCATGAAACCCAAGTTCCTTGAGGACAGGCCTGTTTGCTTTTTCATTGTTATCTACCGCACTAAGTGATGTATCTGGCATATGCTATGCAATTGATAATTGAGGTTGGCATATTGAAATGTAATCATATTTTCAATATCTTCTAGGAACACACTGAATCATCTCATTTTATTTGCTTCTTTGAAAAATTTCATGATAATGATAACAGTGAGACAACACCAAAATTTTTGATATTCAGCCAAAATAATACTCAGAAGAAAAGCGATATGTGTAAATGCTTATATCAATAAAAGAGAGAAAAAGGAAGAGCAACATAATGTGTATCTTACTAAAAAATAAACTTACACCCTTATAAATAAATACCAAAATAAAAATAATGGTAATAAAGTTTATAACAAAATATCAAGCTATCAAATGAAAATAGGAACTGAGTTTTTTTTGGGGGGGTGGAATAGATAAGCCATTGGGTAGTTTAATTTTAAAAATAGCAAATCAAATCAAACTACTAGTATCAAAATTGAAAGGGGTGAATGTACAACCAAATTAACATAAAATTAAGGTAATTATTACCCATTTTGTCCAATTGTTTGCCAAAAAAAATAATCATACTAATGATATGGATTAGTATTTACAAAAATATAAAGTAACAAAAGGAATTAATAAAAGAGGAAAAAGAATACATAAAAGAAATAAGATGGAGGCTGCCCAGAAGATTGCCCTTGAATATTTAATGAGTATTGGCTAGGGAATCACATGAGGGACTTTTTGTCAAACAGAGCTTTTGCTTGTCCATGTTAGGTCAATTCGAATATAATTCATGAATTAACTGAAATAGATAAATATTTCCAAGAATATAAAGTGTCCAGATTAACCAAAAAAAGAAATAAAGTATTTATATAATCCTACTTTTAAAAAATGACATAATGCACACATGAACTCCTCATTCAAAAGACCCAACAGCAGTTGTATTTACAACGGAATTATACCAAATACTTAAAGAATATGAATTCCAATATTACATAAACTATTTGGAAAAAACAATACATAAAGAAGTTCGGTTGAATTTATTTTGAGACACGATATGGTCTTGATACCTGATTCAAGGAGGGTAAAAACAGAAGGGGGAAACTATACGTGAATTTCCTTAATGTATATTGATGCAAAAATTTTAATGAAATTTAAGCAAGGAGACTGCTAATAGCATTGTAAAAATCATATGCTATGAAGAAATGGCATTTATATCAGGTATAAATAATACCAATGTATCTAAAATTACAAGAAAAGTAGGAAACTGAGAGAGGGGAAGGTCTGGAGGGAGGAAGAGAGATGGGAATCTTTGTAACAAACCACATAACCCAAGAGATTTAAAAAGAGAATTTCCTTCCCTCTTCTCTAGTTGCAGTTGAATATAACCTCCTACTGAGATGCCTTTGAACAAAAGAAATACTTTAATAAATGATGGTAACTATCTTTATATATAATTGGAAAAGTAAAATAGTATTGAAGTTGAAAAACAACAGCAGCAACAACAACAACTAACAAGTTGCCTGAGATGAGAGGCGATTTGTGTTGATAACACACCTGGCATGTGTCAGAGGCCCAACTTGAACCCAGGTCTTCCTGATTCTTAAGGTTTTTATTTCAGGGAACAATTACTGTTTAATTCCCCATATTCTATCCAGTCTATTGTCTAATTTTTTCTCCTCTGGACCCAGTTCAGCATCCATCTAGAATATCTAAATTACTTATATTGATACAGTAGTTCAATCAAATGACATATTAAAACAAAAAAAAAATGGACTTTTTCGTGCCCTTAATGTTTTAATGGATTTTTTTATGCCGAAATCTTGAGAGCTATTGTTGATCTCATTTAGGAGACCCCATGGCATTCTGATTTCTGACACAATCAGAACAATGTTATCCAGAAAGAGAAGCATGTGGGGTACTGTACCACTTACAGAGTGTCAGGTATTTGTACTTTCTCTGCATGTAAGGAAGGTTAAATGCGTCTCAGCTCTGTCTTTTATATAACTTTCTGCTGAGAACATGAGAACGTGCTTTAAGTTATCCAATGTGAAAAACACAAGAAAACACCAAGAAGTTGGAAGGCCATCCTGTCTTGTGTATTAATCAGTGAGTATCCTTTATTGCAGGCCAGTGTTTACCCTGGAAACCTGGCCAGTTCCTTGAGTAAAAACAGTCCTGCTAAAGGAATGAACAAATAGTCTTCTTAGGGGAGTCTCATGTGATGGAGCATCCTGTACCTGGGATGTTGCCACATCTCAAGAGTCACATCTCACATGAGAGTCCTTAGTGTAGTGCCTTCTTTGTTCTCAGCTGAGAAAAGCCTCTTAGTGGAAAGGGACTTTGAGAATTTAGCTAGCAAGTAATAGACAACTTGCCTGCCAATGCCTGGCACTTGCCACTATGAATAGCTGTGACCATGAATTCTCTCAGCAGGGGAATTCTGATGTTTTCCTCAGAGTGGCCATGATGTATGTTGTATGTCGTTATAGTGGCCACTGGGTTTATCAGTTGTATATTAATTACTTTTGTGCTATGAGTTTCCTTTTTTATTTTCCTGTCTTATTTAAATGAAAGTTCCAAGCAGTAATAAACTTGTGCCCACCCTCTTCAACCGGCCTGTTGAAATGGGAATTCCAAACCTAGATTAATCTTACACTGAAACATTCAACTGGAGGCTAAGCATGACTATCCTTAGTAGTCATTCCAATCAAGCACACAGAAACTTGAGGTGAGCCTGCTTTCAGATATACAGAAAGAAAGGACACTCCCCTCCTGACTTCCGAACAGGAGCAGATATTATCTATGTCTTGTCGGACTTGAGGACTAAAAGGCTCATATCTTAGGATACTTAAGTTTTTAAACTGATTGTGGACATGGAGCTCTGTGGATATACACAAGAGACTAAAATATAAGGGAAATGAGTGTAAACTGATATATATATATATATATATATATATATATATGGGATATATATATAAAAAATATATATGGGATATATATATATATATACATATATATATATGTATATATATATATATATATATAAAATATATGGGAAATGAGTGTAAACTGAGAGCATTGGTTTTTTTTTTGTTTGTTTGTTTGTTTTGTTTGTTTGTTTCGTTTTGTTTTGTTTCTCTTCCCAGATTATTTTTACCTTGAGACAACAAGAACAACAAAATTCGGTTCTGCACATATATATTCTATCTAGGATATACTGTAATATATTTGACATGTATGCGACTGCCTGCCATCTAGGGGAGGGGGTGGAGGGAAGGAGGGGAAAATTCGGAACAGAAGGGAATGCAAGGGATAATGTTGTAAAAAATTACCCATGCATATGCACTATCAAAAAAAAGTTATAATTATAAAAATAATTAAAAAAAAGAACTGATCAATATAAACAATTCAGGACAATTTACTCATGTGAACTAATACAAAATGAGGATAGCAGAATTATGAAAGAAAAATGTATGATAACTAAAACAACATAAATAGAAAGAAATGCTTCTGTAGGGAAGAAAGAAAATTAAAAAGAAATAGAATTATTTATATTTACCAAGTTCATATTAAAAGAAGAGGTGAAAAAATGTATCTCCATCCCTGTTTGCAGAAATGGGGAACAATGAGTATATAATATTGCATATTTTGCCAATTAAAGCTGATATGTTAGTTTTGCTAAACTATCATTCTGGGCCCTCTTTTTTTCCCCTCTTTCGATACAAAACATATTCATCTATAAATAAAATTTTGTACATTGTCTCCTCCATGAGAAAATGAACCCCCAGAGGACTGGGACCAAATTTTTGCTTTTCTTTGTGTCCTTTGAAATTAACACATAATACCTGGTTAATTAATTACTAAACTGATTACTAAATGTTTGTTGAAAAACATAATGATGATTGGTAGTAGTGGTAATGATGATTATGATGACAAGGGATAGATCCCTAGGTAGAAGAGGATGATGTAAATGAAACTAATATGAAAATAAATTATATTACAATACAATATTTTAAATTATCTATATATTTATATTATTATATAATATGTAAAGATAAACATATTTTAATAATATAAACAATGGCTATTAAACATGCTCTTAATGACGCACACAATAAATGAGCTATAGTTTCCCCAAACCCAATATAAGTGTTTATGACTTACTCTCAAATTATCTGACTTAGAAAATAAATCATAAGAATCCATTGATTGAGTGTCAATCAATGTCAATCAAAGTCAAATTAGTTTCAAGTGTCCAATGTGTTATCTGAACCTAGATCTGTCCAGACTAGTATTCTATCCACTATACCCTGCTGTCTCTAAAAGTAATACAAATGAATACTAATAAAAATAATGCAAAAAATGGGAAAACCTAGTAACCACATTTTTTTTTCCTCAAGGAAAAGAATAAAAAAATTCTTTCCAAAAAGCAATCTGAACTAGAGATAACTAAAATACTCATTTTCTCAGAAAAAAAGCACAAAAATAAAATTTTAAATAAATTTCACAGCCATGTGTGAACATTCTTTAGAATGTTTCATGTACAGGTTTCTACAGTTCCAGTTTTAGTACAACACATTTAGAGAAAATAAGTTAACACAATCATTTGAATTGGCCGCCTGCACACTAGACAAGGCTCATTTCTCCTTTTTGATTTCTTAGCACATGTAAAACATGCCATAAGATGTCCTGTCCTTCCATGGACAATGCAACCATTTTGAGGTTGGTTCTGACAGATGACACAGGGCTCTACTGTGCTAGAGGGAAGAAAAGATCCCATACTTTTTCTTTGCTTTGTGCTTCTTTTCTCTCAAATTCTCCAGCATCTTCCTGACTACTACATATGATACTTTTAGATGCTGATGCCTGGGAATAATCCTCATTCTCTTGGGAGTCTGATGTCTGTAGTATCTTTTCATCACTTTCCTCAACACATGAGTCCTTGATTTTATTGTTCTTATAATCTGGAACATCAAAGCCCCCTTTTTCCCCTTGTGTGGGATTTTCTAATGTGCCTTTATCCAAAATCTCACCTTTCTCCTCTGGAAGCCAATTTTCTCACAAAGTCCAACATCTGTGGCAATGGGGTGGAAGTGGAGAATTTATTTTGTCACAGGAAGGACACTTCCAATAATTCTGCAATGAAAGAAGAAGTAGAATCAGTCTCAATGGTTCTTGAACATCTATGAATAACAATGCTAGTTATAACAATGTATTCTGTCTGTTTATTAAATGTTTGTTTTGCCATAGAAAGAAGATTTTGCACCTCACTTTTTGTTGTTTGTTTTCTTTTTGTTTTCTGACTCATTTTCTCTCTATTTTGATCTCATTTTTCTTGCGCAGGAAGAGAATTGTGCAAATACGTTAGCACATATTGGATTGGACATATATTTTGACATGTTTAACATGTACAGGATCGCTTGCCATCTGGGTGGGGAAAAGGAGGGGAAAGTGTGAGAAGGGAAGCTCTGCAGGAGTCAATGTTGAGAGATGATCCATGCATATGTTTTGAGGGTAAAAAGCTTTTTAAAAAAAAAAAAAGATTTTGTAGATTATTTTTGCAATATCTCAAATCCTACCCTACCTTTATCTCTTAGCAACTAACTTCTGAAACTGAAATTGTGGTTAACTAGTTTCACCTTTTAGAGATTCTATAGTAAGACATTTTAAATTCTGTTAGTTGTAGATCTTTTTTTCATTGGAATTCATCTCTATTTCTGGCAAGATCTCCTAATATCCATCAGCTACCATGTCTTTTTATTGTGAAGTATTAAGATGAATCTCTTAGCAGCCATTTCCTCCTTCTTCTCCCTTCCTTTTTTGGTAAAACAGAGATGGAAGCAATTTATAAGAAACTGGTCAAATTCTATTCATAGATAGTTCCTCACCTTACAAATGGTTTGTGTTATTTGTTACAAATCGATTTTTTTGAAAAGAATCAATGTTCTCATAGAAATACTGCTAGGAACGGAAACTAGGTTTGCAGGCCCAATTCAGAGAAGTCTACTTTACCTAGAATAATTTTAGTATTACTAGGTACCAAACAATGTAAAGATGGAAAAGGCTGAGAGGGTGGCTAGAATTATGTATAGAGATCATCTAATGGACAGCCTAGTTCCATTGCACTGTGGAGGGGAGCCTGAGGTAAAGCTTGTCTTTGACATCTTCTTCATGATCCCTGAGCGTTTTTCTCTCAACTCTTGGTAAATCTTCCTGGTGTCCTAATGTGATCCATCTTGGAGTTTCACTCATGTGCCCTCTACTGTTCTTCATGTTCCCAAATTAACTATGATATTTTCACTTGAAGCAAAACTTTTAATCCAACTGTCAAGATGTGTTAGAAGAAAGCCTGAATTAAAGCAATGTAATGATTCTGAGCCCTGGAAACCTCCTAGAGTCATCCCTGCATTTCTTTCTTTTTTTTCAAAGGCTTGCAAATCGAATGAACCGTAGTTATTTCAGGGACTAAGTGAAGTAGAAACATTCAGAAAGTGAACATTTGGAAGAGAAAATATTTTAGAATAGGTTCAGGGGCTGCTAAACAGTTGCTTGTCTAAGTTTATCAACTGCTTAGCTCTATCTACACTAGCGGGATAAGCTACAATCAGCAATCTCTTTTCTTCCTGTTGAACACTAGGCTTAACTTGAATGTTTCTTATACTTCAGAGATCTATGATTTCACCCATGTAGCATAATCTCGCTGTGTGGGCCAGGCCATGTGGTTTCTTAGAGACTGTGCACTAAAGTAAGACATTAGAGGCAGGGTCAGATCTCAAGGGCAGAGTATAAGAGGCACCTGGAGGCTTATTCTGCCTGAGCCTGGTAAAAGGGCATTTTAGGTATTGAGTAAACCTCATTGATGAGGAAAAGCCTCCTTGCTCTTGCTGATCATGCTCAAACTTGTGCACTCTCAGTTATATGACCTGGGGACTATAAAGGGGGATGCAGAAGGTGGGAGGGAACTCCAGAAGGGAATTCAAGGGAACTCTGGGGAAGAAAGAACTCCAGAAGGAAGACTAGAGGGAACGTTAGGGAACACTATGTAAAGAGTTAGAATAAAGACCTGTTGCCGCATACTTGAGTGACTTGGGTGTTTTTTAGAGCAACCTCTAAAGAGGTAGCTCTCTGATTGAGATAATCAGATCCAGAGATGTCCAAAGACCTGGGGAAGGTAAGAAACCAGTTGACCCCTGCTGAGGTAAGCAGCTGGGAGTTAACAGTAAGGGAAGCCTTAGCCCTCTGTTTTGCTTTCTTAGAAATCACATGATCTTGAGACATCATATCAAAATCTTTGGGATGCAGCTAAAGCAGTAATAAGGGGAAATTTTATATCTTTAGAGGCTTATTTGAAGAAAATTGAGAAAGAGAAGATTAACGAATTGGGCTTACAACTTAAAAGGCTAGAAAAAGACCAAATTATAAACCCCCAACCAAAAATTAAACTCGAAATACAAAAATTAAAAGGAGAAATCAATAAAATTGAAAGTAAAAAAAACTATTGAATTAATAAATAAAACCAAGAGTTGGTTTTATGAAAAAGCCAATAAAATAGATAAACCTTTGGTAAATTTGATCAAAAAAAAGAAAGAGGAAAATCAAATTGATAGTCTTACAAATGAAAAGGGGGATCATTCCACCAATGAAGAGGAAATTAGAGAAATAATAAGGAGTTACTTTGCCCAACTTTATGCCAATAAATTTGATAACTTAAGTGAAATGGATGACTTCCTCCAAAAATATAGGCTTCCTAGATTAACAGAGAAGGAGATAAATTGCTTAAATAGTCCCATTTCAGAAAAAGAAATAGAACAAGCTATTAATCAACTCCCCAGGAAAAAATCCCCAGGGCCAGATGGATTCACATGTGAATTCTACCAAACATTTAAAGAACAATTAGCCCCAATGTTATATAAATTATTTGAAAAAATAGGGGATGAAGGAGTCCTACCAAACTCCTTTTATGACACAGACATGGTACTGATACCTAAACCAGGAAGAGCGAAAACTGAGAAAGAAAATTATAGACCAATTTCCTTAATGAATATTGATGCTAAAATCTTAAATAAGATATTAGCAAAAAGACTTCAGAAAATCATCCCCAGGATAATACACTATGATCAAGTGACAGTCCTTCACTTGGGCCTAGACTTCTCGGCTTGGTAAGAATCTGCTAGAGCCCAAGTCTCAGTGGAATAACTTTTGAGAAGTCAGGATCATTGTATAATGTTATAACAAGGCATTAGATTAAGACTTTAGTGAAGGCCTCTGCTTACAAGAAATAAGACTAGAAAAAAAAGTTTGGGTAAAAGGCTAAGTATACTTTGTAAATATTACCTCACTTGATCCTCACAATAACCCTGCAAGGTAGGTGCTATTATTAGCGCCCATTCTATAGTGGCTGAGTCAGGCAGAGAATATGTGACTTGCCCAGGGTCACACAACTAGCGATTGTCCGAGGCTGGAAGTGAACTCGGATCCCCCTAACTCCAGGCCCACCACTCTATTATTCACCTTACCACTTAGCCAGATGGATACACGGGGAACAGAAAAGGGCCTGAACAAAAGCAAAGAGATACAAGACAGCAAGTAACCCAGTTTAGCTGCAGCACTGAGGCCATGAGAGAAAAAAAGTGTGACACACTGGTAGAAAAGCCAAGTGGTCAGTACATCTATTCCTGTTCAGCACTTTGTGTAGTGGCCAAGAAGAGACTGCTTAGTCATCAAATTGTAGTATATAAATGTAGCATGATAGTATTGCCCTATAAGAAATAGTTAACTTTGTGAACAACTTGGGAAGAACTGCATGAAATGATGCAAAGATACATAGAACCATACATAAAACAACAACGGAAATTAAAAGAACAAGAAAAAGCTGAACCTCGATTCCCTGACAAACCAATATGGTTCAGTCTGAAGAGAGGCAGGGAATTAGGAAAGGATGATGCAAACAAATGGATAAGCAAACAAATGGATATAATAGAAAAATAAAGACTTATGCTTGTATTCCCCAAATTTTATCCTACACAATAGGTACTTAATACATGTGTGCTGAATGGACTTAAAAAACAAATAATGTGAGGCACCAATAGGGGCATGGAGAGAGTGCTAACCTCAGATGTCTGAGGTCATTTTCCTGATTTTAGGCTTAGCACACTATCCACAGCACTACTTACCTATATCATGTGTTCTGTCACAACTGGGTTGTTTTGTATTGTATCATATATTCATAAAGATTAGTTTGGTTTTATTTATCTGTTGTGATTTACTGGTGATACAAGGTCATTTAAAGTCACATGATTATAAATAAATGTGTATGGTTATACATAAATGTGAAGTTTATGAAAAAATACATAATTAATTTATGTTAAAATATTGAAAAAATTTTAAACCTCAAAAGTACAATGTTAACGTGACAAAAATAAATTGTAGGTGGTAGCACATGGAGACCCAAACACACACACACACACACACACACACACACACACACACACACATCTATATCTACATATACCTATGGTGTGTTGGAAACATTATCCTTATGATGTTCAAACTGCACACAGTAGTTTGGGAAAATCGGTTCCCAGAGACTGTGTGTGACCACTCTGAGATAAGGACATACTACATCAAGCAAGATTCTTGTTAGTGTGGGTTTTAAGTGAAAGGTGAGGGCAGAGGGTGGAGTATAATCCTCTATCGATGCTGGACTTTTGAGAGACAGAGAATAGGAAAGGGGGCACCCTTATGAACAGTAACAGTGGCTGGGTATTTCCCAGAAGCTGTTCTCACCCTCATCCCCCACCCTCACCCCTGCCTTTGCATTCAGACATAATCAAGAACCTTTGAGGGTTTGTTGAGGGAGGAACGAATAGGGAAAGAGACAGAGATAGAGAAAATGTGAGAGACAGTAAAAGAAAAAGAAAGGATGAGAGAAAAAGAGAGAAAGAGAAAGTTAAAAAAGGAGCAAGAATCAGAGAGAGAACAAAAAAGAGTGTCAGAGAGAAAGAGCTAGAGAGAAAGAAAGAAATACCCATGGAAATGAGAGCAAGAGAGAAAAAGAGACAGAGACAGAGTTGGAGATAGCAAGCCAGATGGATCCAGAGAAAGAAATTGTCATAAAGGGAGGGAAAGAAAGAGGAGAGGAGATAGGAGAGGAGAGGAGAAAAGAGGAGAGGAGAGAAGGAAAGGAAGGAAGGAAAGGAAGGAAGGAAAGGAAGGAAGGAAGGAAGGAAGGAAGGAAGGAAGGAAGGAAGGAAGGAAGGAAGGAAGGAAGGAAGGAAGGAAGGAAGGAAGGAAGGAAGGAAGGAAGGAAGGAAGGAAGGAAGGAAGGAAGGAAGGAAGAAGATTCAGAAAGAAATAGAAAAATAGAGAGCAATAGAGAGACAGAGAGGGGGAGTTAGGGAGAGAGAGTGTGTCAGAAAGATGAAGACAGAAAAAGAAAAACATACAGAGCCAGGGAGAAGGAGCCAGAGAGAATCAGAGAGTGAACAACAGAGAGGAAAAAGAAATAAACAGAGAGAATCAGAGACACACAGAGAGAGACAGAGAAAGACAGAAAGACTGAGAAGCCTGGGAGTCAAAAAGAGAAAATGAGAGTCATAGAAACAAAGAGGGGAGAGAGAGGAGAAAGGCACAAAGAGACAGACAGACAGACTCAGAGAGGGGAGGAGTTAGAGAGTGGAAGAGTGAGCAAGAAACAAAAAACAAAAAATTTAAAAGATACATAGAGAAAAAGAGACACAAAAGACAGAATAGTCCTTAAAATAGTCCTTAAAAGGGTCCATCTAGACCTCTAGAGAACCTTCCAGCTCTAAATAGTGATCCCGGGATCTTTTCCCACACTACATCCAATGATCTTCTATGACTTAATTCACTGAAACTAAGGAGGCCTCAGTTTCCATATCTGTAAAATGAGGCTGATGATGTACATGGCATTCAAAGTCTCTCTTTTAAGGTCTATGATGTGATGAGATCATAATTCAGTGTAATGTTCTGTTGTCTCTAATTTGCGATTGTTCTCTGGGAGGAGATCTCTTGGGGAGCTTCTGGGGAGGCAGCCTTAGTTTTAGTTCCAGTACCGGTAATACCCAAAATGCAGCCGGGAGTTAAAGTCCAGATCCTCTATTGTGTCCTTCAAGGTCTTGAATCTTTTCCTGTCAGAATGTCTCCAGCCAGCTTCAGTCTCTAGCTCCCTCTGAATCCAAAGCCTCCAGCCAGCACGAAGGTAGCCGTGGGAATCCTTGGCCCAATCCAGACTGACTCAATTCTTTTGCAAGGGTCAATGTTGAAAACTATCTGATATTATTAAATAGAAAAGCAAGAAAACGTGCTCTTAGTGCACCTTCATAGGATGAACAAAGTTTCTATTATATAGAAATTAGAAGCAGCTGGCAGTGCAGTGGAGGGAGCCCTGTACCTAGAGGAGGGGGTGGGGAGCATCCAGCCCTCAGTCTGTATAAATCTCATGAAATCATTTGGTCTGGCCCTGCCATGGCAATTAGCAGGCAAAGAGGAGAGGAAAGCTAGTCAAAACAGCCTCCCACTGCTTGAGTTTAAGTTGTCCTTAAATGATGTTCTAGATACCCAAAAGGTCCTTCCGGCCAGAATCAGCATTGCCCATGTTTGCATCTGCCCTCAGACAGTAACCAGCTGTTCCCCTGTTAACAGGGGTTAACCTCTGCTTTATTTTCCTCAATGGTTAAATGGAGATAATAATATCACAGAACTTGGAAGGTGATGGTGAGAATAAAGTAACATAATATTGTAAAGAAAGTACTGAGCACAGGACCTGGTAAGTTGTATGTACAAGTAAATGTTTATTCCCTTCCTTTCTTTTTCCATCATCTATCCTAAAATTTTAGGGCAACAGGAAGGAAAATTAAGGACAAATGCACTATGCCAAATGGGAGCTACAAAGTGACGCTTGTTAAATATATATATGTATATATATTGCATTATTGTTCTGTAAGAAATGACCAACAGGATATTTTCAGAAAGGCCTGGAGAGACTTACAGGAACTGATGCTGAGGGAAATGAGCAGGATCAGGAGATCATTATCTACTTCAACAATAATACTATATGGTGATCAATACTGATGGACGAGGCCTTCTCCAACAATGAGATGAACCAAATCACTTCCAACAGAGCAGGAATGAACTGAACCAGCTACACCCAGCGAAAGAACTCTGGGAGATGACTATGAACCAGTACATAGGATTCCCAATCCTTCTATTTTTGTCCGCCTGCATTTTTGATTTCCTTCACAAGCTAATTTTACATTATTTCAAAGTCCGATTCTTTTTATACAGCAAAACAACTGTTTGGAAATGTGTGTGTGTGTGTGTGTATACACACACACACACACACACACACACACACACACACACACACACACACACACATATATATAGTATTTAACTTATACTTTAACATATTTAACATGTGTGGGTCAAGCTGCCATCTGGGGGGAGAGAAGGGGAAAGATTGGAACAAAAGGTTTGGTAATTGTCTGTGGTAAAAAATGTTTATTTCATACAACTATTCATGTTTACAATCAGTTCTCTATATACAACAAACATACATAATGTAAGAAACAATACTGCAATGCTTTTGAAAGTCAACACAAGGGGGCAGCTGGGGGCACAGTGGATAGAGCACCAGCCTTGAATTCAGGAGGACCCAAGTTCAAATCTAGTCTCAGATTCTTAACACTTCCTAGCTGTGTGACCCTGGGCAAGTCACTTAACCCCAGCCTCAGGGGGGAAAAAAAAGTTAACACAAGTATCATCAGTCTGAAGTTAAGTTCTGAAACTTTGTAAAGTTTACCAAATTATTTAAATTGGTAAAGAATACACCAAATATAGAAAATATTCAAAGTTCTGAATATTACAAAAAGTCTTAAATTTATAGAAGCCACAAAATACCCCACTTGAAAAAGTGAGTTCACAATATGTAATTAATTTTTTCTAGGACAACAAGCTATCTTTCAAAGATAATAAAGTAAATTTTAATCTTTGAACATCTGAAATATAGTTTTATAAATACATTACACATTTCTTAGAGAATTATATACAGTATCTGGTTTGAAATTATTCTAAATATGAAACTTTAGTCAAATAAGAGGCCAATGTATATCTCTTAACAGATAAAAAAAAATTCAGATCTAATTTTTTTGGTGGTCAAAACACCAATACAACAATTTAAGCATGGAGCCACAAATTTTCCTTTCAAAAAACTTTGTTCAAAGTGTATTGTCTATTTTAAAAATACAGATACTATATTTGTGGTAAAGCTCTCTAAGCACTACAGGTCATCTTGAGGAGCTTTTGTCATTTCAAAAAAAAAACAAATTTGCAAAACTGTAACTTTTATAATGTTCCAAATTCTAATTTTTCTATTGATTTTAATTTGTATTATGCTTATTAGTACTTAATTTTCTAAAAGAATCTTTCAATGACAGACATTAATAAATTATTACATGTCTACCTTTAGTTTGATACTATATACTGGCAGTATTTTATTGAGAGGGAAGTATCCCGCCCCTCCAAAAAAAAGTTAAGGTTTTAAAGTCAAAATAACTATTTCATCCATATTCATCATCTTGTTTTTAGGTATTAACCATCATAAAATCTTTTCAAAAGAACCTGTTTTATATAGCCATAATTTTTTGTTCACATTTTGCCTTAAGCCTTATTCAGCAAATAACCTCAGGAAATACTTCTATTTTGTTTTCTTTTTTCAATCACAAGATTATTTATCAACAACTCCATTATCCCTTTAATGTCACAGTAAAAAAAAAAAAAAAAAAAAAAAAAGCCAAAGAAAATTCCAGATATTACCTTATCAGTTAAATCACAAAATAATTTCTTTGAATGACATAATAGGTAAGCCACTGTAGTAATTCCAGTTCTTCACTGTAGAACCATTTAAATTTTAATCATTTTATGAAGAAAATCAATATTTAAAGATTTGGATATTACCCTCTCAAATATACATATTTCAGGAAAAGGAAATACTTGTAGTGTTGACTTTAAATTAAAAACCCAACAATTTTCAAACACTGATCTAAAAAGCATAAAGGAAAAAAAGTTTTAGAAAAATATTTTGGCAAACTAAGTTAAATATGGATTTCTCTTTTACTCTACAATTTACTGACTACCAACAATCCAAATATCGCCCAATTTGGGATTCTTGAGAACTCAGTATTTTTTTCATCTGACTAAAGCCAACCTGAAATGATTAGAAACAAATCTACACAATGTTGCAAAATACATAAAATCCTTTAACTCCAAATATATTTTTCTTATTTGCATATTATGATCAAATCTGGTCTATACTTCATAATTCCATCTGCACTAAACCTGACATTCTATCATAGATGACTCCTCTATAAGAAGATATTTTGGAAGGAGCTAAGAAGCAAAAGATAAATTTGGTACGTAGTATTCCACACATATCTATCCAATGTTAATATCACCACCACATCAAGATTTTTCTCTCTTCAGAAATTAAACTATATGCAAAATTATTTAAGATTTTCTATTCTTTATAGCTCTTTATATATCTTAAAAACCAAACTAAGAAGGGTAATGAATATTACACAAAATCTTATTCATTTAGTTAACGAATACCCATTTATTTATTATAATTCATAAGGTAATGTGTTTTTTAATGAGTGTATATGTATAACTAAAAAACACAAAAAAAGAGTGTCAAAGGATTAGAAAAATAATAGAAATATTATTTGATAAATATGTCATATGTTTAAAATCTTAGTAGATTGGAGTAAATTAATACCTCAAAGACATGAGAATGTGTTGAGTCCAAGTAGCCCTGCCTTATGTAGTTTGCTTGGATGTGGGTGAGATTTTGGCTACCTTTAGTCAATGGGACTTCTGTTGGCTGTATATCCTAGAATTTAAGGGCAAAAGAAGTATGACTGCCCCAGATTTAATTATTTTTATCCTTCTTCAATGATAATAGATGAAGAGTTCTACTACTGGAAAAAAAACACTATAATGTGGTTGATTTTAACTAAATGTTTCAAAGGTTCTCTTTCAAAACTAAGTAAATGTTTAATGTCATAAATTTAGTAGTTCCCTCCAAAGATGGAGAAGCCAATCATTTATCCCTGCTCATTCTGTGAAACTCTTGCAAAACGTTCACCAATTGGATGTACCTAACATGAGAGAAGGCTTCCACATTTTTTGATACGATGAAGGTATCAGTAGAATACTCTCCCTTTTGTCCCTTGCTGTTATGAAATATAGTTTTTATTCCCCTTCTGTCAAAAAATACTTTGATGACATTCTATATTCCTGTTCTTCAGAGTGGACTGTTGGTTATGTGATTCCTATTGTTGAGAATAAGTCTTCCTATCTCCCCAAGTTCGATATGCACTGGTCATTCAAAAGGCAGGTTCCATTCCTCATGGAAGGATTATATTTGCAATTCATAAAATTTTCTCTTTATTTAATTTTTTTTTTTGCTGAGGCGAATGGAGTTAAGTGACTTGCTCAGGGTCACACAGTTAGAAAGTATTAAGTGTCTGAGGTCACATTTGAACTCAAACTTCAGGGCTTGAGCTCTATCCACTGCGGCACCTAGGTGCCCTGAATTTTCTTTTTATTAGGGCAGTTAGAAGGAGTATATATAGACAAAGAATAGATGTATGTGTTGAATTTGAAAGGATAATAACTAAAACAATAAAAATAAGGAGAGAAAAAGAAATATACTAAGAAAAAGCAAAAAGGAGAGGTAGAATGGGGTAAAATATCTCATATGAAAGAGCCAAGAAAAAGTTGGGGGGGTTGTTTTGTTTTGTTTTATACTGGAGAAGCAGATGGGGGGGGAAATAAGAAAGAAGTAGTGAACATTACTCTCATCAGAACTGTCTCCAAGAGGGAATAACATTCACACTTAATTGGGTATAGAAATCTATTTTACCCTACAGGAAAGTAGGAGGGAATGCAGATAAGACAAAGGGAATGGAATGAGGATGATCAAGGAGAAACAAGACGAGGGGTGAGGAGGGTGAAGGGAAAAAAAAAACATGTCTGATGAGAGAAAGTGTAAAAGGAGAGAAAATAGAA
Organism: Sminthopsis crassicaudata; assembly: GCF_048593235.1. Taxonomy (NCBI): domain Eukaryota; kingdom Metazoa; phylum Chordata; class Mammalia; order Dasyuromorphia; family Dasyuridae; genus Sminthopsis; species Sminthopsis crassicaudata. The sequence goes on along the minus strand of NC_133623.1, from coordinate 48,244,849 downwards.
TAAAAAGGGGGAAACAGAATGGAAGGAAATACTGTAGTATTTAGCAATAGTAACTGAAAAAAATTTGAAGCAAGTTTTTTTCTGATAAAGAGCTCATTTCTCAAATATATAGATAACCAATCAAATGAATGAAAATAAGATACATTCCCCAACTGGCAAATGATCAAAAGATATGAACATTTTTCAAATGAAGTAATCAAAGTTTTCTACAGCCATATGAAAAACTGTTCACACTACTGATTGGAGAAACGCAAATTAAAACAATTCTGCAATATTACCTTTTACTTATTATAATGATTAATAACTCAGAAAAGAAAATAAACATTGGAGGGAACATGAAAAAATGAGAAATTAATCAATGGTTGATGGAGTTGAGAACTGGTTAAACCATTCTGTAGAGCAATCTGGAACTATGTCCAAAGGTATATAAAACTATGCATATTCTTTGACCTAGAAACATCACTATTAGGTCTATATCCAAAAATAATTTTTAAAGGAAAAGGACCTATATGAACAAAAATATTTATAGCAGCTTTTTCTGGTGGCAAAGAATTGGAAACTGAAGTGATGGTCCTCAAAAGCAGGAAATGGATGAACAAACTGTAGCAAGTGATTGTGATGGAACACTATTGTGCTATAAGAAAGCACCATAAGGATGCTCTCAGTCTCAGAAAAACCTAAAAAGATTTCCATGAGCTGATACAAAGTGAAATGCACTACGTATAAAAGAACAGCAGTATTGTAAGATGATTTAACTATTCTCAGCAATACAATCATTCAAGACAACTCTGAAAGGCTTATGATAAAAAATGTTATCCATCCACAAAGAAAGAATTGATGATTTCATGAGTAAATATGCATCACCTATATTAAATTGCCCATCTTTCAATGAAATGGGATGAGGAGAAAGGGAGAAAATTTGGAATTCCAAAGTTTTAAAAATTAATATTAAAATTATTTTTCCTTGTTACTATGGAAAAATAAAATACTAAACATTTTTTAAAAGAATGCTGTCTATTGTACTGAGTATCCTGGAGAGTTTGTCTAATCATATGTATATTTAAGAAAGATAATACAGATGGACAATGAATTGGACCCAGAACTTAAAAAAGGTCACATAAGGCTAGGTTCATATGAAAAAATTGCAAAGCAATTTACTGATTCTTAAGTTTCTTATAAGTTCAATTTAATAAAAAATTAATTTATCTATAAATTATAGAAAGGGAGAATTAGTTATGGGATGGATTCCTATAAATATGTTTTTGTTTTTATAAAAAAAAAATGAAAAATAGAAAGGAAGGGGACATTTGTAAAAATATTTCAATATCTTACCTTCATCAGGAATTGCTGTAGGTGCCTAAAAAGAAAAAAGAAAGCATTAAACATTCAGTTGTTCAAAGATTTCCAAAATTGAAATTTCTTTTTCTGGAAGCCAAATGGAGCTCTCCAAATTATAAAACATAAAAACACATTTGCAATATTGTCACGATAAAGCTTATTCTAACTACAAGTGAGAGAGCAAAAACTACAACCAACAATACATTCATAGACACCTGTGAATAATGTTGCTTTTATTAAAAACTCTTCAATAATTACTATTCAACATTTGAAAATCTGAAAAAGAATTATCATCCGTAGAATAACAAGGCAAGTTTAACCTTGGAGTACAAAATGAAGCCTGGGAGAGACTAATGAACTTTTGTCTCAACAGCTCATAATCAATAAGCATTTTTCAACAACCCAAAAGGCAGTCCTAGACATGGATTTAAACCAGATGGTCAATATAGAAACCAAAATGGTTACATACTTTGTAGCCAAACATGGAGAGGCTCTATGTTAAAAACAAGTTAAAACAAGGCCTGGAACTGTCTGTGGATCAGATCACAAAATTCAGACTTGTATTGAAGAAAGTAAAGATAAACCATCCGACCACGAAAGTAGGACTTAAATCACATCCCTCAGGAATAGGAAGTGAAGGTGATGAATCAATTTCAGGGATCAGATCAGATAGAATAGCTAATGATTTATGAACCAAGGTTCATAATATTGTAGGAGGCAGCAACAAACGCATTCGAAAGAAAAAGAGTAAGAAAACAAAATAGCTATTCAATAAAGAAGAAGAGGGAAAGGTAAAAGAGAAAGAAAAAGACATATATAGCTGCATGCAGGGCAGGAAAGAGAAGTGAAAACATTTTTTAACATATAAAGGTGCAATAATACAAATCTAAAATTAATCATCCTCCACAGAACTGACTTCACAGGTTAATGAAACAAAAAAGCTTAGACTTCTTCCTTACCTCATCTTAAAAAAAAATTAAGATATTAATCTAGACAGATAATGTAAGCCATCTATTGTAAGGTCACATACCTGTAAAGTGTTATGGATAAAGGAAAAAAAACTAATATACATGTTGACAAATCTACCAAGATAGTTTTCTTTGCTTTTTTTTCTCAATTTTAAATATTCTGTTATCTAATATCACAAAGCAGTTTGGAAAATTTCACAAGGTCATTTTTGTAATACTTCTGAAAATTACACTTTCAAATAGCTTCACATTCTTAAGAGAAATGAGAAATAAAAACCCAACCCTACTAAAAGATAAGCGTATTGACATATTATACACAGAACTGTAAACTGGCCTATCCATTCTGGATAATAATTTGGAATTGTGCTAAGAAAGTATCAAAATCGTTTATATCCTTGGACCCAGAGTTCTCACTATTACCATAAGGAGACCTCAAATAGAAAAAAAAAAGATCCTTATCAAAATATTCATAACCATAGTTTTTGTTGTAGTGAGAAGTCAGGACACTTAATGGATGGCACTGATTAGGTAAACAAACTGTGATACATAAATATCATGGCATTGTTAGAATGTCATAAGAAGTGATCCATATAAAAAATTCAGGGAAATTTACTCATGTGAACTAATACAAAATGAGCATAGCAGAATTATGAAAGAAAAATATATGGTAACTCTAACAACTTAAATAGAAAGAAATGCTTCTGCAGGGAAAAAGGAAAATTAAAAAGAAATAGAATTTTTTATATTTACCAAGTTCATATTCAAAGAAGAAATGAAAAAAATGCATCTCCTCCCCTATTTGCAGAAATGGGGAACAATAAGTTTAGAGCATTGCATATTTTGCCAATAAAGGCTGATATGTTAGTTTTGCTAAAGTATTCTTCCCCACCCTCGTTCTTTTTTCCCCTCTTTCGATTCAAAACATATTCATCTACAAATAACATTTTGTACATTCTCTCATCCATGAGAAAATGAATCCCCAGAGGATTGGGGGACCAAGTTTTTGGTTTTCTTTGTATCCTTTGCACTTAGCACATAGTACCTGGTTAATTAACATTGTTTAACTGATTACTAAATGTTTGTTTAGAATAATAATGATGATTGGTCATAGTGGTAATGATGATGATGATGATGACAAGGGATAGATCCCTAGTAGAAGAGGATGATAAAAATGAAATTACTATGAAAATAAATTATATTAAAATATATTATTTGTATACTATCTATATATTTGTATTATTATTAAATAAGTAAATATAAACACATATTTTAATAATATATGAAACTCATATAAAACATGTGGTTTAAAAAGTGCTTTCTGACAACATTCCTGTAAATCAAATAATATATTAGAAGAAACATTAACATAATATTTCCAGGAACATTAAAAAAGATTATTAGAAAAATATCTAGTTTTGTAAATAAGTATAAACTTATAAAAATTATCCATCCATTCTGTTATGGATCATGTGAAATCTGCATTAGCAATGAACTATCAAAAAAGGGCAATTATGTTTATACTTTTTCCCCTTTTAATTAAGGCATACGATAAAACATGCAGTAAACTTACTTTAGTGTCTCAAGGGGCATCTGTAAATTGTAATTGCCTTCCTGTTCTTGAAGCTTAGAGAATTCTACCAAGCAGGGGGGTGTTGTCTCTTGTCATCTCTGACCTGAAAAATAGCAGCCAGTTAGTAGGAGTTTCCTCACTATTTTAAAGCAATATTTAAAGAAAATATATAAAATTTAGAGAAAAAAATTTAGGTTGTTCCAAAAATAATGTTAGTGTCAGAACTACCACCAATCCCGTTCTACAGTATGTTTTAGTATAGAAAGATAGTGGGTAACATCTACTTACTACTTGCGTTAGGAATCAAAATTCTTTTAAAATAAGCTTGTCAGACTTTTGGGCTTCAGTTTCCATTTAGTCAAAGGACTGTTTCATGCCCAACAACTTATTCTGTCATAGCCTGAAAGGCATTCCTTCAGTTTCCCATTCTTTGCTATGACAAAAATAACTGATATAGGTATTTTTTGGTACATATAAGCCCTTTTCTTTTTCTCTTTGATCTCTATACAGACCTAATAGTGATATTTCTGGGTCAAATGATAAATGCAGTTTTACACACAGGTGGGCATAGCCCCAAGGTGTTCTTCTGAATGGCAAGAAGAGTTCAAAATGATAATAAATTAATGTACCCATTTTCACATATCCTCTCCAGCGTTTGTCATTTTCCTTTTCTGTCTTCACTGTCAATCTGATGTGAAGCAAAATGACTCCACTTTGTATCTGTTGTAGGCATCATCTCACTATCTGACAACTCAGTCAAAAGTATGCTAAACATGGCACTTTCTAGGACTCTTTGGTTTCCTTGATGTGGCAATTAATTTACATTGATTAAACTTTTTGATAAAATTACTATGTATGCTACTTTTTTATTATTTTCTTCCTTTCCACATGTGAATAGCAATTATCTCTTTAAAGAATTCAGAATCAAGTTGCTTTAATTTATGATAGACCATTTTATCATTCTTCCGTCTTACCATGAAGATCTTCATCTTAGCAAGTTGATGCTCTGACTATACTTGCATAACTGGAATAATTCCAACTTCAATAAAAATTCTTTCCTGATTTAATAAGATAGAACCAATTTTAGGGTTTTCAGTGTTCCTTGGTGGGGGTTGTGCCCAGCATGTGCCAATTATTTTAATAAGGAGAGTGTTCCTTATATAAACGCATGAGGCTTCCATGGAATTTGTGGCCTCTGCTATTCTTTATTCCTAAATCATGCTTAAATGATGCCTATGAGGCAAGCGTGGGGGCTGGAAGGATGGGAGTACTATTGACAGTAATGTAATAATCTATATTACAGAAGACCTGTAGGAAGATAAGTACACTGATGCATGCTTGTTAGAGCCACAAATCGGTTCAATTCATTTGTAAAATAATTTGTAGTCATGCCAAAAAAAAAAAAAAAGATAAATACTCCTTAATTCAAAAATACCACTTCTAGGTAGATGTCTGAAAGAGGTCAAGGCAGCAATAAGATATTCATAAGTACCAAAATAGTAACATTTTCCTCTTTTTCTCATAGTCAATAAGGATTGATTAAGCATCTATTATGTGACTAGCATAAATACCATACTAAATACTAGATATACAGGGGATATAATGTCCCCTCAAGGAGCTCACAATCTCTTGGCAAGAAGAGAAATAACAAACAAACAAACATACATTTAAACTTTATTCAGGAGAAATAGGAAATAATTAATGGGGCAAGCTTCTAAGAATAAGAGATATGGGCGAAGCCTTCCAATAGAAGCTGTGATTTTAGTTGGAACTTGAAAAAGGCAGGGGAAGGAGAGCATCCTAGGCAGCAGAACAGCCAGAAAGATTATCTGGTGTCAATATGTCTTCTTTGTGGAACAGCAAAGAGGTCAATAACACTGGATCAGAGTCAGTTGGGGCGGAAGGTGTGATGTGTAAGAAGATAAGGGGAGATAGGTCATCAAGGGCTCAGAATGCCAGAGGATTTGTATTTGGCCCCAGAGATAACAGGAAGGCAGTCTGAGAGGAAGAGGGATGAGTTCATTCCTGCATTAAGGACAATCACTTTGAAATCTGGAGGATAAAATAGAATAATAAGAGACCTGAAGCAGGTAGATCTGCCAGTAGACACTTAAATAGCAAAGGTGTGAGGTGATAGGGTCGTGCATCAGATGGTGGCAGTGCAAAGTTTGAGAGAGGCTGAACATGTGAAATCGATAGGCCTTGGCAAAGATGCATTAGAGGAGGGAAAGGGAGAGATAATGAGAAGGTGAGGATGATGCCTTTGTGGCAAGCCTGGGGGACTAGGAGAATGGGAGTACCAGTGCAGATAATCGGGAAAGGGAGTGTTTAAGGAGAAAGATAAAATTTCACTTGGAGATATTTTGAATGAAAACGGCTGAGTTATAGGAACAATAATATTCCATAACATTCATATACCATAGTTATACTGTATAGTGATACTGTACGAGGATGTATGCTGATGGAAGTGGATTTCTTCAACATAGAGCAGAGCTAATCCAATTCCAATTGATCAATGATGGACAGAACCAGCTACATCCAGAAAAGGAACACTGGGAAATTAGTGTAAACTGTTATTTTTACCTTTTGAATCCAATTCTTCCTGTGAAACAAAAAATTCGGTTCTACACACATATATTGTATCTAGAATATACTGTAATATATTCAACATGTATAAGACTGCCTGCCATCTGGGGGAGGGGGTTGGGGGAGGAAGGGAAAAAATCTGAATAGAAGTAAGTGCAAGGGATAATGTTGTAAAAAATTACCCATGCATATGTACTGTCAAAAAATGTTATAATTATAAAATAAAATAAAAATTAAAAAAAAAGAAAACGGCTGAGTTATAATATTTGCTTAGCATATGATCCATAATAAGTAGCTTGCTTTCTCTGTGACTCAATTTACTCATCTGAGAAATAAAGAAATAATTTATTCTCCCATCTACTTTCCCAGGATGTATAAATTTATGTGACACTTTTTAACTATTCTGGAATCTTGAAACAGAATTAACAAATTAATGATAATATTACAATCATTACTCTGATAAACAAGTTGACTAAATTATATGTAGGATAAGAATTCTTTATATTTACCAAGTTCATATTCAAAGAACAGATGAAAAAATGTATCTCCTCCCTTATCTGCAGAAATGGCGAACAATAAGTGTAAAATAGTGAATATTTTATCAATTAAGGCTGGTATGTTAGTTTTGCTAAACTATTCTTCCCTGCCCTCTTTCTTTTTATCTCCTCTGTCGATACAAAAAATATTCATATACAAATAATCTTTCGTACATTGTCTCCTCCATAAGAAAATGAATCCCTGGAGGGTTGGGACCAAGTTTTTGGTTTTCTTTGTATCCTTTGGACTTAGCACATAGTACCTGGTTAATTAACATTATTTAACTGTCTAATAAATGCTTGTTGAGGATAATAATGATGATTAACGGTAGTGGTAATGATGATGATGATGACAAGGGATAGATCCCTAGGTAGAAAAGGGCTAAGAAAGTACAACAGTTTCTGTACTTGAGGCAAAGCAGGACACTTTTAAGAAAGATTGTGGTTTCCAAAGAAAGGAGTCAGGCCACTGGGTTGACCTAAAACACCATGCCCAGAAGGCAAAAGGAGGGCCTCAGAACTCAGGAGGCTGGGAAATGCATGCTGGGCTTTTCTGTGCAGAGGTAGGGAAGGGAGGACTCTCCTGGAGCTTCTGGCCTTCCTCTTGGTTGTCAAGGAGCCTTAGAAGTAAAGCCCCCAATGGTAAGTTATCAATGGCATAGTAATAGAATCTTTTCCTGTTGATTTGGAGAAGATCTAAATCTACAAATTCTTTTGAGACAATCTGTGATACGAGCCGAAGATTTCAATATACTTTGGGGATTCAAATTTTTTCTCCCCAACATTTGGTGTCCTGTGTAAAGATAGTCCTAAAACTCCAATATATATGGGGTTCAGTGTTTCTACACTCCCATACCCCATTTTCGTGACAAAAATTAATTTATACATTTCATCCTCTATCAATTAACCTACAAGATCTTGACAAAACAATAACAGAAAGGAACCAGAATAACAGTATAAAAGTAGGTCTATAATAAGGAAAATAATGACAGAAAAGTTTGAATGGAATAGTACCTTCAAAGTTCAAATTATTATAAAGCTTTAAAGGTCAAAATGATTTCATGATGGTGAAAAATTAATAAATAATAGACATAATTTATATTGTATTTTAACGTTTTAAAGCTATTTTATCAATATTATTGCATCAAAAAACAATATCATCTTCTTTTTACAAATGAGGAAATATAATGAAGGTAGAGCTTAAGTAACTTATCTAGAGGCACAAAATCAACAAGTATGTGAGACAAGATTTTTAACTTGTTTTCCTAACTGTAAGTCTACAGTATGCTCATTTCTTTTTCCTTTTTTTTTTCTCCCATGGTTTTTCCTTTTTGTTCTGATTTTTCTCTCCCAACATGATTCATAAAGTGATTTGTGTTAAAAATAAATTTTTAAGCTTTACCTAAAAATAAAATGACAGTAAGCTGTTTAGCTGATGAAATTCACTGTTAATTCAATTTCTATTAATCATCTTTGTTGTTCTGAAGTATCTTTACACTATTTCTGAATTTATTCTTGGATTATCTAGCCAGAAATTAGTATATGGCTATATCTCTTTAAGATGGAAATACAAAATGTGGGTACATCATTGAAAAGATAAAATAGAGTCTCAAATTAAAACAAATTGGAATTATTTAAATATACATGTACATGTACATTATTCATATACACCGTAACATTTAAAACAAAATGTTTTAATATTAGTATCTTTCTATTGTCCTCCATGTCAACAGATTTTGGCTTTTACTAAAGTTAATACATTCTTCAAATATCAGATGTTTGCATACTATATATAATGAGAGGCAGAATGTGTGTATTTCCAAGTTGCATAAATTAACATAAGGGCAAAAACACTTGCTTTCAAACTTTGTGAAAGCATACGATATTTACCTGACCATAGATGAAGTCCATGAAATCTGTAGGAGAACAAATCATCTCTAACACATTTTCCATCCCATTCTTCACCACCCCCAGGATAGGGCGATTAACCTGTTGAAGCCCAACCTACTCCGAGATGCATTGCTTCAGCTGTCACAAAAGGTTCCGTGTGGTCTACCGTGAGTTCATAGTACCGTTTCCTCTACTGAGCTGACCCTTCACTGATGCCAAGGAAAATATTGGGCCGCATGCTTTCAAGAGAAAAAAAATACCAGTTGAAAAAAAATCTAAATATCTATTATCACTTTTATTTTATATTACTTTTTGAATTATAGTCTTCTGAGAAGAAAGAAATCAAAGCCATATCATTTAATTTAACATTTGCTGACTTAGTATACAAGTATATTCAGTCTTGACCATGAACATAATTCAATAAACAAAATGTTTGAGGTTCTGGTTAAATTATGCTTATGCTTCTGATTAAGTAACAAATCAAGAGTTTAATATTGTTGGGATTTTTTCAATCTTAATTACCTTTCTATGATATTTGAAGGAGTATGCAAGTAATGCCCCTATTTTAAAATTAACCCTCTGGGCAAAAATATATGCAAGACATTTTTCAGTTTAATCTGCATTACTAATATTTCCTCCATTGTTTCTTTAAGCCTAATCAGGAAAAATAAATCCTTGATTTGTAGTGTCTGGTGATTTCTGAGGCTTTAATACTCATACCAAATTTAACAACTGGCTCTCAAGAGCAAGTTAAAATTGATTCTAGAATATCTCTGCCTATTTTGCATCATATATTTGAGTTCATATGTTAGGAAACAACATAAATTAGTTCATGAAGGATAATCTTTTCAATTAAAAACCGTAAACCCAAACCAAAATTCTTTGAATGGAAGCAAAACATCAAACTTCTACTATAATAAGTTTTCTATTACTTCTGGATAACATATATAGTTAAGTAAATATGTTTTCAAAATAAGCTATAGTTGAAGATGATTACAACAGAAAAGACAACGTTTTCTTGTTTCATTTTCTCACAAAAATGAACACCATGAAACCCAAGTTCTTTGAGGACAGGCCTGTTTGCTTTTTATTGTTATCCACCGCACTAAGTGATGTATCTGGCATATGCTATGCAATTGATAATTGAGGTTGGCATATTAAAATGTAATCATATTTTCAATATCTTCTAGGAACACACTGAATCATCTCATTTTACTTGCTTCTTTGAACACAGAAAATTGTAACATATTTACTTTCCTTGACCATCAACTTATTCCATCAAACTTCAGGTTTATTTAGCTATTCAGATGACCTACGATAAAGATAAGCCTCTGACTCAGTTTTGAGCTGGTATAATATACCTTTTTTCTCAATTTGTCCATTGTATAATAGTGGTAGTCAGGAAATACAATTGCCTCTGAAGAATTAAAAATAAGTATCACACAGAAGACAATGGACAGGTGCACAATGATTATGAAAGTACATGAAGGCTGCTAGGTGCAATCAGTGACTCCCTTCAAAGATTAGGAGTAAAAGATAACATAAGGAATTTTATGATACAGAGAAAAAAGTGCTAGTTACATAGAAAGAACAAGTGATAAACAAATGAATAATGACTATTTTTTTTAACCATGTAAAGTGAAAGTAAAGAAAGTCTCCAGCATTTTAATGACCTAGAAAAAATAACAACAAAATTCATATGGAAGAATAAAAGGTTGAGAATTGCAAGGGAACTAATGAAAAAAAAGTCAGAGGAAGGTGGTCTAAGTGTACCTGATCTAAAGCTATATTATAAAGCAACAGTCACCAAAACCATTTGGTATTGGCTAAGAAATAGACTAGTTGATCAGTGGCATAGGTTAGGTTCACAGGACAAGATAGTGAATAAAAATAGCAATCTAATCTTTGACAAACCCAAAGATCCCAAATTTTGGGATAAGAATTCATTATTTGACAAAAACTGCTGGGAAAACTGGAAATTAGTATGGCAGAAACTAGGCATGGACCCACATTTAACACCACATACTAAGATTAGATCAAAATGGGTCCAAGATTTAGGCATAAAGAACGAAATCATAAATAAATTGGAGGAACATGGGATGGTTTACCTCTCAGACTTGTGGAGGAGGAAGGAGTTTGTGTCCAAGGGAGAACTAGAGACCATTATTGATCACAAAATAGAACATTTTGATTACACCAAATTAAAAAGTTTCTGCACAAACAAAACTAATGCAAACAAGATTAGAAGGGAAGTAACAAATTAGGAAAAAATTTTTACAGTTAAAGGTTCTGATAAAGGCCTCATCTCCAAAATATACAGAGAATTGACTTTAATTTATAAGAAATCAAGCCATTCTCCAATTGATAAATGGTCAAAGGATATGAACAGACAATTTTCAGATGATGAAATTAAAACTATTTCCACTCATATGAAAGAGTGTTCCAAATCACTATTGATCAGAGAAATGCAAATTAAGACAACTCTGAGGTATCATTACACACCTGTCAGATTGGCTAAGATGACAGGAACAAATAACGATGAATGTTGGAGGGGCTGTGGGAAAACTGGGACACTGATGCATTGTTGGTGGAGTTGTGAAAGAATCCAACCATTCTGGAGAGCAATCTGGAATTATGCCCAAAAAGTTATCAAAATGTGCATACCCTTTGACCCAGCCATACTACTACTGGGCTTATACCCCAAGGAACTACTAGAGAAGGGAAAGGGTCCTGTATGTGCCAAAATGTTTGTGGCAGCCCTTTTTGTAGTGGCTAGAAGCTGGAAGATGAATGGATGTCCATCAATTGGAGAATGGTTGGGTAAACTATGGTATATGAATGTTATGGAATATTACTGTTCTATAAGAAATGACCAACAGGAGAAATACAGAGAGGCTTGGAGAGACTTACATCAACTGATGCTGAGTGAAACGAGCAGAACCAGAAGATCATTATACACCTCAACAATGATACTGTACGAGGATGTATGCTGATGGAAGTGGATTTCTTCAACATAGAGAAGAGCTAATCCAATTCCAATTGATTAATGATGGACAGAACCAGCTACATCCAGAAAAGGAACACTGGGAAATGAATGTAAACTGTTATTTTTACCTTCTGAATCCAATTCTTCCTGTGCAACAAAAAATTCGGTTCTAAACACATATATTGTATATAAATGATACTGTAATATATTTAACATATATAAGACTGCTTGCCATCTGGGGGAGGGGGTTGGGGGAGGAAGGGAAAAAAATCTGAATAGAAGTAAGTGCAAGGGATAATGTTGTAAAAAATTACCCATGCATATGTACTGTAAAAAAATGTTATAATTATAAAATAAAAAAAAAATAATGGGAAGATATGATTGATAAAACATTAGCAATCATCTTTGAAAGCTCTTGGAGTGTTTTAGGCCTGGACAAGAGCAAATATTGTTCCAATTTTCAAATAAAGAAAAAAAGATATGTTTTTGCAAAAAAAAAAAAAAAAAAAGATTTTTCCCTCTTCAGAAATTAAAGTATATGCAAAATTATTTAAGATTTTCTATTCTTTATAGCTCTTTATATATCTTAAAAACCAAACTAAGAAGGGTAATGAATATTACACAAAATCTTATTCATTTAGTTAATGAATACCCATTTATTTATTATGATTTATAAGGTAATGTGTTTTTTAATGAGTGTATATGTATAACTAAAAAACACAAAAAAATGAGTGTCCAAGGATTAGAAAAATAATAGAAATAATATGTCATAAGTTTAAAATCTTAGTATATTAGAGTAAATTAATACCTCAAAGACATGAGAATGTGTTGAGTCCAAGTAGCCCTGCCATATGTAGTTTGCTTGGATGTGGGTGAGATTTTGGCTACCTTTAGTCAATGGCACTTCTGTTGGCTGTATATCCTAGAATTTAAGGGCAAAAGAAGTATGACTGCCCCAGATTTAATTATTTTTATCCTTCTTCAATGATAATAGATGAAGAGTTCTACTATTGGAAAAAAACACTACAATGTGGTTTGTTTTAACTAAATGTTTCAAAGGTTCTCTTTCAAAACTAAGTAAATGTTTAATGTCATAAATTTAGTAGTTCCCTCCAAAGATGGAGAAGCCAATCATTTATCCCTGCTCATTCTGTGAAACTCTTGCAAAAAGTTCACCAATTGGATCTACCTAACATGAGAGAAGGCTTCCACATTTTTTGATACGATGAAGGTATCAGTAGAATCCTCTCCATTTTGTCCCTTGCTGTTATGAAATATAAATAGTTTTTATTCCCCTTCTGCCATAAAATACTTTGATGACATTCTTTACTCCTGTTCTTCAGAGTGGATTGTTGGTTATGTGATTCCTATTGTTGAGAATAAGTCTTCCTATCTCCCCAATTTCGATATGCACTGGTCATTCAAAAGGTAGGTTCCATTCCTCATGGAAGGATTATATTTGCAATTCATAAAATTTTATGAAAAAATTCATAAAGTTTTCTATTACATCTGGATAACATATATAGTTAAGTAAATATGTTTTCAAAGTAAGCTATAGTTGAAGATGATTATAACAGAAAAGCCAACGTTTTCTTGTTTCATTCTCTCACAAAAATGAACACCATGAAACCCAAGTTCCTTGAGGATAGGCCTGTTTGCTTTTTAATTGTTATCCACCGCACTAAGTGATGTATCTGGCATATGCTATGCAATTGATAACTGAGGTTGGCATATTAAAATGTAATCATATTTTCAATATCTTCTAGGAACACATTGAATCATCTCATTTTACTTGCTTCTTTGAACACAGAAAATTGTAACATATTTACTTTCCTTGACCATCAACTTATTGCATCAAACTTCAGGTTTATTTAGCTATTCAGATGATCTATGATAAAGATAAGCCTCTGACTCAGTTTTGAGCTGGTATAATATACCTTTTTTCTCAATTTGTCCATTGTATAACAGCGGGAGTCAGGAAATACAATTGCCTCTGAAGAATTAAAAATAAGTATCACACAGAAGACAATGGACAGTTGCACAATGATTATGAAAGTACATGAAGGCTGCTAGGTGCAATCAGTGAATCACTTCAAAGATTAGGAGTAAAAGATAGCATGAGGAATTTTATGATACAGAGAAAGAAGTACTAGTTACCTAGAAAGAACAAGTGATAAACAAATGAATAATAACTGTTTTTTTTTAACCATGTAAAGTGAAAGTAAAGAAAGTCTCCAGCACATCTAGGTAGACATCCATGGTAAATGTATGGAAATATATAGACAAGAATTATATAGAGTAAATAAATATGAAGGGGTTGTAATCTGCATCCCTGGAAGAACTCTAGAATTAAGATCACAAATCCATTTCAGTCTTGGAATAAGGTAAATACTTCATGAATGACATTCATGTAAATTCATGTAAAATAATATCTTAATGCTGCTCAATCAAAAAGTTAAAAGATTCAACTTCTAAAAGAGACTTAGTAAGTCTATATATCATGAGAAAAAACTGATGAGAAACTTTAAAAGTAGCCTAGTAGAAATTAGATATACATCAACTTATCACACTGTAAAACAAGTTAAGTTCAAATTGTGGTCATGATTTAAGACATAAAGGCTGATATTCTAAGTTAATCGTTTGATAATGGAAAAATTACTTTTCAGATATAAGGATATGGAGTTTATGACCAAAACCCAGAAATAAAGGCAAAGTGAGATGGATAACTTGAGGTAAAATGGAAAATTTAAACGTTTTTGTACAAATAATACCAATGCATCTAAAATTACAAGAAAAAATAATCTCATCTTAAAGAATGACTGGGTAAAACAGCAAATTATAGAAACAATTAATAATTTCACCCAAGATAATGACAATGATGAGACATCATACCAAAATCTGTGGGATGCAGCTAAAGCAGTAATAAGGGGAAATTGTATATCTTTAGAGGCTTATTTGAAGTAAATAGAGAAAGAGAAGATTAACGAATTAGGCTTGCAACTTAAAAGGCTAGAAAAAGACCCAATTAAAAACCCCCAACCAAAAATTAAACTTGAAATACAAAAATTAAAAAGAGAAATCAATAATATTGAAAGTAAAAAAACTATTGAATTAATAAATAAAACCAAGAGTTGGCTTTATGAAAAAGCCAATAAAATAGATAAACCTTAGGTAAATCTGATCAGAAAAAAGAAAGAGGAAAATAAAATTGTTAGTCTTACAAATGAAAAGGGGGATCATTCCACCAATGAAGAGGAAATTGGAGAAATGATAAGGAGTTACTTTGCTCAACGTTATGCCAATAAATTTGATAACTTAAGTGAAATGGATGATTTCCTCCAAAAATATAGGCTTCCTAGATTAACAGAGAAGGAGATAAATTGCTTAAATAGTCCCATTTTAGAAAAAGAAATAGAACAAGCTATTAATCAACTCCCCAGGAAAAAATCCCCAGGACCTGATGGATTTACATGTGAATTCTACCAAACATTTAAAGAACAATTAGCCCCAATGCTATATAAAGTATCTGAAAAAATAGGGGATGAAGGAGTCCTACCAAACTCCTTTTATGACACAGACATGGTACTGATACCTAAACCAGGTAGATCGAAAACTGAGAAAGAAAATTATAGACCAATTTCCTTAATGAACATTGATGCTAATATCTTAGCAAAAAGACTTCAGAAAATCATCCCCAGTATAATACACTATGATCAAGTAGGATTTATACCAGGAATGCAGGGCTGGTTTAATATTAGGAAAACTATTAGTATAACTGACCATATTAATAATCAACTTAATAAAAACCATATGATCATCTCAATAGATGCAGAAAAAGCATTTGACAAAATCCAACATCCATTCCTACTAAAAACTCTTGAGAGTATAGGAATAAATGGACTATTTCTTAGAATAATCAGGAGCATATATTTAAGACCGTCAGTAAGCATAATATGCAATAGAAATAAACTGCAACCTTTCCCAGTAAGATCAGGAGTGAAACAAGGTTGTCCACTATCACCATTACTATTCAATATAGTACTAGAATCGCTAGCCTCGGCAATAAGGGCCGAGAAAGAGATTCAAGGAATTAGAGTAGGAAATGAGGAAATCAAACTATCACTCTTTGCAGATGACATGATGGTATACTTAGAGAACCCCAAAGACTCTGCTAAAAAGCTACTAGATATAATTCAGAATTTTAGCAAAGTGGCAGGATACAAAATAAATCCACATAAATCCTCAGCATTTTTATATATAACCAACAAAATGCAACAGGAAGAGATACAAAGAGAAATTCCATTCCGAACATATGTTGAGAGTATAAAGTATTTCGGAATGCATCTACCAAAGAATAGTCAGGAATTATAAGAGAACAATTAAAAAACACTTGCCACGAAAATAAAGTCAGATTTAAATAATTGGAAAGACATTCAGTGCTCTTGGATAGGCCGAGTGAATATAATAAAGATGACAATACTCCCCAAACTAATCTATTTATTTAGTGCTATATCAATCAGACTCCCAAGAAACTATTTCAATGACCAAATTCATATGGAAGAATAAAAGGTCAAAAATTGCAAGGGAACTAATAAAAAAAAGTCAGAGGAAGGTGGTCTAAGTGTACCTGATCTAAAGCTATATTATATAGCAGCAGTCACCAAAACCATTTGGTACTGGCTAAGAAATAGACCGGTAGATCAGTGGAACAGATTCGATACAAAGGACAAAAAAGGGTCCATCTATAGCAATCTAATCTTTGACAAACCCAAAGATACCAATATTAGGGATAAAAATTAATTATTTGGAAAAAACTATTGGGAAAACTGGAAATTAGTATGGCAGAAATTAGATATGGATCCACACTTAACACCATATACCAAGATAAGATCAAAATGGGTCCATGATTTAGGCATAAAGAATGAGATAATAAATAGATTAGAGGAACAGAGAATAGTCTACCTCCCAGACCTGTGGAGGTTTTTATTTCAGGGAACAATTACTGTTTAATTCCCCATATTCGATCCAGTGTATTGCCTAATTATTTCTAATTTTTTTTAAAATTTTTAATTTAAATTTTTAAAAAATTTCTTATTAACTAATGAATAAATTAATTTTTAAAAAGAGTGTTGAAAACATGTACTTGCATGTATTTGAAAAAATAAAATTCTATTTTAAAAAAAAGCCTTAAGAATAACCTCCCCCATAACAGTCAGTAAGGCACACAGTTTTAGTTCCTCATTGCTTCCTAGCATGAGGAAATCCAAGATTACTACAAAAGAACCTCTTTAATGGATCCATGCTTTTATGGATGTGGGCACTCCCTCCATCCAGGACTTCTCAGCTTGCAATTCTGGTCTATAGCACATATTCTATAAGGCAATGGCTCTCTAAGTGTGCTAGAAAGTCCCCCAGATTCCCAAAGGCCCTTCAGGAATTCAGCAAGGTCACAATAAGATATTTTAATTCTTAATATCAAATATAGATAGATAAAATACACATGAACAAAAGTTGCGGGGAAGAGGGAAAGGGAAAGGGGTCCTCAATCATTTTTAAGCAGTAAGGAAGTACTGAGAGCCTCTGCTCTAGAAGGTCCACCCAGTATGCTCCAGGTCTTTCTCTGGGGGTCTTTAATATGTAACATTGATGATTGAAGGTGAAATGAAGGTAATCCCATAGACTCACTTGTTGCCAGAGTTTGCAGCTGTTTGACTCAGTGCTAAGTATACCTTTCACAGGAAAGGAGTCAGGTATGGTTCATTTCTACAGTAGGCTGGCTTCCTAAGTGATAATTTTCTTTGGTGATGAGAGGAAGTACAATCCTTAGAAATTTCTGCAATTGTTTGAATACAGATGTTTTTCATGTAAGAAACACTATAGGATCTATCGATACCTATTGATACAATGATTTATCACTGATAAATGATAGTTATGGAGAATGCCTGGTCCTGTAGGGGGATGGGGGAAACCATTTAAAAAAAATTTCCACTACTCTAATCTCTTAAGAGATTCTAAAGAACAAAGTAAAACAATGAAAGTTGGGGGGGAAAGCAAAGGTTTCTTGGTGAAATTCTTTCCCAAAGCTCATCTGAATGATCTAGTTTAAAGAGGAATGGATGAAAAGTCAGGGGAGCAGGATTCAAATCATAAATTCTGGGCCTCAGTACCCTTATCTGTAAAATGAGCAAACTGAGGCCAGAGAGTTTAAATCACTGATAAAAAATAGCAGGGTAGGAATTTGAACCCAAACTGATTCCAAATCATCACCTTTTTATACGTCAGGCATTCTGAACTTTTTGTGTGTCATGGACCTTTTGGGGAAAGAAAGTCTGGTAAAGTCTGTGGACCTCCTTCCCAGAATGTTTTCCAGTGTATAAAATAGAATACACAGAATTTACATAGGAGTCCAATTATATTGAAATACAGTTACAAAAATATTTTTTTCCAAACAAGTTCAAGAACCCCAAGTTAAGAGCTCCTGCTGGGTTAGCATTATGCCTTAAAATTTATTATCTCTAAATCTCATGCTCCTGTGGCTATATTTATTCAGTAAGTTCTCCAGACCAATGTAATGCAATAGGTTAGAATTTTAATGTTTTTTTTTAAAACATCTTAGCCAAGAAATGTGATCATCATCTGCCTTTCTACTTCTAGATCTAAATTAATTTTTTTTTATTTTCACCTTTTTTTTTTTTTTTTTTTTGCTGAGGCAATTGGGGTTAAGTGACTTGCCCAGGGTCATACAGCCAGGAAGTGTTAAGTGTCTCAGGCCACATTTGAACTCGGGTCCTCCTGAAATTAATTAATACTAGAAATACTCAAAAGACTTTTTTGCTTTCAATCTTAGGAGAAAATTTTTCATCACGCAGGAATTCAAAGGCAACACTTTAGTCTTGAACAACTGTTTAAAATAAACGATACCCGTCTTTCTCTAGTATTTGAGAAATACACCACATTACAAACATGAAGTCCATTCCTGTGGCCTGAAATTCTTCATCATTCTTTACCCAACTAAAAATGTGTCCCTACTAACCCAAGTTTACTACCCCAAGGGAAGTGCCCCAAATTGCTTTTTTTAGTCCCCAGACTTAAGCTACTCTCCAATCCAGGAAGCAATGAAATAACAGCTTCAAGGTGTCCTGGGTGGCAAAAAAGGAGGAAACATTTAATAAGAACTTTCAACATGGGATAGTCATCTTCAGCTATTCCATTCACTGCCAGGGTTTGGGAACCAGTGCCCAGAGAACAATAATTAACAAGACTATTGGTCACAGGGATGGAGGTATGAATGGATGAAAAAACTTGTCTCAACTTTCCCCAATGACCATTTTTATACACGTTAACATACAATTTAACCCAATAGGGAGGATGGAGGTGGACAGATTAGGTAGAATTTGTTTTCATTTGGTTTATCCATCATTTTTGTTCATTCTTAAAATGAGTGAATGACAGGCAAATTGGTACATTAATATATTTAAAAATCACCAACAGAGAAAGGCCTCCAAGTTAAAGGGGGGCTACTACCTGCATCATTTTAAGGATTATATTGGGTCATCCTGAGATTATTTAAAGAGCCTCAAAAATAATAGGTTTTTTTTTCTTTGTCCTTTTGAAAAGGTTTCTGTTAAGGACAATATCCAATTTGGGATATTTTCCCACATATTTGGTATTTTAAAAGCAAACTGATTTGTATGAATAATGCTCACTTATGAAACATCTCCTTGGATATGATAATTGTTTGAGTTGTGAACTTATTGAGACAAATATTCCTTTCTGCTATCAATATAAGGGTATGATAAATATTTGTTTAGAATTTATCAGAAGTCTGATTAATTGAATCTGTTGGTGGGAATAAAAATTTTCTTGAGCTTATAGTTAATTAATCAATGCTTTTTGGGAGTCTCAAAGCTCCACCCTCTGGCAGTTAGTGGGACAATTGATTGGTAGTTGAGTTTTAACTACTCATGCTATAGTTATGTTCTTGCATTTTTTTCCTCCTGTAACTACTTTCTATGATCAGAGCAATGGTCAACAGAATTGTTAATGCAAGTCAATTATGTCTTATCTTGCCGTTTCCAGCCTGATTATATATAATGGTTGTATTCTAAATGCTTGGGCAAATAAGTGAAAGGACTTGGGAAGATTTAAGGGAAGATGTGAAAAACTTTGGATTTGTACAAGTGGAAGAATCACTCATATCAATTAGCACATTATAATGAAGTCTCTGACTGACATGCAGAATTAGAAATAAAACCCTATTTCCCTGCACTGTGTCTTATTTGGGGAAAAGACATGCTTATAAATAAGCAATTTACACATCAATGGTTCCATAACCCCATTCATACACACACACACACACACACACACACACACACACACACACACACACACACACACACACACACACACACACACACACACACACACCATCTTATATATCTCCATATTGCTCTTCCCTTCTCCACTCCCTCAAGAAAGCTCCTAAATTGGGGACTTTCATTTCTCTGGTTATTCTAGAAGCCAGCACAAAGCAGACATATTGTAGGTGCTTAATAAATACTAGTTGACTGCTTAATAAACACGTGCTGATTGAAGACTTCAGAGAGCAATTTTTTCCCAGCCTACCCATGGAGATTCTTCTCCAAGTCCTTCCAATAAATCCTGTTTAAAGGGGGGAAGGGTTGAAGACTTTCCTCAGGGGATTTAACATTTTTTAGGTGGCTAGTTAACCAATTCCGATAGTCCTCCCTTCACCTCCCCCTGACACACACCTGCTTTTTGTTTTTTGTTTTTTAATATATACAGAGGTCCCAAAGAAGGAAGCTCGCTGACACTAGTGGCAATTACACGGCCAGCCAAGCAGTTCCAGCCTTGCATCTTCATTAGCATCACATACCATGCGGCACAAATAAAGCATACAGAACCCTCCGCCCTAACATAGCATCCCATCCACACAAGGGGTCCCAGGTGGTAAAAAGACAAAGCTTTCAGGAAAAGAAGGGGGTGGGGGGCTTACCTTGGAGCCATAGGAACCTTCCTTCTAGCTGATTATAATTGGAAGGCCCCTGACTGGTACACCCAGGAGACAAGGGCCCTGAGGCACTGGACGTTCTTTGTAATTGCATTATGCCCAGTGTAAGACCCCTCCCACCCACCCCCAACCTACCCCCACCCCCACCATGGATTGCTGCAGGAAAATTCCAATCCTACCCCCTCCTGTATCCATCCAACAGCAGCACCACCAGAAAGGCGGTTTCCGCAGGGGCTGCTGGGCATCTGTTGCCCCCTGAAGTTTGGCTCATGTCAAACCTCCCTCAGATAAGGCTTCCGTCTCCAGAACCCGGCAAGCGCGTCCAGGTGATTGAGCAGGGAGGCTGCAGGGGAATCTGCACCTGGACCGGGAGCTTCCTCCTCCTTCCTCTTCCTTCAGTTGAGTGCTGTAGAACTGACTCTTTTTAATTGGGGTGATGCAGAAGATTTTTGAGAGTCCCTTGGATGGCAAGAAGGTCAATTCAGTTAAGATTTAAGGAATTAGTTCAGGCTACTCACTAGAAAGCAAATAATGAAGCTGAAGCTGAAATACTATGGTCACATAAGAAGAAGATAGGACTCAATGGGAAAGACACCAATGTTAGGAAAGATTGAAGGCCAAAAGAAAAGGGGACAGCATAGGACGGGATGGATAGATATTGTCATGGAAACAATGAACAAGAGTTTGAACAGACTTTGAGAGACAGTGGAAGATACAAGGCCTGGCATGCATAGGTCTATAGGGTTGCAAAGAGTAAGACATAATGACAGTGACACAACGGTCAAATTGATGCAATTTGTTTCAAATGATCTAAGATTTTGGAAGTTTTTTTTTAAGTTAACCAAATTTTTAAAAATAACAGATAAACTCTTTAAAATTTTGTAGGGATGCAAAATAGGATAATTCTATTTATTCTTCCCTTTAGGATTTCTAATATCCAAATAGGTAACCAAGTGGGAAAAAAAATAGAAAGGAATAGAGAAAGAGCAGTAAGCACTTTTAAATAAAATGGGATTTATATATGTCAGCAGATTTCCACAAGAAGAAATCTGCAAACTTGACTGAGAACACGCATAATAGAACATAAAAGTACATTCTATATTAAAATATCAATAAAAGAATTAGTATTTAAGAGACAAAATAGTTAATTCTTGGTTTTGTTTGTATAATGTTAGTTATAATGGTATCAAAATGTCTGCCAAATTTTGGCAAAGTTGCAACTTAAAATGGCTTAATGACTCTTTAAAATGTCACAATTCATCTTTTAAAAATAAGTTGTTGGGTTTTTTCTTTCAAATAAAACATACATGTGAGGGAAAGGAAAGGAAGGGCTTACTCTAAAATGCATATTCTGAAATTGAAAGGGTTCTTAGAAATCAATTCATCCCAGAAAGGTTAAATGACTTAGCAGGGTAAAATGAGGATAAAATGACTGGTGGAGTTGAATTATCTCACTGTGTTTCCAGTAAAATCTTTGGGTTTCCTGCTTGTTTCAAATTCAGATTTGAATTCAGGACTGGTGATTATTGTTTCTTAACTAATATTTAGTTTACCTCCAACCCCAAAGAAAATGGAATTTGCTTAGTGACAGACCCGGGGTTGGTGCGTGGGAAACAAATATCCCATAATAGAGAAAGCACATTCTAAACTTAATTCTATTTGCTTTCTCCAACTGGCAGGCAGAGTACAAAGCAATTTTCTCTTATGGCTTCCTCCCCTTTATACACTTTGTCACTTCTACTTTCAGACATCCCTTCTCAAAGCAAAGCTATTGTTTATTCCCTGCCAAGTCTCCAAATGCCATAGTACATCTAAAATATCCCCCTTCAACCTCAGCCCACTAAAATGACTTTACCTATTCATTCAAAAAAAATCTAAAAATACCATCTCTTTCAGGAAGCCTTCTAGTACTTACTAGACAAGAGGGGACAATTTCCTTGGGCGATGGACTTTTTCCTCATTCTCTATCTTAAGTAATAGTTAAGTTCTTCAAGGTATGCATCAAAAATCACTTACTCTCAAGCTCTGTATGTTTTTTTGGGTTGTCTCTATGTATGTAAACTTACACCAGTCTATCTTGATAATCTACAACTCCCCTAAAATAGAAAAACCAATATGATTCTCTTCAGTGTCCAATAACATGTCAGCTATACTTAGGCATTTGATCGAGATAATGTGACTTACCAAAGCGTTTGGATCTGCCTGAGAGAAGATATAATAAAACACTTGCCACAAAAATAAAGTCAGGTTTAAATAATTGGAAAGACATTCAGTGTTCTTGGATAGGCCGAGCGAATATAATAAAGATGACAACACTCCCCAAACTAATCTATTTATTTAGTGCTATACCAATCAGACTCCCAAGAAACTATTTTAATGACGTAGAAAAATAACAACAAAATTCATATGGAAGAATAAAAGGTCGAGAATTGCAAGGGAACTAATGAAAAAAAAGTCAGAGGAAGGTGGTCCAAGTGTACCTGATCTAAAGCTATATTATATAGCAGCAGTCACCAAAACCATTTGGTATTGGCTAAGAAATAGACCGGTAGATCAGTGGAACAGATTAGATACAAAGGACAAAAAAGGGTACATCTATAGCAACCTAATCTTTGACAAACCCAAAGATACCAACATTACGGACAAAAATTCATTAATTGGAAAAAACTGTTGGGAAAACTGGAAATTAGTATGGCAGAAATTAGATATGGATCCACATTTAACACCATATACCAAGATAAGATCAAAATGGGTCCAAGATTTAGACATAAAGAATGAGATAATAAATAGATTAGAGAAACAGAGAATAGTCTACCTCTCAGACCTGTGGAGGAGGAAGGAATTTATGACCAGAGGAGAACTAGAGATCATTATTGATCACAAAATAGAAGATTTTGATTACATCAAACTAAAAAGTTTCTGTACAAACAATACTAATGTAAACAAGATTAGAAAGGAAGTAACAAATTGGGAAAATATTTTTAAAAGTAAACGTTCTGACAAAGGTCTCATTTCCAAAATATATAGAGAACTAACCCTAATTTATAAGAAACCGAACCATTCTCCAATTGATAAATGGTCAAAGGATATGAACAGACAATTCTCAGAAGATAAAATTGAAACTATTTCCACTCATATGAAAGAGTGTTCCAAATCACTACTGATCAGAGAAATGCAAATTAAGACAACTCTGAGATATGATTACACACCTGTCAGATGGGCTAAGATGACAGGAACAAATAATGATGAATGTTGGAGGGGATGTGGGAAAACTGGGACACTAATACATTGCTGGTGGAGTTGTGAAAGAATCCAACCATTCTGGAGAGCAATCTGGAACTATGCCCAAAAAGTTATCAAACTGTGCATCCACTTTGACCCAGCATTGCTGCTATTGGGATTATATCCCAAAGAAATACTAAAGAGTGGAAAGAGACCTATATGTGCCAAAATGTTTGTGGCAGCTCTTTTTGTTGTAGCTAGAAACTGGAAGTTGAATGGATGTCCATCAATTGGAGAATGGTTGGGTAAATTGTGGTATATGAAGGTTATGGAATATTATTGCTCTGTAAGAAATGAGCAGCAGGAGGAATACAGAGAGGCTTGGAGAGACTTACATCAACTGATGCTGAGTGAAATGAACAGAACCAGAAGATCACTGTACACTTCAACAACAATACTGTATGAGGATGTATTCTGATGGAAGCGGAAATCTTCAACATAAAGAAGATCCAACTCACTTCCAGTTGATCAATGATGGACAGAAATAACTACACCCAGAGAAGAAACACTGGGAAGTGAATGTAAACTGTTAGCACTACTGTCTATCTACCCGGGTTACTTATACTTTCGGAAGCTAATACTTAATGTGCAACAAGAAAATTGTATTTACACACATATATTGTATCTAGGTTATATTGTAACACATGTAAAATGTATGGGATTGCCTGTCATCGGGGGCAGGGAGTGGAGGGAGGGGATGGATAATTTGGAAAAATGAATACAAGGGATAATATTATAAAAAAAGATAATTGTATAAATATGTTTACATATATTGAATATTGCATAGCATATGTTAGATTGCTTACTATCTAGGAGAGAGGGTGGGGGCAAGAGGGGAAAATTTGGAACACAATGCTGTGCAATTGTCAATGTTAAAAAATAATGCATGCATATTTTTTGAAAATAAAAATTAAAAAAAAAAAGAAAAAAAAAAGAAATACAACATAGTCAGAAGCTTCCTGGTGCAAGTTTCAACCTGGTCTGGAAGCAGCTGTATGGACAAGTTTAATGAGGGAGCTAGGTGGCTTAGGCCATATTCAGGTACTTACCAGCTGTGTGATCCTGGGAAAGTCACTGAACCTGTGAGCCACTCCAGGATCTTTGCCAAGAAATCACCGTGGACAGTACTGCTGTGCTAGGGTCCCGTGGACAGTACTGTTGTGCTAGGGTCCACAGGTCATACAGAGTCAGACATGACTGAAATGAATGAACATAAACATGAATGAGTTGACAAAGAGAAGGAGAATTTCACAAAGACGGGTACAAAGTCAATAATTTAGCATATACGTGGTATGCAATCATAAGATCCCTGACAGTATTTGATTCAACCTTTACCCACATTTTGACAGGTGTATCAGTTTTGCTGGGATAGTAAATCGAAATGGAGATGGAGTTAACTTTAACTTGAGTGTCAGGGAATGGTAGAACCTCTCAATGGATACATCCAAAAGACCACACTGAAAATGTAACAGGACAGCATGAAAAGTCCACCCTCTTCCTTCAGGAAGCACAGATCTTAAATTTCTTCTGCAACCAATCACAGAAGAAAAGAGTTGGAAGGCATCCCAGAAATCCTGTAGTCTAACCCAGAGGTACAGATGAAGCAATCAAGGAGCTTTTAAAGAAAGCAATGTTCATTGTTTCAAATTAAAAATATAAATACGTAAGAAAATGACCAATGTTGGAGAGGCTGTAAGGAACAGATACATTAATGTGCCATTGTACAGAACTTTTTCCACATCAGTCACAATGGGAATTACTCTGAAACTGAGTACCAAAGGGGACTAAATTATGCATCCTTTTTTGATCTAGCAATCTAACAATCTATAAAACAATATATACTGTTATCTATCAGTATATATGCAATATACTGCTAAAATAAAGAATCCAAATGTTCAAAAATATAACAATTCCTTTTTAATAAAATGACAAAACAAAAACACAATTTCTTTATGGGAACTAAGGGAATACTGACCACGTGGGGAATGGCTGAACAAATTACGGTATATGAACATATAAGGGAATTGCCATTGTGCTATAAGAAATATAAGTAGGATAAGAGAAATGATTTCAAAGACACTCAGAAAGATTTCTATGATCTAATACAAAGGGTCGAGAATCAAGGGAAAAACCTGTATTTTTGACATTGTCAAAACAAGTCTTTCAGACTTGAACTTGAATGACCAAACACACTTGCAGAAGATTCATGATGAAACTGCAACCTAACTCCAGACAGAAAGGTGATAGACTCGGGGTGCAGCCTGAGTCCTATTTATTGGACTAGGTCAGTGTAAGAATCAGATTTGCTTGACTATGCATATAAGTTTCGTTTTACTTTTTTCCCCCCAGGAGAGGAAAAATAATTTAAAATTTTCAAAGCAGGTTTTAACTTCAAATCCGGTACAATTCCATTTCCCCACAATTCATTTTTTTCTAGAGATGTGCTGATGTTTTAACAAAGGACTAAAAACAAAAGACCTCTGCCCATACTGTGTGTATATACATCTATAGGCATCGGTTTCACAGCTATTCAAAGCAGTAATATTTTATGTTCTAAATAGCTTTGTGTCTTTGCTCTCCTTTCAGTTACTTTATATTCCAGTCCTGGTACAGAACTCCAGCATGCTATATCTACATTATCCTCCAGTAAAGAAAAAACTCACTAGCACTCAAAGCAGTCAGGTCTGTGTTTTAGTGGTCAGGACATTTTGCTTTATATTAAGTGGAACCTCTAGGGCTTGGTTTGGTTTGGTTTGGTTTTGGCTGAGGCAATTGGGGTTAAGGGACTTGCCCAGGGTCACATGGCCAGGAAGTGTTAAGTGTCTGAGGCTAGAGTAGAACTCAGGTCCTCCTGCCTTCAGGGCTGGGGCTCTATCCACTGAGCCATCTAGCTGCCCCCAAATCTGCAATTCTTTTAAGTCACCCCCAGCCATGCCCTAGTTGTACTCCATGGCCCTGTCACACACATCAGGCTGGAGCATACATTCTAGGGAAATGATCTGCATCTTTAGCTCTCTGGTTCACTAACAGTCTTCAATTCAAATTGAAGAAACTAGCTCTAGTATATTTATTTTCTTTTATTAACTTTCACA
The DNA here is from genome assembly GCF_048593235.1 of Sminthopsis crassicaudata. Classification (NCBI taxonomy): domain Eukaryota; kingdom Metazoa; phylum Chordata; class Mammalia; order Dasyuromorphia; family Dasyuridae; genus Sminthopsis; species Sminthopsis crassicaudata. The sequence goes on along the minus strand of NC_133623.1, from coordinate 48,217,570 downwards.
AACACATTTATAATGAACTTTCAATTAGCTACATGAATTTTTATGACAAGTTTCCAAATCTGAATTAGCTTTCCAGTCAGCAAATTAGTTTGTGGCTCAACGAATTCCCAGACTAAGCAGCAATAATTATGAAAATAAATCCGCTCCCCAAAACAAAAATCATAATGTACTGACATGGCAGGTGCCCATATCCAAAATCGTAAATGTGGATCAAAGCTCACCTTCAACGGCAAGGAAAAGTAGAAATTCACATTAATTATCTATTTTAAATAACCAAGACTGACACCCCCTAATATTAACACATTGAAATCAAATATATGGCAAATGGTTTAACAACAATATAAATCTAATAAATATTTAATTGGGGGTGGGGGAGATTCTATAAGAATGTGCTTTCATGTCTGCAGCTTGCAATTTAAGTTTACATTAAAACTCAAAGACACCTCCACAAGGCCTTGTAAGAAACCAAAATAATATATTCATTTCGTCATATCTGAATTACTTTCAACTTGGTAGAAAAAAAAAACAAACTTTCCAACTCCCAGACCAAAATAATATATTCATTCAGAAATATCTGAATTACTTTCAACTTAGTAGGAAAAAAAAAAAAAAAACACTTTCCAACTCAAAACCGAACTTTAAGTGAGGTCTGGGATATGCTAGTATTCAGTCAAAAGGTCAATGCTAAATTGCACTGGAGGCCTTAAAAAGATCTGCCTACAGTGGTTCTTCCTGGTGCAAAGGAATGGAAAAAGAATGAATTCCAATGGGCTCCACAAAAGATTGTGTTTACATACACAACAGCAAAGGAGCTTGAGGTAGAAAATAAACTAACAGGTTTTTATCAGCAGATATTTTCTATATTTTTGGAACTCAGACCAGATAAAACTTCAAAGAATCAGAAATCTGAAGAGTATCTTATTTGCAATTCAAAAACACTCATTTTCCCCAACAATATTAAACTTCAATAATATTTATTAAATCATTTATACAAATTGTTAAAAAATCCTGACACTCCCAAACTCCAGAAGAGGACTATTTAACAAATAAAAATAGTCAGTGTTCAAACTAGTAATTCTTAATGACGCACACAGTAAATGAGCTATAGTTTCCCCAAATCCAATATAAGTGTTTATGACTTACTCTCAAATTATCTGACTTAGAAAATAAATCTTAAGAATCGATCGATTGAGTGATTCATCCTGAGTCAAATTAGTTTCAAGTGTCCAATGTGTTATCTGAACCTAGATCTGTCCAGAGTAGTATTCTATCCACTATACCCTGCTGTCTCTAAAAGTAATACAAATGAATACTAATAAAAATAATACAAAAATGGGAAAACCTAGTAACAAATTATTTTTCCTTAAGGAAAAGAATAAAAAAATTCTTTCCAAAAAGCAAACTGAACTAGAGATAACTAAAATACTCATTTTCTCAGAAAAAAAGCACAAAAATAAAATTTTAAATAAATTTCACAGCCATGTGTGAACATTCTTAAGAATGTTTGCTTTGTGCTTCTTTTCTCTCAAATTCTCCAGCATCTTCCTGACTACTACACATGATACTTTTAGATGCTGATGGCTGGGAATAATCCTCATTCTCTTGGGAGTCTGATGTCTGTAGTATCTTTTCTTCACTTTCCTCAACACATGAGTCATTGATTTTATTGTTCTTATAATCTGGAACATCAAAGCCCCCTTTTTCCCCTTGTGTGGGATTTTCTAGTGTGACTTTATCCAAAATCTCACCTTTCTCCTCTGGAAGCCAATTTTCTCACAAAGTCCAACATCTGTGGCAATGGGGTGGAAGTGGAGGATTTATTTTGTCACAGGAAGGACACTTCCAATAATTCTGCAAGGAAAGAAGAAGTAGAATCAGTCTCAATGGTTCTTGAACATCTATGAATAACAATGCTAGTTATAACAATGTACTCTGTCTGTTTATTAAGAAATGTTTGTTTTGCCACAGAAACAAGATTTTGCACCCTCACTTTTGGTTGTTGTTCTTTTTCTTTTTGTTTTCTTACTCATTTTCTTTCCCTTTTGATCTCTTTTTTTGTGCAGGAAGAGAATTGTGCAAATATGTTAGGACATATTTGATTGGACATATATTTTGACATGTTTAACATGTACAGGATTGCTTGCCATCTGGGGGAAAGGTGGGGAAAAGGAGGGGAAAGTGTGAGAAGGGAAGCTCTGCAGGAGTCAATGCTGAGAGATTATCCATGGATATGTTTTGAGGGTAAAAAGCTTTTTTAAAAAAAGATTTTGTAGATTATTTTGCAATATCTCAAGTCCTACCCTACCTTTATCTCTTAGCAACTAACTTCTGAAACTGAAATTGTGGTTAACTAGTTTCACCTTTTAGAGATTCTATAGTAAGACATTTTAAATTCTGTTACTTGTAGATCTTTTTTTCATAGGAATTCATCTCTATTTCTGGCAAGATCTCCTAATATCCATCAGCTACCATGTCTTTTTATTGTGAAGTATTCAGATGAATCTCTTAGCACCCATTTCCTCCTTCTTCTCCCTTCCTTTTTTGGTAAAACAGAGATGGAAGCAATTTATAAGAAACTGGTCAAATTCTATTCATAGATAGTTCCTCACCTTAAAAATGGTTTGTGTTAATTGTTACAAATCGATTTTTTTGAAAAGAATCAATGTTCTCATAGAAATACTGCTAGAAACGGAAACTAGGTTTGCAGGCCCAATTCAGAGAAGTCTACTTTATCTAGAATAATTTTAGTATTACTAGGTACCAAACAATGTAAAGATGGAAAAGGCTGAGAGGGTGGCTAGAATTATGTATAGAGATCATCTAATGGACAGCCTAGTTCCATTGCACTGTGGAGGGGAGCCTGAGGTAAAGCTTATCTTTGACATCTTCTTCATGATCCCTGAGCGTTTTTCTCTCATCTCTTGGTAAATCTTCCTGGTGTCCTAATGTGATCCATCTTGGAGTTTCACTCATGTGCCCTCTACTGTTCTTCATGTTCTCAAATTAACTATGATATTTTCACTTGAAGCAAAACTTTTAATCCAACTGTCAAGATGTGTTGGGAAGTAAGCCTGAATTAAAGCAATGTAATGATTCTGAGCCCTGGAAACCTCCTAGAGTAATCCCTGCATTTCTTTCTTTTTTTTCAAAGGCTTGCAAATCGAATGAACCCTAGTTATTTCAGGGACTAAGTGAAGTAGAAACATTCAGAAAGTGAACATTTGCAAAGGTCTCATTTCCAAAATATATAGAGAACTGACCCTAATTTATAAGAAATCAAACCATTCTCCAATTGATAAATGGTCAAAGGATATGAACAGACATTCAAAACCCTTGATCTCAAGGGCAGAGTATAAGAGGCACTTGGAGGCTTATTCTGCCTGAGCCTGATAACAGGGCATTCTAGGTATTGAGTAAACCTCATTGATGAGGAAAAGCCTCCTTGCTCTTGCTGATTATGCTCAAACTTGTGCACTCTCAGTCATATGACCTGGGGACTATAAAGGGGGATGCAAAAGGTGGGAGGGAACTCCAGAAGGGAATTCAAGGGAACTCTGAGGAAGAAAGAACTCCAGAAGGAAGGCTAGAGGGAAGGTTAGGGAACACTATGTAAAGAGTTAGAATAAAGACCTGTTGCCGCATACTTGAGTGACTTGGGTGCTCTGTAGAGGAACCTCTAAAGAGGTAGCTCTCTGATTGAGATAATCAGATCCAGAGACGTCCAAAGACCTGGGGAAGGTAAGAAACCAGTTGACCCCTGCTGAGGTAAGCAGCTGGGAGTTAACAGTAAGGGAAGCCTTGGCCCTCTGTTTTGCTTTCTTAGAAATCACATGATCTGGAAGAATTTTTTTTTGCTAGTTACCTCATCTCTCTTCAGCCCACTATCCCCCCACCCACCATATAAAAAGCTTTGCATCAGGGGGTTTCTTTGGGAGGGTTGGCTAGCACTTGCTTATTTAAGGGAGCTCTCTGCTTCTGTAAGGCAGCCCTGCTCATTCTGGACTTGCCACTTGTCCGAGATTCTAATGAAACTTGCTACCTTCACTTTGAGGAGTCTGCCAGTAGTCAATTTTGGGTTAGGGTCCCCGTACCCCACACATCGTGAAATATAAACATAAATATAACTCTCCCTTACCTCAAGGTTTAATGAGTTACTAGTAGTCCCCAAATTTATCGCTTCTGCTGACAAACTTCTCTAAATTGGCTTAGCTTGGTCCTGCGAGAACACACAGTGACAGTCCTTCACTTGGGCCTAGACTTCTCGGCTTGGTAAGAATCTGCTAGAGCCCAAGTCTCAGTGGAATAACTTTTGAGAAGTCAGGATTATTGTATAATGTTATAACAAGGCATTAGATTAAGACTTTAGTGAAGGCCTCTGCTTACAAGAAACAAGACTAGAAACAAAAGTTTGGGTAAAAGGCTAAGTATACTTTGTAAATATTACCTCACTTGATCCTCACAATAACCCTGCAAGGTAGGTGCTATTATTAGCACCCATTCTATAGTGGCTGAGTCAGGCAGAGAATATGTGACTTGCCCAGGGTCACACAACTAGCGATTCTCCGAGGCTGGAAGTGAACTCGGATCCCCCTAACTCCAGGCCCACCACTCTATTATTCACCTTACCACTTAGCCAGATGGACACACGAGGAACAGAAAAGGGCCTGAACAAAAGCAAAGAGATACAAGACAGCAAGTAACCCAGTTTAGCTGCAGCACTGAGGCCATGAGAGAAAAAAGTGTGACACACAGGTAGAAAAGCCAAGTGGTCAGTACATCTATTCCTATTCAGCACTTTGTGTAGTGGCCAAGAAGAGACTGCTTAGTCATCAAATTGTAGTATATAAATGTAGCATGATAGTATTGCCCTATAAGAAATAGTTAACTTTGTGAATAACTTGGGAAGAACTGCATGAAATGATGCAAAGATACATAGAACCATACACAAGACAACAATGGAAATTAAAAGAACAAGAAAAACCTGAACCTCGATTCCCTGACAGACCAATATGGTTCAGACTGAAGAGAGGCAGGGAATTAGGAAAGGATGATGCAAACAAATGGATAATCTAAAAGCAAAATTCTCTGACCAACAGAGTTCAGAGATTAGGCGAGAGACGTCAAATCCATATCTCGGGGACACACTACACTCCCAAGTACTCCCTAGACCAGATTAAAAAGTAACTGGGAAACGTTACAAAATAAAGAAATGCAGTAAAGCAGATACCAGTAACTAAGTCAATGTGTAGCCCACAGAAATCCTGATGTACAGCTCAGTGACCCATTTTCAGTTTGACATAAAAGGACCACCAAAAACCAAAACTGATTACTCTAAAACATATCATCTACACACAACTAAGCTTGCCTAGAGTCTACAAGGCTTTCTTGCAATATTAAAATGAAATCAAAAAAGTTATAAAATTATTTTCACTGAGTTCTTTTAAAATTATAAAAGTATGTAATATCCAAGTTTCTGTGAGCAGGATGAGATAAAAATACTGATTATGTCCTCCTAGATCATGCACTTCAAAATAGATTAGGGACTTCAAAATATTTATATACAGGACGTTATCTGAAATTTTTCAATCAACTTGACCTCAATATATCAATATTAAGAAGTCAGCTGAACTTTCAATTTTTTTTGTTTTCTAACATTACAATGAAATTAAAATAAATCTTTCCAAGGCATACATTATGATTGTGTTTTTATCATTTCCAAATAGATCTGTGATCTCAATGATTTGGACATGCCTTTTAACAGGAATACACATCACAAATTCATTGAAGTCTCCTCAACTTGCTTGCCCACGCCCTTCCCTAAGTTCACCATGGAGGGCTACCTGCTTTAGAAGCTTCCTGGCACAAGGATTCTAACTGAATCTTGAGTCATCCTCCTACACAGCCTGTACTCCCTAAACTGAAAGTACTCCCTAAACTGACAGTGCTCCCTAAACTAATCTATTTATTTAGTGCTATACCAATCAGAGTCCCAACAAAATATTTTAATGACCTAGAAAAAATAACACAATTCATGTAGAACAAAAAATGGTCGAGAATTTCAAGGGAAGTAATGAAAAAAAAATTTAATGAAGGTCGTCTAGCTATACCTGATTTAAAGCTATATTATAAAGCAACAGTCACCAAAACCATTTGGTATTGGCTAAGAAATAGACTAGTTGATCAGTGGAATAGGTTAAGTTCACAGGGCAAGCTAGTGAATAAAAATAGCATTCTAGTGTTTGATAAACCCAAAGATCCCAAATTTTGGGATAAGAATTCATTATTTGACAAAAACTGCTGGGAAAACTGGAAATTAGTATGGCAGAAACTAGGCATGGACCCACATTTAACACCGCATACTAAGATAAGATCAAAATGGGTCCAAGATTTAGGCATAAAGAACGAAATCATAAATAAATTGGAGGAACATGGGATGGTTTACCTCTCGGACTTGTGGAGGAGGAAGGAGTTTGTGTCCCAGGGAGAACTAGAGACCATTATTGATCACAAAATAGAAAATTTTGATTAAACCAAATTAAAAAGTTTCTGCACAAACAAAACTAATGCAAACAAGATTAGAAAGGAAGTAACAAATTGGGAAAACATTTTTACAGTTAAAGGTTCTGATAAAGGCCTCATCTCCAAAATATACAGAGAATTGACTTTAATTTATAAGAAATCAAGCCATTCTCCAATTGATAAATGGTCAAAGGATATGAACAGACAATTTTCAGATGATGAAATTAAAAGTATTTCCACTCATATGAAAGAGTGTTCCAAATCACTACTGATCAGAGAAATGCAAATTAAGACAACTCTGAGATATCATTTCACACCTGTCAGATTGGCTAAGATGACAGGAACAAATAACGATGAATGTTGGAAGGGCTGTGGGAAAACTGGGACACTGATGCATTGTTGGTGGAGTTGTGAAAGACTCCAACCATTCTGGAGAGCAATCTGGAATTATGCCCCAAAAGTTATCAAAATGTGCATATCCTTTGACCCAGCCATACTACTACTGGGCTTATACCCCAAGGAAATACTAAAGAAGGGAGAGGGACCTGTATGTGCCAAAATGTTTGTGGCAGCCCTTTTCATAGTGGCTAGAAGCTGGAAGATGAATGGATGTCCATCAGTTGGAGAATGGTTGGGTAAATTATAGTATATGAAGGTTATGGAATATTATTGTTCTGTAAGAAATGACCAATAGGAGGAATACAGAGAGCCTTGGAGAGACTTACATCAATTGATGCTAAGTGAAACGAGCAGAACCAGGGGATCATTGTACACTTCAACAATGATACTGTATGAGGATGTATTCTGATGGAAGTGGATATCTTCAACATAGAGAAGAGCTAATCCAATTCTAATTGATCAATGATGGACAGAATCAGATACACCAAGAAAAGGAACACAGGGAAATGAGTGTAAATTGTGAGCATTGTTTTTTTTTGTTTGTTTGTTTGTTTCGTTTTGTTTTGTTTTTCTTCCCAGATTATTTTTACCTTTCGAATAGAATCCTTCCTTTGCAACAACAACAACAACAAAATTCGGTTCTGCACATATATATTATACCTAGGATATACTATACGATATTTAATGTGTATGGGAATGCCTGCCATCTAGGGGAGAGGGTAGAGGAAAGGAGGGGAAAAACTCAGAACACAAGGGAGTACAAAGGATAATGTTGTAAAAAAAAAAAAATTACCTATGCATATGTACTGTCAAAGAAAATGTAATAATTATAAAAATAAATAAATAAATAAATATTTTTTAAAAATGATAATTAGCTCATACTAAAGAAGGGAAAGGGACCCGTATATGCCAAAATGTTTGTGGCAGCCCTTTTTGTAGTGGCTAGAAACTGGAAGATGAACGGATGCCCATCAATTGGAGAATGGTTGGGTAAATTGTGTTATATGAATGTTACGGAATATTATTGTTTTGTAAGAAATGACCAGCAGGATAAATACAGAGACGCTTGGAAAGACTTGCATGATCTAATGCTGAGTGAAATGAGCAGAACCAGGAGATCATTATACACTTCAACAACGATACTGCATGAAGACGTATTCTGATGGAAGTGGCTATCTTCAACAAAGAGAAGATCTACTTCAGTTCCAAATGATCAATCATGGATAGAAGTAGATACAACCAGAGAAGGAACACTGGGAAATGAGTGTAACCTGTTTGCATTTTTTGTTTTTCTTCCCAGGTTATTTTTACCTTCTGAATCCAATTCTTCCTGTGCAACAAGAAATTCGGTTCTGCACACATAGACTGTATCTAGGATATACTGTAATATATTTGACATGTATGTGACTGCCTGCCATCTAGGGGAGGGGGTGGAGCGAAGGAGGGGAAAAATTCAGAACAGAAGGGAGTACAAGGGATAATGTTGTAAAAAATTACCCATGCATATGTACTGTCAAAAAAAGTTATAATTATAAAAATAATTTTAAAAAAAGAACTGATCAATATAAACAATTCTGGACAATTTACTCATGTGAACTAATACAAAATGAGGATATCAGAATTATGAAAGAAAAATGTATGGTAACTATAACAACATAAATAGAAAGAAATGCTTCAGTAGGGAAGAAAGAAAATTTAAAAGAAATAGAATTATTTATATTTACCAAGTTCATATTGAAACAAGTTGTGAAAAAATGTATCTCCTTCCCTGTTTGCAGAAATGGGGAACAATGAGTATATAATATTGCATATTTTGCCAATTAAAGCTGATATGTTGGTTTTGCTAAACTATACTTCCCGGCCCTCTTTTTTTCCCCTCTTTGGATACAAAACATATTCATCTATAAATAAAATTTTGTATATTGTCTCCTCCATGAGAAAATGAACCCCCAGAGGGTTGGGACCAAGTTTTTGCTTTTCTTTGTGTCCTCTGCAATTAACACTAATACCTGGTTAAATAATTACTGAACTGATTACTAAAGGTTTGTTGAGAAACATAATGATGATTGGTTGTAGTGGGAATGATGATTATGATGACAAGGGATAGATCCCTAGGTAGAAGAGGATGATGTAAATGAAACTAATATGAAAATAAATTATATTAAAATAAAATATTTTATATTATTATATAATATGTAAAGATAAACATATTTTAATAATATAAACAATGCATATTAAACATGTGGTTTAAAAAGTGCTTTCTGAAAACATTCTTGTAAATGAAATAATATATTAGAAGAAACATTAACATAATATTTCCAGGAACATTAAAAAAAGATTATTAGAAAAATATCCAGTTTTATAAATAAGTAGAAACTTAGAAAAAGTGTCCATCCAATTCTGTTATGGATCATGTGAAACCTGCTTTAGCAATATACTATTAAAAAAGGCCAATTATGTGTATACTTTTTCCCCTTTTAATTAAGGCATAGGATAAAACATGCAGCAAACTTACTTTAGTGTCTCAAGGGACATCGGTAAATTGTAACTGTGTTCCTGTTCTTGAAGCTTAGAGAATTCTACCAAGCAGGGGGGTGTTGTCTCTTGTCATCTCTGAGTTGAAAAATAGCAGCCAGTTAGTAGAAGTTTCCTCACTATTTTATTTATTTATTTATTTTCATTTTTCCAGATTATCCCCTCCCTCCCTCCACTCCCTCCCCCCGATGACAGGCAATCCCATACATTTTACATGTGTTACAATATAACCTAGACACAATATATGTGTGTAAATACCATTTTCTTGTTGCACATTAATCATTAGCTTCTGAAGGTATAAGTAACCTGGGTAGATAGACAGTAGTGCTAACAATTTACATTCACTTCCCAGTGTTCCTTCTCTGGGTGTAGTTATTTCTGTCCATCATTGATCAACTGGAAGTGAGTTGGATCTTCTTTATGTTGAAGATTTCCACTTCCATCAGAATACATCCTCATACAGTATTGTTGTTGAAGTGCATAGCGATCCTCTGGTTCCGCTCATTTCACTCAGCAACAGTTGATTTAAGTCTCTCCAGGCCTCTCTGTATTCCTCCTGCTGGTCATTTCTTACAGAGCAATAATATTCCATAACCTTCATATACCATAATTTACCCAACCATTCTCCAATTGATGGGCATCCATTCAACTTCCAGTTTCTAGCTACAACAAAAAGAGCTGCCACAAACATTTTGGCACACACAGGTCCCTTTCCGCTCTTTAGTATTTCTTTGGGATATAAGCCCAATAACAGCAATGCTGGGTCAAAGGGTATGCACAGTTTGATAACTTTTGGGACATAGTTCCAAATTGCTCTCCAGAATGGCTGTTTCCTCACTATTTTAAAGCAATATTTAAAGAAAATATTTAGGTTATTCCAAAAACAATGTCAGTGTAAAATCTACCACCAATCATGTATTACAATACCTTTTAGTATAGAAAGATAATGGGTAACATCAACTCACTACTTGTGTTAGGAATCAAAATTTTTTATACTCCCACAATTTAAAATAAACCCTTTTCTCTTTGATCTCTATATAGACCTAACAGTGATATTTCTGGGTCAAATGATAAATGCAGTTTATCTTCATCTTAGCAAGTTGATGCTCTGACTATACTTGCATAACTGGAACAATTCCAACTTCAATAAAAAGTCTTTCCTGATTTAATAAGATAGAACCAAGTTTAGGGTTTTCAGTGTTCCTTGGTGGGGGTTGTGCCCCGCATGTGCCAATTATTTTAATAAGGAGAGTGTTCCTTCTATAAAAGCATGAGGCTTCCATGGAATTTGTGGCCTCTCCTATTCTTTATTCCTACATCATGCTTAAATGATGCCTATGAGGCAAGCGTGGGGGCTGGAAGGATGGGAGTACTATTGACAGTAATGTAATAATCTATATTACAGAAGACCTGTAGGAAGATAAGTACACTGATGCATGCTTGTTAGAACCACAAATCGGTTCAATTCATTTGTAAAATAATTTGGAGTCATGCCAAAAAAAAAAAAAGATACATACTCCTTAATTCAAAACTACCACTTCTAGGTATATGTCTGAAAGAGGTCAAGGCAGCAATAAGATATTCATAAATACCAAAATAGTAACATTTTCCTCTTTTTCTCATAGTCAGTAAGGATTGATTAAGCATCTATTATGTGACTAGCATAAATACCATGCTAAATACTAGATATACAAGGGATATAATGTCCCCTCAAGGAGCTCACAATCTATTGGCAAGAAGAGAAACAACAAACAAACAAACATATATTTAAACTTTATTCAGGAGAAATAGGAATTAATTAATGCAGCAAGCTTCTAAGAATAAGAGATAGGGGGAAGCCTTCCAATACAAGCTATGATTTTAGTTGGAACTTGAAAAAGGCAGGGGAAGAGAGCATCCTAGGCAGCAGAACAGCCAGAAAGATTATCTGGTGTCAATATGTCTTATTTGTGGAACAGCAAAGAGGTCAATAACACTGGATCAGAGTCAGTTGGGGTGCAAGGTGTGATGTGTAAGAAGTTAAAGGGGGATAGGTCATCAAGGGCTCAGAAACCAGAGGATTTGTATTTGGCCCCAGAGGTAACAGGAAGGCAGTGTGAGAGGAAGAGGGATGAGTTCATTCCTGCATTAAGGGCAATCACTTTGAAATCTGGAGGATAAAATAGAATAATAAGAGACCTGAAGCAGGTAGATCTACCAGTAGACACTTAAATAGCAAAGGTGTGAGGTGATAGGGTCGTGCATCAGATGGTGGCAGTGCCAAGTTTGAGAGATGCTGAACATGTGAAATCGATAGGCCTTGGCAAAGATGCGTTAGAGCAGGGAAAGGGAGAGATAATGAGAAGGTGAGGATGATGCCTTTGTGGCAAGCCTGGGGGACTAGGAGAATGGGAGTACCAGTGAAGATAATTGGGAAGGAGTGTGTTTAGGGAGAAAGATAAAATTTCACTTGGAGTTATTTTGAATGAAAACGGCTGAGTTATAATATTTGTTTAGCATATGATCCATGATAAGTAGCTTGCTTTCTCTGTGACTCAGTTTACTCATCTGAGAAATAAAGTAATAATTTATTCTCCCATCTACTTTCCCAGGATGTATAAATGTGTTTGATACTTTTTAACTATTCTGGAATCTTGAAATAGAATTAACAAATTAATGATAATATTACAATCATTACTCTGATAAATAAGTTGACTAAATTATATGTAGGATATGAATTCTTTATATTTACTGAGTTCATATTCAAAGAAGAGATGAAAAAATGTATCTCCTCCCTTATCTGCAGAAATGGGGAACAATAAGTGTAAAATATTGAACATTTTATCAATTAAGGCTGGTATGTTAGTTTTGCTAAACCATTCTTCCCTGCCCTCTTTCTTTTTATCTCCTCTGTAGATACAAAAAATATTCATATACAAATAACCGTACATTGTCTGCTCAAAAAGAAAATGAATCCCTGGAGGGTTGGGACCAAGTTTTTGGTTTTCTTTGTATCCTTTGGACTTAGCACATAGTACCTGGTTAATCAACATTAATTAATTGATTAATAAATGTTTGTTGAGAATAATAATGATGATTAATTGTAATGGTAATGATGATGATGATTACAAGGGACAGATCCCTAGGTAGAAGAAAGTACAACAGTTTCTGTACTTGAGGCAAAGCAGGACACTTTTAAGAAAGACTGTGGTTCCCAAAGAAAGGAGTCAGGCAATTGCGTTGACCTAAAACACCATGCCCAGAAGGCAAAGGGAGGGCGTCCTGTCCACCAGGACTCAGTTATTCGGGGAGTCGAGGGGGACCCAGCCTGAAAGAGAAACGGGCGAGGAAGAAGAGCGAGACCAAGCAGATTCTTGTCAAGGTCTCAGTTTATTGCTCTTGGGGTACAGCCTATATAGCAAAAAGTATGAGAAAGAGAAGCAGGGCTGGGCCTGGGAAAGGAACATGGGAATGGCTGGTTCCATGAACAGGAACATTTTGCAGTTAGGAACATACACAATGTATGTTGGAACATACACAATGTTGGAACATTCTATGGTCGGCTGATTCTTGGAAGGATCATGCCCACCTGTGGTCGGCCTGATTCTCAGAACAATTTGTCTAAGGGTAAGGCCCACTTAGGGGGGAGAGACACCTGGGCCAAAGCCCTTGGCTCCCAACATCTCCCCCTTTTCTCTTTAGAAGCAAAAGATTGTATAACACAAGGGCTGGTGAAAGGCCTGTCTTAGGCTATGTGGCCTGCCTCCATGCTCGGTACCTTAAATAGCCAAAAAGGGCAGGGCCCCTGTCTTAGGCTATGTGGGTTGCCCCTGCCCCCCCTGGGAGCGGACCCACAATAATCCCGTCATTGGGTACCACTGCAGCCATAAAAGGTATGATTATCCAAGTCATGGGGCCATAATATTCCCGTCATTGGCTCTTTCACAGCAATAGCCCACATTATTGCAATTAGGGCCGTGTCCCTCGGAGGTGTCGCCACACCCTTAGGTTCCAGTAAGTACCTCCCCTGGTCTCACAGCCCCAAGAACGACAGTAAAATCGTTTTTGTCCCTGCATTTGGAGTTCAGAGAGCGATCTCTATGGGGGCCGGGGCAAACATAAAAGGGAATAGTCCTCAGCTTACTTCTCCTATCATGGGAACCACAACCTCCAGCTACCTGGCCAATGCCCACAAACAGAGGCCAGGGGTCCCTGTTGGGGGCCTGTTGTTGATTATAATAGTCTTCCAGGTCCCAATTAGGCGGGGCTCCCAGAGCTAATTTACAAAGGTCTGGACAGAGTGTGGGCCACCAGTCCTCATGTGTGATCTTTGATGTGCTCCAAATAGTATCAACTGCCCCACTGATCACCAACCAGCTGTAGCTGAAAACCTGATAGGAAGGAGAGCCATGGACAACATGTTGAGCAATGATCAGGCAGAGGAGGATCTCAGTGGCTGGTGACTTCATGTTGTTTTCTGAAAGAAAGCACAGTTAGAAATCTTCTCAGGGGGATCCCTGGGTGGGTTGTGAAGTTTTATCAGGCGCTCTGGGAGCCATCTGGCATTTTGTGCCTGTGAATCCTAAATGCGGGCATGTCCTTTGCCCCAGGTAAGGACCGGGTCGGGACCTGACATCTGTTGGACAAAGGGTCTCTCCACATAGCCTGTGCATAAGTATTGGCTGTAGATGAAGGCCAGAGGCGGTCAGCGGCAGATTTGCCCTCAATATCATAAGTAAGAAAATTCAACACAAACATTGCATGATTTAAAAGGGTTTTAAAATTACCTGCTTTAGGATATAACATTTCTCCCCCTGATTGTAATTTAGAGAGCACATTTTTTAAAGTTTAATGAGCTCTTTCAACGATTCCTTGACCCTGGGGGTTATAAGGTATGTCAGTAATGTGTTTAATTTCCATTTGAGCACAGAACTGTTTAAAGGTGGAGCTAGTGTAGCCTTAACCATTGTCAGTTTTAAGCATTTTGGGTTTTGGGACAACAGTTAAAGAGGCAAGAACATGACAGATTTTTGGAGGCTTCCCCTGTTTGTAGAGATGCAAAAATGAAGCCACTAAAGGTGTCTATGGAGACATGAATATATTTTAATTTGCCAAAGGATGGGTAGTGGGTGATATCCATTTGCCATAATTCGCCAGGGAATAACCCATGGGGGTTCACTCCCAAGTGAGGTTCAGGCAGGAAAGTTAAGCAGCCCCTGCAATGCCGGACAATCTGCCGTGCCTGTTCGCGAGTGATGGAATATCTCAGTCTGAGAGTATGGGCAATAACAAAAATTGAACATTAAAAATATAACAGTCCAATATAAAGTTCCTTATATGTCTATTCCCCTCAATAGCAGACATTTTACTTATTCGATTTTAGAAATTAATTGCACATTAAGAGTTTTTAAAGATACATTTGGAACTCCGCAAAAATTAAACGGGCTCTCAGGAATTCAAGTGGCCTGGCTTATTCAAATGACCACCAACAAAGAATCTGTATACTGAAAGGCACAAATTTCTGTACTTTATCCAGTTGCTATGCAAATGTCCATTAGATCCGATGATTAATGTTAAAGCTATTTCCCCATTTTTTCAAGTTAAAAGGTGCTGTTAACATCTGTGCAAATCTAAACTTAAAACTTTTTTGAAACCTCTCATCTCTGTAATATTAATACTGAACTATTTCTTCTACTCCAAATAAACAAGTTATATTAATTTTAAAACTCAAAGTGGGAATTTCTTGTGCTCTTCAAAGGAATGACAAATTCTACGGAACCTAATGAAATGGTATGTTTAATTACAATGCTTAAAACCATGATTAAAATTCAAGTACAATAAAAGGTAAGCAAGCTACATTCTTACAGCAATTTGCTACAAAATAAAATCGAAAAGTTCGATTTAAAAGGAACACTTGAAGTAGCAATATGCAAGAGCACAATTTGGTAAGTCATTTTGTTTGACTGGCTTTCAAAAAACTTTACAGGTAATTTTAAAAAATCCCTCATTTGCCAAGCATGCCATAATTAATATGTAAGACACAGGTGCAAATACAAATGGTTATTAACCTGCTTCAAAATAACTGAAAAGTTACTCTGAAAGCAGTGGTTATGTTACAAAATGCCAGTTTATAATGCTGCTAATAGGAACAAAAAAGATATCTGTCTACCATAGAGGACCCCAAGACACAAAAGAGAATACGTATATTGTAACATGGGTTCTAGTAGTAAAACTGCTAAGAAGCTAAAAGGTTTCATTTGTTCAATTGTATGCAGCATTGCTAAACTTTTTCAGGTGGATGATTGATTTTTTGGGGTAAACAAACCTATTTGGCAGCTTTACTACCTGACAATTCAAAAAAAAGTTAGGGTTAACTAGTCTGTTTACCCCAGCCCACCCCAGCATATAAATGACCTCCAAAAAAATTGCATGTGCTTTTAGCATAGTGGTAATTAAAAACAAACTTTTTTCTAAAAAAGACTTAGATTATATCCTAAATTAAGACAAATTAAAATAAAAATCATACTCAATACCTTTACATCAAAACAGCACTTAATTATTATTAATGTGACTGGAAACCAACTTTATAATGAGGTTTACAACATATAAGCAAAGACAAGAGGTTCAGTAATTTGATTAGGTCTCTGGTGAACAGACAATTTTAGAGATCTAAGGGGTGTTAAAAAACCCATATACTGGCTCATCACAGTTTTCTTCCTTGCAATATACTTTAAGGTTTTCATGTAAGCTACTGCTGCAAACATATTGAGAGGCAAGTAAATGTCAATGGTTCCCTGAAAAGAAATGGAGCTAATGGCCCAATCATCATCATCATTCTGAACAAGCCATTGTATTTGGGAAGTAATGTAGGGGGAAACTATATGGTCAGGGTCTCTACCAAAGAGCTTCAAGGCAGCCCCTCTGCCGAGGAGTAGGAGGATAGCAACCAGGTGAGGGTATGTGGGTAGAATTTTGGAGGGGGATGCGGGTAAATGGACCCAAAATAGAGGCTTTTGTTGCCAAAGCAAGCCTGTGGGGGCAAAGGGAGTAGGAAATATAAGGAGCCTAAAAGGTTGATGGGGGCATAATATCCTATGTGCTGTTTGTGGATGGCCACTTCTACTGTAATCAGGGATTTTTGCACCTCAGGGGTGAGTGAGCCAGAGGAGGAGGGATCGGGATCTCCTTTCAAGATATCAAAGAGAGGTTTTAATTCCCCTGTTGTGAGTTTTAAGTAAGGTCTGAGCCAATTGATATCGCCGAGAAGTTTCTGAAAATCATTGAGAGTGTGCAGACAGTCTGTCCGCCATTGAAGTTTTTGGGAAAGGACTTTGTTGGAAAATAGCTCAAAACCTAAGAACAGCTGTGGGGGTTGGGTTTGAATCTTTTTGGGAGAAATCAAGAGGCCCCTGGGCCGGAGGGCAGAGACAAGGAGCTGGCAAATCTGAGAGAGGTGTGGCTCACTGGGTCCTGCTAAGAGAATGTCATCCATGTAGTGGATGATATACACATCAGGATGACACAGCCTGAATGGGTCCATAGTCTGAGCCATGCATTTTTGACAGAGGGTTGGGCTATTAGCCATACCCTGAGGGAGGACCCTCCATTGAAAGTTCGGGGAGGGGCCCACACAATTAACTATGGGAAGGCTAAAAGCAAAGCCTTTGCAATCTTCAGGGTGAAGAGGGATGGAGAAAAAACACATCTTTTAGGTCAATGACAATTTTTAAAAATCCCCTAGGGATAGCCACTGGATAGTGGCAGAGATTGTAGAGAAGGAGTTAGCAACATCTCCAGCTTCATTAATGATCGGCCAAGTGTAATTGAAAACCTGATAAGTCCCACAGGAAGTCCAGGCAGAGTTCCAGCAGAGGTAAAAAGGCCAATTTCAGGTTTTTTGATTTGCTAAGAGGGCCCTTCTTGTAAGGCAGTGAAGGAGGACCGGCGGCTGGACTTGCCTGGAGGAGGATGGTCTTTGTAAGTGAATTTTGCAAGGAAGAAAGTTCAGTGGAGAGCTGAGCAATTTAGCAGATTACCTGATGACAGGGCTTCCTGAGGCAGGGGAGGATAAAGGGATTCTCTTTGAATGACAGTCATCTCAATGATAACAGAGGGGGGCCAAAAGGGAGGAGGCAATTCCACCACTGATAAGAGCTGCTGTTTGTCAGGGTCATTAGATGCCCATTCTACAATATCATGAATCAAGCCCCAGTAAGAGAAGGCAGTTGTGGGAACAGCATTCGGCCCTTCCTTCTGTTATTTATCATTTAGGTCTCTGCCTACTTTCTGCCACTTCTGGGGATGAATCTCTGGTCTGTTCTGGTCAGAACCAAAGGACAAGTTTCAGTTATAAAAAGAAACTACCTAACTAAATCTTTTTTCTTACTCTAACCCCTCTTTCTCTGAGGGATGCTTTAAGGTCCTTTATACAAACCTGCTCTTTAGATAACTTATACCAAATCTTTTTTCTTTACTCTAACTCCTCTTTCCCTGAGGGATGCTTTAAGGTCCTTTATAAAAACCTGCACTTTAATTAACTTAGTAACCATTTCTTATAAGACAGATGATTCAAAACTTACCAAGGACTGGAACTCTCATGAGACGTGAAAGTGGTCCTTCCAATGGGGGTCGCGACGACTTCTCTGAAAGGGGGTCCGTCTGGCAAGGGTCCGTACCTCGAGCCCCGCGTTGGGTGCCACCTGTCCGTCCACTGGGACTCAGTTATTCGGGGAGTCGAGGGGGACCCAGCCTAAAATAGAAACGAGCGAGAAAGAAGAGCGAGACCAAGCAGATTCTTGTCAAGGTCTCAGTTTATTGCTCTTGGGGTACAGCCTATATAGCAAAAAGTATGAGAAAGAGAAGTAGGGTTGGGCCTGGGAAAGGAACATGGGAATGGCTGGTTCAATGAACTGGAACATTTTGCAGTTAGGATACACAATGTTGGAACATACACAATGTTGGAACATTCTATGGTCAGCTGATTCTTGGAAGGATCATGCCCACCTGTGGTCGCCATGATTCTCAGAACAATTTGTCTAAGGGTAAGGCCCACTTAAGGGGGAGAGACACCTGGGCCGAAGCCCTTGGCTCCCAACAGGATGGCCTCAGAACTCAGGAGTCTGGGAAATGCATGCTGGGCTTTTCTATGCAGAAGTAGGGAAGGGAGGGACTCTCCTGGAGCTTTTGGCCTTCCTCTTGGTTGTCAAGAAGCCTTAGAATTAAAGCCCCCCATAGTAAGTTATCAATGGCATAATAATAGAATCTTTTCCTCTTGATTTGGAGAAGATCTGAATCTACAAATTCTTTTGAGACAATCTGTGATACCACCCAAGATTTCAATATACTTTGGGGATTCAAATATCTGACCTAAACCTGTATTATATAGCAGCAGTCACCAAAACCATTTGGTATTGGCTAAGAAAAAAAACGGTAGATCAGTGGAACAGATTAGATACAAAGGACAAAAAAGGGTACATCTATAGCAATCTAATCTTTGACAAACCCAAAGATACCAACATTAGGGATAAAAATTCATTATTCGGAAAAAAACTGTTGGGAAAACTGGAAATTAGTATGGCAGAAATTAGATATGGATCAACACTTAACACCATATACCAAGATAAGATCAAAATGGGTCCATGATTTAGGCATAAAGAGGGAGATAATAAATAGATTAGAGGAACAGAGAATAGTCTACCTCTCAGACCTGTGGAGGAGGAAGGAATTCATGACCAGAGGAGAACTAGAGATCATATTGATCACAAAATAGAAGATTTTGATTACATCAAACTAAAAAGTTTCTGTACAAGCAATACTAATGCAAACAAGATTAGAAGGGAAGTAACAAATTGGGAAAATATTTTTAAAAGGAAAGGTTCTGACAAAGGTCTCATTTCCAAAATATATAGAGAACTGACCCTGATTTATAGGAAACCAAACCATTCTCCAATTGATAAATGGTCAAGGGATATGAACAGACAATTCTCAGATGATGAAAGTGAAACTATTTCCACTCATATAAGTGTTCCAAATCACTACCGATCAGAGAAATGCAAATTAAGACAACTCTGAGATACTACTACACACCTGTCAGATTGGCTAAGATGACAGGAACAAATAATGATGAATGTTGGAGGGGATGTGGGAAAACTGGGACACCGATGCATTGTTGGTGGAGTTGTGAAAGCATCCACCCATTCTGGAGAGCAATTTGGAACTATGCCCAAAAAGTTATCAAACTGTGCATACCCTTTGACCCAGCATTGCTGTTATTGGGATTATATCCCAAAGAAATACTAAAGAGGGGAAAGGGACCTGTATGTGCCAAAATGTTTGTGGCAGCTCTTTTTGTTGTAGCTAGAAACTAGAAGTTGAATGGATGCCCATCAATTGGAGAATGGTTGGGTAAATTGTGGTATATGAAGATTATGGAATATTATTGCTCTGTAAGAAATGACCAGCAGGAGGAATACAGAGAGGCTTGGAGAGACTTACATCAACTGATGCTGAGTGAAACGAGCAGAACCAGAAGATCACTGTACACTTCAACAACAATACTGTATGAGGATGTATTCTGATGGAAGTGGAAATCTTCAACATAAAGAAGATCCAACTCACTTCCAGTTGATCAATGATGGACAGAAATTACTACACCCAGAGAAGAAACACTGGGAAGTGAATGTAAATTGTTAGCACTACTGTCTATCTACCAAGGTTACTTATACCTTCAGAATCTAATACTTAATGTGCAACAAGAAAATGGTATTTACACACATATGTTGTATCTAGGTTATATTGTAACACATGTGAAATGTATGGGATTACCTGTCATGGGGGGAGGGAGTGGAGGGAGGGAGGGGATAATTTGGAAAAAATGAATAAAAAAAAATGTTAGTTCTAGGACTAAAAAAAAAAACAAAACAAACAAATTTTACTGAAAAGAAATGAAGCCATTTGCTGGGGAAAAAAAAAAAAAAAAAAAAAGAAAGACTGTGGTTCCTAAAGAAAGGAGTCAGGCAATTGGGTTGACCTAAAACACCATGCCCAGAAGGCAAAAGGAGGGCCTCAGAACTCAGGAGTCTGGGAAATGCATGCTGGGCTTTTCTGTGCAGAGGTAGGGAAGGCAGGGACTCTCCTGGAGCTTCTGGCCTTCCTCTTAGTTGTCAAGGAGCCTTAGAATTAAAGCCCCCCATAGTAAGTTATCAATGGCATAATAATAGAATCTTTTCCTGTTGATTTGGAGAAGATCTAAATCTACAAATTCTTTTGAGACAATCTGTGATACCAGCCCAAGATTTCAATATACTTTGGGGATTCAAATGTCTTCTCCCCAACATTTGGTGTCCTGGGAAAGATAGTCCTAAAACTCCAATATATATGGGGTTCAGTGTTTCTACACTCCCACACCCCATTTTCATGACAAAAATTAATTTATACATTTCATCCTCTATCAATTAACCTACAAGATCTTGACAAAACAATAACAGAAATGAACCAGAATAACAGAATAAAAGTAGGTCTATAATAAGGAAAATAATGACAGAAAAGTATGAATGGAATAGTACCTTCAAAGTTCAAATTATTATAAAGCTTTAAAGGTCAAAATGATTTCATGATGGTGAAAAAGTAATAAATAATAGAATTTATATTGCATTTTAAGGTTTGTAAAGCTATTTTATCAATATTATTGCATCAAAAAGCAATTAATATCATCTTCTTTTTACAAATGAGGAAATTTAAGGAAGGTAGAGCTTAAGTAACTTATCTAGAGGCACAAAATCAACTAGTATGTGAGAAAAGATTTTTAACTTGTTTTCCTAACTGTAAGTCTACAGTATGCTCATTTCTTTTTCCTGTTTTTTTTTCTCCCATGGTTTTTCCCTTTTGTTCTGATTTTTCTCTCCCAACATGATTCATGAAGCGATTTGTGTTAAAAATAAATTTTTAAGCTTTACCTAAAAATAAAATAACAGTAAGCTGTTTAGCTGATGAAATTCACCGTTAATTCAATTTCTATTAATCATCTTTGTTGTTCTGAAGTATCTTTACATTATTTCTAAATTTATTCTTGGATTATCTAGCCAGAAATTAGTATATAGCTATATCTCTTTAAGTTGGAAATCACAAAATGTGGGTACATCATTGAAAGGATAAAATAGTTAGAGTCTCAAATTAAAACAAATTGGAATTATTTAAATATACATGTACATGCACATTATTCATGTACACTGTAACATTTAAAATAAAATGTTTTAATTTTAGTATCTTTCTATTGTCCTCCATCTCAACAGATTTTGGCTTTTACTAAAGTTAATACATTTTTCAAATATCAGATGTTTGCATACTATATATAACAAGAGGCAGAATGTGTGCATTTCCAAGTTGCATAAATTAATATAAGGGCAAAAAAGCTTGCTTTGAAACTTTATGAAAGCATATGATATTTACCTGACCATAGATGAAGTCCATGGAATCTGTAGGAGAACAAATCATCTCCAACACATTTTCCACCCCATTCTTCACCACCCCCAGGATAGGGCGAATAACCTGTTGAAGCCCAACCTACTCCAAGATGCATTGCTTCAGCTGTCACAAAAGGTTCTGTGTGGTCTACCGTGAGTTCATAGTACCATTTCCTCTACTGAGCTGACCCTTCACTGATGCCAAGGAAAATATTGGGCTGCATGCTTTCAAGAGAAAAAAAAATACCAGTTGAAAAAAAATCTAAATATCTATTATCACTTTTATTTTATATTACTTTTCTTGAATTATACTCTTCTGAGAAAAAATAAATCAAAGCCATATCATTTAATTTAACATTTGCTGACTTAATAAGAAGTATATTCAGTCTTGACCATGAACATAATTCAATAAACAAAATGTTTGAGGTTCTGGTTAAATTATGCTTACGCTTCTGATTAAGTAACAAATCAAGAGTTTAATGTTGTTGGGATTTTTTTTTTTATCTTTAGTACCTTTCTATGATATTTGCAGGAGTATGGAAGTAATGCCTTTATTTTAAAAATTAACCCTCTGGGCAAAAATATATGCAAGACATTTTTCAGTTTAATCTGCATTACTAATATTTCCTCCATTGTTTCTTTAAGCCTAATCAGGAAAAATAAATCCTTGATTTGTAGTGTCTGGTGATTTCTGAGGCTTTAATACTCATACCAAATTTAACAACTGGCTCTCAAGAGCAAGTTAAAATTGATTCTAGAATATCTCTGCCTATTTTGCATCATATATTTGAGTTCATATGTTAGGAAACAACATAAATTAGTTCATGAAGGATAATCTTTTTAATTAAAAACCATAAATCTAAACCAAAATTCTTTGAATGGAAGGAAAACATCAAATTTCTACTATAATAAGTTTTCTATTACTTCTGGATAACATATACAGTTAAGTAAATATGTTTTCAAAATAAGCTAGAGTTGAAGATTATTACAACAGAAAAGACAACTGTTTCTTGTTTCATTCTCTCACAAAAATGAACACTATGAAACCCAAGTTCCTTGAGGACAGGCCTGTTTGCTTTTTAATTATTATCCACCGCACTAAGTGATGTATCTGGCATATGCTATGCTATTGATAATTGAGGTTGGCATATTGAAATGTAATCATATTTTCAATATCTTCTAGGAACACACTGAATCATCTCATTTTACTTGCTTCTTTGAACACAGAAAATTGTAACATATTTACTTTCCTTGACCATCAACTTATTCCATCAAACTTCAGGATTATTTAGCTATTCAGATGACCTATGATAAAGATAAGCCTCTGACTCAGTTTTAAGCTGGTATCATATACCTTTTTTCTCAATTTGTCCATTGTATAACAGTGGTAGTCAGGAAATACAATTGCCTCTGAAGAATTAAAAATAAGTATCACACAGAAGACAATGGACAGGTGCACAATGATTATGAAAGTACATGAAGGCTGCTAGGTTCAATCAGTGCATCACTTCAAAGATTAGGAGTAAAAGATAACATAAGGAATTTTATGATACAAAGAAAAAAGTGCTAGTTACATAGAAAGAAGAAGTGATAAACAAATGAATACTGACTTTTTTTTTATTAAAGATAATGATAACAATGAGACAACACCAAAATTTTTGAGATTTAGTCAAAATAATACTCAGAAGAACACCTATATGTGTAAATGGTTATATCAATAAAAGAGAGAAAAAGGAAGAGCAACATATTGTGTATCTCACTAAAAAACAAACTCACACCTTTATAAATAAATACCAAAAAAAAATCATGGTAATAAAGTTTATAACAAAATATCAAGATATCGAAAGAAAATAGGAGCTGGGTTTTTTTTGATTGGGGATAGATAAGCCATTGGGTAATTTGATTTTAAAAATAGTAAAGCAAATCAAACTACTAGTATCAAAATTGAAAGGGGTGAATGTAAAACCAAATGGACATAAAATTAAGGTAATTATTACCCATTTTGCCCAATTATTTGCCAAAAAAATTAATCATATAAATGATATGGATTAGTATTTACAAAAATATAAAGTAACAAAAGAGAATTAATAAAAGAGGAAAAATAATATATAAAAGAAATAAGATGGGGGCTGCCCAGAAGATTGCCCTTGAATATTTAATGAGTATTGGCTAGGGAATCACATGAGGGACTTTTTGTCAAACAGAGCTTTTGCTTGTGCATGTTAGGCCAATTCGAATATAATTCATGAATTAACTGAAATAGATAAATATTTCCAAGAATATAAAGTGTCCAGATTAACCAAAAAAGGAAATAAAATATTTAAATAATCCTACTTTAAAAAATGAAGTAATGCATAAATGACCTCCTTATCCAAAAAACCCAGCACCACTTGTATTTACAAGGGAATTATACCAAATACTTAAAGAATATTAATTTCAATATTACATAAACTATTTGGAAAAAAACAACAGATAAAGAAGTTCTGTTGAAATTACTTTAAGACACAATATGGCCTTGATACCTGTTTCAAGGAGAGTAAAAACACAGAGGGGAAACTATACATGAATTTCCTCAATATATATTGATGCAAAAATTTTAATGAAATTTAAGCAAGGAGACTGCTAATAGCATTGTAAAAATCATATGCTATGAAGAAATGGCATTTATATCAGGAATACTGGACTGGTTAATATTAGGAAAACTAAGCAAATGTATCATGTAACAATAAAATCAGCAAAAATGATATTATTTCAACAGATACAGAAAAGAATTTTGACAAAATGCAATACTTGATGAGGAGTAAATGATGAGGAGTAAACTAAGGTCTAAAACCGAGATGGGTCAGTTCCTTTTCTCTCTCTCCTTCCTTCCCCAAAGTAACCCAGGGTGGGTTCAGCAGCATAGGAATTTGCTACTTAATGCTGTAGGGAAACATAGTCTTTATTGTTTAGAATGGAAACACCGGAGAGCCTGTGGGCAAAATGGCTTCATAGTACAAGGCCAATTTTGCAAAGGGTAGATTTTTGAGTTCTCTCTTTTATACAAGAGCACAATCATTCAGATGCAGTGATGTAAGGAGGTTCCTGAGAGTGATGCAAATAAGCTAAGGATTCTCTTGTTATCTTTTGGGGACAGACAGAAGTCTCTTCCCAAAAAGGAATTTCCTGATGCCATTTGGTCTATCTGAGTAGATTAGAATGGGGGTTGTAAAACCCTGGCCAGCTCAGATAGCCCAAACTAGTTTGACCAGATCTTGGATCAAAGGTCCAAGTGCCAAAAGAAGTTGGAGATCAAACAAGGAATACCAAAGGGCTACCGCCCTCAACAATACTGATTTTTATTAAAAAAAAAAAAAACACTAGAAAGCACAAGAATAAATGGTGCTTTTACTTAGAAGAATAAGGAAAATTGATTTAAACAAAGAGCTACCATTGTCTTTAATGGGGATATACCAGAAGACTTTCGAATAAAGTCAAGGATGAAGCAAGAATGTCTATAATCCCCATTAATATTCAATATTGTACTAGAAATGCTTGGTATAGCAATAAGACAAGAAGAAGAAATTGAAGGAATAAGGATAAGGAATGAGAAAAGAATATTTTTATCAGAAGGTATGATGGTTTACTAGCATGTCAACTAAAGGAGTAATAAAAATAATTAAACACTTCAATAAAGCTGAAGGATATAAATCTTCCATATAAATCTTCAGCCTTTCTATTTGTTACTAATAAAACCTTGCAGAAGGGATAGAAAGAGAAATTAAATTTAAAATAACTACAAAGATTATGAAATACATGGGAGTCTACTCATCAGAACTCACAGCAACTACATGAACAAAATTGAAATAGACTCTTCATATAAATGGAGCTCTATATAAT
Organism: Sminthopsis crassicaudata; assembly: GCF_048593235.1. Classification (NCBI taxonomy): domain Eukaryota; kingdom Metazoa; phylum Chordata; class Mammalia; order Dasyuromorphia; family Dasyuridae; genus Sminthopsis; species Sminthopsis crassicaudata. Next base: position 48,191,798 of record NC_133623.1, on the reverse strand, counting down.
TGGAGTAATGCTAATTGCCTATAGGTAGGTCAAGTTAATATAATAAAAATGACAATATTACCTAAATTGATTTAGTAATTCAGTGTAATGCTAATCAAACTACCAAAGAATGACTTTATAAAGAGATAAAACGTAGTAAAATGCACCTAGAGAAATAAAAGGTTAAGAATATCAAAAGAATTAATAAAAAAAAAAAAGAAATGAAAGGTGACCTAACAGTATCAGATATCAAACTCTACTGCAAAACTATAATCCTCCAAACAATTTGGGATAGGATAAGGAATAGGGAAGTTGATCACTGGAATAGATTAGATACATAATATTAAGAAGGAAATGAACACAGTTTTTGATAAATCTAAGCATCCCAGCATTTAGGGCAAGAACTCACGATTTCATTAAAACTGATGAGAAACTTTAAAAGTAGCCTAGTAGAAATTACATATACATCAACTTCTCACACTGTAAAACAAGTTACGTTCAAATTGTGGTCATGATTTAGACATAAAGGGTGATATTCTAAGTTAATCGTTTGATAATGGAAAAATTACTTTTCAGATCTAAGGATATGGAAAGAGTTTATAACCAAAACCCACAAATAAAGGCAAAGTGAAATGGATAATTTGAGGCAAAATGGAAAATTTAAACGTTTTTGTACAAATAATACCAACGTATCTAAAATTACAAGAAAAGCAGGAAACTGGGAGAGGTCTGGAGGGAGGAAGAGAGATGGGAATCTTTGTAACAAACCACACAACCCAAGAGATTTAACAAGAGAATTTCCTTCCCTCTTCTCTAGTTACAGTTGAATATAACCTCGTACTGAGATGCCTTTGAGCAAAAGAATTCCTTTAATAAATGATGGTAACTATCTTTATATATAATTGGAAAAGTAAAATAGTATTGAAGTTGAAAAACAACAGCAGCAACAGCAACAGAAACAAGTTGCCTGAGATGAGAGGCAATTTGTGTTGATAACACACCTGGCATGTGTCAGAGGCCCAATGTGAACCCAGGTCTTCCTGAATCTTATGGTTTTTATTTCAGGGAACAATTACTATTTGATTCCCCATATTCGATCCAGTCTATTGTCTAATTATTTCTCCTCTGGACCCAGTTCAGCATCCATCTAGAATATCTAAATTATTTATATTGATACAGTAGTTCAATCAAATAACATATTAAAAGAAAAAAAATGGACTTTTTCGTGCCCTTACTGTTTTAATGGATTTTTTATGCTGAAATCTTGAGAGCTATTGTTGATCTCATTTAGGAGACCCCATGGCATTCTAAATTCTGACACAATCAGAACAATGTTATCCACAAACAGAAGCATATGGGGTACTGTACCACTTACAGAGTGACAGGTATTTGTACTTTCTCTGGGTGTAAGGAAGGTTAAATGTGTCTCAGCTCTGTCTTTTATATAACTTTCTGCTGAGAACAGGAGAACGTGCTTTAAGTTATCAATGTGAAAAACACAAGAAAACACCAAGAAGTTGGAAGGCCATCCTGTCTTGTGTATTAATCAGTGAGTATCCTTTATTGCAGGCCAGTGTTTACCCTGGAAACCTGGCCAGTTCCTTGAGTAAAAACAGTCCTGCTAAAGGAATGAACAAATAGTCTTCTTGGGGGGGTCTCATGGGATGGAGCATCCTGTACCTGGGATGTTGCTACATTTCAAGAGTCACATAACAAATGAGAGTCCTTAGTGCAGTGCCTTCTTTGTTCTCAGCTGAGAAAAGCCTTTTAGTGGAAAGGGACTTTGAGAATTTAGCTAGCAAGTAATAGACAACTTGCCTGCCAATGCCTGTCACTTGCCACTATGAATAGCTGTGACCATGAATTCTCTCAGCAGGGGAATTCCGGTGTTTTCCTCAGAGGCGCCATGATGTATGTTGTATGTCGTTATAGTGGCCACTGGGTTTATTAGTTGTATATTAATTACTTTTGTGCTATGAGTTTCCTTTTTTATTTTCCTGTCTTATTTAAATGAATGTTCTAAGCAGTAATAAACTTGTGCCTACCCTCTTCAACCTGCCTGTTGAAATGGGAATTCCAAACCTAGATTAATCTTACACTGAAACATTCAATTGGAGGCTAAGCATGACTATCCTTAGCAGTCATTCCAATCAAGCACACAGAAACTTGAGGTGAGCCTGCTTTCAGATATACAGAAAGAAAGGACACTCCCCTCCTGACTCCCGAACAGGGGCAGATATTATCTATGTCTTGTCGGACTTGAGGACTAAAAGGTTCATGTCTTAGGATACTTAAGTTTTTAAACTGATTGTGGACATGGAGCTCTGTGGATATACTCAAGAGACTAAAATATATCTTTAATGAATTTTCCATCTCTAAATCCCATGATCCCATATTACTCTCAAATTTTATTCTTGACCTCCATGCTAACATTACTGAATTTAAGTACACTAATCACATCTTTTCCTTTGACAGAAAAGATTTTTAATACCGTTCTAGTTATGTGTTTTATAATTAAAGGACAATTCCATAAAGCTAACAATGCAACATGAGAGAGACGTGCCATTGTGTCTAAGTTGAAATTTAAGTATTTTGAGGACTATGGAGTTTTACATCTTTCTAAGAGAAGTCAACTTTTCTGGTTCTACATCTGGCAATTCTAATATTAAAAAGAATTTGTCTAACTACGGCTTCTAAAGATCACTTTATTAGATTTTGTGTTAGTACCTTTGACCCCCATAGTAAAGCCCTTTCTTTTTCCAGTCATTATGCAGGGGAAGGGGCATGTTGTTTTATTTCTGAGCCTGGGTGGAAGAGCAAGGAGTCCTATTTAAGTTGTGACCTCACTGCCTCCAACCTGGATCTGATGCTGCTCCTGACCCTTCCTGGGAGCTCATCAGATCCAGGTTGGAGGCAGTGAGGCTGTTGAGACACCAGAATATTTGAATTCATTGAATCCATCAGATTCATTTCTCCTGGTACCAATGAAATGTACTACCACTACCACATATGACTGTAAAGCAATTTAAAAATAATTTACTATATAGTAAACATTAATACAACCAATTCAGTCCATCAACAAATATCTATTAAGCACCAAGCACTTATGGGGACATAGATAACAGAACTACTGCTCTCAAGAAATGTAGATTCCATCAATTGACCTTGTTTAGCACCAATTTACATTTTAAATAAATTAATAATTAGTTAATTAAATTGACAAAACTTTTCAACCATTTTCTGTCTCTAAAAGCGAAAACAAAGCAAAAAAACAAACTAAAAAATCTCCTGGTTCATATTTTTTTATTTTGCATTTCATAATTCCTTTTAGATTACTTAGCTTACATACTTCCTACATTCCTTTAGCTTACATACTTAGTTTTTTAATTGCAATATGGTGCTCCATTGACTGTCTGTGGGACATTTAGATTGTTTAGACCAGTTTTGTGGACTAAAAAAAATTGACAATTGTACTTTTTGATAGCTTTAAACAAAACTTTCAAGGTTCATATTTTCAAAACAATGGGTAAGAAGCACAATTGTTTTAAAACTATTATACCATATTGTCAGATTGCTCTTCAAAAATTCTATACATATTTCCAGAATTAAGATGGTGCATGAGAAAAATCAGATCAAAATGGAAAAAAATACAAATATATTCATTTTTAAAATATTTCCATATAAATCATGTTTGGAGTAAAAAATCAGAATGAAAGGGAAAAAGCAAGAGAAGGAAAAAGAAAAAAAGTGAACATAGTGATGTGATCTATTATGTGGGGTTTATAAAAGAATGTATTATTTGACATCTAAGGCAGGACTAGGAAGAAGGGAGGGAAAAATCTGGAAGACAAGGTGAATTTTTACAAGGGCGAATTTTGAAAATTATTATTTTAAATAAATGAATAATTAGTTAATTAAATTAACAATAACTTTTCAACCATTTTCTCTCTCTAAAAGGGAGAACAAAGTCAAAAAAGCAAAGTCAAAAGTCTACTGGTTCATATTTTTTTATTTTGCATTTCATAATTCCTTTTAGATTACTTACCTTACATACTTTTTACATTCCTTTAGCTTACATACTCAGTTTTTTAATTGCAATATGGTGCTCCATTGATTGTCTGTGGGACATTTAGAATGTTTAGACCAGTTTTGTGGGAACTCAAGGGAACTCTGGGGAAGAAAGAACTCCAGAAGGAAGGCTAGAGGGAATGTTAGGGAACATTATGTAAAGAGTTAGAATAAAGACCTGTTGCTGCATACTTGAGTGACTTGGGTGCTCAGTAGAGGAACCTCTAAAGAGGTAGCTCTCTGATTGAGATAATCAGATCCTGAGGCGTCCAAAACCTGGGGAAGGTAAGAAACCAGTTGACCCCTGCTGAGGTAAGCAGCTGGGAGTTAACAGTAAGGGAAGCCTTAGCCCTCTGTTTTGCTTTCTTAGAAATCACATGATCTGGAAGAAATTTGTTTGGTAGTTACCTCATCCCTCTTCAGCCCACTATCCCCCCACCCACCATATAAAAAGCTTTGCATCAAGTGGTTTCTTTTGGAGGGTTGGGTAGCCCTCGCTTATTTTAGGGAGCTCTCTGCTTCTGTAAGGCAGCCCTGCTCATTCTGGACTTGCCACTTGTCCGAGATTCTAATAAAACTTGCTACCTTCACTTTGAGGAGTCTGCCAGTAGTCAATTTTGGGTTAGGGTCTCCGTACCCCACACATCGTGAAATATAAACATGAATATAACTCTCCCTTACCTCAAGGTTTAATGAGTTACTAGTAGTCCCCAAATTTATCGCTTCTGCTGACAAACTTCTCTAAATTGGCTTAGCTTGGTCCTGAAAGAACACACACTGACAGTCCTTCACTTGGGCCTAGACTTCTCGCCTTTGTAAGAATCTGCTAGAGCCCAAGTCTCAGTGGAATAACTTTTGAGAAGTCAGGATAATTGTATAATGTTATAACAAGGCATTAGATTAAGACTTTAGTGAAGGCCTCTGCTTACAAGAAACAAGACTAGAAAAAAAAGTTTGGGTAAAAGGCTAAGTATACTTTGTAAATATTACCTCACTTGATCCTCACAATAACCCTGCAAGGTAGGTGCTATTATTAGCGCCCATTCTATAGTGGCTGCTTCACTCAGAGAATATGTGACTTGCCCAGGGTCACACAACTAGAGATTGTCAGAGGCTGGAAGTGAACTCGGATCCCCCTAACTCCAGGCCCACCACTCTATTATTCACCTTACCACTTAGCCAGATGGACACACTAGGAGCAGAAAAGGGCCTGAACAAAAGCAAAGAGATACAGGACAGCAAGTAATCCAGTTTAGCTGGAGCACTGAGGCCATGAGAGAAAAAAGTGTGACACACTGGTAGAAAAGCCAAGTGGTCAATACATCTATTCCTATTCAGCATCATCTAAACAAAACTAAGCTTGCCTAGAGTCTATAATGCTTTCTTGCAATATTAAAATAAAATCAAAAAAAGTTATAAAATTATTTTCACTAAGTTCTTTTAAAATTATAAAATATGTAATATACAAGTTTCTGTGAGCAGGATGAGATAAAAATATGATTGTCCTTCCTAGATTATGTACTTCATAATAGATTAGGGATTTCAAGATATTTATATACAGGACATTATCTGAAACTTTTCAATCAACTTGACCTCAATATATCAACATTAAGAAGTCAGCTGAACTTTCAATTTTTTTGTTTTCCAACATTACAATGAAATTAAAATAAATCTTCCTAAGTCATACATTATGATTGGGTTTTTATCATTTCCAAATAGATCTGTGATCTCAATGATTTGGACATGCCTTTTAACAGGAATACACATCACATATTCATTGAGGTCTCCTCAACTTGCTTGCCCTCCCCCTTCTCTAAGTTCACCATGGAGGTCTACCTGCTTTAGAAGCTTCCTGGCACAAGGATTCTAACTGAATCTTGAGTCATCCTCCTACACAGCCTTGTCCTCCCCAGAGCGATCTAGTCACCCAAGGAAGCACAGATCTCTCTACAGTGTATATCATCTCTTCTCATATTTAGCATGACAAAATTTACTTTCCTACTAATTTATTCTTATAAGTGAAAACTAACTGGCAATATTAACCAAGTAAGAAGTTAGAATCATATAGTTTAACGAACACAATCTTTCTGCACATCAGTTAATGAATGAAGATGCAATCGTACAAGTACATAATATAAAAATAAACATTTAAGAAAAAATTTTAACTGTGCTCCAATAAACCAACACATATATAGCAAGAAAAGACAGCTTTAAGTCATTAATATGTATTGTAATGTTAAAAATTAAGCACATTATACAAATTTCTTACCTCTTAAAAAAGAGTAGAAACATTTTTCTAATTCTAAGTCTAAATTCATACCTCATCTCCAATTTTGGGGGGACTATCACAGAAAATGAAAAGTTTATACTTAGGGCTAAAGGGTATTTTAGGTTCTTCATCAGATGAGTCGGTGTCATTTTCTTCTGCCTGCTGTATCTGGCATATCTAAAATAAGGTCCATTGATTTTGCTAGCTATTTCCAAAACTTTCAGGAATCAGGAAAGACTAATGTTCATCAGCATTATGTGTCTTGTACAAGAGATTTCAAGATAGTTTTTTTTATACTCTGAGCCACAGATCTACTAAATTTGTTAAGCAAGACAAGTGTGACAAAGATCCTATGGTGGAAGGTCCCATACTTTGATGTAAAGAACAATAGATTTAGGATTCCAAAAATTTGGATTTGAATCTTACTTCAGTCTTAATATCTGAATGACTTAACGACTTAGATTTCAGTCTCCCCATCTGTAATATGAGGTCTACTAAAATATTTCTAAAGTGCTTCCTACTTGTAACTTCTGTCAACTATGAAAACACAAGTAACATCTTACTAAAGAGATCAATGGAAATTGCATGACAATTGAACCACAACTTCCTATGGATTTTGAATCTTCACACAGAAAAATGCAAGGATCACAATGAAAGAAAATACTTTATGAAGTAATCAGCCTCTACCTGATACTCTATATCCCAGAAAAGGTAGAGGTAGAAGGGGTTTTCAACACATCACTTCTTTGGTCCAACATCCAGATATGATTGGAGAGACTCCAGGAGCTCCATTATACTAATATGAACATACATCTAGTCTTTCCAATGGCACCAGTAATTACACATCCAGGGCCATCTCCAGTCCTCCTGATCTATACAGGACCATTGGACCCAGAGGGCTCTGGACGGGAAAGGGCAGGAGGTGACCGTCCCCTCCCCCCTTACTTAAATCCAATTCGCTTGCAGGTCATGATATCCTATCTCTGCTGTCATGGTCCTCTTTGAAAATGAAGGACAAACAATAACCACCAAGTCTGTAGAGAGAGCTCCAGTCCCAAGTACAGTGGGTTAGGACAGCCACATTAGTAGCCAACATATCTGATGCTGTATTTCTCTAGCATGGAGAATTCCGACCAATAAAGTCACCATCCCTCCTCCCTCAAATTGTTTTCCTCTTTTCCCCATGCCCTTTTTAATCACTAGGATTTGTCTGTTATGCAGCTAAATTAAAATTCATTTCCAATTTTTCAATGACAAAAATGGTTCCAGCTTAAATGCATGACAGGGAAAGAATACCACTATGTTCTAATCTGATAATTTATCTGGAGAGTAGAGATGAAGTTGGGCAGCAGAACATTTACTATTATTTCCCCGAGTTCTCCAAGAAAAAGCTGAAATTAAGAAATCTTAAATCACAGAAGTGCTTCTCTAGAGACTACTCTGTATATCTGCCTCACAGGTGTGATTGCTTCTTAAGGTGAATAAACAGTAACCAAACTCAAACCAAGATGAGTTTATTGTATATCTCCACAGCTAGCACCCACTTGAACAGATAAGCATTAAATACAGACCTACCTTACCTAAGAATAAAAAAAAAAAATCATTAACACATAAAAGGGTTAAATTAGAAAAGTAAATTACCATATCGAATCATTGCACACTACATATGCCAATCATAGGACAGGAATCAACAGTTTCCAAATGCCCCACATATTTATTTATTTTTTTATTAATAATTTTTATTATATATATATATATATATATTTTTTATAATATTATCCCTTGTATTCATTTTTCCAAATTATCCCCCCCTTCCTCTATTCCCTCCCCCCATGACAGGCAATCCCATATATTTTACATGTGTTACAATATAACCTAGATACAATACATGTGTGTAAATACCATTTTCTTGTTGCACAATAAGCATTAGATTCCGAAGGTACATGTAACCTGGGCCGACAGATATTAGTGCTAACAATTTACATTCACTTCCCTGTGTTTCTTCTCTGGGTGTAATAATTTCTGTCCATCATTGATCAACTGGAAGTGAGTTGGCTCTTCTTTATGTTAAAGATTTCCACTTCCATCAGAATACATCCTCATACAGTATCATTGTTGAAGTGTATAGTGATCTTCTGGTTCTGCTCATTTCACTCAGCATCAGTTGATGTAAGTCTCTCCATGCCCCACATATTTAAAAAAATAGATAGATAAATAGATAGTACTATTTTAGTAACAAAGAGCCAGAAGGAAAGAACTTTTGTCTTTTATATTCAAAGAGATGAAGCTAACAACAGTTCATTAAAGAACTCTGTGTACACCTTTTTCATATCTTCAGAGCTTTGTAACTGAGCTTGTGAATACTATTTATCAAATATTTTGCTGCAACTCAATTCTTCCATTCATAAAGCATTTTAAGGAAAGGTTTGAAAAGGCATGCACTTAATTTACTATCTGAAAACAGGTAAACATCTCCTGTTTCTAATTAAACTTTTATGACTTCTTTTGGCATAGCTGTTCAGAAAGGGTAGAATCTCCATCTGGCAAGAAAAATTTACACTTTATGTTTAATGCCCAATAAACTGACTTTGAATAGGTGAAACATTAATACATCCATTTTGACATTCTCATAAATATGAAGAGCATGCTAAGAAACAGTACATCTAAACGCATGAGCAGCTTATAGGTTCTACTCTGAAGGGAAGGAATAAAAAATGTCCCGGTCCAGCGGGACTCAGTTATTCGGGGAGTCGAGGGGGACCCAGCCCGAAAGAGAAACCGGTGAGAAAGAAGAGCGAGACCAAGGAGATTCTTGTCAAGATCTCAGTTTATTGCTCTTGGGGTTTCAACTTATATAGCAAAAAGCATGAGAAAGAGAAGTAGGGTAGGGCCTGGGAAAGGAGCAGGAGTGATGGAGAAGTTGGGTTGGGTCTGGGAAAGGAACATGGGGATGGCTGGTTCAATGAACAGGAAGAGTTTGTGGATAGGATATATGTTGGAATATTCTATGGTTGGCCGATTCTCAGAACAATTTGTCTGAGGGTAATGCCCACTTAGGGGGGAGAGACACCTGGGCCGAAAGCCCTTGGCTCCCAACATCTCCCCCTTTTCTCTTTAGAAGCAAAGATTGTATAACACAAGGGCTGGTGAAAGGCCTGTCTTAGGCTATGTGGCCTGCCTCCATGCTCGGTACCTAGATAACCAGGCCCTCAAGGCCAAGAAGGGCAGGGCCCCTGTCTTAGGCTATGTGGGTTGCTTCCGTTCCCCCCTGGGAGCGGACCCACAATAATCCCGTCATTGGGTACCACTGCAGCCATAAAAGGTATGATTTTCCGAGCCATGGGGCCACAATATTCCCGTCATTGGCTCTTTCACAGCAATAGCCCACATTATTGCAATTAAGGGCGTGTCCCTCGGAGTGTAGTGGCTAGAAACTGGAAAATGAATGGATGCCCATCAATTGGAGAATGGTTGGGTAAATTATGGTATATGAATGTTATGGAATATTATTGTTCTGTAAGAAATGACCAGCAGGATAAATACAGAGAGGCTTGGAAAGACTTACATGATCTAATGCTGAGTGAAATGAGTAGAACCAGGAGATCATTATACACTTCAACAACGATACTGTATGAAGACGTATTCTGATAAAAGTGGATATCTTCAACAAAGAGAAGATCTAATTCAGTTCCAACTGATCAATCATGGACAGAAGTAGCTACACCCAGAGAAGGAACACTGGGAAATGAGTGTAAAGTGTTTGCATTTTTTGTTTTTCTTCCCAGGTTATTTTTACCTTCTGAATCCAATTCTTCCTGTGCAACAAGAAATTTGGTTCTGCACACATAGACTGTATCTAGGACATACTGTAATATATTTGACAGTATGCGACTGCCTGCCATCTAGGGGAGGGGGTGGAGGGAAGGAGGGGAAAATGATGGCAGTATTAACTATTTATGTCACATAGCATCAGGAATATGCCTGAAGATCCTCTGGTATAATACCACTTTCCACATATATTTCCCTTATATATCACAATTAACTTCTTTCCTCTAGAAAGAAAGCCAAGATACGATGTCATCAATAAAACCTGTTCTGTGTTACTAAACAAGAAAGTAAACTTTAACAAAAAGGTAAAAGTTACTCAAATAGCTTCAGTCTCTCTCAAATTCGGATATAATCTACCAATAGACTATAAAAGCAGCCAGAATTCAGGTCTCTCTGGATGGCGGTTTAAACTAGTTCTCACTGTAAAGCAATATACTCTCCTTATGAGAGAAAAAGCAAAAGAAACATGGGAGGCTGCATTACTATAAAACAATGTAAGTTCTGTGTATGCATTTGCATAAGTCTGTATATTGGAGTCTCCTCGAGGCTATCTCAGGCTATAAACACACACTATACTAAGGATATGGGGCACTGCTGACTGTCACAAAATTGATAAAAGCAGAATTCTTACTAATGTTTGAGCCTTTCCCTATTCTTTTAAACAAAATAGTCTCAGAAGCCATGAGACCCTAGCATTTAGTGTTATGGAACCCTGATAACTTGCCACTTGTAATTTGTGGGAAACAGCTAGTATTATCTTTCTTAAACTAAAACTGTTAAAACAAAATCATTTATGTTTGACAGGCATGCCATAAATATGTCACCTGAAAACAATATTTTGGATTTTATTTGTTTTATTGCTCAATGAAAGAACCCAAAGGCAAGTAAGATGAAAAAATGGACAAGTTAATTTCAGGGACAATTTCACCTCACTAGCGACTACTATACAAGTTCAGGCTCCTTGATCTATATTTCTCTGAAACAAATGTACCTTTAGTCACATGACATATTCTACACTCCCTCAAGTTTTAGAGTTATTGCTATGTGCTTTTAAAAGTTTCCACATAGCTATAATTAATAAGTAATTTTTAAAAAAATAACAATCTAATATAACTTTAATGTCTATAAAAAGGTGACAGTTGGATACATGTTTATTTTATACATTTATTATTATTCATTATTTTTTTTGACTGAGGCAATTGGGTGAAGTGAGTTGCCCAGGGTCACACAGGCAGGAAGGGTTAAGTGTCTGAGGGCAAATGTGAACTCAGGTCCTCCTGACTTCAGGGTTGGTGCTCTATGTACTGTGCCAGCCAGATGCCCCTGTTTTATGCATCAACATTTTTAAATATAGTTAATAGTAAATGAAGCCACTAACTACAAAAATTGTCCTAGAGAATCATTAGCTTAAAGAAATGCAAAGTCTTAGGAGATTTTTCCATACTTGACAAGTATCCGTAGGGATTGGTGTGAAGGCTGCTTGTGGCAAAGAAATGGAAGGGCCCAGCAGATCTCTTGAGGATATTTGGTCTTGCTTGTGTTTTCAACAACAAGCATTACTTATAATGGAGAGAAGAAGGATTCATTCCCAGTAAGATCAAGGATGAAACAGGGATATCCAGTATAACAACCGTTATTCAACATTGTACTAGAAATGCAGACTTTAGCATTAACAAAAGAAAAAGAAACTAAAGTAATTAGAATAGGCAATGAGGAGTTAAACTATCACTTTTTGCAGATGATATGATGATATGCTTAGAGAATCCTAGAAAATCATCAAAAACCCTACTGGAAAACCATCAACAACTTTAGCAATATTGTAGGATATAAAATAAACCCACACAAAGAATCAGCATTTCTATATACTACTGACAAACCCCAGCAGCAAGTGATAGGAAGAGAAATTCCATTTAAAATAACTGTAGACAAAATAAAATATTTGGGTGTCTATAAAATGGCATAATTACAGAGAGAATCTGGGTCTGCCTTCCCCTTCCAGGGCTTCTTCCATTCTACTGTGCTAGCTATCTCACTGACCAAAGATTATGCCCAAGCAAGAGTTGCTTGAGTAACTGAGAGGCACATTTCTGAGCAGATCTTTGGAAGGCCTTGAATGCCAAATGAGAGTTTAAGATTTTATTTGGAAAGCAGCTAATAGCTGATAGAGATTGTTGTAACTGGGTCTGAGGAATCCAGAGTTGTGCCTAAGAGATGACCTAATAACTGTATGGATTGCAAGGTCAAACTAAGAGAGAGAATTTAAAGGCAACACTTTATTCTTGAACAACTGTTTAAAATAAAAGATACCCGTCTTTCTCTAGTATTTGAGAAATACACCACATTACAAACATGAAGTCCATTCCTGTGGCCTGAAATTCTTCATCATTCTTTACCCAACTAAAAATGTGTCCCTACTAACCCAAGTTTACTACCCCAAGGTAAGTGCCCCAAATTGCTTTTTTTAGTCCCCAGACTTAAGCTACTCTCCAATCCAGGAAGCAATGAAATAACCGCTTCAAGGTGTCCAGGGTGGCAAAAAAGGAGGAAACATTTAATAAGAACTTTCAACATGGGATAGTCATCTTCAGCTATTCCATTCACTGTCAGGGTTTGGGAACTAGTGCCCAGAGAACAATAATTAACAAGACTATTGGTCACACGGATGGAGGTATGAATGGATGAAAAAACTTGTCTCCACTTTCCCAATGACCATTTTTATACACGTTAACATACAATTTAACCCAATAGGGAGGATGGAGGTGGACAGATTAGGTAGAGTTTGTTTTCATTTGGTTTATCCATCATTTTTGTTCATTCTTAAAATGAGTGAATGACAGGCAAATTGATACATTAATATATTTAAAAATCAACAACAGAGAAAGGCTTCCAAGTTAAAGGGGGGCTACTACCTGCATCATTTTAAAGATTATATTGGGTCATCCTGAGATTATTTAAAGAGCCTCAAAAATAATAGTTTTTTTTTTTTCTTTGTCCTTTTGAAAAGGTTTCTGTTAAGGACAATATCCAATTTGGGATATTTTCCCACATATTGGGTATTTTAAAAGCAAACTGATTTGTATGAATAATGCTCACTTATGAAACATCTTCTTGGATATGATAATTGTTTAAGTTGTGAACTTATTGAGACAAATTCCTTTCTGCTATCAATATTAGGGTATGATAAATATTAGTTTAGAATTTATCAGAAATCTGATTAATGGAATCTGTTGGTGGGAATAAAATTTTTCTTGAGCTTATAGTTAATTAATCAATGCTTTTGGGGAGTCTCAAAGCTCCACCCTCTGGCAGTTAGTGGGGACAATTGATTGGAAGTTGAGTTTTTAACTACTCATGCTATAGTTATGTTCTTGCATGTTTTCCTCCTGTAACTAATTTCTATGATCAGAGCAATGGTCAATAGAATTGTTAATGCATCTCAATTATGTCTTATCTTGCCGTTTCCAGCCTGATTATATGTAATCGTTGTATTCTAAATGCTTGGGCAAATAAGTGAAAGGACTTGGGAAGATTTAAGGGAAGATGTGAAAAACTTTGGATTTGTACAAGTGGAAGAATCACTCATATCAATTAGGACATTATAATGAAGTCTCTGACTGACATGGAGAATTAGAAATAAAACCCTATTTCCCTGCACTGTGTCTTATTTGGGGAAAAGACATGCTCATAAATAAGCAATTTACACATCAATGGTTCCATAACCCCATTCATGCAGTCCATTCATACACACACACACACACACACACACACACACACACACCATCTTATATATCTCCATATTGCTCTTCCCATCTCCACTCCCTCAAGAAAGCTCCTAAATTGGGGACTTTCATTTCTCTGGTTATTCTAGAAGCCAGCACAAAGCAGACATACTGTAGGTGCTTAATAAACACTAGTTGACTGCTGAATAAACACGTGCTGATTGATGACTTCAGAGGGCAATTTTTCCCAGCCTACCCATGGAGATTCTTCTCCAAGTCCTTCCAATAAATCCTGTTTAAAGGGGGGAAGGGTTGAAGACTTTCCTCAGGGCATTTAACATTTTTTAGGTGGCTAGTTAACCAATTCCTATAGTCCTCCCTTCATCTCCCCCTGACACACACCTGCTTTTTGTTTTTTAATATATACAGAGGTCCCAAAGAAGGAAGCTCGCTGACACTAGTGGCAATTACACGGCCAGCCAAGCAGTTCCAGCCTTGCATCTTCATTAGCATCACATACCATGCGGCACAAATAAAGCCTCCAGAACCCCCCGCCCTAACATAGCATCCCATCCACACAAGGGGTCCGAGGTGGTAAAAAGACAAAGCTTTCAGGAAAAGAAGGGGGTGGGGGGCTTACCTTGGAGCCGTAGGAACCTTCCTTCTAGCTGATTATAATTGGAAGGCCCTGACTCCTACACCCAGGAGACAAGGGCCCTGAGGCACTGGACGTTCTTTGTAACTGAATTATGCCCAGTGTAAGACCCCTCCCACCCCCCCACCCCCGCCATGGATTGCTGCAGGAAAACTCCACTCCTGCCCCCTCCAGCATCCAGCCAACAGCAGCACCACCAGAAAGGCAGTTTCCGCGGGGGCTGCTGGGCTTCTGTTGCCCCCGAAGTTTGGCTCATGTCGAACCTCCCTCAGATAAGGCTTCCGTCTCCGGAACCGGGCAAGCGCGTGCAGGCGATGGAGCAGGGAGGCTGCAGGGGAATCCGGCGGCCTCTAGGGCCGATTTCCCACCTGGACCGGGAGCTTCCTCCTCCTTCCTCTTCCTTCAGCCTAAAGCTGAGAATTTTTTTTTTTTTTTCTTAAATAACCAACCCAAATAGAGGAGTTAAAAAAAAAAAAAAAAAAAAAAAAAAAGGCCACCGGGCGCCAAATCCTACTTTTTGAAGAAATGTTAAGTAGAAGGGAAAAAAGCCAAGGAAGCCATTCCCATTCAGCCCTAGCCTGCAAAGCTTCCAGGAGCAGCGGCCCTGGGTTCGCAATTGCATCCCTAGCCACTCACTGGTGATGTCACTGGTTAGTAGAGGAAACTAAGGCCGTACCACCGGGCCGGGGGGCGGGGGGAGACTGCACCTTGGGCCGCCCTTCCCGCAAGCTGGAGCCGCCAGAGGATGGAGAGGGGGACTGCTCCCGGGCAGGGCGCGCGCTGCAGACGGGGCGCGAGGGGCTCGGCCCGCGGGGGGAGGCGAGCCTCGCGCTCCGTACCTTCCTAAACAAAGCTGGTGGGCGTCTCCGATTACTATCAGGTGAAAAGGAGAGCCCTCCCCGGGGGCGCTGCCCTGGGGCAAGAGACCCCGCCGGGTAAGGGGGAAACCGGCGCTCCGGGAGCGGCTGCGGAGGCTGCTGCCAGCCCGAGGTGCCGCGAGCGGCGGGGACTTGCCCCTGGCTCCTCCCCAGGGCGCCCATCCGCAGCGGGAGGACGGCGGAGCGGCCCGAGTGGGGCCATCAGGGGCTCCCTCGCAGCGCAGTTTGGGGAAGCGCAGCGGAGAGCGGCACGAGAGCCGAAGCGTCTTTCTTTGCGCTTCCGGAGGCCCTTCCGCCGCCGCCGTGCGCCACAGGTGCGCTGGGATTTGGAGAAGTTCCGTTTCCCCTCCGGTCCGCGCGGCGGAGCCATGCAGGGGAAATAAGACTTCAGCCAGCCCGGATTGAGAAACTGCTTTCTGAAAGAGGAGGCTCAATTTTACATCGCGATTGGAAGAGAATAAATCCTCCTCACGTGGGACTTTATTGAGAGAATGTACCTAAAGCATCCTGCAAAGTCTTCCCTACTTACTTATACAGGGCGTCCCGAAAGTCTGAGCCCATCTGTAAGCTGTGGAAACTTGCAGCTTCAGCACGCCTTCTGCAGCAAGCCTCCTCTCCACGTACATGAAGCCAATGGTATTACTTGATCCATATGATCCTGCGTGATCCTAGCTGCAGCCCTTTTAGGTAAATGGTGCAAATATCATCCAAACCAAAAGTATTACTAGTGCTTAGTTAACAAAACTCTCTAGAGGCATTTTCCTCTGAATATGATTTGTCCCACATTTCCCTGTCTATTCTCTATCGACGCAAAAGAATTGTCAACATTTGGAGATTTGACTTCAAATTGGGAGACCTACACTACAGGCACAGCTATTTCTTTTTTATTTTTTTTTCCCTGAGGCTGGGGTTAAGTGACTTGCCCAGGGTCACACAGCTAGGACGTGTTAAGTGTGTGTGTGTATATATGTGTATGTATATATATATGTGTGTGTGTGTATATATATATATATATATATATATATATATATATATATATATATATATATATATGTACAGATATGTTTTGTTTTGTTTTGTTTTTTAAACACTGGTTAGGAAGTGCATCTTCCTTATCACTTGGAGTTAAAGCAGAGTCTGGATTTCTAGCAAGTTGCTTGGCTAGGAAAAACAAATCCTAGGCAAGCAGACGAACACATGTACAGTGCCAACCACATGTCACCCAGGCCAGGTCTAAACCAGGGCCCGGAGAACATTCAATTCATCTTCTTTTAAAACTACAAATGACAATTGTCTTATTTACGGCAAAGCATTTTCCAAACTGGTACTAGACTCCTGTTGTATCCTGCTTTAGGGGGAAGCCGTTAAGTAGGGTCATTTAGCAAGATAAACTGGAGATAGATTTTTCCCCTTCACAGCATGCCATCTGCCACAAAAATAAACACGTAGTATTATTAAACTATAATATACAGAGTACTTGAAAACAGAGACATAGTAGGCAAAACTTTACCAGGAGTTGTGTTTACTTGTGTAACATTGGGCAGTAATGCTTTTAATTACTCTGAGGGTATTCTCACCTTCATCCATCCTAGGTATATCACGTCTGGAGTACTGATGGTTAGTGCCCTAGGTATCACCTTTGCAAAGGGAAACATATACTGGAAAGCACCAAGGAAGGGTAATGGGGATGGTGGGATGGTCATATAGTGCAATATCATGTGACAGAACTAGGGGAATTTAACTTGGAGAAGACAGAGGTGAAAGGAAAAGATGATAGCTAGCTTCAAGTATGGGAGGGACTGTTACAGGAAGGAGAATAGTCTTATTCTGCTTAATCTCAGAGAGCAGAACTACTATCAAAGGACAGAAGTTACAAAGAGGCTAAGTGAAATTTGGGTAAGGAAGAGATTCCAGAAATTAAAACTACTCCAAGGCAGAATGCGCAGCCCGTGGGAGGAGATGAGTTCCGCTTCTTGGAAGATGCTAACAGTAACAGGACTTAAAAGTGTGCAAAGCTTTTTACATACTTTACCTCATTTAATCTTCCTAACAGCTTTGTGCCATTTTCCCTGTTTGGCATATGAGACACCTGAAGCTGAGAAAGATTCAGTGATTTGACCAGAGTCACATAGCTCACATCCGAGACAACGTCTGAACTTAGGTCTTCCTGATTCTAATGCCAGCACTCTATCCACTGTATCACTTAAAAACAGATTCTTTTTTCACATATACAGGGTCTAATAAACACACATTCATACATATGTCGAGGGTAGCAAGACACTGTGGACAAAACAGTGGCCTCAGAGTTGGGAAACACAGGTTCAATTTTCTCTTACACAATAAAGTTTTATGGTCTGATTTTACATTGCAAACACTTGCAGAATGCGATCATCTCCTGAGATATCTCTTGTAACAAAGTAAAACATTTAAGCTAAACAATACTAGTGTCCTCATTTGAAAGTATACACAACATTTCACATCTATCACATTTCTCACCTCTCTATTTTTAAAAATAGAAAAACAATTATTATTGAAAAGAAAAATCAATTCCTCACAACAAATATGCATAGCAAGCAACATGCTTCAATGGCTGTATGTCTTTGTGTGTATATACATATATATATATATATATATATATATATATATATATATATATATATATATATATATATATATATATATTAACATACACACAAACATATAAATATAAATCTTCAAGCTTTCCTTTACCTAAGGGCCTGCTAAATTATGCAATTCAGAGAACTTTCCTATCAGAGATTAGTGTAGATCAAGATTCACAGGATCATTAACTGTGGAGCCAACATTTATTCTGTAAAGAGTAATTAAAAAAAAAAAACATTTTCTTAATAAAGACTGAACAGATAAAACATGATTGTTTTTACTCTTTGAACTATAGTTCATTGATTCTAATGAAGATTTTCAGAGACAAAAAATCAGGATGAATATTTTTTTGTTTTCTTTTGGTCCAAACCTATAGTTTCATTGGTGTAGGAATTCAGGGTTAGGGTTAGCGGTTACTCTCGACTTATTATATTGGAGAATTTATTTTATGTACTTAATAAGAAAAGCATTCCATCCAAAGATTTGCTGTTATTTTCTAATCTGCACAATTTAGAATTTGGCAAATTCTACTCCTTGAAAAAAATTAAGTGGCTTATTAGTTAATAAACAACTCAAAAAAGCTGTGCTCAAGAGCATATTGCTGTAACCTAACTAATCCTTTTTTATCTACTACATATATAATCCTCATATTAATCTTCCTTTGTCTTTCTCAGAGTTTAAATACTTTTTTATCAAAAAGCTTAAATATTCTAATGAACATGATTTTGTTTTAGCTTCTTTCAAAAATACAAATGATTATGTAATAGAATCTTCTCATTTGTGTCATTTTACACTTACTCGTGACTTTTAAGCTAAAATTTTAGGATTTAGGAATGTGTGCATTATCTAGAACAGTTTTCGTACCATACATGATCATTCATGGACATACCCTATGCTACAAAAACAATTTCATAAATAGAAAAATTAATGTAATCACCATTGCAGACATCACATTAAACAAAATTTAATTAGCAAAATCTAACATACAACCTTTAAAAATAAAGTATCATTCTCAAGAGAATTTTGTGACTTTCTATTTATGAATTTTTAAGAAATCAAATAAATATATTTGATGCATGGTTTTGATATGTAAATATTCATACATGCACACTATATGAGCACATAATTTATGTGCATATATAATGTCAAACATATGCATTTATGAAGAACTACAATGACAACTCAAAAAATTCAAGATTAATTTTAAAATGAAAACTTACATCATACTGTAAACTCAGGGGAGAAGGTTTTAAATGCACTGAAGTTTGATATCACATATTACACAATGACTATGCATGTGTGTATATGCTCTTATCAACAGACTATTATATATAGTCTCAAAATGTATACTAAAACCGTATCGTTTACAAAGTTCACACAAATATGCATGATAAATTAAATTGGCTCATTAAAAATTATGAAATTCGTTTAATCAAATTCCAAAGGGAAATCTGAGATTTTAGAATGTAGCATTTACACAAAGATAGATACATAAATGTACACATATCTGTATGTATGAAAGTTTTACTATATGTGAATTATGTAATTGGATTACAATAAATTTCATAAACTTGACTGAGCCCATTTCTTTTATCACAGATATATTTATATCTATATCTATATATCTATATTATTTTTCCAGTGTGGTTTGTGTACAGCCCCATGACTTAGATTGATACAGTATATATTTTGAAACTTTTTTCCTTAAAAAAGATTTAGTAAATTTGGAATAATGCATATTATGTGTGTCATTGAAGGGAAGTTTTCAGATGAACTAGCTCCTACAAGTAAATAGTGTTCTAGGAAAATAAAAAAGCAAGTTAATAAGAACTATGCTTTTGGAATCATTTTGGGGATTTTTATATCAAATGCTTATCTACTTAATTCATATTCTGAAAAACTCAATGAATTTTTAAAAAATGAATAACACATAGTAATATTTTCTCTATAGTACACTTTTCTTTCTTCTTCATTCTGAGGCTTACATTTTGCCCATTCTAATACTTGCTAATTCATTTGCCATTGAAAGCTAAAAGGAAGATCAAATTTTAAGTAGGATGTTTATTAATGATACTAACTTTCTTCTGCATTATGGGTAAAAAAATAGGCAATATTTGACTACAATACAAAACCCAATACACATGTAATTAGTAATCCTGATTTCAAACTAAATATTTCATAACTGAAACATACCATACTTTGGCTAGATGCAAATGAAAAAAACTTTTTAGTTAACATTTCTAAGTTATGATTTCATGACAGCCATTACCTCATTATGTAAGTTATATCTTAGTGCATTTGAAAGTCACAGACACAAAGCAGAAAAGCAGAATAAGAAAATAGTACCCAAGTATATGGTTAAATATGCTAACATTAACATTAAACCAACAGTATTTTCCCCACAACATGTATAACTAATTCTTCTAATCAAGTAGAAATAATCTAAACTAATCTAAATGGGCTCTACATATTAAAATTATCACACCATGAGAAAACTAAGACAAAACAAGCACACACTCATTACAAAAGCATGCAATGCAATGTTTTCATAGGCTCATGCTTTTATGTGGTATTCCAAACCCTGACAAGCCTGGCTCAGTTTGCCTTTTCTTTTTCAGTAATGGTTTGTCATCAGGTATTGTACCATTCACCTTTTTCTTCCTGTCTTCCCATGTAACTTCTGGCATAAACCAAGAGAAATCAGAACTTGTCAGAAACATTAATTAAAAAGCACAAGAAGATACCTAAAAGCATTTCAGGGAACTTATTATATTCAAATAGCATTTTTGGAACAAAATGTTTTGGTATTTAATAATTGAAGGACATTTTTTCCTATAGGCTCCCGTATGCTTTATTGTACACATTTGTAAGAAAAACATTATTACTATGAAATGTTTTCTATTGCCTTTAAAAATCCAGTGATTTAAGCTTACAGATTTTAAAAACTAATTCAAAATAAAATCATTGAAAATAACAAAATAGTTTTTTTTTCAAAACTTTATATTTGCATTATGTGACGTTAAAAAAAAACTAATCCATCAACATTTTGCAACTCCCATTATTAGAAAAAATATTACTGTAAAATTAAATAAAATTTAGCTATAAAGTTTAACAAAGAAAAGTATAAAAGATAAAAAGGTTTTTTTTTTTCAAAAATAAGATGAGAAAATAAAGATCCAGAAATGGAAATGCTCATGTTTCAAAAGATCACATGGTTAAATATTAAACTTGTTAATGTCTTTTACATCTTCATTAATGAGAAAAAATTGCCAATGTGTATGTTAATCATTCCCATAATTGACTTAATAAAGATATTCATAAGAATAATCTTCAAGACTTCTGAAAATCATTAGTGGTAGCTAGGTGACACAGTGGATAAAGTGCCAGGCCTGGAGTAAAGAAGACATCTTCCTGAATTCAAATCCTACCTCGAACACTTGTGACCCAGACCAAATCTTTGCCTCAGATTCCTCATCTGTAAAAGGAGATGGAGAAGCAATGGGAGTTAAGTGACTTGCCCAGGGTCACACAGTTAGGAAATATTAAGTATCTGACCACATTTGAACTCAGGTCCTCCTGATTTCAGGCCTGGAGCTCTATCCACTGCACCACCTAGCTGCCCAGAATTTTCTTTTAGGGCAGTTAAAAGGAGTCTATATAGACAGAGAGCAGTCATATGTGTTGAATTTGAAAGGACAGTAACTAAAACAATAAAAATAAGGGGTTAAAAAAGAAATATACTAAGAAAAAGCAAAAGGGAGAGGTAGAATGGGGTAAAATATATAAAAGAAGCAAGAAAAAGGTTATTTTTACACTGAAGAAGCAGATGGGGGGGGTGATAAGAAAGAATGAGTGAACGTTACTCTGGTCAGAACTGGCTCCAAAAGGGAATAACATTCACACTTAATTGGGTATAGAAATCTATTTTACCCTACAGGAAAGTAGGAGGGAAAGCAGATAAGGTAAAGGGAATGGAGTGAGGATGATCAAGGAGAAACAAGACTAGGGGCAGGGTGGAAGAAAGAAGAAAACACTTCTGATGAGGGAAGGTGTGAAGGGAGAGAAAATAGAATAAAAAGGTGGAAACAGAATGGAAGGAAATACTGTAGTATTTAGCAATAGTTACTGAAAAAAAATTTGAAGCAAGTTTTTTCTGATGAGGAGCTCATTTCTCAAATATATAGATAACCAATCAAATGAATAAAAATAAGATACAATCCCCAATTGCCAAATGATCAAAAGATATGAACATTTTTCAAATGAAGTAATCAAAGTTTTCTACAGCCATATGAAAAACTGTTCTCACTACTGATTGGAGAAACGCAAATTAAAATAATTCTGCAGTACTACCTTTACCTATTATAGTGGTTGATAGGTCAGAAAAGAAAAATGACAAACGTTGGAGGGAATGTGAAAAAAATGAAAACTTAATGGTTATCGGAGTTGAGAACTGATTAAACCATTCTGTTGAGCAATCTGGAACTATGTCCAAAGGTATATAAAACCATGCATATTCTTTGACCTAGAAACGTCACTATAAGGTCTATATCCAAAAAGAAAATTTTTTAAAGGGAAAGGACCTATATGTACAAAAATATTTATAGCAGCTTTTTCTGATGGCAAAGAATTGGAAACTGAAGTGATGGTCCTCAAGCACATAATGGATGAACAAATTGTAGTATGTGATTGTAATGGAACACTATTGTGCCATAAGAAAGGACCATCAGGATGCTCTCAGAAAAACCTGAAAAGATTTCCATCAGCTGATACAAAGTGAAATGCACTATGTATAAAAGAACAGGATTGTAACATGATTTAACTATTCTCAGCAATAACAATCATTCAAGACAACTCTGAAAGGCTTATGATAAAAAATATTATCCATCCACAAAGAAAGAACTGAGGGTGTCTGAATAAGCATACTTCCACTTTATTTATTTTCTTGACTTTTTGTCTTTGTTTCCTGTCACAACACAATTTATTAGTTTTAGAAATAATTTTTTGTGAATAAATATGCATCACCTATATTAAATTGCCTGTCTTCTCAATGAAGTAAGCTGAGGAGAAAGGGAGAGAATTTGGAACTCAAAAATTTTAAAAATTAATATTAAAAATATTTTTACATGTTACTATGGAAAAATAAAATGTCAAATATTTTTAAAAAGATTTCTGCCTATTGTACTGAATATCCTGTAGAGTTTGTCTAACCATATGCATATTTAGGAAAGACAATACAGATGGACAATAAATTGGACCCAGAACTTAAGAGGAGGGCATATAAGGCTAGATTTCTATGAAAAAATTACAAAGCACTTTGACTATGTCAAGATTCTTGTAAGTTCAATTTAATTAAAATTTTACTTTATCTATAAATTGTGTAAAGGTAGAATTAATTATGGGATTGATTGCTGTAAATATATATTTCTTTTTGTAAAATAAGAAAGTGAAAAATAGAAAGGAAGGGGACATTTATAGAAATATTTCAAAATCTTACCTTCATCATTAATTTCTGTAGCAGCATAAAAAGAAAAAAGAAAGCATTAAACATTCAGTTGTTCAAAGATTTTCAAAATTCCACTCATTTCACACCCCAGCAAAGTTATGCTGAAGATTCTGCACGCTAGGCTTCAGCCATATGCAAACTGAGAATTACCACAAAAGCAGGATGGCTTTGAAGAACTAGAGACCAGACTGCCAAACTTTTACTGGAGAAAGCAAGGGAGTTCCAGAGAAACATTTGCTTTTCCTTAATTGATCACTACACTAAAGCCTTTGATTATGTGGATTACATCAAAACATGGCAAGTCCTTCAAAGAGATGGTACTACCAAATTATCTTACTTGTCTCCTGAGGAACCTGTATGTGGGACAAGATTGGAAAAGGATTCTGAATATTATCACGATATTTATTTGGCTTAAATGCACAGTGCACCCTGCAAATGCAGGCTGGATGAATCAAAAACTGGAATTACGGTTGCTGGGAGAAATATCAACAACTTCAGATGATATAATCTGATGGCAGAAAGTGAAGAGGAGTCCAGAAGTCTCTTGATGAGAATGAAAGAAAAGAATGTAAAAGTTGGCTTGAAGTTTAACATAAAAAAGACTGAGATCGTGGCAAGGGATCCCATTGCCTACTGACAAATAGAGGAATGGAATAAGTGTTAGATTTTATATTTTCAAGTTCAAAGATCACGGCAGACAGCCACTGCAGCCATGAAATTAAAAGACTCTTGCTCTCCAAAGGAAAGCTATGGCAAATCTGGACGGCATAGTAAAGAGCAGAGACATCACTTTACTGACAAAGTTCTGGGTAGTTAAGGCTATGACTCTTTCAGCAGCAACATGTGGCAGTAAGAGTTGGATTATAAAGAAAGTTCAGTGCTGTAGAATTGATGCTTTTTAATTGGGGTGATGCAGAAGATTTTTGAGAGTCCCTTGGATGGCAAGAAGGTCAATTCAGTTAAGATTTAAGGAATTAATTCAGGCTACTCACTAGAAAGCAAATAATGAAGCTGAAGCTGAAATACTAAGGTCACATAAGAAGAAGATAGGACTCAATGGGAAAGACACCAATGTTAGGAAAGATTGAAGGCCAAAAGAAAAGGGGACAGCAAAGGACGGGATGGATAGATATTGTCATGGAAACAATGAACAGGAGTTTGAACAGACTTTGAGAGACAGTGGAAGATACAAGGCCTGGCATGCATAGGTCTATAGGGTTGCAAAGAGTAAGACATAATGACAGTGACACAAAGGTCAAATTGATGCAATTTGTTTCAAATGAGCTAAGATTTTGGAAGTATTTTTTAAGTTAACCAATTTTTTAAAAATAGCAGATAAACTCTGTAAAATTTTGTAGGGATGCAAAATAGGATAATTCTATTTATTCTTCCCTTTAGAATTTCTAATATCCAAATAGGTAACCAAGTGGGAAAAATAGAAAGGAATAGAGAAAGAGCAGTAAGCACTTTTAAATAAAATGTTATTTATATATGTCAGCAGATTTTCACAAGAAGAAAACTGCAAACTTGACTGAGAACACGCATAATAGAACATAAAACTACATTCTATATTAAAATATCAATAAAAGAGTTAGTATTTAAGACACAAAATAGTTAAGTCTTGGTTTTGTTTGCATAATGTTAGTTATAATGGTATCAAAATGTCTGCCAAATTTTAGCAAAGTTGCAACTTAAAATGGCTTAATGACTCTTCAGAATGTCACAATTCATCTTTTTTAAAAAGTTGTGTTTTTTCTTTCAAATAAAACATACATGTGAGGGAAAGGAAAGGGAGGGCTTACTCTAAAATGCATATTCTGAAATTGAAAGGGTTCTTAGAAACCAATTCATCCCAGAAAGGTTAAATGACTTAGCAGGGTAAAATGAGGATAAAATGACTGGTGGAGTTGAATTATCTCACTGTGTTTCCAGTAAAATCTTTGGGTTTCCTGCTTGTTTCCTCCTTTGTTTGCTGGGTTTGGAGATGAGAATGGTAAGCCTTAGCAAGGAAATGGGAAGATGCATCAGAGAAAGTGAAAATTCTTCCTCAAAAAGATAGTAAGAAGGAAGGGAATCAGCATAAAAATGTTAACCATTAACTGATGATGAAAAACACTGGCAATGAAATACTAAAAAGAAAATCCCATATATGGAGAAAATAATAAAGAAAATGCCCTTGATTTATGTGAGAAATGTTTCATATTATGTCAAGCACGTGTCATATGTCTTCACCTAAGGATGAAAACTTTGAAGCATTTTGCTCAAGTGTTTTGTTTAGTTTCCTAAATGATAACAAATATAATAGTGACTTACAAAGAAAAGTGTCCACAGTTGTGAAGAGATGCAACCATTCTGGAGAGCAATTTGGAACTACACTCAAAAAGTTATCAAGCTGGGCATAGTCTTTGATCTAGCAGTGTTACTGGGCTTATATCCCAAAGAAATATTAAAGAAGGGAAAGGGACCTGTATGTGCAAGAATATTTGTGGCAGCCCTTTTTGTAGTGGCCAGAAACTGGAAATTGAACGGGTGCCCATCAATTGGAGAATGGCTGAAAAAATTATGGTATATGAATGTTATGGAGTTATATTGTTCTGTAAGAAATGACCAGCAGGAGGAATACAGAGAGGCTTGGAGAGACCACTCTTACTGCCACATGCTGCTGCTGAAAGAGTTATAGCCTTATCTCCACAGAACTTTGTCAGTAAAGTGATGTCTCTGCTCTTTACTATGCTGCCCAGATTTGCCATAGCTTTCCTTTGGAGAGCAAGAGTCTTTTAATTTCATGGCTGCAGAGGCTGTCTGCCGTGACCTTTGAACTTGAAAATGAACTGATGCTAAGTGAAGTCACAAAACCAGGAGATCATTATACACTTCAACAACAATACTATATGAGGATCAATTCTGATGGAAGTGGTTATCTTCGACAATGAGAGGATCCAAATCAGTTGCAATTGATCAGTCATGAACAGAACCAGCTACACCCAGCAACAGAACACTGGGAAATGATTGTGGACAACAACATAGCATTTACACTCTTTCTATTATTGTTTCCTTGAATTTTGGTTTTTCTTCACAGGTTATTTTTACTTTCTTTCTAAATCTGATTTTTCTTGTGCAACAAGATAACTGTATAAATATATATACATATATTATATTTAACAAATATTCTAACATAGTTAACATGTATGGGACTACCTGCCATTTAGGGGAGGGGATGGAGCGAAGGAGGGGAAAAGTTGGAACAGAAGTTTTTGCAAGGGGCAATGTTGAAAAATTACTCATGCATATGTTTTGTCAATAAAAAGCTATAATAATTTTTTAAAAAGAAAAGAAAATATCCACAGTGGAGATAGTAAGTATGTTCTAACATTTCTGCTTAAGAGAAATTTTCTGGAACATAGGATCACAAAAGCAAACAAAAAAGTAAGTAAAGCTAATTAATTGTCTGAAAGAGGGATTAAATTTCTTTTGAGATGATAGATAAAAGGCTACTCCCACTGCACAGAAGCACTAAAAACAGTAACTTTATGATACAATTAAAAAAAGAATGCCAGAGTTAGAGTCTGAGAAGCTAGATGTGAATCCTAACATGTAAAAGTAGCAGAGTGATCCTGAGAATGGCAGTTTAATCACTCTTGACATCAACTATATAAAATGAAGGTGACCCATAAAGTCCTTTCTACTATTAAAACCATGATTCAACTCATCAGGCTCACCCCCACATCCCCCCCACACACAACAAGGATGGTAACACTAATTAGATGGATTTCCAAAAAGGAACGCTAGTCTTTATAGTAACAGATTGGCACATTAAAATCATTTAATTATTTTCATTCATAATAAGCTAATCTGCTTTCAGATTTTGAGTATGTGGCTTTAATCTTGCTTTCATCTGGTACCTAGTTCAATAACCTTAAAGAAGTGCACTGATTCAACCCAGATGGAGGAAAGTAAAAATAGTATCATTTTAATGGCACGGTTAAGTTCAAGTTTAAAGTTAGCGCCAATAGAAGGAAAAAACTCAGTTTTAGGGGTCCTGAAAACCTATTCATTAAAGAATAAACAAAAGAACACAGGCTAAAAATATTATTTTCATCTTTATCACTGTCCTCATTGGCATGATACCTGGAAGTTTTTTTTATTAATTTTTATAATTATAACATTTTCTTTGACAGTATATATGTATAGGTAGTTTTTTGTTTGTTTGTTTTTTTTTTTTTACAACATTATCCCTTGTACTCCCTTCTATTCTGAGTTTTTCCCCTCCTTCCCTCCACCCCCTGCCCTAGATGGCAGGCATTCCCATACATATTAAATATCATATAGTATATCTTAAGTACAATATATATGTGCAGAAGCGAATTTTGTTGTTGTTGTTGGAAAGGAAGAATTGTATTTGCAAGGTAAAAATAATCTGGGAAGAGAAACAAAACAAAACAAAAAACTAATGCTCTCAGTTTACACTCATTTCCCAGTGTCCCTTTTCTGGGTGTAGCTGATTCTGTCCATCATTGGTCAATTGGAATTGGATTAGCTCTTCTCTATGTTGAAGATATCCACTTCCATCAGAATACATCCTCATACAGTATCATTGTTGAAGTGTATAATGACCCCCTAGTTCTACTCGTTTCACTCAGCATCAGTTGATGTAAGTCTCTCCAAGCCTCTCTGTATTCCGCCAGTTGGTCATTTCTTACAGAACAATAATCTTCCATAACCTTCATATACCATAATTTACCCAACCATTCTCCAATTGATGGGCATCCATTCATTTTCCAGTTTCTAGCCACTATGAAAAGGGCTGCCACAAATATTTTGGCACATACAGGTCCCTTTCCCTTCTTTAGTATTTCCTTGAGATATAAGCCCCGTAGTAGCACTGCTGGGTCAAAGGGTATGCACAGTTTGATAATTTTTGACCATAGTTCCAAATTGCTCTCCAGAATGGTTGGATTCTTTCACAACTCCACCAACAATGCATCAGTGTCCCAGTTTTCCCACAGCCCCTCCAACATTCATCGTTATTTGTTCCTGTCATCTTAGCCAATCTGACAGGTGTGTAATGATATCTCAGAGTTGTCTTAATTTGCATTTCTCTTATCAGTAGTGATTTGGAACACTCTTTCATATGAGTGGAAATAGTTTTAATTTCATCATCTGAAAATTGTCTGTTCATATCCTTTGACCATTTATCAATTGGAGAATGGCTTGATTTCTTATAAATTAAAGTCAATTCTCTGTATATTTTGGAGATGAGGCCTTTATCAGAACCTTTAACTGTAAAAATGTTTTCCCAATTTGTTACTTCCCTTCTAATCTTGTTTGCCTTAGTTTTGTTTGTGCAGAAACTTTTTAATTTGGCATAATCAAAATTTTCTATTTTGTGATCAATAATGGTCTCTAGTTCTCCCTTGGACACAAACTCTTTCCTCCTCCACAAGTCTGAGAGGTAAACCATCCCATGTTCCTCCAATTTATTTATGATTTCGTTCTTTATGCTTAAATCTTGAACCCATTTTGATCTTATCTTAGTATGTGGTGTTAAATGTGGGTCCATGCCTTGTTTCTGCCATACTGATTTCCAGTTTTCCCAGCAATTTTTGTCAAATAATGAATTCTTATCCCAAGATTTGGGATCTTTGGATTTATCAAACATTAGATTGCTATTTTCATTCACTATCTTGCCCTGTGAACCTAACCTATGCCACGGATCAATTAGTATATTTCTTAGGCAATACCAAATGGTTTTGGTGACTGTTGCTTTATAATACAGTTCTAGATCAAGGTCATTAAAATAGTTTCTTGGGAGTCTGATTGGTATAGCACTAAATAAATAGATTAGTTTAGGGAGTATTATCCAAGAGCACTGAATGTCTTTCCAAATATTTAAATCTGACTTTATTTTTGTGGCAAGTGTTTCATAATTTTGCTCATATAATTCCTGACTCTCCTTTGGTAGATATATTCCCAAATATTTTAAACTATCGACCGTTATTTTGAATCGAATTTCTCTTTGTATCTCTTGCTGTTGGATTGTGTTGGTAATGTATAAAAATGCTGAGGATTTATATGGATTTATTTTGTATCCTGCAACTTTGCTAAAATTCTGAATTATTTCTAATAGCTTTTTAGCAGACTCTTTGGGGTTCTCTAAGTATAACATCATGTCATCTGCAAAGAGTTATAGTTTGATTTCCTCATTTCCTACTCTAATTCCTTGAATCTCTTTCTCGGCTCTTATTTCCGAGGCTAGAGTTTCTAGTACTATATTGAAAAGAAATGGTGATAGTGGACAACCTTGTTTCACTCTTGATCTTACAGGGAAAGGTTCTAGTTTATCGCCATTACATATGATGTTTACTGAAGGTTTTAAATATATGTTCCTTATGATTTTAAGGAATAGTCCATTTATTCCTATACTCTCAAGCGTTTTTAGTAAGAATGGATGTTGGATTTTATCAAATGCCTTTTCTGCATCTATTGAGATGATCATATGGTTTTTATTAATTTGATTATTAATATGGTCAATTATACTAATAGTTTTCCTAATCTTAAACCAGCCCTGCATTTCTGGTATAAATCCCACGTGGTCATAGTGTATTATTCTGGGGATGATTTTCTGAAGTCTTTTTGCTAATATCCTATTTAAGATTTTAGCATCAATATTCATTAAGGAAATTGGTCTATAGTTTTCTTGCTCAGTTTTCGATCTAGGTATCAGTACCATGTCTGTGTCATAGAAGATATTTGGTAGGACTCCTTCAATCCCTATTTTTTTAAATAGTTTATATAGCATTGGAGTTAGTTGTTCTTTAAATGTTTGGTAGAATTCACATGTAAGATACCCGGAAGTTTTAATCTGTTAGAATTTTTGGGGGGAGAGTTGGAGGGGTATGGGAATGTAAAGGGTCACTGGAAAGGTGAATGTTGAAAACGATCATTGCATGTATTTGGAAAAATAAAAAAAAAGTTATTTTAAAAATAATTGAGATGACTCTATGACTCATTTTCTGTATATAATAGACCTGAGAATCATGTATATGAATTCATAGGAGCTGATGAGATCTCCAAGTGAAATAGTATAAAGAGGTTCCAAGGCACTCAGAATCTCAAGGGTCATTTATAGTTAGTTATCAGGCAAAACCTAGGTAAAGATCAAGCAAAGGAGGCTGAGAAGGAGCAGTCAGATGGGTAAGAGGAGAAGCAGGACAGAAGAGAGTCACAAAATCCTAGAGAGAAGAGAGTATCAGGGGAGGAGAATGTGACTGGCCGTGTCAGAGGCTGCAGGAGGAAGACTGAGGAAAGGCCATTGGGCATGGTAGCTTAGAGGTCATTGGTAACTTAGGGTGGGCAGTTTTGATTGACTGATGAGGTCAGAAGCCAGACAAGAGTGAAAGAAAAATAGATGGAGGTACTGATTGTAGACAGCCTTCTCAGAGAATTTAGCCACAAAAGGGAAGAGGGACAAGAGATGATAGCTAACAAGGGTTGGACAGATCCAGGGAGGGAGGATCTGCCAGTGTCTACAGGGGAGCAGGGACTGAAGACAAATGAGAAGGTGGAGATGGTAAAAGGAAGGAAGGTAATAGGATGATAATAGGAAGACATCAGATGGAGAACATCAGAGGGAGTGGGATCATTTATGCATATAAAGCCCCTCTGGGTTTGTCTTGGCAAGGAGAAGGACCACCTCTATAACCGAGACAGAAGTGAAAGAGAAGATAATAGCAGAAGGCGTTTGAATGATCTAAAATGAGGAAGAAGGGAGAAGAGGGATCTTAGTATTGTGATGTGATAGGCAAAAAATACATTCATTAGTGTTTACAAGCAAGGACGTGATCATGATCCATATTGTACTCAGGTCAGCCTACATCTGACATATGTTAATTTTTGGAACAAACGGTTAGAAAATGTGTTGATAAATTGGCTAGGTCTATAAGGGGGCAAGCAGAATAAGAGCTTTGATGTCAAGGCCTATGAGGGTCAGTTGAAAGAAATGGGCACGTGAAGTTCAGAGAAGACAAGGCCAAGGCAGGATGTTACAGGTGTCTTCAAAGACTATCACATGGAAATCATGGTTTTAAACTAGCTCTGATTGGCTTTGCTGAGTAAAACTGTGACCCATGAATGAATTACAAGCCTCAAACAGGCAAATTTAGACTTGATTTAAAGAAAAATTCCAACAATTAAAATCATCAAGTTATTCAAAACCAAAAAGGGCTGTATCAGGAGGAAGTGATTTGTCCTTTATTCCAGATCTTCATACAAAAACTTTAGAATTACTTGTATAATGGGTTTCTGTTCAGGAATGAGAGAGGATCTCTCAGGTCCTGTCCAACTTAGAGTTGATAAAGTTTTACTGTTCCCATTTTATAGGAGAATATTGACATTCAGAGCACTTTTATGATTTTTCCAAAGTCACAGTTACTAAGTGGAAGCATTATGACTCCAAATCAAGCCTAATTATTCAAAATTCAAAGGGTTTTTTTCCTGCTACTATGATGTTATTATGAGGCACATGGGTATAAATAGATATCTGCAGAATCAATGATCTTAGTTTTTCTTATGACTTCCAAGAAATTACATGAAGTTGCTATAAAGAGAGCAAAGTTCCAAGTGTGTGACAAAACTGCCCATACTCTTACCGAGTTCTTTTCCAGAAAAATAGCCCAAATGGTTTTTTCTTATGATATGTCTGCAGGTAAACTTCTGCACATAAGTAGAAAAGCTAAGAAGAGATGGGAAAGGAATTAGCTGAGTGGGAGGAATATTCCTCTACCTTCCCAGATGCCTCCTGCTCTCATTTAACTTCTACCTCACTTTTGTTTGATTCTTTGCTCTGCATACTCCTTAGCATTTGGGCATTTTTTAGCTAACATTACTTTTCTTTGTATTCATTTAAATGTCTACTAAGTATTCTTCCCAGTACAAATTTTGCCTTTAAATTATTTATCTAAAGTTTTATAGAATTGTATTTTTGCTTAGGTGACAGTTTAATCATGTGAGTTCAAGTTCCCAAGAAAGATCCTCCAAGCTGGAAAGACTTTGAGAATAAGCCTACACAAGTATTTATCTGATACTCTGGAATGAATAAGCTCAGAGAAATGGAAAGTTTTATCACCACATGGCTAGACACCAGATGATGTCTATTTATTTACAATTTATGAAGACCATTCACTAACATGTAGAGCTATTTTAGAAGAAATAAAGAAATATACCAAGGAATCACAAATCCTTTTAAGTAATTCATGAATATTATGTGCCTTCCATGTAGGATAAGTTCATCATTATTTGTCCTTCCCCCTTCCCAGGCAATTGGGGTTAAGTGACTTGCCCAGCTAGACAGTGTTAAGTGTCTGAGATCAGATTTGAATTCAGATCCTCCTGACTTCAGGACTGGTGATTATTGTTTCTTAACTAATATTTAATTTACCTCCAACCCCAAAGAAAATGGAATTTGCTTAGTGACAGACCCGGGGTTGGTGCGTGGGAAACAAATATCCCATAATAGAGAAAGCACATTCTAAACTTAATTCTATTTGCTTTCTCCAACTGGCAGGCAGAGTGCAAAGCAATTTTCTCTTGTGGCTTCCTCCCCCTTTATACACTTTGTCACTTCTACTTTCAGCCATCCCTTCTCAAAGCAAAGCTATTGTTTATTCCCTGCCAAGTCTCCAAATGCCACAGTACATCTAAAATATCCCCCTTCAACCTCAGCCCACTTAAATGTCTTTACCTATTCATTCAAAAAAAATCTAAAAATACCATCTCTTTCAGGAAGCCTTCTAGTACTTACTAGACAAGAGGGGACAATTTCCTTGGGCGATGGACTTTTTCCTCATTCTCTATCTTAAGTAATAGTTAAGTTCTTCAAGGTATGCATCAAAAATCACTTACTCTCAAGCTCTGTATGTTTTTTTGGGTTCTCTCTATGTTTGTAAACTTACACCAGTCGATCTTGATAATCTACAACTCCCCTAAAATAGAGAAACCAATATGATTCTCTTCAGTGTCCAATAACATGTCAGCTATACTTAGGCATTTGATCGAGATAATGTGACTTACCAAAGCGTTTGGATCTGCCTGAGAGAAGATATAACGCAGGAAAACCCCGGGAGGAGCAGGTCGGTATTTGAGTCTCAATTCCTTATAGACTGGTTCTCAAGGTCATTCTTCCAACTGCCTCTTTTTATCTTGAATCCTCACTTTCTTCCCAAAGGATGTGTGATTCAGCAAAGTTAACACGCCGATGATTACTTCCTTCATCTCTTTACATACATGACATTCTCTTCCTTTTTGTTAATTCACGGTTCTGTCTCCCTTCAAAAGTGCGCATATGCTCCAAGAACTTTCCCTGAGTAATGTGACCTAATCTCGGGGCTAGAGGGGTGACCCTTGGGAATCTAGCAGCACACATCGGGGGTGGTGCAAAAGGTACACAGAAGGAGAAAGTGAGAGCAATCAAATCTGACACTAATACTCCTGGGATTACTTCTTCCTGGAACACTGGAAGAAAGACCCCCTGGTGAACTGGGACTCAATGAGGGTGCAGAGCTCAGTCCCTTTGGCGTGTCCCCCAGAACAAATAAGCAAGCAAAGTGTAGGGTCTGGTGACATCCACTGGGATGGATGGGAAAGATGTTGGTTTCCCAACCAGGGAATCGTCCCCTCTGGCGTGGAGGCTGCTACATGGGGAGAGGATGGGAGAAGAGGTAAAAGGCTCAGGAATCAGGAACAATTTTCCTTTTATCACTTTAGTACATGATCACTTTGTGTCTCCCTCTCATTTTGAAGTTAAGGCACTGGTGAAACTGTCCAGGCTCCTTGGACTCAGGGGATTCATTTTGGCTTTTGGAGGATTGCTTTATATGTGTTAATTTGTCTTTCATTCTCCCTCCTTCCATAATCTCAGTTTGGTACCTATGTCAGAGTTCTGCAGACATTGGGAAAGGAGTATATTGTTTTGGTTACTGAAATTCAAGTACTTAAGTACTTTACCACATGAAAGGTCTCCTCTTACTCAATCTATTTTCAAAAAGCAAGCAATCCTTAAGGACAATCAATCCTTCAATCCTTATCTACCTGATTTCTTGTCATTTACAAAGTATGGGGAGAGGGATGGAGTCCAGCCTTAGGATTAGCAGTGTAGAACATCAAGAAAAACAGTAAGGTCACAGTATCTTCTATCAAACCCATGACAATATTCTTCCCTTGGTTAATGGAGGAACAAGGCAATCTATCCACCCAATACATATTTAATATCTCTAATCCAGAGGGACTGGGATTCGCATCCAAAGCAGGCAGGTTTCTTACCACTACCCCAATTCTAGAGGCATTTTGGAACATTCCTCTATTCTAGTTATAATTGTGAAGATGATCACTACATTAATGCAGCATTTTAAAAATCTATAAAGTCATTTAGATATATGATCTAATTTGATCTTCACAAACAGTACAATGAGAAAACTGACCCCTGCAGAGTTCTGTGGGATAAAAACTTTCTAGAATCTTTCTATGATAACAGGATTAATTTGACCTAAAGCTTTTTGGGTTTTTTTAAGAAGCTTCCTCACATTACTGATTCACACACTAAGCCTATGGTCAATTAAAATACTTCTTCCTCTGTCTCCTCAAATTTTTCCCAAAGGATTAAATTCTTTCCTGGCCCATATTTGTGGAAGTAATTTAATTTTACTTAAACATATACCTGTTGTTATTGCTGTTGATTACATTTCATCTAATTTGGCTTCAGTTCAACATTTCAAGCCAAATGAGATTAAATTTAAATGTTTACTATCATCTTTTTTCTTTAATCTTTTCCTTCTATATTTCACTTCTTGAAGACTTCATTTCATAACATAGATTCAATTATCCTATTTGGCCAAATGTGTCTGAAATCTAGATACACTCTCTAAAGTTATCCTGAACCCCAACCTTAAATTTTCAACTGCCTATTAGGACAATTGTGTTTCTGTCTCTTTTCAATGCATCTAAACCTGAAGCTCATCATCACTGCTTCTGAACCTGTCTCTTCCCTCAAATCCCCCATTTCCTGGTGACAGCACTATTTCTTTTTTCTATTACTTAATTAGAAACTTGAGAAAAATTTCTAACTTTTCATTTTCTCTCATCCTCCACATCTATTAATTGCCAGGGCCTGTTGCACTATTTCTGTGTCAATCTGTTGCATTTCTAAACTATTTCTTTCTTTCTATTCTTGTAGTTCAGATGTTCATTACTTTTCTCCTATAATTACTAATTATTCCCTGGTTCTAATGTCTCCCTCTCCGATCTAACTTTCTTACAGCTATGTAATATAGTGGAAAAATAAAGACTTATGCTTTTATTCCCCAAATTTTATCCTACACAATAGGTACTCAATACATGTGTGCTGAATGGACTTAAAAACCAAATAATGTGAGAGACCAATAGGGGCATGGAGAGAGTGCTAACCTCAAAGCTGGGAGAACTGGGGTCTAAATCCCACCTGTCCCTCTTCATTCAGAACTCTGGTCAAGTTTCTAAGAGCATAAGGTGTCATGGCCCAGAGAGGATCTGCTTATCTGAGAGTAAATTTTATACCAGTGAGATCACAAGAACTCTATTATCTGCCATGTTATACTGACTACACTTCCTAAATCGATTAAAGAGAAAAAAAAGAAGCCAGTTTACCTTGGCTGAGCCACATTTTTCCCAGGTACCCTTTTTTTTCCCCCTCCACACCAAATACATACTTACCGACAACATACATATAACTTTTATGAAATGCCCTTTGGCTCAGGTTATACCACTATAAGAATAACCATTTGATGTATTCTATCCAGTGTTTTAGGTCCTGGAATATAAGTGTGAAAAATGACCCTCAAGGAACTTACAACCTTCTAAGGGGAATATGCCTTTGGGGCCAAAGGGAGCTCTGGGAAACAATGAAGAAATAAAGATCACTTTGGAGAGGACAAAGAGTTTACCTCTCCAATAAGACCACACAAGGTTGTTTAGTGATAAGATCCAGCCTGTCAGCTTTGCCAAAAGGAAAGGAGCGGTACTGGAGTGGCTCACCTGCTCAGTAGTGGGTAGAACAGCTGTAGCTGAGCCTTGACGCCGATGGTGCTGGGCCATTTTGGCCATGATCACAGGTGATGTACGTGGACTGTCTAGCCCAGGATCTGACAATCCTGAGTTCCTTTTGAACAATGGCTGGGGGAAGGAGAGGGAAGTGGGGAGAGGGAGAGGGGGTGCAGAGATGGGATCTGTTAGTCACAGAATAGGCAAATGCTTAACTTGTTCACCCAGTTTAGCTACTGTTGTCAGGCAGCAATCTGTTTGAGAGAAACTGTTGACTAAATGAGATTTTTAAAAATAGTTTTTATTTAGCAGATATTTGCATGGGTAATCTTACAGCATTGACAATTGCCAAATGTTTTGTTCCAATTTTTTCCCTCCCCCCCGGGTCGACCAATACATGTTAAATATGTTAGAGTATAAATTAAATACAATATATGTATACATGTCCAAACAGTTGTCTAAATGAGATTCTTAAAAGTTAATCACAGCTCTTCATAGGCACTGATATTATCCCCTTGGTTTTGTTGAATTAAATCTTTTCATAATACTTTATTTACTCATAGAATTTGTATACTAGCAATCCTAGAGAGAATAATCAAAATCTGAAAACTTTCTCCCATGATATTTATGTCTAACTGGAGGAGAGGAGTTGGGAAGAATTAAAATACTAATGTTCAAGTACTGGTATAAAAACGGAATCATTAAGCCAAACAATTCTAAAAAAGAATCAAAAGTTGGGGCAACCAGGTGGCACAGTGGACAGAGCACCAGCCCTGAAGTCAGGAGGACCTGAGTTCAAATCTAGCCTTAGACACTTAACACTTCCTAGCTGTGTGACCCTGAGCAAATCACTTAACTCTAATTGCCTCAGCAACAATTAAATAATTTAATTAATTAATAAACTAATGAATAAATAAATAAATTAATAAACTAATAAATGAATGAATAAATAAATAGATAGATCAAGAGCTGCCTGGATGTGAGGATTTCAATAAAACAGCATCCTTGTGAATTTGGATAATTGATATCTGATCTAAAGCAATTAGAAGTAAAAATGCATTTATTTGTCTATCCTTTATACTTAAATACTCCTTTTTAGAGTACAGAACATAGCAAATGCTTACAAACCAAAAACCCAGGGCATAACTCCCATATTTATCTTTGACCTTTAAATAGGTTGAGCCTCAAGTACAGGATTTACCTCTTCACATGGGCCCAATCCCTCCACAATCTCACCTCACTAAGGGAAGGGCAGTTCAGTTGCAGAGTCTAAGCCACTGTCTCCATCTTGGGAATCCAATCTATGGAATGGTAAAGAACAGTATAGGAATGAGAACCTCTGTTCTGAGGACCTGAATACAAAGAAGAAAGGAGAGCACTTTTGTCTGTTCTTTCCTTTAACAGTTTCCTCTCTCATTTTGTGACTCCAATTCAGATTCTCTTCTGAGCAAAGCTGCTTTCTGACCAGGCCTAGCTCCTTTGTCATTTCTAAAACTACTCAGGGAGGCTTGGAGAGACTTACAGGAACCGATGCTGAGTGAAATAAGCAGAACCAGGAGATCATTCTACACTTCAACAACAACTCTGTATGACGATGTATTCTGATGGAAGTGGAGATCTTCGACAAAGAGATCCTCTCAAGACCCCATTAGTGGTTTTCTTAGCAGAGATACTGCAGTGGTTTGCCATTACCTTTTGTAGCTCATTTGATAGATAGGGAAACTGAGGCAATGTTAAGTGAGTTGCCCAGGATCACATAGTTAACAAATGTCTGAGGTCATTTTCCTGATTTTAGGCTTAGCACACTATCCACAGCACTACTTACCTATATCATGTTTCTGTCACAACTTGGTTGTTTTGTATTGTATCATATATTCATAAAGATGAGTTTGGTTTTATTTATCTGTTGTGATTTACTGGTGATACAAGGTCATTTAAAGTCACATGATTATAAATAAATGTGTATGGTTATACATAAATGTGAAGTTTATGAAAAAATACATAATTAATTTATGTTAAAATCTTGAAAAAATTTTAAACCTCAAAAGTACAATGTTAACGTGACAAAAATAAATTGTAGGTGGTAGCACATGGAGACCCAAATCTTAAATGGTGTACACACACACACACACACACACACACACACACACACACACACACACACACACACAGACATACACACACATCTATATCTACATATACCTATGGTGTGTTGGAAACATTATCCTTATGATGTTCAAACTGCACACAGTAGTTTGGGAAAATCGGTTCCCAGAGACTGTGTGACCACTCTGAGATAAGGACATACTACATCAAGCAAGATTCTTGTTAGTGTGGGTTTTAAGTGAAAGGTGAGGGCAGAGGGTGGAACATAATCCTCTATCAATGCTGGACTTTTGAGAGACAGAGAATAGGAAAGGGGGCACCCTTATGAACAGTAACAGTGGCTGGGTATTTCCCAGAAGCTGTTCTCACCCTCATCCCCCACCCTCACCCCTGCCTTTACATTCAGACATAATCAAGAACCTTGAAGGGTGTGTTGAGGGAGGAACAAAGAGGGAAAGAGACAGAGAAAGAGAAAATGTGAGAGACAGTAAAAGAAAAAGAAAGAATGAGAGAAAAAGAGAGAAAGAGAAAGTTAAAAAAGGAGCAAGAATCAGAGAGCACAAAAGAGTGTCATAGAGAAAGAGCTAGAGAGACAGAAAGAAATACACATGGAAATGAGAGCAAGAGAGAAAAAGAGACAGAGACAGAGTTGGAGATAGCAAGCCAGATGGATCCAGAGAAAGAAATTGTCATAAAGGGAGGGAAAGAAAGAGGAGAGGAGATAAGAGAGGAGAGGAGAAAAGAGGAGAGGAGAGAAGGAAAAGAAGGAAGGAAAGGAAGGAAGGAAGGAAGGAAGGAAGGAAGGAAGGAAGGAAGGAAGGAAGGAAGGAAGGAAGGAAGGAAGGAAGGAAGGAAGGAAGGAAGGAAGGAAGGAAGGAAGGAAGGAAGGAAGGAAGGAAGGAAGGAAGGAAGGAAGGAAGGAAGGAAGGAAGGAAGGAAGGAAGGAAGGAAGGAAGGAAGGAAGGAAGGAAGGAAAGAAGGAAGGAAGGAAGGAAGGAAGGAAGGAAGAAGGTTCAGAAAGAGACAGAAAAATAGAGAGCAATAGAGAGACAGAGAGGGGGAGGTAGGGAGAGAGAGTGTGCCAGAAAGATGAAGACAGAAAAAGAAAAACATACAGAGCCAGGAGAAGGAGCCAGAGAGAATCAGAGAGTGAACAACAGAGAGGAAAAGAAATAAACAGAGAGAATCAGAGACACAGAGACAGAGACAGAGAAAGACAGAAAGATTGAGAAGCCTGGGAGTCAAAGAGAGAAAATGAGAGAAAGAAATGAGAGTCATAGAAACAAAGAGGGGAGAGAGAGAAAGGAGAAAGGGACAAAGAAAGAGACAGACAGACAGACTCAGAGAGGGGAGGAGTCAGAGAGTGGAAGAGTGAGCAAGAAACAAAAAACAAAAAAATTAAAAGATACATAGAGAAAAAGATACACAAAAGACAGAATACTCCTTAAAATAGTCCTTAAAAGGGTCCATCTAGACCTCTAGAGAACCTTCCAGCTCTAAATAGTGATCCCGGGATCTTTTCCCACACTACATCCAATGATCTTCTATGACTTAATTCACTGAAACAAGGAGGCCTCAGTTTCCATATCTGGAAAATGAAGCAGATGATGTACATGGCATTCAAAGTCTCTTTTAAGGTCTATGATGTGATGAGATCATAATTCAGTGTAATGTTCTGTTGTCTCTAAATTGCGATTGTTCTCTGGGAGGAGATCTCTTGGGGAGCTTCTGGGGAGGCAGCCTTAGTTTTAGTTCCAGTACCGGTAATACCCAAAATGCAGCCGGGAATTAAAGTCCAGATCCTCTATTGTGTCCTTCAAAGTCTTGAATCTTTTCCTGTCAGAATGTCTCCAGCCCGCTTCAGTCTCTAGCTCCCTCTGAATCCAAAGCCTCCAGCCAGCACGAAGGTAGCCATGGGAATCCTTGGCCCAATCCAGACTGACTCAGTTCTTTTGCAAGGGTCAATGTTGAAAACTATCTGATATTATTAAATAGAAAAGCAAGAAAACGTGCTCTTAGTGCACCTTCATAGGATGAACAAAGTTTCTATTATATAGAAATTAGAAGCAGCTGGCAGTGCAGTGGAGGGAGCCCTGTACCTAGAGGAGGGGGTGGGGAGCCTCCAGCCCTCAGGCTGTATAAATCTCATGAAATCATTTGGTCTGGCCCTGCCATGGCAATTAGCAGGCAAAGAGGAGAGGAAAGCTAGTCAAAACAGCCTCCCACTGCTTGAGTTTAAGTTGTCCTTAAATGATGTTCTAGATACCCAAAAGGTCCTTCCGGCCTGGAATCAGCATTGCCCATGTTTGCATCTGTCCTCAGACAGTAACCAGCTGTTCCCCTGTTAACAGGGGTTAACCTCTGCTTTATTTTCCTCAATGGTTAAATGGAGATAATAATATCACAGAACTTGGAAGGTGATGGTGAGAATAAATTAACATAATATTGTAAAGAAAGTACTGAGCACAGGACCTGGTAACTTGTATGTATAAGTAAATGTTTATTCCCTTCCTTTCTTTTTCCATCATCTATCCTAAAATTTTAGGACAACAGGAAGAAAATTAAGGACAAATGCCAAATGGGAGCTACAAAGTGATGCTTGTTAAAAAAAATGAGGATGATCAAGGAGAAACAAGACTAAGGGTGAGGAGGATGAAGGGAAAAAACATGTCTGATGAGAGAAAGTGTGAAAGGAGAGAAAATAGAATAAAAAGGGGGAAACAGAATGGAAGGAAATACTGTAGTATTTAGCAATAGTAACTGAAAAAAATTTGAAGCAAGTTTTTTTCTGATAAAGAGCTCATTTCTCAAATGTATAATCAATCAAATGAATAAAAATAAGATACATTCCCCAATTGGCAAATGATCAAAAGATATGAACATTTTTCAAATGAAGTAATCAGTTTTCTACAGCCATATGAAAAACTGTTCTCACTACTGATTGGAGAAACACAAATTAAAACAATTCTGCAGTACTACCTTTGACCTATTATAATGATTAATAACTCAGAAAAGAAAAATAAACATTGGAGGGAACGTGAAAAAATGAGAAATTAATCAATGGTTGATGGAGTTGAGAACTGATTAAACCATTCTGTAGAGCAATCTGGAACTATGTCCAAAGGTATATAAAACCATGCATATTCTTTGACCTAGAAACATCACTATTAGGTCTATATCCAAAAATAATTTTTAAAGGAAAAGGACCTATATGAACAAAAATATTTATAGCAGCTTTTTCTGGTGGCAAAGAATTGGAAACTGAAGTGATGGTCCTCAAAAGCGGGTAAT
Source organism: Sminthopsis crassicaudata (assembly GCF_048593235.1). NCBI lineage: Eukaryota > Metazoa > Chordata > Mammalia > Dasyuromorphia > Dasyuridae > Sminthopsis > Sminthopsis crassicaudata. Next base: position 48,149,812 of record NC_133623.1, on the reverse strand, counting down.
GGATGAACAAATTGTAGTATGTGATTGTGATGGAACACTATTGTGCTATAAGAAAGGACCATCAGGATGCTCTCAGAAAAACCTGAAAAGATTTCCATCAACTGATACAAAGTGAAATGCACTATGTATAAAAGAACAGCAGTATTGTAAGATGATTTAACTATGCTCAGCAATAACAATCATTCAAGACAACTCTGAAAGGCTTATGATAAAAAATGTTATCCATCCACAAAGGAAGAATTGATGATTTCATGAGTAAATATGCATCACCTATATTAAATTGCCCATCTTTCAATGAAATGGGATGAGGAGAAAGGGAGAAAATTTGGAATTCCAAAGTTTTAAAAATTAATATTAAAAATTGTTTTTCTGGAAATTAATATGGCAGAAATTAGATATGGATCCACATTTAACACCATATACCAAGATAAGATGAAAATGGGTCCATGATTTAGGCATAAAGAGTGAGATAATAAATAGATTAGAGGAATAGAGAATAGTCTACCTCTCAGACTTGTGGAGGAGGAAGGAATTTATGACCAGAGGAGAACTAGAGATCATTACTGATCAAAGGATATGAACAGACAATTCTCAGATGAAGAAATTGAAACTACATCCAGTCATATGAAAGAGTGTTCCAAGTCACTACTGATCAGAGAAATGCAAATTAAGAAAACTCTGAGATACCACTACATACCTGTCAGATTGGCTAAGATGACAGGAACAAATAATGATGAATGTTGGAGGGGATGTGGGAAAACTGGAACACTGATACATTATTGGTGGAGTTGCTAAAGAATCCAGCCATTCTGGAGAGCAATCTGGAATTATGCCCAAAAAGTTATCAAAATGTGCATACCCTTTGACCCAGCAGTGCTACTACTGGGATTATATCCCAAAGAAATACTAAAGAGTGGAAAGAGACCTGTATGTGCCAAAATGTTTGTGGCAGCTCTTTTTGTTGTAGCTAGAAACTGGAAAATGAATGGATGTCCATCAGTTGGAGAATGGTTGGGTAAATTATGGTATATGAAGGTTATGGAATATTATTGCTCTGTAAGAAATGACCAGCAGGAGGATTACAGAGAGGCTTGGAGAGACTTACATCAACTGATGCTGAGTGAAATGAGCAGAATCAGAAGATCATTATACACTTCAACAACAATACTGTATGGGGATGTATTCTGATGGAAGTGGAAATCTTCAACATAAAGAGGAGCCAACTCACTTCCAGTTGATCAATGATGGACAGAGGTAGCTACACCCAGAGAAGAAACACTGGGAAGTGAATGTAAATTGTTAGCACTAATATCTGTCTGCCCAGGTTACATGTACCTTTGGAATGTAATGCTTATTGTGCAACAAGAAAATGGTATTTACACACATGTATTGTATCTAGGTTATATTGTAACACATGTAAAATGTATGGGATTGCCTGTCATCGGGGGGATGGAGTAGAAGGAGGGGGGAGATAATTTGGAAAAATGAATACAAGGGATAATATTATAAAAATATATATTAATAAAAAATAATAAAAAAATAAAATAAAAAAATAAAAAACCTGAGAGCCTTCCCCTCCCAGGTAGATTCATTCATTCAAAAAAATTGTTTTTTACTTGTTACTATGGAAAAATAAAATACTAAACATTTTTTTAAAAGAATGCTGTCTATTGTACTGAATATCCTGGAGAGTTTGTCTAATCATATGTATATTTAAGAAAGATAATAGAGATGGACAATGAATTGGACCCAGAACTTAAAGGAGGGCACATAAAGCTAGGTTCCTATGAAAAAATGGCAAAGCAATTTACTGATTCTTAAGTTTCTTATAAGTTCAATTTAATAAAAAAATAATTTATCTATAAATTGCATAAAGAGAGAATTAGTTATGGGATGGATTCCTATAAATATGTTTTTGTTTTTATAAAATAAGAAAATGAAAAATAGAAAGGAAGGGGACATTTGTAAAAATATTTCAATATCTTACCTTCATCAGGAATTGCTGTAGGTGCCTAAAAAGAAAAAAGAAAGCATTAAACATTCAGTTGTTCAAAGATTTCCAAAATTGAAATTTCTTTTTCTGGAAGCCAAATGGAGCTCTCCAAATTATAAAACATAAAAACACATTTGCAACATTGTCACGATAAAGCTTATATTAACTACAAGTGAGAGAGCAAAAACTACCACCAACAATACATTTATAGACACCTGTGAATAATGTGGTTTATAAAGTGCTTTCTGACAACATTCCTGTAAATCAAATAATATATTAGAAGAAACATTACCATAATATTTCCATCAACGTTAAAAAAGATTATTAGAAAAATATCTAGTTTTGTAAATAAGTATAAACTTATAAAAATTATCCATCCATTCTGTTATGGATCGTGTGAAATCTGCATTAGCAATGACAAGGGCAATTATGTTTATACTTTTTCCCCTTTTAATTAAGGCATAGGATAAAACATGCAGTAAACTTACTTTAGTGTCTCAAGGGGCATCCGTAAATTGTAATTGCCTTCCTGTTCTTGAAGCTTAGAGAATTCTACCAAGCAGGGGGTGTTGTCTCTTGTCATCTCTGACCTGAAAAATAGCAGCCAGTTAGTAGAAGTTTCCAGACTATTTTAAAGCAATATTTAAAGAAAATATATAAAATTTAGAGAAAAAAATTTAGGTTGTTCCAAAAATAATGTTAGTGTAAGAACTACAACCAATCCCGTTCTACAGTATGTTTTAGTATAGAAAGATAGTGGGTAACATCTACTTACTACTTGCGTTAGGAATCAAAATTCTTTTAAAATAAGCTTGTCAGACTTTTGGGATAACATATATAGTTAAATAAATATGTTTTCAAAATAAGTTATAGTTGAAGATAATTATAACAGAAAAATTTTTTCTTGTTTCATTCTCTCACAAAATTGTTTTTACTTGTTGTCATGGAAAAATAAAATACTAAACATTTTTATCTATAAATTGCATAGAGAGAATTGAAATTACTTTTTCTGGAAGCCAAATGGAGCTCTCCAAATTATAAAACATAAAAACACATCTGCAACATTGTCACGATAAAGCTTATACTAACTACAAGTGAGAAAATAAATTATATTAAAATATATTATTTGTATACTATCTATATATTTGTATTATTATGAAATAAGTAAATATAAACACATATTTTAATAATAGATGAAACTCATATAAAACATGTGGTTTAAAAAGTGCTTTCTGACAACATTCCTGTAAATCAAATAATATATTAGAAGATACATTAACATAATATTTCCAGAAACGTTAAAAAAGATTATTAGAAAAATATCTAGTTTTGTAAATAAGTATAAACTTATAAAAATTATCCATCCATTCTGTTATGGATCATGTGAAATCTGCATTAGCAATGAACTATCAAAAAAGGGCAATTCTTTTAAAGTAAGCTTGTCAGACTTTTGGGATAACATATATAGTTAAATAAATGTTTTCAAAATAAGCTATAGTTGAAGATAGTTATAACAGAAAAAAATTTTTCTTGTTTCATTCTCTCACAAAAATGAACACCATGAAACCCAAGTTCCTTGAGGACAGGCCTGTTTGTTTTTTAATTGTTATCCACCACACTAAGTGATGTATCTGGCATATGCTATGCAATTGATAATTGAGGTTGGCATATTAAAATGCAATCATATTTTCAATATCTTCTAGGAACACACTGAATCATCTCATTTTACTTGCTTCTTTGAACACAGAAAATTGTAACATATTTACTTTCCTTGACCATCAACTTATTCCATCAAACTTCAGGTTTATTGAGCTATTCAGATGACCTATGATAAAGATAAGCCTCTGACTCAGTTTTGAGCTGGTATAATATACTTTTTTTCTCAATTTGTCCATTGTATAACAGTGGTAGTCAGGAAATACAATTGCCTGTGAAGAATTAAAAATAAATATCACACAGAAGACAATGGACAGGTGCACAATGATTATGAAAGTACATGAAGGCTGCTAGGTGCCATCAGTGACTCACTTCAAAGATTAGGAGTAAAAGATAACATAAGGAATTTTATGATACAGAGAAAAAAGTGCTAGTTACATAGAAAGAACAAGTGATAAACAAATGAATTATGACTGTTTTTTTTAACCATGTAAAGTGAAAGTAATGCTAATTGCCTATAGGTAGGTCAAGTTAATATAATAAAAATGACAATATTACCTAAATTGATTTAATAATTCAGTGTAATGGTAACCAAACTACCAAATAATGACTTTATAAAGAGATAAAAAATAGTAAAATGCACCTAGAGAAATAAAAGGTTAAGAATATCAAAAGAATTAATAAAAAAAAAGAAAAGAAATTAAAGGTGACCTAACAGTATCAGATATCAAACTCTACTGCAAAACTATAATCATCAAAACAATTTGGTATTGGATAAGGAATAGGGAAGTTGATCACTGGAATACATTAGATACAAAATATTAAGAAGGAAATGAACAGTTTTTGATAAATGTAAGCATCCCAGCATTTAGGGCAAGAACTCACGATTTCATTAAAACTGATGAGAAACTTTAAAAGTATCATAGTAGAAATTAGATATACATCAACTTCTCACACTGTAAAAGAAGTTACTTCTTCCACTTCATTGAACTTCTTCCACTTCATTGAAAAGTCAAAGGGAAGGAGTAAGCTAAGGGGAAGGGAATACAGAAATTGTGAGGAAACAGGATAAAATAAGGGGAGGATCCTTAAGGTGTGGGAGGGATCCTAAAAAGGGAGGGCTGTGAAAAGCAAGTGGTATTCACCAGTTTAATACTGGGTAGGGGGGTAAAAGGGAAGGAAAGGGGAAAAGCATAAGCAGGGGTTAATAGGATGGCAAGCAATATTGAATTAGTCCTAACCATAAATGTGAATGGGGCAAACTGCCTCATAAAGAGGAAGTAGTTAGCAGACTGGATTAAAAGTCAGAATCCTACTATATGTTGTTTACAGGAAACACACCTGAAACAGGGTGAGACATTCAAACTAAAAGTAAAAGGGTGGAGCAGAATCTATTATGCTTCAGGCAAAACCAAAAAAGCAGGAGTAGCCATCCTCATCTCAGGTCAAGCAAAAACAAAAATTGATCTAATTGAAAGAGATAAGGAAGGGCATTATATCCTGCTAAAGGGAAGCATCAATAGTGAAGCAGTATCAATATTAAACATGTATGCACCAAGTGGTGCAGCATCTAAATTCTTAAAAGAGAAATTAAGAGAGCTGCAAGAGGAAATAGATAGCAAAACTATAATAGCGGGAGATCTCAACCTTGCACTCTCAGAATTAGATAAATCAAACCACAAAATAAGTAAGAAAGAAGTCAAAGAGGTAAATAGAATACTAGAAAAGTTTGATATGATAGATCTTTGGCGAAAGCTAAATGGAGACAGAAAAGAATATACTTTCTTCTCAGCAGTTCATGGAACCTACACAAAAATTAATCATATACTAGGGCATAAAAACCTCAAAATCAAATGCAGTAAGGCAGAAATAGTAAATGCATCCTTTTCAGACCATAATGCAATCAAAATTACATTTAATAAAAAGCCAGGGGTAAATAGACCAAAAAATAATTGGAAACTAAATAATCTTATACTAAAGAATGATTGAGTAAAACAGCAAATCATAGACATAATTAATAACTTCACCCAAGAAAATGACAATAATGAGACATCATACCAAAATGTGTGGGATGCAGCCAAAGCAGTAATAAGGGGAATTTTTATATCTCTACAGGCCTACTTGCATAAGATAGAGAAAGAGAGGGCCAACGAATTGGGCTTACAACTAAAATTTCTAGAAAAGGAGCAAATTAAAAACCCCCAGACAAACACAAAACTTGAAATTCAAAAAATAAAAGGTGAGAGTAATAAAATTAAAAGTAAAAAAAAACTATTGAATTAATTAATAAAACTAAGAGTTTGTTTTATGAAAAAACCAACAAAATAGACAAACCCTTAGTAAACCTGATTGAAAAAAGGAAAGAGAAAAAGCAAATTGTTAGTCTTGAAAATGAAAAGGGTGAACTCACCACTAATGAAGAGGAAATTAGAACAATAGTTAGGAGCTACTTTGCTCAACTTTATGCCGATAAATTCGATAACTTAAATGAAATGGAAGAATACCTTCAAAAATATAGCTTGCCCAGATTAACAGAGGAAGAAGTAAGTAGTCTAAATAGTCCCATCTCAGAAAAAGAAATAGACCAAACTATTAACCAACTTCCTAAGAAAAAGTCCCCAGGGCCAGATGGATTTACAGGTGAATTCTACCAAATATTTAAAGAACAACTAACTCCAATGCTATGTAAACTATTTGAAAAAATAGGGATTGAAGGAGTCCTACCAAATTCCTTCTATGACACAAACATGGTTCTGATACCTAAACCAGGTAGATCGAAAACTGAGAAAGAAAACTATAGACTAATTTCTTAATGAATATTGAAAATCAACCCCAGGATAATACACTATGACCAAGTGGGGTTTATAACAGGAATGCAGGGCTTGTTTAATATTAGTAAAACTATTAGTATAATTGACCATATTAATAATCAAATTAATAAAAACCATATGATCATCTCAATAGATGCAGAAAAAGCATTTGATAAAATCCAACATCCATTCCTACTAAAAACGCTTGAGAGTATAGGAATAAATGGACTATTACTTAAAATAATAAGGAGCATATATTTAAAACCTTCAGTAAACATCATATGTAATGGTGATAAACTAGAACCTTTCCCTGTAAGATCAGGAGTGAAACAAGGTTGCCCACTATCACCATTACTATTCAATATAGTACTAGAAACTCTAGTCTCGGCAATAAGAGCCGAGAAAGAGATTCAAGGAATTAGAGTAGGAAATGAGGAAATCAAATTATCACTTTTCACAGATGACATGATGGTATACTTAGAGAACCCCAAAGACTCTGCTAAAAAGCTACTAGAAATAATTCAGAATTTTAGCAAAGTTGCAGGGTACAAAATAAATCCACTTAAATCCTCAGCATTTTTATACATTACCAACACAATCCAACAGCAAGAGATACAAGGAGAAATTCCATTCAAAATAACAGTCGATAGTATAAAATATTTGGGAATATATCTACCAAAGGAGAGTCAGGAATTATATGAGCAAAATTACAAAACACTTGCCACAAAAATAAAGTCAGATTTAAATAACTGGAAAGACATTCAGTGCTCTTGGATAGGCCGAGCGAATATAATAAAGATGACAATACTCCCCAAATTAATCTATTTATTTAGTGCTATACCAATCAGTATCTCAAGAAACTATTTTAATGACCTAGGAAAAATAACATCAAAATTCATATGGAAGAATAAAAGGTCGAGAATTGCAATGGAACTAATGAAAAAAAAAAGTCAGAGGAAGGTGGTCCAAGTGTACCTGATTTTAAGCTATATTATAAAGCAACAGTCACCAAAGCCATTTGGTATTGGCTAAGAAATAGACTAGTTGATCAGTGGCATAGGTTAGGTTCACAGGGTAAAATAGTGAATAAAAATACCAATCTAATCTTTGACAAACCCAAAGATCCCAAATTTTGGGATAAAAATTCATTATTTGACAAAAACTTCTGGGAAAACTGGAAATGAGTATGGCAGAAACTAGGCATGGACCCACATTTAACACCACATACTAAGATTAGATCAAAATGGGTGCAAGATTTAGGCATATAGAACGAAATCATAAATAAATTGGAGGAACATGGGATGGTTTACCTCTCAGACTTGTGGAGGAGGAAGGAGTTTGTGTCCAAGGGAGAACTAGAGACCATTATTGATCACAAACTAGAAAATTTTGATTAAACCAAATTAAAAAGTTTCTGCACAAACAAAACTAATGCAAACAAGATTAGAAGGGAAGTAACAAATTGGGAAAACATTTTTACAGGTAAAGGTTCTGATAAAGGCCTCATCTCCAAAATATACAGAGAACTGACTTTAATTTATAAGAAATCAAGCCATTCTCCAATTGATAAATGGTCAAAGGATATGAACAGACAATTCTCAGATGATGAAATTGAAACTATATCCACTCATATGAAAGAGTGTTCCAAATCACTACTGATCAGAGAAATGCAAATTAAGACCACTCTGAGATACCACTACACACCTGTCAGATTGGCTAAGATGACAGGAACAAATAATGATGAATGTTGGAGGGGATGTGGGAAAACTGGGACACTAATACATTGCTGGTGGAGTTGTGAAAGAATCCAACCATTCTGGAGAGTAATCTGGAATTATGCCCCAAAAGTTATCAAAATGTGCATACCCTTTGACCCAGCCATACTACTACTGGGCTTATCTCCCAAGGAAATACTAAAGAAGGGAAAGGGACCTGTATGTGCCAAAATATTTGTGGCAGCCCTTTTCATAGTGGCTAGAAGCTGGAAGATGAATGGATGTCCATCAATTGGAGAATGGTTGGGTAAATTATGGTATATGAATGTTATGGAATATTATTGTTCTATAAGAAATCACCAACAGGAGAAATGCAGAGAGGCTTGGAGAGACTTACATCAACTGATGCTAAGTGAAACGAGCAGAACCAGAAGATCATTATACACTTCAACAATGATACTGTACAAGGATGTATGCTGGTGGAAGTGGATATCTTCAACATAGAGAAGAGCTAATCCAATTCCAATTGATTAATGATGGAGAGAATCAGCTACATCCAGAAAAGGAACACTGGGAAATGAGTGTAAACTGTTATTTTTACCTTCTCAATCCAATTCTTCCTGTGCAACAAAAAATTCGGTTCTAAACACATATATCTATATAAACATATATCTATATAAACACATATATCTAGAATATACTGTAATATATTTAACATGTATAAGACTGCCTGCCATCTGTGGGAGGGCGTTGGGGGAGCAAGGGAAAAAATCTGAATAGAAGTAAGTGCCAGGGATAATGTTGTAAAAAATTACCCATGCATATGTACTGTCAAAAAAAAAGTTATAATTATAAAATAAAATAAAAATTAAATCAAAAAAATTAAAAGAAAAAAAACAAGTTAAGTTCAAATTGTGGTCATGATTTAGACATAAAGGGTGATATTCTAAGTTAATCATTTGATAATGGAAAAATTACTTTTCAGATCTAAGGATATGGAAAGAGTTTATGACCAAAACCCAGAAATAAAGGCAAAGTGAAATGGATAATTTGAGGTAAAAAGGAAAATTTAAACGTTTTTGTACAAATAATACCAATGTATCTAAAATTACAAGAAAAGCAGGAAACTGGGAGAGGGGAAGGTCTGGAGGGAGGAAGAGAGATGGGAATCTCTGTAACAAACCACCCAACCCAAGAGATTTAAAAAGAGAATTTCCTTCCCTCTTCTCTAGTTGCAGTTGAATATAACCTCCTACTGAGATGCCTTTGAACAAAAGAAATACTTTAATAAATGATGGTAACTCTCTTTATATATAATTGGAAAAATAAAATAGTATTGAAGTGGAAAAACAACAGCAGCAACAACAACAACTAACAAGTTGCCTGAGATGAGAGGCGATTTGTGTTGATAACACACCTGGCATGTGTCAGAGGCCCAACTTGAACCCAGGTCTTCCTGATTCTTAAGGTTTTTATTTCAGGGAACAATTACTGTTTGATTCCCCATATTCGATCCAGTCTATTGTCTAATTATTTCTCCTCTGGAACCAGTTCAGCATCCATCTAGAATATCTAAATTATTTATATTGATACAGCAGGTCAATCAAATGACATATTAAAACAAAAAAATGGACTTGTTCGTGCTCTTAATGTTTTAATGGATTTTTTATGCCGAAATCTTGAGAGTTATTGTTGATCTCATTTAGGAGACCCCACGGCATTCTAAATTCTGACACAATCAGAACAATGTTATCCACAAACAGAAGCATATGGGGTACTGTACCACTTACAGAGGGACAGGTATTTGTACTTTCTCTGGGTGTAAGGAAGGTTAAATGCGTCTCAGCTCTGTCTTTTATATAACTTTCTGCTGAGAACATGAGAACGTGCTTTAAGTTATCCAATGTGAAAAAAAAAGGAAAACACCAAGAAGTTGGAAGGCCATCCTTTCTTGTGTATTAATCAGTGAGTATCCTTCATTGCAGGCCAGTGTTTACCCTGGAAACCTGGCCAGTTCCTTGAGTAAAAACAATCATGCTAAAGGAATGAACAAATAGTCTTCTTGGGGGGGGGGGATCTCATGTGATGGAGCATCCTGTACCTGGGATGTTGCCACATCTCAAGAGTCACATATCACATGAGAGTCCTTAGTGTAGTGCCTTCTTTGTTCTCAGCTGAGAAAAGCCTCTTAGTGGAAAGAACTTTGAGAATTTAGCTAGCAAGTAATAGACAACTTACCTACCAATGCCTGGCACTTGCCACTATGAGTAGCTGTGACCATGAATTCTCTCAGCAGGGGAATTCCGGTGTTTTCCTCAGAGTGGCCATGATGTATGTTGTATGTCGTTATAGTGGCCACTGTGTTTATTAGTTGTATATTAATTACTTTTGTGCTATGAGTTTCCTTTTTTATTTTCCTGTCTTATTTAAATGAAAGTTCCAAGCAGTAACAAACTTGTGCCCACCCTCTTCAACCTGCCTGTTGAAATGGGAATTCCAAACCTAGATTAATCTTACACTGAAACATTCAATTGGAGGCTAAGCATGACTATCCTTAGTAGTCATTCCAATCAAGCACACAGAAACTTGAGGTGAGCCTGCTTTCAGATATACAGAAAGAAAGGACACTCCCCTCCTGACTTCTGAACAGGGGCAGATATTATCTATGTCTTGTCGGACTTGAGGACTAAAAGGTTCATATCTTAGGATACTTAAGTTTTTAAACTGATTGTGGACATGGAGCTCTGTGGATATACTCAAGAGACTAAAATATATCTTTAATGAATTTTCCCATGATCCCATATTACTCTCAAATTTTATTCTTGACCTCCATGTTAACATTACTGAATTTAAATACAGTAATCACATCTTTTCCTTTGACAGCAAAGATTTTTAATCCCGTTCTAGTTATGTGTTTTATAATTAAAGGACTCTTCCATAAAGCTAACAATGCAACATGAGAGAGACGTGCCATTGTGTCTATGTTGAAATTTAAGTATTTTGAGGACTATGGAGTTTTACATCTTTCTAAGAGAAGTCAACTTTTCTGGTTCTACATCTGGCAATTCTAATATTAAAAAGAATTTGTCTAACTACGGCTTCTAAAGATCACTTTATTAGATTTTGTGTTAGTAGCTTTGACCCCCATAGTAAAGCCCTTTCTTTTTCCGGTCATTGTGCAGGGGAAGGGCATTTTGTTTTATTTCTGACTCTGGATGTAAGAGCAAGGAGTCCTTTTTAAGTTGTGATCTCACTGCCTCCAACCTGGATCTGATGCTACTCCTGACCCTTCCTGGGAGCTCATCAGATCCAGGATGGAGGCAGTGAGGCTGTTGAGACACCAGAATATTTGAATTCATTGAATCCATCAGATTCATTTCTCCTGGTACCAATGAAATGTACTACCACTACCACATTTGACTGTAAAGCAATTTAAAAATAATTTACTATACAGTAAACATGAATACAACCAATTCAGTCCATCAATAAATATCTATTAAGCACCAAGCACTTATGGGGACATAGATAACAGAACTACTGCTCTCAAGAAATGTAGATTCCATCAATTGACCTTGTTTTGCACCAATTTACATTTTAAATAAATGAATAATGAGTTAATTAAATTGACAATAAGTTTTCAACCATTTTCTGTCTCTAAAAGGGAAAACTCTCCCTTACCTCAAGGTTTAATGAGTTATTAGTAGTCCCCAAATTTATCGGTTCTGGTGACAAACTTCTCTAAATTGGCTTAGCTTGGTCCTAAGAGAACACACACTGACAGTCCTTCACTTTGGCCTAGACTTCTCGGCTTGGTAAGAATCTGCTAGAGCCCAAGTCTCAGTGGAATAACTTTTGAGAAGTCAGGATCATTGTATAATGTTATAACAAGGCATTAGATTAAGACTTTAGTGAAGGCCTCTGCTAACAAGAAACAAGACTAGAAAAAAAAGTTTGGGTAAAAGGCTAAGTATACTTTGTAAATATTACCTCACTTGATCCTCACAATAACCCTGCAAGGTAGGTGCTATTATTAGCGCCCATTCTATAGTGGTTGAGTCAGGCAGAGAATATGTGACTTGCCCAGGGTCACACAACTAGCGATTGTCCAAGGCTGGAAGTGAACTCGGATCCCCCTAACACCAGGCCCACCACTCTATTATTCACCTTTAAGTCATTAACATGTATTGTAATGTTAAAAATTAAGCATATTATACAAATTTCTTACCTCTTAAAAAAGAGTAGAAACATTTTTTCTAATTCTAAGTCTAAATTCATACCTCATCTCCAATTTTGGGAGACTATCACAGAAAATGAAAAGTTTATACTTAGGGCTAAAGGGTATTTTAGGTTCTTTATCAGATGAGTCGGTGTCACTTTCTTCTGCCTACTGTATCTGGCATATCTAAAATAAGGTCCATTGATTTTGCTAGCTATTCCCAAAACTTTCAGGAATCAGGAAAGACTAATGTTCATCAGCATTATGTGTCTTGTACAAGAGATTTAAAGATGGTTTTTTAAGACTCTGAGCTGCAGATCTACTAAATTTGTTAAGCAAGACAAGTGTGACAAAGATCCTATGGTGGAAGGTGCCATGCTTTGATGTAAAGAACAATAGATTTAGGATTCCAAAAATTTGGATTTGAATCTTACTTCAGTCTTAATGTCTGAATGACTTAACGACTTAGATTTCAGTCTCCCTATGTGTAATATGAGGTCTACTAAAATATTTCTAAAGTGCTTCCTACTTGTAACTTCTGTCAACTATGAACAACACAAGTAACATCTTACTAAAGAGATCAATGGAAATTGCATGACAATTGAACCACAACTTCCTATGGATCTTGAATGGTTGTAATTATTCTAAATATGAAACTTTAGTCAAATAAGAAGCCAATATATATCTCTTAATAGATAAAAAAAATTCAGATCTAATTTTTTTTTGTGGTCAAAACACCAATACAACAATTTAAGCTTGGAGCCACACATTTTCCTTTCAAAAAACTTACTTTAAAGTGTATTCTCTATTTTAAAAATACAGATATATTTGTGGTAAAGCTCTCTAAACACTACAGGTCATCTTGAGGAGCTTTTGTCATTTCAAAAAAAATACAAATTTGCAAAACTGTAACTTTTATAATGTTCCAAATTCTAATTTTTCTAGTGATTTTAATTTGCATTATGCTTATTAGTACTTAATTTTCTAAAAGAATCTTTCAATGACAGACATTAATAAATTATTACATGTCTACCTTTAGTCTGATACTATATACTTTCAGTATTTTATTGAGAGGGAAGTATCCTGCCAAAAAAAAAAAGTTAAGGTTTTAAAGTCAAAATAACTATTTCATCCATATTCATCATCTTGTTTTTAGGTATTAACCATCATAAAATCTTTTCAAAAGAACCTGATTTATATAGCCATAATTTTTTGTTCACATTTTGCCTTAAGCTTTATTCAGCAAATAACCTCAGGAAATACTTCTATTTTGTTTTCTTTTTTCAATCACAAGATTATTTATCGAAAACTCCATTATCCCTTTAGTGACACAGTTAACAAAAAAAAAGGCAAAGAAAATTCCAGATATTACCTCATCAGTTAAATCACAAAATAATTTCTTTGAACGACATAATAGGTTAATCACTGTGGTAATTCCAGTTCTTCACTGTAGAACTATTTAAATTTTAATCATTTTATGAAGAAAATCAATATTTAAAGATTTGGATATTACCCTCTCAAATATACATATTTCAGGAAAAGGAAATACTTGTAGTGTTGATTTTAAATTAAAAACCCAACAATTTTCAAACACTGATCTAAAAAGCATACAGGAAAAAAAGTTTTAGAAAAATATTTTGGCAAACTAAGTTAAATATGGATTGCTCTTTTACTCTACAATTTACTGACTACCAACAATCCAAATATCGCCAAGTTTGGGATCCTTGAGAACTCAGTGTTTTTTTCATCTGACTAAAGCCAACCTGAAATGATTAGAAACAAATCTACACAATGTTGCAAAATACATAAAATCCTTTAACTCCAGATATATTTTTCTTCTTTGCATATAATGATCAAATCTGGTCTATACATCATAATTCCATCTGCACTAAAACTGACATTCTATCATAGATGACTCCTTTATAAGAAAATATTTTGGAAGGAGCCAAGAAGCAAAAGATAAATTTGGTACATATTGTACCATCCATATCTATCCAATGTTAATATTACCACCATATCAAGATTTTACCCTCTTCAGAAATTAAAGTATATGCAAAATTATTTAAGATTTTCTATTCCTTAATCAGGAGCATATATTTAAGACCGTCAGTAAGCATAATATGCAATAGAAATAAACTGCAACCTTTCCCAGTAAGATCAGGAGTGAAACAAGGTTGCCCACTATCACCATTACTATTCAATATAGTACTAGAAACGCTAGCCTCGGCAATAAGAGCCGAGAAAGAGATTCAAGGAATTAGAGTAGGAAATGAGGAAATCAAACTATCACTCTTTGCAGATGACATACTTAGAGAACCCCAAAGACTCTGCTAAAAAGCTATTAGAAATAATTCAGAATTTTAGCAAAGTGGCAGGATACAAAATAAATCCACATAAATCCTCAGCATTCTTATATATCACCAACAAAATGCAACAGCAAGAGATACAAAGAGAAATTCCATTCCAAACAAATGTTGAGAGTATAAAGTATTTGGAAATCCTTCTACAAAAGAATAGTCAGGAATTATATGAGAAAAATTACAAAACACTTACCACAAAAATAAAGTCAGATTTAAATAATTGGAAAGACATTCAGTGCTCGTGGATAGGCCGAGCGAATATAATAAAGATGACAATACTCCCCAAACTAATCTATTTGTTTAGTGCTATACCAATCAGACTCCCAAGAAACTATTTTAATGACCTAGAAAAAATAACAACAAAATTCATATGGAAGAATAAAAGGTCGAGAATTGCAAGGGAACTAATGAAAAAAAAAAAACCTCAGAGGAAGGTGGTCTAAGTGTACCTGATCTAAAGCTATATTATATAGCAGCAGTCACCAAAACCATTTGGTACTGGCTAAGAAATAGAACGGTAGATCAGTGGAACAGATTAGATACAAAGGACAAAAATGGTACATCTATAGCAATCTAATCTTTGACAAACCCAAAGATACCGACATTAGGGACAAAAATTCATTATTCGGAAGAAACTGTTGGGAAAACTGGAAATTAGTATGGCAGAAATTAGATATGGATCCACACTTAACACCATATACCAAGATAAGATCAAAATGGGTCCATGATTTAGGCATAAAGAATGAGATCATAAATAGATTAGAGGAACAGAGAATGGTCTACCTATCAGACCTGTGGAGGAGGAAGGAATTTATGACCAGAGGAGAATTAGAGATCATTATTGATCACAAAATAGAAGATTTTGATTACATCAAACTAAAAAGTTTCTGTACAAACAATACTAATGCAAACAAGATTAGAAGGGAAGCAACAAATTGGGAAAATATTTTTAAAAGGAAAGGTTCTGACAAAGGTCTCATTTCCAAAATATAGAGAGAACTGACCCTGATTTATAGGAAACCAAACCATTCTCCAATTGATAAATGGTCAAGGGATATGAACAGACAATTCTCAGATGATGAAATTGAAACTATTTCCACTCATATGAAAGAGTGTTCCAAATCACTACTGATCAGAGAAATGCAAATTAAGACCACTCTGAGATACCACTACACACCTGTCAGATTGGCTAAGATGACAGGAACAAATAATGATGAATGTTCGAGGGGATGTGGAAAAACTGGGACACTGATATATTGTTGGTGGAGTTGTGAAAGAATCCAGCCATTCTGGAGAGCAATTTGGAACTATGCCCAAAAAGTTGTCAAACTGCATACCTTTTGACCCAGCATTGCTGTTATTGGGATTATATCCCAAAGAAATACTAAAGAGTAAAAAGGGACCTGTATGTGCCAAAATGTTTGTGGCAGCTCTTTTTGTTGTAGCTAGAAACTGGAAGTTGAATGGATGTCCATCAATTGGAGAATGGTTGGGTAAATTGTGGTATATGAAGGTTATAGAATATTATTGCTCTGTAAGAAATGACCAGCAGGAGGAATACAAAGAGGCTTGGAGAGACTTACATCAATTGATGCTGAGGGAAATGAGCAGAACCAGGAGATCACTATACACTTCAACAACAACACTGTATGAGGATGTATTCTGATGGAAGTGGAAATCTTCAACATAAAGAAGATCCAACTCACTTCCAGTTGATCAATGATGGACAGAAATAACTATACCCAGAGAAGGAACACTGGGAAGTGAATGTAAATAGTTAGCACTACTGTCTATCTACCCGGGTTACTTATACCTTCGGAAGCTAATAATTAATGTGCAACAAGAAAATGGTATTTACACACATGTATTGTATCTAGGTTATATTGTAACACATGTAAAATGTATGGGAATGCCTGTCATCAGGGGGAGGGAGTGGAGGGAGGGAAGGGATAATTTGGAAAAATGAATTAAAAAAAAAAGATTTTCTATTCTTTATAGCTCTTTATATATCTTAAAAACCAAAATAAGAAGGGTAATGAATATTACACAAAATCTTATTCCTTTAGTTAATGAATACCCATTTATTTATTATAATTCATAAGGTAATGTGTTTTTTAATGAGTGTATATGTATAACTAAAAAACACAAAAAATGAGTGTCCAATGATTAGAAAAATAATAGAAATATTATTTGATAAATATGTCATATGTTTAAAATCTTAGTATATTAGAGTAAATTAATACCTCAAAGACATGAGAATATGTTGAGTCCAAGTAGCCCTGCCATATGTCGTTTGCTTGGATGTGGGTGAGATTTTGGCTACCTTTAGTCAATGGCACTTCTGTTGGCTGTGTATCCTAGAATTTAAGGGCAAAGGAAGTATGACTGCCCCAGATTTAATTATTTTTATCCTTCTTCAATGATAATAGATGAAGAGTTCTACTATTGGAAAAAAAAAACAATATAATGTGGTTTGTTTTAACTAAATGTTTCAAAGGTTCTCTATCAAAACTAAGTAAATGTTTAATGTCATGAATATAGTAGTTCCCTCCAAAAATGGAGAAGCCAATCATTTATCCCTGCTCATTCTGTGAAACTCTTGCAAAACGTTGACCAATTGGATCTACCTAACATGAGAGAAGGCTTCCACATTTTTTAATACGCTGAAGGTATCAGTAGAATCCTCTCCCTTTTTTCCCTTGCTGTTATGAAATATAAATAGATTTTATTCCCCTTCTGCCATAAAATACTTTGATGACATTCTATATTCCTGTTCTTCAGAGTGGATTGTTGGTTATGTGATTCCTATTGTTGAGAATAAGTCTTCCTATCTCCCCAAGTTCGATATGCACTGGTCATTCAAAAGGCAGGTTCCATTCCTCATGGAAGGATTATATTTGCAATTCATAAAATATTCTCTTTCTTTTCTTTTCTTTTCTTTTCTTTTTTTTTTTTTTTTTTTGATGAGGCAAGTAGGGTTAAGTGACTTGCCCAGGGTCACACAGTTAGAAAGTGTTAAGTATCTGAACTCACATCTGAACTCAAGTAGTTCAGACTTCAGGGCTGGAGCTCTATCCACTGCGGCACCTAAGTGCACTGAATTTTCTTTTTATTAGGGCAGTTAGAAGGAGTATATATATAGAGAGAGAGTAGATGTATGTGTTGAATTTGAAAGGATAATAACTAAAACAATAAAAATAAGGAGAGAAAAAGAAATATACTAAGAAAAAGCAAAAGGGAGAGGTAGAATAGGGTAAAATATCTCATATGAAAGAGCCAAGAAAAAGTTGTGGGGGTTTTTTGTTTTGTTTTGTTTTATGCTGGAGAAGCAGATGGGGGGTAATAAAAAAGAATTAGTGAACATTACTCTCATCAGAACTGTCTCCAAGAGGGAATAACATTCACACTTAATTGGGTATAGAAATCTATTTTACCCTACAGGAAAGTAGGAGGGAAAGCAGATAAGACAAAGGGAATGGAATGAGGATGATCAAGGAGAAACAAACAAGACTAGGGGTGAGGAGGATGAAAGAAAAAAACACGTCTGTTGAGAGAAAGTGTCAAAAGAGAGAAAATAGAATAAAAAGGGGGAAACAATGGAAGAAAATACTGTAGTATTTAGCAATAGTAACTGAAAAAAATTGAAGCAAGTTTTTTTTTTCTGATAAAGAGCTCATTTCTTAAATATGTAGATAACCAATCAAATGAATAAAAATAAGATACAATCCCCAATTGGCAAATGATGAAAAGATATGAACATTTTTCAAATGAAGTAATCAAGGTTTTTTACAGCCATATGAAAAACTATTCTCACTACTGATTGGAGAAACGCAAATTAAAACAATCCTGCAGTACGACCTTTTACCTATTATAATGATTAATAACTCAGAAAAGAAAAATAAACATTGGAGGGAATGTGAAAAAAATGAGAAATTAATCAATGGTTGATGGAGTTGAGAACTGATTAAACCATTCTGTAGAGCAATCTGGAACTATGTCCAAAGGTATATAAAACCATGCATATTCTTTGACCTAGAAACATCACTATTAGATCTATATCGAAAAATAATTTTTTAAAGGAAAAGGACCTATATGTACAAAAATATTTATAGCAGCTTTTTCTGGTGGCAAAGAATTGGAAACTGAAGTGATGGTCCTCAAAAGCGGGTAATGGATGAACAAATTGTAGTATGTGATTGTGATGGAACACTATTGTGCTATAAGAAAGGACCATCAGGATGCTCTCAGAAAAACCTGAAACGATTTCCATCAGCTGATACAAAGTGAAATGCACTATGTATAAAAGAATAGCAGTATTGTAAGATGATTTAACTATTCTCAGCAATACAATCATTCTAGACAACTCTGAAAGGCTTATGATAAAAAATGTTATCCATCCCCAAAGAAAGAATTGATGATTTCATGAGTAAATATGCATCACCTATATTAAATTGCCCATCTTTCAATGAAATGGGATGAGGAGAAAGGCAGAAAATTTGGAATTCCAAAGTTTTAAAAATTAATATTAAAAATTGTTTTTCCTTGTTACTATGGAAAAATAAAATACTAAACATTTTTTAAAAGAATGCTGTCTATTGTACTGAATATCCTGGAGAGTTTTTCTAATCATATGTATATTTAAGAAAGATAATAGAGATGGACAACGAATTGGACCCAGAACTTAAAGGAGGGCACATATAGCTAGGTTCCTATGACAAAATGGCAAAGCAATTTACTGATTCTTAAGTTTCTTATAAGTTCGATTTAATAAAAAAATTAATTTATCTATAAATTGTAGAAAGGGAGAATTAGTTATGGGATGGATTCCTATAAATATGTTTTGGTTTTTATAAAATAAGAAAATTAAAAATAGAAAGGAAGGGGACATTTGCAAAAATATTTCAATATCTTACCTTCATCAGGAATTGCTGTAGGTGGCTACAAAGAAAAAAGAAAGCATTAAACATTCAGTTGTTCAAAGATTTCCAAAATTGAAATTTCTTTTTCTGGAAGCCAAATGGAGCTCTCCAAATTATAAAACATAAAAACACATCTGCAACATTGTCACGATAAAGCTTATACTAACTACAAGTGAGAGAGCAAAAACTACCACCAACAATACATTTATAGACACCTGTGAATAATGTTGCTTTTATTAAAAACTCTTCAATAATTACTATTCAACATTTGAAAATCTGAAAAAGAATTATCATCAGTAGAATAACAAGGCAAGTTTAACCTTGGAGTACAAAATGAAGCCTGGGAGAGACTAATGAACTTTTGTCACAACAGCTCATAATCAATAAGCATTTTTCAACAACCCAAAAGGCAGTCCTAGACATGGGTTTAAACCAGATGGTCAATATAGAAACCAAAATGGTTATATACTTGGTATCCAAACATGGAGAGGCTCTATGTTAAAAACAAGTTAAAACAAGGCCTGGAACTGTCTGTGGATCAGATCACAAAATTCAGACTTGTATTGAAGAAAGTAAGGAAAAACCATCCGACCACGAAAGTAGGACTTAAATCACATCCCTCAGGAATAGGAAGTGAAGGTGATGAATCAATTTAAGGGATCAGATCAGATAGAATAGCTAATGATTTATGAACCAAGGTTCATAATATTGTAGGAGGCAGCAACAAACGCATTTGAAAGAAAAAGAGCAAGAAAACAAAATAGCTATTCAATAAAGAAGAAGAGGGAAAGGTAAAGGAGAAGAAAAAGACATACACAGCTGCATGCAGGGCAGGAAAGAGAAGTGAAACATTTTTTTAACATATAAAGGTGCAATAATACAAATCTAAAATTAACCATCCTCCACAGAACTGACTTCACAGGTTAATGAAACAAAAAAGCTTAGATTTCATCCTTACCTCATCTTTAAAAAAATTAAGATATTAATCTAGACAGATAATGTAAGCCATCTATTGTAAGGTCACATACCTGTAAGGTGTTATGGATAAAGGAAAAAAAAACTAATATACATGTTGACAAATCTACCAAGATAGTTTTCTTTGCTTTTTTTTCAATTTTAAATATTCTGTTATCCAATATCACAAAGCAGTTTGGAAAATTTCACAAGGTCATTTTTGTAATACTTCTGAAAATTACACTTTCAAATAGCTTCACATTCTTAAGAGAAATGAGAAATAAAAACCCAACCCTACTAAAAAATAAGCACATTGACATATTATACACAGAATTGTAAACTGGCCTATCCATTCTGGATAATAATTTGGAATTGTGCTAAGAAAGTATAGAAATCGTTTATATCCTTGGACCCAGAGTTCTCACTATTACCATAAGGAGACCACAAATAGAAAAAGAAAGATCCTTATCAAAATATTCATAACCATAGTTTTTCTTTTAGTAAGAAGTCAGGACACTTAATGGATGCCCTGATTAGGTAAACAAACTGTGATACATAAATATCATGGAATTGTTAGAATGTCATTAGAAGTGATCAATATAAAAAATTCAGGGAAATTTACTCATGTGAACTAATACAAAATGAGCATAGCAGAATTATGAAAGAAAAATATATGGTAACTCTAACAATTTAAATAGAAAGAAATGCTTCTGCAGGGAAAAAGGAAAATTAAAAACAAGGCTATGCAATTGTCAATGTTAAAAAATAATAGAATTTTTTATATTTACCATGTTCATATTCAAAGAAGAAATGAAAAAAAAATGCATCTCCTCCCCTATTGGCAGAAATGGGGAACAATAAGTGTAGAGCATTGCATATTTTGCCAATTAAGGCTTATATGTTAGTTCTGCTAAAGTATTCTTCCCCGCCCTCTTTCTTTTTTCCCCTCTTTCGAATCAAAACATATTCATCTATAAATAACATTTTGTACATTGTCTCATCCATGAGAAAATGAATCCCCAGAGGATTGGGGGACCAAGTTTTTGGTTTTCTTTGTATCCTTTGCACTTAGCACGTAGTACCTGGTTAATTAACATTGTTTAACTGATTAATAAATGTTTGTTGAGAATAATAATGATGATTGGTCATAGTGGTAGTGATGATGATGATGACAAGGGATAGATCCCTAGTGGAAGAGGATGATAAAAATGAAACTATTAAAATAAATTATATTAAAATATATTATTTGTATACTATATCTTTATATTATACAATAAGCAAATATAAACACATATTTTAATAATATATGAAACTCATATAAAACATGTGGTTTACAAAGTGCTTTCTGACAACATTCCTCTAAATCAAATAATATATTAGAAGATACATTAACATAATATTTCCAGCAACATTAAAAAAGATTATTAGAAAATATCTAGTTTTGTAAATAAGTATAAACTTATAAAAATTATCCATCCATTCTGTTATGGATCATGTGAAATCTGCATTAGCAATGAACTATCAAAAAAGGGCAATTCTGTTTATACTTTTTCCCCTTTTAATTAAGGCATAGGATAAAACATGCAGTAAACTTACCAGCAGGAGGAATGCAGAGAGGCTTGGAGAGACTTACATCAACTGATGCTGAGTGAAATGAACAGAACCAGAAGATCACTATACACTTCAACAACAATACTGTATGAGGATGTATGAGGACACAATCAGAACAATGTTATCCACAAACAGAAGCATATGGGGTACTGTACCACTTACAGAGGGACAGGTATTTGTACTTTCTCTACATGTAAGGAAGGTTAAATGCGTCTCAGCTCTGTCTTTTATATAACTTTCTGCTGAGAACATGAGAACGTGCTTTAAGTTATCCAATGTGAAAAACACAGGAAAACACCAAGAAGTTGGAAGGCCATCCTGTCTTGTGTATTAATCAGTGAGTATCCTTCATTGCAGGCCAGTGTTTACCCTGGAAACCTAGCCAGTTCCTTGAGTAAAAACAGTCCTGCTAAAGGAATGAACAAATGGTCTTCTTGGGGGGGTCTCATGTGATGGAGCATCCTGTACCTGGGATGCTGCTACATCTCAAGAGTCACATATCAAATGAGAGTCCTTAGTGTAGTGCCTTCTTTGTTCTCAGCTGAGAAAAGCCTCTTAGTGGAAAGGGACTTTGAGAATTTAGCTAGGAAGTAATAGACAACTTGCCTACCAATGCCTGTCACTTGCCACTATGAATAGCTGTGACCATGAATTCTCTCAGCAGGGGAATTCCGGTGTTTTCCTCAGAGTGGCCATGATGTATGTTGTATGTCGTTATAGTGGCCACTGGGTTTATTAGTTGTATATTAATTACTTTTGTGCTATGAGTTTCCTTTTTTATTTTCCTGTCTTATTTAAATGAAAGTTCCAAGCAGTAATAAACTTGTGCCCACCCTCTTCAACCTGCCTGTTGAAATGGGAATTCTAAACCTAGATTAATCTTACACTGAAACATTCAATTGGAGGCTAAGCATGACTATCCTTAGTCATTCCAATCAAGCACACAGAAACTTGAGGTGAGCCTGCTTTCAGATATACAGAAAGAAAGGACACTCCCCTCCTGACTTCCGAACAGGAGCAGATATTATCTATGTCTTGTCGGACTTGAGGACTAAAAGGTTCATATCTTAGGATACTTAAGTTTTTAAACTGATTGTGGACATGGAGCTCTGTGGATATACACAAGAGACTAAAATATATCTTTAATGAATTTTCCCATGATCCCATATTACTCTCAAATTTTATTCTTGACCTCCATGTTAACATTACTGAATTTAAATACAGTAATCACATCTTTTCCTTTGACAGCAAAGATTTTTAATACCGTTCTAGTTATGTGTTTTATAATTAAAGGACAATTCCATAAAGCTAACAATGCAACATGAGAGAGACGTGCCATTGTGTCTTTGTTGAAATTTAAGTATTTTGAGGACTATGGAGTTTTACATCTTTCTAAGAGAAGTCAACTTTTCTGGTTCTACATCTGGCAATTCTAATATTAAAAAGAATTTGTCTAACTACGGCTTCTAAAGATCACTTTATTAGATTTTGTGTTAGTATCTTTGACCCCCATAGTAAAGCCTTTTCTTTTTGTGGTCATTATGCAGGGGGAGGGGCATGTTGTTTTATTTCTGAGCATGGATGGAAGAGCAAGGAGCTCTATTTAAGTTGTGACCTCACTGCCTCCAACCTGGAGCTGATGCTGCTCCTAACCCCTCCTGGGAACTCATCATATTGGTAACTAGGCTGTGGAGACACCAGAATATTTGAATTCACTGAATCCGTTTCTCCTGGTCCCAGTGAAATGTACTACCACTACCACATTTGACTGTAAAGCAATTTAAAAATAATTTACTATATAGTAAACATGTGTCTCAAGTGTCAATGTGTCACTGAACCTGTGAGCCACTCCAGTATCTTTGCCAAGAAATCACCGTGGACAGTACTGCTGTGCTAGGGTCCCATGGACAGTACTGCTGTGCTAGGGTCCCGTGGACAGTACTGTTGTGCTAGGGTCTACAGGTCATACAGAGTCAGACATGACTGAAATGAATGAACAAAGACATGAATGAGTTGACAAAAAGAAGGAGAATTTCACAAAGACGGGTACAAAGTCAATAATTTAGCATATACGTGGTATGCAATCATAAGATCCCTGACAGTGTTTGATTCAACCTTTACCCACATTTTGACAGGCGTATCAGTTTTGCTGGGATAGTAAATCGAAATGGAGATGGAGTTAACTTTTACTTTAGTGTCAGGGAATGGTAGAATCCCTGGATACATCCAAAAGACCACACTGAAAATGTAACAGGACAGAATGAAAAGTCAAGCCTCTTCCTTCAGGAAGCACAGATCTTAAATTTCTTCTGCAACCAATCACAGAAGAAAAGAGTTGGAAGGCATCCCAGAAATCCTGTAGTCTAACCCAGAGTTACACATGAAGCAATCAAGGAGCTTTTAAAGAAAGCAATGTTCATTGTTTCAAATTAAAAATATAAATACGTAAGAAAATGACCAATGTTGGAGAGGCTGTAAGGAACAGATACATTAATGTGCCATTGTATACAACTTTTTCCACATCAGTCACAATGGGAATTACTTTGAAATTGAGTACCAAAGGGGACTAAATTATGCATCCTTTTTTGATCTAGCAATCTAACAATCTACAAAACAATATATACTGTTATCTATCAGTATATATGCAATATACTGCTAAAATAAAGAATCCAAATGTTCAAAAACATAACAATTCCTTTTTAATAAAATAACAAAACAAAAACACAGTTTCTTTATGGGAACTAAGGGAATACTGACCACATGGGGAATGGCTGAAGAAATTACAGTATATGAACATATAAGGGAATTGCCATTGTGCTATAAGAAATATAAGAAGGATGATAAGAGAAATGATTTCAAAGACACTTAGAAAGATTTCTATGATCTAATACAAAGGGTTGAGAATCAAGGGAAAAACCTGTATTTTTGACATTGTCAAAACAAGTCTTTCAGACTTGAACTTGAATGACCAAACTCACCTGCAGAAGATTTATGATGAAAGTGCAACCTAACTCCAGACAGAAAGGTGATAGACTCGGGGTGCAGCCTGAGTCCTATTTATTGGACTAGGTCAGTGGAAGAATCAGATTTGCTTGACTATGCATATAAGTTTCGTTTTACATTTTTCCCCCCATGAGAGGAAAAGTAATTTAAAATTTTCAAAGCAGGTTTTAACTTCAAATCCGGTACAATTCCATTTCCCCACAATTCATTTTTTTTTTCTAGAGATGTGCTGATGTGTTAACAAAGGACTCACAAACAAAAGACCTCTGCCCATACTGTGTGTATATACATCTATAGGCATCGGTTTCACAGCTATTCAAAGCAGTAATATTTTATGTTCTAAATAGCTTTGTGTCTTTGCTCTCCTTTTAGTCACTTTATATTCCAGTCCTGGTACAGAACTCCAGCATGCTATATCTACATTATCCTCCAGTAATGAAAAAAACTCACTAGCCCTCAAAGCAGTCAGGTCTGAGTTTTAGTGGTCAGGACATTTTGCTTTATATTAAGTGGAACCTCTAGGGTTGGGTTTGGTTGGGTTTGGTTTGGTTTTGGCTGAGGCAAATGGGGTTAAGGGACTTGCCCAGGTGAATCTTCCTGGTGTCCTAATGTGATCCATCTTGGATTTTCACTCATGTGCCCTCTACTGTTCTTCATGTTCCTAAATTAACTATGATATTTTCATTTGAAGCAAAACTTTTAATCCAACTGTCAAGATGTGTTAGGAAGAAAGCCTGAATTAAAGCAATGTAATGATTCTGAGCCCTGGAAACCTCCTAGAGTCATCCCTGCATTTCTTTCTTTTTTTTTTCGAAAGGCTTGCAAATCGAATGAATCCTTAGTTATTTCAGGGACAAAGAGAAGTAGCAACATTCAGAAAGTGAACATTTGAGGGAGAAAATATTTTAGAACAGGTTCAGGGGCTGCTAAACAGTTGCTTGTCTAAGTTTATCAACTGCTTAGCTCTACCTACACTAGCGGGATAAGCAACAGTCAGCAATCTCTTCTCTTCCTGTTGAACACTAGGCTTAACTTGAATGTTTCTTATACTTCAGAGATCTATGATTTCACTTATGTAGCATAATCTCGCTGTGTGGGCCAGGCCATGTGGTTTCTTAGAGACTGTCCACTAAAGTAAGGCATTAGAGGCAGGGGCAGATCTCAAGGGCAGAGTATTAGAGGCACCTGGAGGCTTATTCTGCCTGAGCCTGGTAAAAGGGCATTCAAGGTATTGAGTAAACCTTATTAACGAGGAAAACCCTCCTTGCTCTTGCTGATCATGCTCTAACTTGTGCACTCTCAGTCATATGAGCTGGGGACTATAAAGGGGGTTGCAGAAGGTGGGAGGGAACTCCAGAAGGGAATTCAAGGGAACTCTGAGGAAGAAAGATGGGAACTCCAGAAGGAAGGCTAGGGGGAACGTTAGGGAACACTATGTTGCTGCATAGCTGAGTGACTTGGGTGCTCTGTAGAGGAACCTCTAAAGAGGTAGCTCTCTGATTGAGATAATCAGATCCAGAGACGTCCAAAGACCTGGGGAATGTAAGAAACCAGTTGACCCCTGCTGAGGTAAGCAGCTGGGAGTTAACAGTAAGGGAAGCCTTAGCCCTCTGTTTTGCTTTCTTAGAAATCACATGATATGGAAGAAATTTTTTTTGGTAGTTACCTCAACTCTCTTCAGCCCATTATCCCCACACCCACCATATAAAAAGCTTTGCATCAGGGGGTTTCTTTCGGAGGGTTGGGTAGCACTTGCTTATTTAAGGGAGCTCTCTGCTTCTGTAAGGAAGCCCTGCTCATTCTGGACTTGCCACTTGTCCAAGATTCTAATGAAACTTCCTACCTTCACTTTGAGGAGTCTGCCAGTAGTCAATTTTGGGTTAGGGTCTCTGTACCCCACACATTGTGAAATATAAACATAAATATAACTCTCCCTTACCTCAAGGTTTAAGGAGTTACTAGTAGTCCCCAAATTTATCGCTTCTGGTGACAAACTTCTCTAAATTGGCTTAGCTTGGTCCTGAGAGAACACACACTGACAGTCCTTCACATGGGCCTAGACTTCGCTCCTTGGTAAGAATCTGCTAGAGCCCAAGTCTCAGTGGAATAACTTTTGAGAAGTCAGGATCATTGTATAATGTTATAACAAGGCATTAGATTAAGGCTTTAGTGAAGGCCTCTGCTTACAAGAAACAAGACTAGAAAAAAAAGTTTGGGTAAAAGGCTAAGTATACTTTGTAAATATTACCTCACTTGATCCTCACAATAACTCTGCAAGGTAGGTGCTATTATTAGCGCCCATTCTATAGTGGCTGAGTCAGGCAGAGAATATGTGACTTGCCCAGGGTCACACAACTAGCGATTGTCCGAGGCTGGAAGTGAACTCGGATCCCCCTAACACCAGGCCCACCACTCTATTATTCACCTTACCAGTTAGCCAGATGGACACACGAGGAACAGAAAAGGGCCTGAACAAAAGCAAAGAGATACAAGACAGCAAGTAATCCAGTTTAGCTGGAGCACTGAGGCCATGAGAGAAAAAAGTGTGACACACTGGTAGAAAAGCCAAGTGGTCAGTACATCTATTCCTATTCAGCACTTTGTGTAGTGGCCAAGAAGAGACTGTTCAGTCATCAAATTGTAGTATATAAATGTAGCATGATAGTATTGCCCTATAAGAAATAGTTAACTTTGTGAATAACTTGGGAAGAACTGCATGAAATGATGTAAAGATACATAGAACCATACATAAGACAACAATGGAAATTAAAAGAACAAGAAAAGACTGAACCTCGATTCCCTGACAAACCAATATGGTTCAGTCGGAAGAGAGGCAGGGAATTAGGAAAGGATGATGCAAACAAATGGATAATCTAAAAGCAAAATTCTCTGACCAACAGAGTTCAGAGATTAGACGAGAAATGTCAAATCCATATCTCGGGGACCACACTCCCAAGTACTCCCTAGACCAGATTAAAAGTAACTGGGAAACGTCACAAAATAAAGAAATGCAGAAAAGCAGATACCATTAACTAAGTCAATATGTAGCCCACAGAAATCCTGATGTACAGCTCAGTGACCCTTTTTCAGTTTGACATAAAAGGACCACCAAAAACCAAAACTGATTACTCTAAAACACATCATCTACACAAAACTAAGCTTGCCTAGAGTCTATAATGCTTTCTTGTAATATTAAAATGAAATCAAAAAGTTATAAAATTATTTTCACTGAGTTCTTTTAAAATTATAAAAGTATGTAACATACAAGTTTCTGTGAGCAGGATGAGATAAAAATACTGATTATGTCCTTCCTAGATCATGTACTTCAAAACAGATTAGGGACTTCAAAATATTTATATACAGGACGTTATGTGAAACTTTTCAATCAACTTGACCTCAATATATCAATATTAAGACTTCAGCTGAACTTTCAATTGTTTTATTTTCCAACATTACAATGAAATTAAAATAAATCTTTCCAAGTCATTCATTATGATTGGTTTTTAACATTTCCAAATAGATCTGTGATCTCAATGATTTGGACATGCCTTTTAACAGGAATACACATCACAAATTCATTGAAGTCTCCTCAACTTGCTTGCCCACGCCTTTCCCTAAGTTCACCATGGAGGTCTACCTGCTGTAGAAGCTTCCTGGCACAAGGATTCTAACTGAATCATGAGTCATCCTCCTACACAGCCTGTACTCCCTAAAATGAAAGTACTCCCTAAACTGACAGTGCTCCTTAAACTAATCTATTTATTTAGTGCTATACCAATCAGAGTCCCAAGTAAATATTTTAATGACCTAGAAAAAATAACACAATTCATATAGAACAAAAAATGGTCGAGAATTTCAAGGGAAGTAATGAAAAAAAAATTAAGTGAAGGCGGTCTAGCTGTACCTGATCAAGAACTGAATTATAAAGCAACAGTCACCAAAACCATTTGGTATTGGCTAAGAAATAGACTAGTTGATCAGTGGAATAGGTTAAGTTCACAGGGCAAGAGAGTGAATAAAAATAGCAAACTAGTGTTTGATAAACCCAAAGATCCCAAATTTTGTGATAAGAATTCATTATTTGACAAAAACTGCTGGGAAATCTGGAAATTAGTATGGCAGAAACTAGGCATGGACCCACATTTAACACCACATACTAAGATAAGATCAAAATGGGTCCAAGATTTAGGCATAAAGAACGAAATCATAAATAAATTGGAGGAACATGGGATGGTTTACTTCTCAGACTTGTGGAGGAGGAAGGAGTTTGTGTCCCAGGGAGAACTTGAGACCATTATTGATCACAAAATAGAACATTTTGATTACACCAAATTAAAAAGTTTCTGCACAAACAAAACTAATGCAAACAAGATTAGAAGGGAAGTAACAAATTGGGAAAACATTTTTACAGTTAAAGGTTCTGATAAAGGCCTCATCTCCAAAATATACAGAGAATTGACTTTAATTTATAAGAAATCAAGCCATTCTCCAATTGATAAATGGTCAAAGGATAAGAACAGACAATTTTCAGATGATGAAATTAAAACTATTTCCACTCATATGAAAGAGTGTTCCAAATTACTATTGATCAGAGAAATGCAAATTAAGACAACTCTGAGATATGATTACACACCTGTCAGATTGGCTAAGATGACAGGAACAAATAATGATGAATGTTGGAGGGGCTGTGGGAAAAGTGGGACACTAATGCATTGTTGGTGGAGTTGTGAAAGAATCCAACCATTCTGGAGAGCAATCTGGAATTATTCCCAAAAAGTTATCAAAATGTGCATACCCTTTGACCCAGCATTGCTGCTATTGGGATTATATCCCAAAGAAATATTAAAGAGTGGAAAGGGACCTGTATGTGGCAAAATGTTTGTGGCAGCCCTTTTCAAAGTGGCTAGAAGCTGGAAGATGAATGGATGTCCATCAGTTGGAGAATGGTTGGGTAAATTGTGGTATATGAAGGTTATGGAATATTATTGCTCTGTAAGAAATGACCATCAGGAGGAATACAGAGAGGCTTGGAGAGACTTACATCAACTGATGCTGAGTGAAATGAATAGAACCAGGAGATCGCTGTACACTTCAATACTGTATGAGGATGTATTCTGATGGAAGCGGAAATCTTCAACATAAAGAAGATCCAACTCACTTCCAGTTGATCAATGATGGACAGAAATAACTATACCCAGAGAAGGAACACTGGGAAGCGAATGTAAATTGTTAGCACTACTGTCTATCTACCCAGGTTACTTATACCTTCGGAAGCTAATAATAAATGTGCAACAAGAAAATGGTATTTATACACATATATTGTATCTAGGTTATATTGTAACACATGTAAAATGTATGGGATTACCTGCCATCAGGGGGAGGGAGTGGAGGGAGGGAGGGGATAATTTGGGAAAATTAATAAAAAAAAAGTTTGTTATTAATTCCCCCAGTTGTTGGTGCTTCATTCTCTAAATCACTGTGCATTTTGTAACGTGTGAAACTATTATGTACATTTATGATTTCTTTTAAATATATAATTAAATTATAATGTACAATTAAATAAAATAAAATAAAGTAAAATAAATCTTTCCAAGTCATACATTATGATTGTGTTTTTATAATTTCCAAATAGATCTGTGATTTCAATGATTTGGAAATGCCTTTTAACAGGAATAAACATCACAAATTCATTGAAGTCTCCTCAACTTGCTTGCCCTCACCCTTCCCTAAGTTCACCATGGAGGTCTACCTGCTTTAGAAGCTTCCTGGCACAAGAATTCTGACTGAATCTTGAGTCATCCTCCTCCACAGCCTTGTCCTCCCCATAGCGATCTAGTCACCCAAGGAAGCACAGATCTCTCTACAGTGTATATCATCTCTTCTCATATTAACATGACAAAATCTACTTTCCTACTAATTTATTCTTATAAGTGAAAACTAACTGGCAATATTATCCAAGTAAGAAGTTAGAATCATATAGTTTAATGAACACAATCTTTCTCCACATCAGTTAATGAATGAAGATGCAATCGTACAAGTACATAATATAAAAATGAACATTTAAGAAAAATTTTTAACTGTGCTCCAATAAACCAACAAAGATATAGCAAGAAAAGACAGCTTTAAGTCATTAACATGTGTTGTAATGTTAAAAATTAAGCACATTATACAAATTTCTTACCTCTTAAAAAAGAGTAGAAACATTTTTTCTAATTCTAACTCTAAATTCATACCTCATCTCCAATTTTTGGGGGACTATCACAGAAAATGAAAAGTTTATACTTAGGGATAAAGGGTATTTTAGGTTCTCCATCAGATGAGTCGGTGTCACTTTCATCTGCCTGCTGTATCTGGCATATCTAAAATAAGGTCCATTGATACCAATTCATTACTTCATTTTTATCCAGACAAGTTTTTTAGATTTAATACAAGTTGTGTTCTGACTATGAAGAACTGACCCTCAACCAAACAGAAAAGTGGCATGGGAGCAGAGCAGGGAGTCCTGACCAGCTCTGATACTTGAATGTGTGAGGAGACGGCAAGCAATTTCACCTTTTTAAACTTTACCTATAAAATGGGCATGACAATGCTTGTGTTATCTACTTCTCAGTTCCAAGGGAAACAGACTGTATGCTTTCAAATACAATCAACGTGAGGTTTTCTTCTACTCATGAGGGTAAGAGAGGTAAACAGAAGAAATTTAAAGGATTTTAAATGACATTACATTTAAGTTCGAATTAAAAGTTCAATTTGTGGTACAAAAGCACTCAACATAGAAAACATTTACCCAATTCCTTAAGCAGGTAGATTAAAAAAAATCTACCTCATCATCTTCATCTGAGAGTTCTTATTCTTCTCCAATGTGACTACAATCTTCTGAATCATTAGATTCAACTTCAAGCTCAACACTGAATTGGTCTGCAACTGAATCTCCTGAATCTTCATTTAATATTACCAGTATCAATATCCTAAATAAAAGAAATTTAACTCAAGCCAAAAAATGATCTAGAACTTCCTTATTTCTCTCCCTTTACTTGTTCAATCCTCTTCTCCCCCACCTTCAAATCTGATCAGTGTATCAGACTAATTCTTCCTAAAATATTTTCCTTACATTAAATAGGTCTAAACCTATACTCCATTATCCCAGCATTCCATCATGAGAACGTTCAAAACCCTTGATAATCTCAAAATCTTTTCCCAGTAGTTTACATGTTTGAGGACAGTAACTGATCTCCACATTATATTACCTCTCTCCCCCACAAAACCTAGCACAAGACTTGTGCATACTTGGTGTTTATTCATACATGGTGTAGACTTCAAAACATAAACAGTTTAATAGATGAGATTTCAGGGTGAACTTGGAGAAGTAAAAGAATGATCCAATTTACAAAATTCTGGCCCTTACCAGCAGAGAGCTTGCCCAGCCAATTCAAATAACTGGTCATGTTATTTTATTCTACTATTTATGTTCATCTGGATGGAGACTATTTGTAAAAAACCCTCCTGAAGTGCTCGATTTTGCTAGCTATTTCCAAAACTTTCAGGAATCAGGAAAGACTAACGTTCATAAGCATTATGTGTCTTGTACAAGAGATTTCAAGATGTTTTTTTTTATACTCTGAGCCACAGATCTACTAAATTTGTTAAGCAAGACAAGTGTGACAAAGATCCTGTGGTGGAAGATCCCATGCTTTGATGTAAAGAACAATAGATTTAGGATTCCAAAAATTTGGATTTGAATCTTACTTCAGTCTTAATATCTGAATGACTTAAAGACTTAGATTTCAGTCTCCTTATCTGTAATATGAGGTCTACTAAAATATTTCTAAAGTGCTTCCTACTTGTAACTTCTGTCAACTATGAACAACACAAGTAACATCTTACTAAAGAGATCAATGGAAACTGCATGACAATTGAACCACAACTTCCTATGGATTTTGAATCTTCACACAGAAAAATGCAAGGATCACAATTAAAGAAAATAGTTCTTTTAAATTTCTGTTCATTTATATAAGGATTTATATAAATTTATATATTCATATATATATAATATATATTATATATATATTACATATATATGTTATATATATATATATAATATATATAATTATATAAATATATATATATATATATATATATATAATATAAGTCAGACCTTAGTTTACTCCTCATCATTTACTCCTCAAGTATTGCATTTTGTCAAAATTCTTTTCTGTTGAAATAATATCATTTTTGTTGATTTTATTGTTACATGATACATTTGCTTAGTTTTCCTAATATTTACCAGTCCAGTATTCCTGATATAAATGCCATTTCTTCATAGCATATGATTTTTACAATGCTACTAGCAGTCTCCTTGCTTAAATTTCAGATGCATTGGTATTATTTGTACAAAAACGTTTAAATTTTCCATTTTACCTCAAATTATCCATTTCACTTTGCCTTTATTTCTGGGTTTTGGTCATAAACTCCATATCCTTATATCTGAAAAGTAATTTTGCCATTATCAAACGATTAACTTAGACTATCACCCTTTATGTCTAAATCATGACCACAATTTGAACTTAACTTGTTTTACAGTGTGAGAAGTTGATGTATATCTAATTTCTACTAGGCTACTTTTAAAGTTCCTCATCAGTTTTTTCTAATGATATATAGACTTACTAAGTCTCTTTTAGAAGTTGAATCTTTTAACTATATGATTGAGCAGCATTAAGATATTATTTTACATGAATTTACATGAATGTCATTCATAAAGTATTTACCTTATTCCAAGACTGAAATGGATTTGTGATCTTAATTCTAGATTTCTTCCAGTGATGCAGATTACAACCCCTTCATGTTTATCTCCTCTATATAATTCTTTTCTATATATTTCCATACATTTACCATGGATGTCTACCTAGATGTGCTGGAGACTTTCTTTACTTTCACTTTACATGGTTAAAAAAAACAGTCATAATTCATTTGTTTATCCCTTGTTCTTTCTATGTAAGTAGCACTTTTTTCTCTGTATCATAAAATTCCTTATGTTATCTTTTACTCCTAACCTTTGACATGAGTCACTGATTGCACCTAGCAGCCTTCATATACTGTCATAATCATTGTGCACCTGTCCATTGTCTTCTGTGTGATACTTATTTTTAATTCTTCAGAGGCAATTGTATTTCCTGACTACCACTGTTATACAATGGACAAATTGAGAAAAAAGGTATATGATACCAGCTCAAAACTGAGTCAGAGGCTTCTCTTTATCATAGGTCATCTGAATAGCTAAATAAACCTGAAGTTTGATGGAATAAGTTGATGGTCAAGGAAAGTAAGTATGTTACAATTTTCTGTGTTCAAAGAAGCAAGTAAAATGAGATGATTCAGTGTGTTCCTAGAAGATATTGAAAATATGATTACATTTTAATATGCCAACCTCAATTATCAGTTGCATAGCATATGCCAGATACATCACTTAGTGCCGTGGATAACAATTATAAGCAAACAGGCCTGTCCTCAAGTAACTTGGGTTTCATGGTGTTCATTTTTGTGAGAGAATGAAAGAAGAAAAAGTTTGCTTTTCTGTTATAATCATATTCAAATATAGCTTATTTTGAAAACATATTTACTTAACTGTATATGTTATCCAGAAGTAATAGAAAACTTATTACAGTAGAAATTTGATGTTTTCCTTCCATTCAAAGAATTTTGGTTTGGGTTTGCGGTTTTTAATTAAAAAGATTATCCTTCATGAACTAATTTATGTTGTTTCCTAACATGTGAACTCAAATATATGATGCAAAATAGGCAGAGATATTCTAGAATCAATTTTAACTTGCTCTTGAGAGCCAATTGTTAAATTTTGTATAAGTATTAAAGCCTCAGAAATCACCAGACACTACAAATCAAGGATTTATTTTTCCTGATTAGGCTTAAAGAAACAATGGAGGAAATATTAGTAATGCAGATGAAACTGAAAAATGTCTTGCATATATATTTTGCCAAGAGGG
The DNA here is from genome assembly GCF_048593235.1 of Sminthopsis crassicaudata. Taxonomy (NCBI): domain Eukaryota; kingdom Metazoa; phylum Chordata; class Mammalia; order Dasyuromorphia; family Dasyuridae; genus Sminthopsis; species Sminthopsis crassicaudata. Next base: position 48,114,577 of record NC_133623.1, on the reverse strand, counting down.
TTAATTTTAAACACAGAGACATTACTTGCATACTCCTGCAAATATCATAGAAAGGTAATTAAGATTAAAAAAATCCCAACATTAAACTCTTGATTTGTTACTTAATCAGAAGTGTAAGCATAATTTAACCAGAATCTCAAACATTTTGTTTATTGAATTATGTTCATGGTCAAGACTGAATATACTTGTATACTAAGTCAGCAAATGTTAAATTAAATGATATGGCTTTGATTTATTTCTTCTCAGAAGAGTATAATTCAAGAAAAGTAATATAAAATAAAAGTGATAATAGATATTTAGATTTTTTTTCAACTGGTATTTTTTTTTTCTCTTGAAAGCATTTGTCCAACAGATGGCAGGGTCCCGATCCGGTCCTTATCTGGGGCAAAGGACATGCCCGCATTTAGGATTCACAGGCACAAAATGCCAGATGGCTCCCAGAGCGGAATAGGAATAGACATATAAGGAACTTTATATTGGACTGTTATATTTTTTAATGTTCAATTTTTGTTATTGCCCATACTCTCAGACTGCGATATTCCATCACTCGCGAACAGGCACGGCAGATTGCCCAGCAATGAAAGGGCTGCTTAACTCTCCTGCCTGAACCTCATTTGGGAGTAACCCGTGGGTTAGTCCCTGGCGAATTATGGCAGAGGGGTGTCACCCACTACCCATTCTTTGGCAAATTAAAATATATTCATGTCTCCATAGACACCTTTAGTGGCTTCATTTTTGCATCTCTACAAACAGGGGAAGCCTCCAAACATGTGATCTGTCACGTTCTTGCCTCTTTAGCTGTTGTCCCAAATCCCACAATTCTTAAAACTGACAATTGTTCGGGCTACACTAGCTCCACCTTTAAACACTTCTGTGCTCAAATGGAACTTAAACATATTACTGGCATACCTTAAAACCCCCAGGGTCAAGGAATTGTCGAAAGGGCTCATCAAACCTTTAAAAATGTGCTCTCTAAATTACAGTCAGGGGGAGAAATGTTATATCCTAAAGCAGGTAATTTTAAAAACCTTTTAAATCATGCAAAGTTTGTGTTGAATTTTCTTATGATATTGAGGGCAAATCTGCCGCTGACCGCCTCTGGCCTTCATCTACAGCCAATACTTATGCAGGCTATGTGGAGAGACCCTTTGTCCAACAGATGGCAGTTTCCCGACCCGGTCCTTACCTGGGGCAAAGGACATGCCTGCATGTATGATTCACAGGCACAAAATGCCAGATGGCTCCCAGAGCGCCTGATAAAACTTCACAACCCACCCAGGGATCCCCCTGAGAAGATTTCTAACTGTGCTTTCTTTCAGAAAACAACATGAAGTCACCAGAAATGCCGAAAAAGCATTTGATAAAATCCAACATCCATTCCTACTAAAAACGCTTGAGAATATAGGAATAAATGGACTATTCCTTAAAATAATAAGGAGCATATATTTAAAACTTTCAGTAAACATCATATGTAATGGTGATAAACTAGAACCTTTCCCAGTAAGATCGGGAGTGAAACAAGGTTGCACACTATCACCATTACTATTCAATATAGTACTAGAAACTCTAGCCTCGGCAATAAGAGCCGAGAAAGAGATTCAAGGAATTAGGGTAGGAAATGAAGAAATCAAATTATCACTTTTCGCAGATGACATGATGGTATACTTAGAGAACCCCAAAGACTCTGCTAAAAAGCTATTAGAAATAATTCAGAATTTTAGCAAAGTTACAGGATACAAAATAAATCCACATAAATCCTCAGCATTTTTATACATTACCAACACAATCCAACAGCAAGAGATACAAAGAGAAATTCCATTCAAAATAACAGTCGATAGTATAAAATATTTGGGAATATATCTACCAAAGGAGAGTCAGGAATTATATGAGCAAAATTACAAAACACTTGTCACAAAAATAAAGTCAGATTTAAATAATTGGAAAGACATTCAGTGTTCTTGGATAGGCGGAGCGAATATAATAAAGATGACAATACTCCCCAAACTAATCTATTTATTTAGTACTATACCAATCAGACTCCCAAGAAACTATTTTAATGACCTAGAAAAAATAACAACAAAATTCATATGGAAGAATAAAAGGTCGAGAATTGCAAGGGAACTAATGAAAAATTAGTTGAATCAGGTATCAAGACCATATCGTGTCTTAAAATAAATTCAACAGAACTTATATATATATATATATATATATATAAATATATATATATATAGTTATATATAAGGATAAGGAATATAATTATATATATAATTTTTTTATTTTATATATATATATATATAATTATATATATAATATAGTTATATATATAGTTATAAGGAATAAGGAATAAGAAAAGAATATTTTTTTCAGAAGGTATGATGGTTTACTAGCATGTCAACTAAAGGAGTAATAAAAATAATTAAACACTTCAATAAAGCTGAAGGATATAAATCTTCCATATAAATCTTCAGCCTTTCTATTTGTTACTAATAAAACTTTGCAGAAGAGATAGAAAGAGAAATTAAATTTAAAATAACTAAAAAGATTATGAAATACATGGGAGTCTACTCATCAGAACACTCACAGCAACTACATGAACAAAATTAAAATAGACTCTTCATATAAATGGAGCTCTATATAATTGGAGTAATGCTAATTGCCTATAGGTAGGTCAAGTTAATATAATAAAAATGACAATATTACCTAAATTGATTTAGTAATTCAGTGTAATGCTAATCAAACAACCAAAGAATGACTTTATAAAGAGATAAAACATAGTAAAATGCACCTAGAGAAATAAAAGGTTAAGAATAAAAAAAAAGAATTAATAAAAAACGAAAAGAAATTAAAGATGACCTAACAGTATCAGATATCAAACTCTACTGCAAAACTATAATCCTCCAAACAATTTGGGATTGGATAAGGAATAGAGAAGTTGATCACTGGAATAGATTAGATACAAAATATTAATAAGGAAATGAACACAGCTTTTGATAAATCTAAGCATCCCAGCATTTAGGGGAAGAACTAACGATTTCATTAAAACTGATGAGAAACTTTAAAAGTAGCCTAGTAGAAATTAGATATACATCAACTTCTCACACTGTAAAACAAGTTAAGTTCAAATTGTGGTCATGATTTAGATATAAAGGGTGATATTCTAAGTTAATCGTTTGATAATGGAAAAATTACTTTTCAGATCTAAGGATATGGAAAGAGTTTATGACCAAAACCCCAGAAATAAAGGCAAAGTGAAATGGATAATTTGAGGTAAAATGGAAAATTTAAACGTTTTTGTACAAATAATACCAATGTATCTAAAATTACAAGAACAGCAGGAAACTGGGAGAGGGGAAGGTCTGGAGGGAGGAAGAGAGATGGGAATCTTTGTAACAAACCACACAACCCAAGAGATTTAAAAAGAGAATTTCCTTCCCTCTTCTCTAGTTGCAGTTGAATATAACCTCCTACTGAGATGCCTTTGAGCAAAAGAAATTCTTTAATAAATGATGGTAACTATCTTTATATATAATTGGAAAAGTAAAATAGTATTGAAGTTGAAAAACAACAGCAGCAACAGCAACAACTAACAAGTTGCCTGAGATGAGAGGCGATTTGTGTTGATAACACATCTGGCATTTTGTCAGAGGCCCAACTTGAACCCAGGTCTTCCTGAGTCTTAAGGTTTTATTTCAGGGAACAATTACTGTTTAATTCCCCATATTCGATCCAGTCTATTGTCTAATTATTTCTCCTCTGGACCCAGTTCATCATGCATCTAGAATATCTAAATTATTTATATTGATACAGTAGTTCAATCAAATGACATATTAAAACAAAAAAATGGCCTTTTTCGTGCCCTTACTGTTTTAATGGATTTTTTTTATGCCGAAATATTGAGAGCTATTGTTGATCTCATTTAGGAGACCCCATGGCATTCTAAATTCTGACACAATCAGAACAATGTTATCCACAAACAGAAGCATATGGGGTACTGTACCACTTACAGAGGGACAGGTATTTGCACTTTCTGTGCATGTAAGGAAGGTTAAATGTGTCTCAGCTCTGTCTTTTATATAACTTTCTGCTGAGAACATGAGAACTTGGTTTAAGTTATGCAATGTGAAAAAAAAAAGGAAAACACCAAGAAGTTGGAAGGCCATCCTTTCTTGTGTATTAATCAGTGAGTATCCTTTATTGCAGGCCAGTGTTTACCCTGGAAACCTGGCCAGTTCCTTGAGTAAAAACAGTCCTGCTAAAGGAATGAACAAATAGTCTTCTTGGGGGGTCTCATGTGATGGAGCATCCTGTACCTGGGATGTTGCCACATCTCAAGAGTCACATATCACATGAGAGCACTTAGTGCAGTGCCTTCTTTGTTCTCAGCTGAGAAAAGCCTCTTAGTGGAAAGGGACTTTGAGAATTTAGCTAGGAAGTAATAGAAAACTTGCCTACCAATGCCTGTCACTTGCCACTATGAATAGCTGTGACCATGAATTCTCTCAGCAGGGGAATTCCGGTGTTTTCTCAGAGGGGCCATGATGTATGTTGTATGTCGTTATAGTGGCCACTGGGTTTATTAGTTGTATATTAATTACTTTTGTGCTATGAGTTTCCTTTTTTATTTTCCTGTCTTATTTAAATGAAAGTTCCAAGCAGTAATAAACTTGTGCCCACCCTCTTCAACCTGCCTGTTGAAATGGGAATTCCAAACCTAGATTAATCTTACACTGAAACATTCAATTGGAGGCTAAGCATGACTATCCTTAGTAGTCATTCCAATCAAGCACACAGGAACTTGAGGTGAGCCTGCTTTCAGATATACAGAAAGAAAGGACACTCCCCTCCTGACTTCCGAACAGGAGCAGATATTATCTATGTCTTGTCGGACTTGAGGACTAAAAGGTTCATATCTTAGGATACTTAAGTTTTTAAACTGATTGTGGACATGGAGCTCTGTGGATATACACAAGAGACTAAAATATATCTTTAATGAATTTTCCCATGATCCCATATTACTCTCAAATTTTATTCTTGACCTCCATGCTAACATTACTGAATTTAAATACAGTAATCACATCTTTTCCTTTGACAGCAAAGATTTTTAATACCGTTCTAGTTATGTGTTTTATAATTAAAGGACAATTCCATAAAGCTAACAATGCAACATGAGGGAGAAGTGCCATTGTGTCTATGTTGAAATTTAAGTATTTTGAGGACTATGGAGTTTTACATCTTTCTAAGAGAAGTCAACTTTTCTGGTTCTACATTTGGCAATTCTAATATTAAAAAGAATTTGTCTAACTACGGCTTCTAAAGATCACTTTATTAGATTTTGTGTTAGTACCTTTGACCCCCATAGTAAAGCCTTTTCTTTTTGTGGTCATTATGCAGGGGAAGGGGCATTTTGTTTTATTTCTGAGCCTGGGTGGAAGAGCAAGGAGACCTATTTAAGTTGTGACCTCCCTGCCTCCAACCTGGATCTGATGCTGCTCCTAACCCCTCCTGGGAGCTCATCAGATCCAGGTTGGAGGCAGTGAGGCTGTTGAGACACCAGAATATTTGAATTCATTGAATCCATCAGATTCATTTCTCCTGGTACCAATGAAATGTACTACCACTACCACATTTGACTGTAAAGCAATTTAAAAATAATTTACTATATAGTAAACTTAATACAACTCATTCAGTCCATCAACAAATGTCTATTAAGCACCAAGCACTTATGGGGACATAGATAACAGAACTACTGCTCTCAAGAAATGTAGATTCCATCAATTGACCTTGTTTTGTACCAATTTACATTTTAAATAAATGAATAATGAGTTAATTAAATTGACAATAACTTTTCAACCAGTTTCTGTCTCTAAAAGGGAGAACAAAGTCAAAAAAAACAAAGTCAAAAGTCTATTGATTCATATTTTTTTATTTTGCATTTCATAATTCCTTTTAGATTACTTAGCTTACATACTTTCTACATTCCTTTAGCTTACATACTTAGTTTTTTAATTGCAATATGGTGCTCCATTGACTGTCTGTGGCACATTTAGATTAGTTTTGTGGGCTAAAAAAAATTGACAATTGTACTTTTTGATAGTTTTAAACAAAACTTTCAAGGTTTATGTTTTCAAAACAATGGGTAAGAAGCACAATTGTTTTAAAACTATTATACCATATTGTCAGATTGCTCTTCAAAAATTCTATACATATTTCTAAAATTAAGATGGTGCATGAGAAAAATCAGATCAAAAAGGAAAAAAAATACAAATATATTAATTTTTAAAATATTTCTATACAAATTGTGTTGGGAGTGAAAAATCAGAATGAAAGGGAAAAACCAAGAAAAGGAAAAAGAAAAAAAGTGAACATAGTGATGTGATGTATTATGTGGGGTTTATAAAAGAATGTATTCTTTGATATCTAAGGGAGGACTAGGGAGAAAGGAGGGAAAAAATCTGGAAGACAAGGTGAATTTTTACAATGGCGAATTTTGAAAATTATCTAAGCATATCTTTTGAAAACAGAAAGCTTTAATAACAACTATAAAAATTTTTAAAAATAAAAGCCTCTGATCATTTATTTAGACATTGGAGGATGAAAATTGCTGCTGTAATTTTTTACCTATTTCTCATATATTAAGATATAAGGTTCACATTAGATTTTCCGTTCTCCCCTGACCCTAATGTATATTGGGGAGTAGTCATCTGAAATCCACTTAGTCCTACTGATTTACTTTTGGACCAATACCAGATTTGTTAATCCCTTTATATTTTCAAATCTGCGAATGCAAAACCACTTGTTACCAGTGTTTTTTTTTTTTTTAATTCCTGTGAGATAATTTTAATTATTATTCTAAGAAAACTGCATAGTGCTATTGAGTTAACATGCTTTAATTATCTGAACTCAGAAATTTTATTGTTCCTCTAGGCTTTACTTAAGCCTTATTGTATATAGAAGAGCAGTAAAACAAATAAAAGAGCACAAATCTCAATTTTGCTTTAGAAATACAACATAATCAGAAGATTCCAGGTGTAAGTTTCAACCTGGTTTGGAAGCAGTTGTATGGACAAGTTTAATGAGGGAGCTAGGTGGCTTAGGGCATATTCGGGTACTTACCAGCTGTGTGATCCTGGGAAAGTCACTGAACCTGTGAGCCACTCCAGTATCTTTGCCAAGAAATCACTGTGCACAGTACTGTTGTGCTAGGGTCCCGTGGACAGTACTGTTGTGCTAGGGTCCACAGGTCATACGGAGTCAGACATGACTGAAATGAATGAACACAAACATGAATGAGCTGACAAAGAGAAGGAGAATTTCACAAAGACGGGTGCAATGTCAATAATTTAGTATATACATAGTATGGAATCATAAGATCCCTGACAGTATCTGATTCAACCTTTACCCACATTTTGACAGGCTTATCAGTTTTGCTGGGATAGTAAATCGAAATGGAGATGGAGTTAACTTTAACTTGAGTGTCAGGGAATGGTAGAACCTCTCAATGGATACATCCAAAAGACCACACCGAAAATGTAACAGGACAGAATGAAAAGTCAAGCCTCTTCCTTCAGGAAGCACAGATCTTAAATTTCTTCTGCAACCAATCACAGAAGAAAAGAGTTGGAAGGCATCCCAGAAATCCTGTAGTCTAACCCAGAGTTACAGATGAAGCAATCAAGGAGCTTTTAAAGAAAGCAATGTTCATTGTTTCAAATTTAAAATATAAATACGTAAGAAAATGACCAATGTTGGAGAGGCTGTAAGGAACAGATACATTAATGTGCCATTGTACAGAACTTTTTCCACATCAGTCACAATGGGAATTACTCTGAAACTGAGTACCAAAGGGGACTAAATTATGCATCCTTTTTTGATCTAGCAATCTAACAATCTACAAAACAATATATACTGTTATCTATCAGTATATAAGCAATATACTGCTAAAATAAAGAATCCAAATGTTCAAAAATATAACAATTCCTTTTTTACAAAATAACAAAACAAAACCACAATTTCTTTATGGTAACTAAGGGAATACTGACCACATAGGGAATGGCTGAACAAATTACGATATATGAACATATAAGGGAATTGCCATTGTGCTATAAGAAATATAAGAAGGATGATAAGAGAAATGATTTCAAAGACACTTAGAAAGATTTCTATGATCTAATACAAAGCGTTGAGAATCAAGAGAAAACCTGTATTTTTGACATTGTCAAAACAAGTCTTTCAGACTTGAACTTGAATGACCAAACACACCTGCAGAAGATTCATGATGAAACTGCAACCTAACTCCAGACAGAAAGGTGGTAGACTCGGGGTGCAGCCTGAGTCCTATTTATTGGACTAGGTCAGTGTAAGAATCAGATTTGCTTGACTATGCATATAAGTTTCATTTTACATTTTTTCCCCCCATGAGAGGGAAAATAATTTAAAATTTTCAAAGCAGGTTTTAACTTCAAATCCGGTACAATTCCATTTCCCCACAATTTATTTTTTTTTCTAGAGATGTGCTGATGTTTTAACAAAGGACTCAAAAACAAAAGACCTCTGCCCATACTGTGTGTATATACATCTATAGGCATCGGTTTCACAGCTATTCAAAGCAGTAATATTTTATGTTCTAAATAGCTTTGTGTCTTTGCTCTCCTTTTCGTCACTTTATATTCCAGTCCTGGTACAGAACTACAGCGGGACTCAAGTTATTTGGGGAGTCGAGGGATACCCAGCCTGAAAGATAAAGGGGTGAAAAAGAAGAGCAAGACCGAGCAGATTCTTGTCAAGGTCTCAGTTTATTTCTCTTGGGGTACAGCCTATATAGCAAAAAGTATTAGAAAGAGAAGTAGGGTTGAGCCTGGGAAAGGAACATGGGAATGGCTGGTTCAATGAACAGGAACATTTTGCAGTGAGGAACATACACAATGTATGTCGGAACATACACAATGTTGGAAAATTCTATGGTCAGCTGATTCTTGGAAGGATCATGCCCACCTGTGGTCGGCCTGATTCTCAGAACAATTTGTCTAAGGGTAAGGCCCACTTAGGGGGGAGATACACCTGGGCCGAAGCCCTTGGCTCCCAACATCTCCCCATTTTCTCTTTAGAAGCAAAAGATTGTATAGCACAAGGGCTGGTGAAAGGCCTGTCTTAGGCTATGTGGCCTGCCTCCATGCTCAGTACCTAGATAACCAGGCCCTCAGGGCCAAGAAGGGCAGGGCCCCTTTCTTAGGCTATGTGGGTTGCCTCCACCCCCCCCCCCCCGCCGGGAGCGAACCCACAATAATCCCGTCATTTGGTACCACTGCAGCCATAAAAGATATGATTTTCCAAGTCATGGGGCCACAATATTCCCGTCATTGGCTCTTTCACAGCAATAGCCCATATTATTGCAATTAAGGCCATGTCCCTCGGAGGCATCGCCACACATATAAGTACCAAGGGGACTTGATTTGCGAGGCGAGGGTGGAGAATCGAAGACTCTCGTGGGCGATGGTAGAAGGGGGGGGGTCATCACAGGATCCATTAGCACTAAGCTGATGATAAAAAACTGTGATGGGTTTTCATAAGGCAGAACCTGTGACTGGATGAAAGTAGTTAGCTTGTTGAAGGCCCAGGGGCCAAAGGAGAGAAGCAGCAAAATACCTAAAAGGGGCCCTAAAAGACTGGGGAATAGGGTGGAAAGCCAGGGGGATGTAGAGAACTAATTTTGATACAAGGATTTGTTCTGCTCTCTTTCTCTCTTTCTTTTTTCTAGGCCTTCTTTGACCCTTTTTAGACTATCTTCTACTAGGCCAAGCTTGTCAGTATAGAAGCAACATTCCTCTTTTAATGCAGCAAAAAGGCCATCCTGTTGCAAAAAGAGGAGGTCTAAGCCTCTCCTATTCTGCAGGACTGCTTCAGCCAGGGAGGCTACAGAGTCTTTAAGGTGCTTGAGGCCTGACTGCAGTTCCTGAAGATCTTTGTCAATAGCTGCACTGAGCTGAGGATACTGCATGTTGGAAGTAATTAAGGAGGCAATTCCTGTTCCTGCGCCTACTGACCCCAGGCCTATCAGGACAGCCAGGGTGGGAGCCTTCAAAGGCTCTCTTTTTTCCCGAACCCGTGGGTCGGTCCCTCATTCCCAGAATCTTAGGAAGTCGTCTGGGTAATGAATTGTCAGGTGGGGGAAGAGAGAGACCACCACACAGGAGGCTTTGTTATGAATGAATGAGGGTGGTCAGACCCGAGGAGCAAGCGAGGTACATGGGAGACGTAGTAATCGTGACAATCTGGTTACAGACCCCTTCTCGCTGTAAGGGAGGCAGCATATTGGGTCCCAAAAGGCACAGCCCCAGGCCAGAGATTTTACTAAGGGTGAGACCCTGCTTATTCTCAATTCCCCAGTGTAAAAGGGATGAGTTGTTAGTGAATGTGAGACTTCCAAAATGGGCAATGCCTTCATAGAAAGGGGGGAGGAGGAGTAACAAACCCAGCAATCTTCCACGGGAGTAGCATTAAGCTTGTGAATGGCTTGAACAGAGGCATTAACCAGGGAAAGAATGAGCGTGGCAGAGGAGGGGGGTCCCTCAGGGAGGGTTGGACGGAAGGCTCCACTGTGAGAGGGTGTGGGAGGAAAGGGCTGGTGACCGGGTTTATTATCCTGGTTTTGATCAGGGTCCAAGTGGAGCTTGGGGTTAGGACCTATGGCCACTCCTGTAGGCTGCTCAGGGCTGGTTTTTCGAAGTTTTATGGTAAAGAGTAGGCCATCATCATAATTGTATTTGTAAAGCTTCAGACCCATGAAACACCTCGGGTCCAGGAGTTCTATTTTTGACCGGGGTCTGTAAATTGGATGCGTAATGGGCGGCACCATCCTGAGCACTCTGGTCTGGTGGCCCAGCCTGGGGTGTTAGCATTGTGATGTGTATAATTGGCAGTAACTTTAATCTAATCCCAGGAGGAGGAAGGGTTCCAGTAAGTATCTCCCGTGGTCTCCCAGCCCCAAGAACAACAGTAAAAATCGTTTTTGTCCCCGCATTTGGAGTTCAGAGAGCGATCTCTATGGGGGCCGGGGCAAACATAAAAGGGAATAGTCCTCCTTCTTCTATCATGGGAACCACAACCTCCAGCTACCTGGCCAATGCCCACAAACAGAGACCAGGGGTCCCTGTGGGGGGCCTGTTGTTGATTATAATAGTTGACTTTTCCCAATTAGGCGGGGCTCCCAGAGCTAATTTACAAGGGTCTGGATAGAATGTGGGCCACCAGTCCTCATGTGTGATCTGTGATGTGCTCCAAATAGTATCACCTGTCCCACTGATCACCAACCAGGTGTAGTTGAAAACCTGATAGGAAGGAGAGCCATGGACAACATGTTGAGCAATGATCAGGCAGAGGAGGATCTCAGTGGCTGGTGACTTCATGTTGTTTTCTGAAAGAAAGCACAATAAGAAATCTTCTCAGGGGGATCTCTGGGTGGGTTTTGAAGTTATATCAGGCGCTCTGGGAGCCATCTGGCATTTTGTGCCTGTGAATCCTAAATGCGGGCATGTCCTTTGCCCCAGATAAGGACCGGGTCGGGACCCTGCCATCTGTTGGACAAAGGGTCTCTCCACATAACCTGTGCATAAGTATTGGCTGTAGATGAAGGCCAGAGGCGGTCAGCGGCAGATTTGCCCTCAATATCATAAGTAAGAAAATTCAACACCAACATTGCATGATTTAAAAGGATTTTAAAATTACCTGCTTTAGGATATAACATTTCTCTCGCTGATTGTAATTTAGAGAGCACATTTTTTAAAGTTTGATGAGCTCTTTCAACGATTCCTTTACCCTGGGGGTTATAAGGTATGTCAGTAATGTGTTTAATTTCCATTTGAGCACAGAACTATTTAAAGGTGGAGCTGGTATAATATACATTTTTCTCAATTTGTCCATTGTATAACAGTGGTAGTCAGGAAATACAATTGCCTCTGAAGAATTAAAAATAAGTATCACACAGAAGACAATGGACAGGTGCACAATGATTATAAAACTACATGAAGGCTGCTAGGTGCAATCAGTGACTCACTTCAAAGATTAGGAGTAAAAGATAACATAAGGAATGTTATGTTACAGAGAAAAAAGTACTAGTTACATAGAAAGAACAAGTGATAAACAAATGAATAATGACTGGGTTTTTTTTTAACCATGTAAAGTGAAAGTAAAGAAAGTCTCCAGCACATCTAGGTAGACATCCATGGTAAATGTATGGAAATATATAGACAAGAGTTATATAGAGTAGATAAACATGAAGGGGTTGTAATCTGCATCCCTGAAAGAACTCTAGAATTAAGATCACAAATCCATTTCAGTCTTGGAATAAGGTAAATACTTTATGAATGACATTCATGTAAATTCATGTAAAATAATATCTTAATGCTGCTCAATCAAAAAGTTAAAAGATTCAACTTCTAAAAGAGACTTAGTAAGTCTATATATCATTAGAAAAAACTGACGAGAAACTTTAAAAGTAGCCTAGTAGAAATTAGATATACATCAACTTCTCACACTGTAAAACAAGTTAAGTTCAAATTGTGGTCATGATTTAGACATAAAGGGTGATAGTCTAAATTAATCGTTTGATAATGCAAAAATTACTTTTCAGATATAAGGATATGGAGTTTATGACCAAAACCCAGAAATAAAGGCAAAGTGAAGTGGATAATTTGAGGTAAAATGGAAAATTTAAATGTTTTTGTACAAATAATACCAATGCATCTAAAATACCAAGAAAAAATAATCTCAACTTAAAGAATGACTGGGGGAAACAGCAAATTATAGAAACAATTAATAATTTCACTCAAGATAATGACAATGCTGAGACATCATACCAAAATCTGTGGGATGCAGCTAAAGCAGTAATAAGGGGAACTTTTATATCTTTAGAGGCTTATTTGAAGAAAATAGAGAAAGAGAAGTTTAACGAATTGGACTTGCAACTTAAAAAGCTAGAAAAAAACCAAATTAAAAACCCCCAACCAAAAATTAAACTTGAAATACAAAAATTAAAAAAGAGAAATCAATAATATTGAAAGTAAAAAACTATTGAATTAATAAATAAAACCAAGAGTTGGTTTTATGAAAAAGCCAATAAAATAGATAAACCTTAGGTAAATCTGATCAGAAAAAAGAAAGAGGAAAATCAAATTGTTAGTCTTACAAATGAAAAGGGGGATCTTTCCACCAATGAAAAGGAAATTAGAGAAATAATAAGGACTTACTTTGCCCAACTTTATACCAATAAATTTGATAACTTAAGTGAAATGGATGACTTCCTCCAAAAATATAGGCTTCCTAGATTAGCAGAGGAGGAGATAAATTGCTTAAATAGTCCCCTTTTAAGAAAAAGAAATAGAACAAGCTATTAATCAACTCACCAGGAAAAAATCTCCAGGACCAGATGGATTTACATGTGAATTCTACCAAACATTTAAAGAACAACTAACTCCAATGCTATATAAACTATTTGAAAAAATAGGAGATGAAGGAGTCCTACCAAACTCCTTTTATGACACAGACATGGTACTGATACCAAAACCAGGTTGATCGAAGACTGAGAAAGAAAATTATAGACCAATTTCCTTAATGAATATTGATGCTAAAATCTTAAATAAGATATTAGCAAAAAGACTTCAGAAAATCATCCCCAGGATAATACACTATGATCAAGTAGGATTTATACCAGGAATGCAGGCCTGGTTTAATATTAGGAAAACTATTAGTATAATTGACCATATTAAAATTCAAATTAATAAAAACCATATGATCATCTCAATAGATGAAGAAAAAGCATTTGACAAAATCCAACATCCATTCCTACTAAAAACTCTTGAAAGTATAGGAATAAATGGACTATTCCTTAGAATAATCAGGAGCATATATTTACAACCTTCAGTAAGCATAATATGCAATAGAAATAAACTGCAAACTTTCCCAGTGAGATCAGGAGTGAAACAAGGTTGCCCACTATCACCATTACTATTCAATATAGTACTAGAAACTCTAGCCTCGGCAATAAGAGCCGAGAAAGCGATTCAAGGAATTAGAGTAGGAAATGAGGAAATCAAACTATCACTCTTTGCAGATGACATGATGGTATACTTAGAGAACCCCAAAGACTCTGCTAAAAAGCTACTAGAAATAATTCAGAATTTCAGCAAAGTGGCAGGATACAAAATAAATCCACATAAATCCTCGGCATTTTTATATATCACCAACAAAATGCATCAGCAAGAGATACAAAGAGAAATTCCATTCCAAACAAATGTTGAGAGTATAAAGTATTTGGGAATCCATCTACCAAAGAAAAGTCAGGAATTATATGAGAAAAATTACAAAACACTTGCCACAAAAATAAAATGAGATTTAAATAATTGGAAAGACATTCAGTGCTCTTGGATAGGCCGAGCGAATATAATAAAGATAACAATACTCCCCAAACTAATCTATTTATTTAGTGCTATACCAATCAGACTCCCAAGAAACTATTTCAATGACCTAGAAAAAATAACAACAAAATTCATATGGAAGAATAAAAGGTCGAGAATTGCAAGGGAACTAATGAAAAAAAACTCAGAGGAAGGTGGTCTAAGTGTACCTGATCTAAAGCTATATTATATAGCAGCAGTCACCAAAACCATTTGGTATTGGCTAAGAAATAGACCAGTAGATCAGTGGAACAGATTAGATACAAAGGACAAAAAAGGATACATATATAGCAACCTAATCTTTGACAAACCCAAAGATACCAACATTAGGGATAATATGAAAGAGTGTTCCAAAACACTACTGATCAGAGAAATGCAAATTAAGACCACTCTGAGATACCACTATACACCTGTCAGATTGGCTAAGATGACAGGAACAAATAATGATGAATGTTCGAAGGGATGTGGAAAAACTGGGACACTGATACATTGTTGGTGGAGTTGTGAAAGAATCCAGCCATTCTGGAGAGCAATTTGGAACTATGCCCAAAAAGTTGTCAAACTGTGCATACCCTTTGACCCAGTATTGCTGTTATTGGGATTATATCCCAAAGAAATACTAAAGAGTGGAAAGGGACCTGCATGTGCCAAAATGTTTGTGGCAGCTCTTTTTGCTGTAGCTAGAAACTGGAAGATGAATGGATGTCCATCAATTGGAGAATGGTTGGGTAAATTGTGGTATATGAAGGTTATGGAATATTATTGTTCTATAAGAAATGACCAGCAGGAGGAATACAGAGAGGCTTGGAGAGACTTAAATCAACTGTTGCTGAGTGAAATGAACAGAACCAGAAGATCACTGTACACTTCAATAACAATGCTGTATGAGGATATATTCTGATGGAAGTGGAAATCTTCAACATAAAGAAGATCCAACTCACTTACAGTTGATCAATGATGGACAGAAATAACTATACCCAGAGAAGGAACACTAGGAAGTGAATGTAAATGGTTAGCACTACTGTCTATCTACCCAGGTTACTTATACCTTCGGAAGCTAATACTTAATGTGCAACAAGAAAATGGTATTTACACACATGTATTGTATCTAGGTTATATTGTAACACATGTAAAATGTATGGGACTGCCTGTCATCGGGGGGAGGGAGTGGAGGGAGGGAGGGGATAATTTGGAAAAATGAATTAAAAAAAAAGATTTTCTATTCTTTATAGCTCTTTATATATCTTAAAAACCAAACTAAGAAGGGTAATGAATATTACACAAAATCTTATTCCTTTAGTTAATGAATACCCATTTATTTATTATACTTCATAAGGTAATGTGTTTTTTAATGAGTGTATATGTATAACTAAAAAACACAAAAAATGAGTGTCCAAGGATTAGAAAAATAATAGAAATATTATTGGATAAATATGTCATATGTTTAAAATCTTAATATATTAGAGTAAATTAATACCTCAAAGACATGAGAATATGTTGAGTCCAAGTAGCCCTGCCATATGTAGTTTGTTTGGATGTGGGTGAGATTTTGGCTACCTTTAGTCAATGGCACTTCTGTTGGCTGTGTATCCTAGAATTTAAGGGCAAAGGAAGTATGACTGCCCCAGATTTAATTATTTTTATCCTTCTTCAATGATAATAGATGAAGAGTTCTACTATTGGAAAAAAAACACAATAATGTGGTTTGTTTTAACTAAATGTTTCAAAGGTTCTCTATCAAAACTAAGTAAATGTTTAATGTCATAAATGTAGTAGTTCCCTCTAAAGATGGAGTAGCCAATCATTTATCCCTGCTCATTCTGTGAAACTCATGCAAAACGTTCACCAATTGGATCTAACTAACATGAGAGAAGGCTTCCACATTTTTTGATACGATGAAGGTATCAGTAGAATCCTCTCCCTTTTGTCCCTTGCTGTTATGAAATATAAATAGATTTTATTCCCCTTCTGCCATAAAATACTTTGATGACATTCTTTACTCCTGTTCTCCAGAGTGGATTGTTGGTTATGTGGTTCCTATTGTTGAGAATAAGTCTTCCTATCTCCCCAAGTTTGATATGCACTGGTCATTCAAAAGGCAGGCTCCATTCCTCATGGAAAGATTATATTTGCAATTCATAAAATTTTCTCTTTATTTTCTTTTCTTTTTTTTTTTTTTTTTTTGCTGAGGCAAGTGGGGTTAAGTGACTTGCCCAGGGTCACCCAGTTAGAAAGTGTTAAGTGTCTGAGGTCACATTTGAACTCAAATAGTTCAGACTTCATGGCTGGAGCTCTATCCACTACGGCACCTAAGTGCACTGAATTTTCTTTTTATTAGGGCAGTTAGAAGAAGTATATATATATATATATATATATATATATATATATATATATATATATATATATATATATATATATATATATATATATATATATAAAGAGAGAGAGAGAGAGAGAGAGAGAGAGTAGATGTATGTGTTGATTTGAAAGGATAATAACTAAAACAATAAAAATAAGGGGAGAAAAAGAAGTATACTAAGAAAAAGCAAAAGGGAGAGGTAGAATAGGGTAAAATATCTCATATGAAAGAGCCAAGAAAAAGTTGTGGGGGGTTTTTTGTTTTGTTATGTTTTATGCTGGAGAAGCAGATGGGGGGTAATAAGAAAGAATTAGTGAACATTACTCTCATCAGAACTGTCTCCAAGAGGGAATAACATTCACACTTAATTGGGTATAGAAATCTATTTTACCCTACAGGAAAGTAGGAGGGAAAGCAGATAAGACAAAAGGAATGGAATGAGGATGATCAAGGAGAAACAAACAAGACTAGGGGTGAGGAGGATGAAAGAAAAAAACACGTCTGAGGAGAAAAAGTGTGAAAGGAGAGAAAATAGAATAAAAAGGGGGAAACAGAATGGAAGGAAATACTGTAGTATTTAGCAATAGTAACTGAAAAAAATTTGAAGCCAGTTTTTTTTTTCTGATAAAGAGCTCATTTCCCAAATATATAGATAACCAATCAAATGAATAAAAATAAGACACAGTCCCCAATTGGCAAATGATCAAAAGATATGAACATTTTTCAAATGAAGTAATCAAAGTTTTCTACAGCCATATGAAAAACTGTTCTCACTACTGATTGGAGAAATGCAAATTAAAACAATTCTACAGTACTACCTTTTACCTATTATACTGATTAATAACTCAGAAAAGAAAAATAAACATTGGAGGGAACGTGAAAAAAATGAGAAATTAATCAATGGTTGGTGGAGTTGAGAACTGATTAAACCATTCTGTAGAACAATCTGGAACTATGTCCAATGGTATATAAAACCATGCATATTCTTTGACCTAGAAACATCACTATTAGGTCTATATCCAAAAATAAATTTTTAAAGGAAAAGGACCTATATGTACAAAAATATTTATAGCAGCTTTTTCTGGTGGCAAAGAATTGGAAACTGAAGTGATGGTCCTCAAAAGCGGGAAATGGATGAACAAATTGTAGTATGTGATTGTGATGGGACACTATTGTGCTATAAGAAAGGACCATCAGGATGCTCTCAGAAAAACCTGAAACGATTTCCATCAACTGATACAAAGTGAAATGCACTACGTATAAAAGAACAGCAGTATTGTAAGATGATTTAACTATTCTCAGCAATACAATCATTCAAGACAACACTGAAAGGCTTATGATAAAAAATGTTATCCATCCACAAAGAAAGAATTGATGATTTCATGAGTAAATATGCATCACCTATATTAAATTGCCCATCTTTCAATGAAATGGGATGAGGAGAAAGGCAGAAAATTTGGAATTCCAAAGTTTTAAAAATTAATATTAAAAATTGTTTTTACTTGTTACTATGGAAAAATAAAATACTAAACATTTTTTAAAAGAATGCTGTCTATTGTACTGAATATCCTGGCGAGTTTGTCTAATCATATGTATATTTAAGAAAGATAATAGAGATGGACAATGAATTGGACCCGGAACTTAAAGGAGGGCACATAAGGCTAGGTTCCTATGAAAAAATTGCAAAGCAATTTACTGATTCTTAAGTTTCTTATAAGTTCAATTTAATAAAAAAAATAATTTATCTATAAATTGTAGAAAGGGAGAATTAGTTATGGGATGGATTCCTATAAATATGTTTTTGTTTTTATAAAATAAAAAAATGAAAAATAGAAAGGAAGGGGACATTTGTAAAAATATTTCAATATCTTACCTTCATCAGGAATTGCTGTAGGTGCCTAAAAAGAAAAAAGAAAGCATTAAACATTCAGTTGTTCAAAGATTTCCAAAATTGAAATTTCTTTTTCTGGAAGCCAAATGGAGCTCTCCAAATTATAAAACATAAAAACACATTTGCAACATTGTCAAGATAAAGCTTATACTAACTACAAGTGAGAGAGCAAAAACTACCACCAACAATACATTTATAGACACCTGTGAATAATGTTGCTTTTATTAAAAACTCTTCAATAATTACTATTCAACATTTGAAAATCTGAAAAAGAATTATCATCCGTAGAATAGCAAGGCAAGTTTAACCTTGGAGTACAAAATGAAGCCTGGGAGAGACTAATGAACTTTTGTCACGACAGCTCATAATCTATAAGCATTTTTCAACAACCCAAAAGGCAGTCCTAGACATGGATTTAAACCAGATGGTCAATATAGAAACCAAAATGGTTATATACTTTGTAGCCAACCATGGAGAGGCTCTATGTTAAAAACAAGTTAAAACAAGGCCTGGAACTGTCTGTGGATCAGATCACAAAATTCAGACTTGTATTGAAGAAAGTAAGGAAAAACCATCAGACCACGAAAGTAAGACTTAAATCACATCCCTCAAGAATAGGAAGTGAAGGTGATGAATCAATTTAAGGGATCAGATCAGATAGAATAGCTAATGAATTATGAACCAAGGTTCATAATATTGTAGGAGGCAGCAACAAAACGCATTCCAAAGAAAAAGAGCAAGAAAACAAAATAGCTATTCAATAAAGAAGAAAAGTGAAAGGTAAAGGAGAAAAAAGAGACATACACAGCTGCATGCAGGGCAGGAAAGAGAAGTGAAAACATTTTATTAACATATAAAGGTGCAATAATACAAATCTAAAATTAACCATCCTCCACAGAACTGACTTCACAGGTTAATGAAACAAAAAAGCTTAGACTTCATCCTTACCTCATCTTAAAAAAAATAATATATTAATCTAGACAGATAATGTAAGCCATCTATTGTAAGGTCACATACCTGTAAGGTGTTATGGATAAAGGAAAAAAAAAACTAATATACATGTTGACAAATCTACCAAGATAGTTTTCTTTGCTTTTTTTCTCAATTTTAAATATTCTGTTATCCAATATCACAAAGCAGTTTGGAAAATTTCACAAGGTCATTTTTGTAATACTTCTGAAAATTACACTTTCAAATAGCTTCACATTCTTAAGAGAAATGAGAAATAAAATCCCAACCCTACTAAAAGATAAGCATATTGACATATTATACACAGAATTGTAAACTGGCCTATCCATTCTAGATAATAATTTGGAATTGTGCTAAGAAAGTATCAAAATCGGTTATATCCTTGGACCCAGAGTTCTCACTATTACCATAAGGAGACCAGAAATAGAAAAAAAAAGATCCTTATCAAAATATTCATAACCATAGTTTTTGTTGTAGTGAGAAGTCAGGACACTTAATGGATGCCACTGATTAGGTAAACAAACTGTGATACATAAATATCATGGCATTGTTAGAATGTCATAAGAAGTGATCCATATAAAAAATTCAGGGAAATTTACTCATGTGAACTAATACAAAATGAACAAAGCAGAATTATGAAAGAAAAATATATGGTAACTCTAACAACTTAAATAGAAAGAAATGCTTCTGCAGGGAAAAAGGAAAATTAAAAAGAAATAGAATTTTTTATATTTACCAAGTTCATATTCAAAGAAGAAATGAAAAAAATGCATCCCCTCCCCTATTTGCAGAAATGGGGAACAAAAAGTGTAGAGCATTGCATATTTTGCCAATAAAGGCTGATATGTTAGTTCTGGTAAAGTATTCTTCCCCGCCCTCTTTCTTTTTTCCCCTCTTTCGATTCAAAACATATTCATCTATAAATAACATTTTGTACATTGTCTCATCCATGAGAAAATGAATCCCCAGAGGATTGGGGGACCAAGTTTTTGGTTTTCTTTGTATCCTTTGCACTTAGCACATAGTACCTGGTTAATTAACATTATTTAACTGATTATTAAATGTTTGTTTAGAATAATAATGATGATTGGTCATAGTGGTAATAATGATGATGATGACAAGGGATAGATCCCTAGTGGAAGAGGATGATAAAAATGAAACTACTATGAAAATAAATTATATTAAAATATATCATTTGTATACTATCTATATATTTATATTATTATAAAATAAGTAAATATAAACACATATTTTAATAATATTTGAAACTCATATAAAACATGTGGTATAAAAAGTGCTTTCTGACAACATTCCTGTAAATCAAATAATATATTAGAAGAAACATTAACATAATATTTCCAGGAACGTTAAAAAAGATTATTAGAAAAATATCTATTTTTGTAAATAAGTATAAACATATAAAAATTATCCATCCATTCTGTTATGGATCATGTGAAATCTGCATTAGCAATGAACTATCAAAAAAGGGCAATTATGTTTATACTTTTTCCCCTTTTAATTAAGGCATAGGATAAAACATGCAGTAAACTTACTTTAGTGTCTCAAGGGGCATCGGTAAATTGTAATTGCCTTCCTGTTCTTGAAGCTTAGAGAATTCTACCAAGCAGGGGGTGTTGTCTCTTGTCATCTCTGACCTGAAAAATAGCAGCCAGTTAGTAGGAGTTTCCTCACTATTTTAAAGCAATATTTAAAGAAAATATATAAAATTTAGAGAAAAAAATTTAGGTTGTTCCAAAAATAATGTTAGTGTAAGAACTACCACCAATCCCGTTCTACAGTATGTTTTAGTACAGAAAGATAGTGGGTAACAGTCTACTTACTACTTGCGTTAGGAATCAAAATTCTTTTAAAATAAACTTGTCAGACTTTTGGGCTTCAGTTTCCATTTAGTCAAAGGACTGTTTCATACCCAACAACTTATTCTGTCATAGCCTGAAAGGCATTCCTTCAGTTTCCCATTCTTTGCTACGACAAAAATAACTGATATAAGAATTTTTGGTACATATAAGCCCTTTTCTTTTTCTCTTTGATCTCTACACAGACCTAATAGTGATATTTCTGGGTTAAATGATAAATACAGTTTTACACACAGGTGGGCACAGTCCCACGTTCTTCTTCCGAATGGCAAGAACAGTTCAAAATGATAATAAAAAACCCATTTTCACATATCCTCTCCAGCGTTTGTCATTTTCCTTTTCTGTCTTTTGTGTCAATCTGATGTGAAGCAAAATGACTCCACTTTGTATCTGCTGTAGGCATCATCTCACTACCTGACAACTCAGTCAAAAGTATGCCAAATATGGCACTTTCTAGGACTCTTTGGGTTTCTTGATGTGGCAATTAATTTACATTGATTAAACTTTTTGATAAAATTACTATGTATGCTACTTTTTTATTATTTTTCTTCCTTTCCACATTTGAACAGCAATTATCTCTTTAAAGAATTCAGAATCAAGTTGCTTTGATTTATGACAGACCCTTTTATCATTCTTCTTTATTACCAAGAAGATCTTCACCTTAGCAAGTTGATGCTCTGACTATACTTGCATAACTGGAACAATTCCAACTTCAATAAAAATTCTTTCCTGATTTAATAAGATAGAACCAAGTTTAGGGTTTTCAGTGTTCCTTGGTGGGGGTTGTGCCCCGCATGTGCCAATTATTTTAATAAGGAGAGTGTTCCTTCTATAAAAGCATGAGGCTCCCATGGAATTTGTGGCCTCTCCTATTCTTTATTCCTAAATCATGCTTAAATTATGCCTATGAGGCAAGCGTGGGGGCTGGAAGGATGGGAGTACTATTGACAGTAATGTAATAATCTATATTACAGAAGACCTGTAGGAAGATAAGTACACTGATGCATGCTTGTTAGAGCCACAAATTGGTTCAATTCATTTGTAAAATAATTTGGAGTCATGCCAAAAAAAGAGATACATACTCCTTAATTCAAAACTACCACTTCTAGGTATATGTCTGAAAGAGGTCAAGGCAGCAATAAGATATTCATAAATACCAAAATAGTAACATTTTCCTCTTTTTCTCATAGTCAATAAGGATTGATTAAGCATCTATTATGTGACTAGCATAAATACCATACTAAATACTAGATATACAAGGGATACAATGTCCCCTCAAGGAGCTCACAATCTATTGGCAAGTAGAGAAATAACAAACAAACAAACATACATTTAAACTTTATTCAGGAGAAATAGGAAATAATTAATGGAGCAAGCTTCTAAGAATAAGAGATATGGGTGAAGCCTTCCAATAGAAGCTGTGATTTTAGTTGGAACTTGAAAAAGGCAGGGGAAGGAGAGCATCCTAGGCAGCAGGACAGCCAGAAAGATTATCTGGTGTCAATATGTCTTCTTTGTGGAACAGCAAAGAGGTCAATAACACTGGATCAGAGTCAGTTGGGGTGGAAGGTGTGATGTGTAAGAAGATAAGGAGGGATAGGTCATCAATGGCTCAGAAGCCAGAGGATTTGTATTTGGCCCCAGAGGTAACAGGAAGGCAGTCTGAGAGGAAGAGGGATGAGTTCAGACCTGCACAAAGGACAATCACTTTGAAATCTGGAGGATAAAATAGAATAATAAGAGACCTGAAGCAGGTAGATCTACCAGTAGACACTTAAATAGCAAAGGTGTGAGGTGATAGGGTCGTGCATCAGATGGTGGCAGTGCCAAGTTTGAGAGAGGCTGAACATGTGAAATCGATAGGCCTTGGCAAAGATGCGTTAGAGCAGGGAAAGGGAGAGATAATGAGAAGGTGAGGATGATGCCTTTGTGGCAAGCCTGGGTGACTAGGAGAATGGGAGTACCAGTGAAGATAATCGGGAAGGGGAATGTTTAGGGAGAAAGATAAAATTTCACTTGGAGATATTTTGAATGAAAACGGCTGAGTTATAATATTTGCTTAGCATATGATCCATGATAAGTAGCTTGCTTTCTCTGTGACTCAGTTTACTCATCTGAGAAATACAGAAATAATTTATTCTCCCATCTACTTTCCCAGGATGTATAAATGTGCTTGATACTTTCTAACTATTCTGGAATCTTGAAATAGAATTAACAAATTAATGATAATATTACAATCATTACTCTGATAAATAAGTTGACTAAAGTATATGTAGGATATGAATTCTTTATGTTTACCAAGTTCATATTCAAAGAAGAGATGAAAAAATGTATCTCCTCCCTTATCTGCAGAAATGGGGAACAATAAGTGTAAAATATTGAACATTTTATCAATTAAGGCTGGTATGTTAGTTTTGCTAAACTATGCTTCCCTGCCCTCTTTCTTTTTATCTCCTCTGTCCATACAAAACATATTCATATACAAATAACCTTTCCTACATTGTCTGCTCCAAAAGAAAATTAATCCCTGGAGGGTTGGGACCAAGTTTTTGGTTTTCTTTGTATCCTTTGCACTTAGCACATAGTACCTGGTTAATTAACATTAATTGATTAAAAAATGCTTGTTGAGAATAATAATGATGATTAATGGTAGTGGTAATGATGATGATGATGACAAGGGATAGATCCCTAGGTAGAAAAGGGCTAAGAAAGTCCAACAGTTTCTATACTTGAGGCAAAGCAGGACACTTTTAAGAAAGACTGTGGTTCCAAAAGGAAGGAGTCAGGCAACTGGGTTGACCTAAAACACCATGCCCAGAAGGCAAAAGGAGGGCCTCAGAACTCAGGAGTCTGGGAAATGCATGCTGGGCTTTTCTGTGCAGAGGTAGGGAAGGGAGGACTCTCCTGGAGCTTCTGGCCTTCCTCTTGGTTGTCAAGGAGCCTTAGAATTAAAGCCCCCCATGGTAAGTTATCGATGGCACAATAATAGAATCTTTTCCTGTTGATTTGGAGAAGATCTAAATCTACAAATTCTTTTGACACAATCTGTGATACCAGCCCAAGATTTCAATATACTTTGGGGATTCAAATTTCTTCTCCCCAACATTTGGTGTCCTGTGGAAAGATAGTCCTAAAACTCCAATATACATGGGGTTCAGTGTTTCTACACTCCCATACCCCATTTTCATGACAAAAATTAATTTATACATTTCATCCTCTATCAATTAACCTACAAGATCTTGACAAAACAATAACAGAAATGAACCAGAATAACAGAATAAAAGTAGGTCTATAATAAGGAAAATGACAGAAAAGTATGAATGGAATAGTACCTTCAAAGTTCAAATTATTATAAAGCTTTAAAGGTCAAAATGATTTCATGATGGTGAAAAAGTAATAAATAATAGAAAGAATTTATATTGCATTTTAAGGTTTGTAAAGCTATTTTTATCAATATTAATGCATCAAAAAGCAATAAATATCATCTTCTTTTTAAAGATGAGGAAATTTAAGGAAGGTAGAGCTTAACTAACTTATCTAGAGGCACAAAATCAACAAGTATGTCAGTCAAGATTTTTTAACTTGTTTTCCTAACTGTAAGTCTACAGTATGCTCATTTCTTTTTGTTGTTTTTTTTTTCTCCTATGGTTTTTCCTTTTTGTTCTGATTTTTCTCTCCTAACACGATTCATAAAGCGATTTGTGTTAAAAATAAATTTTTAAGTTTTACCTAAAAATAAAATAACAGTAAGCTGTTTAGCTGATGAAATTCACTGTTAATTCAATTTCTATTAATCCTCTTTGTTGTTCTGAAGTAACGTTACATTATTTCTGAAGTTATTCTTGGATTATCTAGCCAGAAATTAGTATATGTCTATATCTCTTTAATTTGGAAATCACAAAATATGGGTACATCAATGAAAGGATAAAATAGTTAGAGTCTCAAATTAAAACAAATTGGAATTATTTAAATATACATGTACATGCCCATTATTCATGTACACCGTAACATTTAAAATAAAATGTTTTTATTTTAGTATCTTTCTATTGTCCTCCATCTCAACAGATTTTGGCTTTTACTAAAGTTAATACATTCTTCAAATATCAGATGTTTGGATACTATATATAACAAGAGGCAGAATGTGTGCATTTCCAAGTTGCATAAATTAATATAAGGGCAAAAAAGCTTGCTTTGAAACTTTATGAAAGCATATGATATTTACCTGACCATAGATGTAGTATATGAAATCTGTAGGAGAACAAATCATCTCCCACACATTTTCCACCCCATTCTTCACCACCCCCAGGATAGGGTGAATAACCTGTTGAAGCCCAACCTACTCCGAGATGCATTGCTTCAGCTGTCACAAAAGGTTCTGTGTGGTCTGCCGTGAGTTCATAGTACCATTTCCTCTACTGAGCTGACCCTTCACTGATGCCAAGGAAAATATTGGGCCGCATGCTTTCAAGAGAAAAAAAAATATGAGTTAAAAAAATCTAAATATCTATTATAACTTTTATTTTATATTACTTTTGTTGAAATATACTCTTCTGAGAAGAAATAAATCAAAGCCATATCATTTAATTTAACATTGGCTGACTTAGCATACAAGTATATTCAGTCTTGACCATGAACATAATTCAATAAACAAAATGTTTGAGATTCTGGTTAAATTATGCTTACACTTCTGATTAAGTAACAAATCAAGAGTTTAATGTTGTTGGGATTTTTTTTTATCTTAATTACC
The DNA here is from genome assembly GCF_048593235.1 of Sminthopsis crassicaudata. Lineage (NCBI taxonomy): Eukaryota > Metazoa > Chordata > Mammalia > Dasyuromorphia > Dasyuridae > Sminthopsis > Sminthopsis crassicaudata. The sequence goes on along the minus strand of NC_133623.1, from coordinate 48,088,287 downwards.
TTTCTATGATATTTGCAGGAGTATGCAAGTAATGCCCCTATTTTAAAATTAACCCTCTGGGCAAAATATATGCAAGACATTTTTGAGTTTAATCTGCATTACTAATATTTCCTCCATTGTTTCTTTAAGCCTAATCAGGATAAATAATTCCTTGAATTGTAGTGTCTGGTGATTTATGAGGCTTTAATACTCATACAAAATTTAACAATTGGTTCTCAAGAGCAAGTTAAAATTGATTCTAGAATATCTCTGCCTATTTTGCATCATATATTTCAGTTCCTATGTTAGGAAACAACATAAATTAGTTCATGAAGGATAATCTTTTTAATTAAAAACCGTAAACCCAAACCAAAATTCTTTGAATGGAAGCAAAACAAATTTCTACTAAAATAAGTTTTCTATTACTTCTGTATAACATATGCAGTTAAGTAAATATGTTTTCAAAATAAGCTATAGTTGAAGATGATTATAACAGAAAAGACAACTGTTTCTTGTTTCATTCTCTCACAAAAATGAACACCATGAAACCCAAGTTCCTTGAGGACAGGCCTGTTTGCTTTTTAATTGTTATCCACCGCACTAAGTGATGTATCTGGCATATGCTATGCAATTGATAATTGAGGTTGGCATATTAAAATGTAATCATGTTTTCAATATCTTCTAGGAACACACTGAATCATCTCATTTTACTTGCTTCTTTGAACACAGAAAATTGTAACATATTTACTTTCCTTGACCATCAACTTATTCCATCAAACTTCAGGTTTATTTAGCTATTCAGATGACCTATGATAAAGAGAAGCCTCTGACTCAGTTTTGAGCTGGTATCATATACCTTTTTTCTCAATTTGTCCATTGTATAACAGTGGTAGACAGGAAATACAATTGCCTCTGAAGAATTAAAAATAAGTATCACACAGAAGACAATGGTGCACAATGATTATGAAAGTACATGAAGGCTGCTAGGTGCAATCAGTGCATCACTTCAAAGATTAGGAGTAAAAGATAACATAAGGAATTTTATGATACACAGAAAAAAAAGTACTAGTTACATAGAAAGAACAAGTGATAAACAAATGAATAATGACTGGTTTTTTTTTAACCATGTAAAGTGAAAGTAAAGAAAGTCTCCAGCACATCCACGTAGACATCCATGGTAAATGTATGGAAATATATAGACAAGAGTTATATAGAGGAGATAAACATGAAGGGCTTGTAATCTGCATCCCTGGAAGAACTCTAGAATTAAGATCTCAAATCCATTTCAGTCTTGGAATAAGGTAAATACTTTATGAATGACATTCATGTAAATTCATGTAAAATAATATCTTAATGCTGCTCAATCAGAAAGTTAAAAGATTCACCTTCTAAAAGAGACTTAGTAAGTCTATATATCATTAGAAAAAACTGATGAGAAACTTTAAAAGTAGCCTAGTAGAAATTAGATATACATCAACTTCTCACACTGTAAAACAACTTAAGTTCAAGTTGTGGTCATGATTTAGACATAAAGGGTGATAGTCTAAGTTAATCGTTTGATAATGGCAAAATTACTTTTCAGATATAAGGATATGGAGTTTATGACCAAAACCCAGAAATAAAGGCAAAGTGAAATGGATAATTTGAGGTAAAATGGAAAATTTAAACTTTTTGTACAAATAATACCAATGCATCTAAAATAACAAGAAAAAATAATCTCATCTTAAAGAATGACTGGGGGAAACAACAAATTATAGAAACAATTAATAATTTCACCCAAGATAATGACAATGCTGAGACATCATACCAATATCTGTGGGATGTAGCTAAAGCAGTAATAAGGGGAAATTGTATATCTTTAGAGGCTTATTTGAAGAAAATAGAGAAAGAGAAGATTAACGAACTGGGCTTGCAACTTAAAAAGCTAGAAAAAAACCAAATTAAAAACCCCCAACATAAAGAAGAGCCAACTCACTTCCAGTTGATCAATGATGGACAGAGGTAGCTACACCCAGAGAAGAAACACTGGGAAGTGAATGTAAATTGTTAGCACTAATATCTGTCTGCCCAGGTTACATGTACCTTTGGAATCTAATGCTTATTGTGCAACAAGAAAATGGTATTCACACACATGTATTGTATCTAGGTTATATTGTAACACATGTAAAATGTATGGGACTGCCTGTCATCGGGGGGAGGGAGTACAAGGAGGGGGGGATAATTTGGAAAAATGAATACAAGGGATAATATTATAAAAATATATAATAAAAAATAAAAAAAATTAACCCTCTGGGCAAAAATATATGCAAGACATTTTCTTTTTTTTTTTTATTTTATTTTTTTTTATTATTATATATATATTTTATAATATTATCCCTTGTATTCATTTTTCCAAATTGCCCCCCCTCCCTCTATTCCCTCCCCCCGACGACAGGCAATACCATACATTTTACATGTGTTACAATATAGTCTAAGTACAATACATGTGTGTGAATATCATTTTCTTGTTGCACAATAAACATTAGAATCCGAAGGTACATGCAACCTGGGCAGACAGATATTAGTGCTAACAATTTACATTCGCTTCCCAGTGTTCCTTCTCTGGGTATAGTTATTTCTGTCCATCATTGATCAACTGGAAGTGAGTTGGATCTTCTTTATGTTGAAGATTTCCACTTCCATCAGAATACATCCTCATACAGTATTGTTGTTGAAGTGTACAGCGATCTTCTGGTTCTGCTCATTTCACTCAGCATCAGTTGACCTAAGTCTCTCCAGGCTTCTCTGTATTCCTCCTGCTGGTCATTTCTTACAGAGCAATAATATTCCATAACCTTCATATACCACAATTTACCCAACCATTCTCCAACTGATGGACATCCATTCATCTTCCAGTTTCTAGCTACAACAAAAAGAGCTGCCACAAACATTTTGGCAAATATATGTCTCTTTCCGCTCTTTAGTATTTCTTTGGGATATAATCCCAGTAGTAGCGCTGCTGGGTCAAAGGGTATGCACAGTTTGATAACTTTTTGGGCATAATTCCAGATTGCTCTCCAGAATGGCTGGATTCTTTCACAACTCCACCAGCAATGTATCAGTGTCCCAATTTCCCCACATCCCCTCCAACATTTGTCATTATTTGTTCCTGTCATCTTAGCCAATCTGACAGGTGTGTAGTGGTATCTCAGAGTGGTCTTAATTTGCATTTCTCTGATCAGTAGTGATTTGGAACACTCTTTCATGTGAGTGGATATAGTTTCAATTTCTTCCTCTGAGAATTGTCTGTTCATATCCTTTGACCATTTATCAATTGGAGAATGGTTCGGTTTCTTATAAATTATGGTCAGTTCTCTATATATTTTGGAAATGAGACCTTTGTCAGAACCTTTGTTTTTAAAAATATTTTCCCAATTTGTTACTTCCCTTCTAATCTTGTTTGCATTAGTATTATTTGTACAGAAACTTTTTAGTTTGATGTAATCAAAATCTTCTATTTTGTGATCAATAATGATCTCTAGGTCTCCTCTGGTCATAAATTCCTTCCTCCTCCACAAGTCTGAGAGGTAGATTATCCTCTGTTCCTCTAATCTATTTATTATCTCCCTCTTTATGCCTAAATCATGGACCCATTTTGATCTTATCTTGGTATATGGTGTTAAGTGTGGATCCATATCTAATTTCTGCCATACTAATTTCCAGTTTTCCCAACAGTTTTTTCCGAATAATGAATTTTTATCCCTAATGTTGGAATCTTTGGGTTTGTCAAAGATTAGATTGCTATAGATGTACCCTTTTTTGTCCTTTGTATCTAATCTGTTCCACTGATCTACCGGTCTATTTCTTAGCCAATACCAAATGGTTTTGGTGACTGCTGCTATATAATATAGCTTTAGATCAGGTACACTTAGACCACCTTCCTCTGAGTTTTTTTTCATTAGTTCCCTTGCAATTCTTGACCTTTTATTCTTCCATATGAATTTTGTTGTTATTTTTTCTAGGTCATTAAAATAGTTTCTTGGGAGTCTGATTGGTATAGCACTAAATAAATAGATTAGTTTGGGGAGTATTGTCATCTTTATTATATTCGCTCGGCCTATCCAAGAGCACTGAATGTCTTTCCAATTATTTAAATCTGATTTTATTTTTGTGGCAAGTGTTTTGTAATTTTTCTCATATAATTCCTGACTTTTCTTTGGTAGATGGATTCCCAAATATTTTATACTCTCAACATTTGTTTGGAATGGAATTTCTCTTTGTATCTCTTGCTGTTGCATTTTGTTAGTGATATATAAAAATGCCGAGGATTTATGTGGATTTATTTTGTATCCTGCCACTTTGCTGAAATTTTGAATTATTTCTAGTAGCTTTTTAGCAGAGTCTTTGGGGTTCTCTAAGTATACCATCATGTCATCTGCAAAAAGTGATAGTTTAATTTCCTCATTTCCTACTCTAATTCCTTGAATCTCTTTCTCGGCTCTTATTGCCGAGGCTAGCGTTTCTAGTACTATATTGAATAGTAATGGCGATAGTGGGCAACCTTGTTTCACTCCTGATCTTACTGGGAAAGGTTGCAGTTTATTTCTATTGCATATTATGCTTACTGACGGTCTTAAATATATACTCCTGATTATTCTAAGGAATAATCCATTTATTCCTATACTCTCAAGAGTTTTTAGTAGGAATGGATGTTGGATTTTGTCAAATGCTTTTTCTGCATCTATTGAGATGATCATATGGTTCTTATTAATTTGATTATTAATATGGTCAATTATATTAATAGTTTTCCTAATATTAAACCAGCCCTGCATTCCTGGAATAAATCCTACTTGATCATAGTGTATTATCTTGGAGATGATTTTCTGAAGTCTTTTTGCTAATATCTTATTTAAGATTTTAGCATCAATATTCATTAAGGAGATTGGTCTATAATTTTCTTTCTCAGTTTTCGATCTACCAGGTTTAGGTATCAGTACCATGTCTGTGTCATAAAAGGAATTTGGTAGGACTCCTTCATCCCCTATTTTTTCAAATAATTTATATAACATTGGGGCTAATTGTTCTTTAAATGTTTGGTAGAATTCACATGTGAATCCATCTGGCCCTGGGGATTTTTTCCTGGGGAGTTGATTAATAGCTTGTTCTATTTCTTTTTCTGAAATGGGACTATTTAAGCAATTTATCTCCTCCTCTGTTAATCTAGGGAGCCTATATTTTTGGAGGAAGTCATCCATTTCACTTAAGTTATCAAATTTATTGGCATAAAGTTGGGCAAAGTAACTCCTTATTATTTCTCTAATTTCCTCTTCATTGGTTGAAAGATCCCCCTTTTCATTTGTAAGACTATCAATTTGCTTTTCCTCTTTCTTTTTTTTGATCAAATTTACCAAAGGTTTATCTATTTTATTGGCTTTTTCATAAAACCAACTCTTGGTTTTATTTATTAATTCAATAGTTTTTTTACTTTCAATTTTATTGATTTCTCCTTTTAATTTTTGTATTTCGAGTTTAATTTTTGGTTGGGGGTTTACAATTTGGTCTTTTTCTAGCCTTTTAAGTTGTAAGCCCAATTCGTTAATCTTCTCTTTCTCAATTTTCTTCAAATAAGCCTCTAAAGATATAAAATTTCCCCTTATTACTGCTTTAGCTGCATCCCAAAGATTTTGATATGATGTCTCATCATTATCATTATCTTGGGTGAAATTATTAATTGTTTCTATAATTTGCTCTTTCACCCAGTCATTCTTTAAGATGAGATTATTCAGTTTCCAATTACTTTTTGGTCTATTTACCCCTAACTTTTTACTGAATGTAGCTTTTATTGCATTGTGATCTGAGAAGAAGGCATTTATTATTTCTGCCTTCCTACATTTAATTTTGAGATCTTTATGTCCTAGTATATGGTCAATTTTTGTATAGGATCCATGAACTGCTGAGAAGAAAGTATATTCCTTCCTATTGCCATTCAGTTTTCTCCAAAGGTCTATCATACCTAGTTTTTCTAATGTTCTATTTACTTTTTTAATTTCTTTCTTGTTTGTTTTGTGGTTTGATTTGTCTAAATCTGAGAGTGCAAGGTTGAGATCTCCCACTATTATAGTTTTACTGTCTATTTCTTCTTGCAGTTCTCTTAACTTTTCCTTTAGAAAGTTAGATGCTATACCACTTGGTGCATATATGTTTAGTATTGATATGGCTTCATTATTTATGCTACCTTTCAGCAGGATATAGTTTCCTTCCTTATCTTTTTTAACGAGATCTACTTCTGCTTTTGCTTGATCTGAGATAAGGATAGCTACCCCTGCTTTTTTGGCTTTACCTGAAGCATAATAGGTTCTGTTCCAACCTTTTACCTTTACTCTGTATGTATCTCCCTGCTTTAAGTGTGTTTCCTGTAGGCAACATATTGTAGGGTTCTGCTTTTTGATCCAATCTACTATCCGTCTCCGTTTGATGGGATCGTTCATACCATTTACATTTACAGTTAAAATTACTAATTCTGTATTTCCTGCCATCGTATTATGCCCAGCTTATGCTTTTTTCCCTTGACCCCCCTGATCCCCCTCCCCGATATTTAATTTACAGACCCCCCTTGTGCCGCACAACCCTCCCTCTTTTTTTTTTGGATCCCTCCCCCCTCCCTCCAAGTCACTTCACTTATTCTCCTTTTCCTTTTCCCTTTTCCTCTCCCCCCTTTTAATGAGGTGAGAGAAAATTCTCTGAAAAACAAATATGTTAATTATTTACTCTTTGAGCCTCTTCTGATGAGAGTAAGATTCACACAATGATTCTCCCCCTCACTAAGTTCCCTCAGATATGGTGCATTTTCTATGTCTCTTCCTGGGATGTAGTTTCCCTCTTTTTATCACTCCTTCCCCTTTTTCTGAACCGACCTCCTTCCCTTTACTACACCCCCCTTTTTTTCTTTTATATCAGTAAAATCAAATTATCCTTGAGTATTTTTTATATACCCACAACAGAGTTACAGTTCTCAAGGGTTCTGTGTACCTTTTTCTGTTTCTCTTCAGTCTTGTGGATGTAGATCAAATTTTTTGTTTAAGTCTGGTTTTTTTCTTAGAAACATATAGAATTCCTCTGTTTCATTGAATGACCATCTTCTTCCATGGAAAAAGATGCTAAACTTAGCTGGGTAGTTCATTCTTGGTTGCAGTCCTTGATCTTTTGCCTTTCGGAATATCAGGTTCCAGGCCCTTCTATCTTTTAATGTGGAGGCAGCCAGATCTTGGGTGACCCTTATTGTGGCACCTTGGTATTTAAATTGTTTTTTTCTAGCTGCTTGCAGGATTTTCTCCTTTGTGTGGTAATTCTGCAGCTTAGCCACAATATTCCGTGGTGTTCTTTTTTTAGGGTCTATTTCAGAAGGAGTTCGATGAATTCTTTCCACATCTACTTTCCCTTCTGTTTCTATTATCTCTGGACAGTTCTCTTTGATAATTTCCTGTAAAATAGAATCTAGGCTCTTTTTTTGGTCATAGTTTTCTGGAAGTCCAATAATCCGCAGATTATCTCTCCTAGATCTATTTTCCAGGTCTATAGATTTTCCCAGTAAGTATTTGACGTTGTTCTCCAGCTTCTCATTTTTTTTGTTTTGTTTGACTGATTCTTGGGTTCTCTGTGAATCATTCATTTCTATTTGTTCCATCCTGACTTTTAAGGAGTTATTTTCTTCTTTCACAGTTTTTAGTTCTTTTTGTAAATGCCCAATTTCGTTTTTAAATGAGTTATTTTGCTCTATTGAATTTTTTTCCATTTCCCTAATTTTTTTTTTTTTTGAGAATTATTTTCTTTTTCCAATTCAGAAATTCTATTTTCTTGAGACTTTTTTATCTTTTCCAATTCAGAAATCCTACTTTCCTGTGTTTTTTTAACCTTTTCTAATTCACTAATTTTGTTTCCCTGCATCTCCTGTGAATTCTTTATTTTTTCCAACTCCAATTTCAGGACATTGTTATTCTCTATCATAACTTCTCTTTCCTTTCCCCATTTTTCTTCGATCTCCCTCAATTTTTTAAGAGTTTCTTCTAGGAGAGAGTTATGTGATGGGGGGCAGGAATCGTTCCCCTTTAGGTTGTTATCTTCTGAATCTTTGCTGTTAACTTCTTCGGGGTTGGACACCCGCTCTTTCTCTGTATAGAAGGAATCTATAGTTTTTCTAGCTTTTTTGCTCATACTTAAAAAAATCTTTTGGGGTCTGTCCCTGGGGTAGGAAATTATTTACTTCTTTACCAGCTTCCTCCCAGACGGGATGGATGCAGCGGCCCCTGCGCCCGAGCTAAGATAGAGCTCTGGGAGAGAGTTCCCCACCCCCTCCCTGGAAGTGCCCCAGAGGTGATTAGCACTGCTGTGCTTCAAGGGCGTAGAATAGTGAAGACTGCAGGAAGCCCAGTCTATGTGTCCGGGTGGGGAGTGGATGTCTGCAGCAGGTGACGTGAGAAGCCCCTGCGCTCAAAACGGAAGTGTCTGCCAGAAACCGCGGTCCCTAGTTCAAAGGTTCTGCTTCTCTGGGACTTCCTGGAGCTGAGTTCCACTCCCTCCAGCTAAGCTAGGCAGTGTGTGTTGCCTTGGGCCGTATCTACCCACTTGTCAGTCTCTTAACTATTCTCAGGAGGGAGCTGAGGCCACACCCCCTGGTGCCGATTCTCTGCTGAGTCACCCCCAGGGTGGGGGGGGGGGAATCTAATCTGAGTTTTAAAATATTTTGGCTTTCTCTTCTGAACTGCTAAATAATTAGCAGAGAAGAGCTAACAGCCTGTGCCAGATTCCTTTACCTCAGTGGCTTCTCTGATCCCAGAGCCCCTCCCAGCGCAATGGGCGCAGTGTGCCCCTACCCCACCGTCTGTGCTGGTCTCTTATTCCTCCCCTGAGAACTGACCTTTCCTGTTGAAACTCCAGATTCTCTTCAGCTGGTAAGTCGTGCTTCCAGTCCTTGTGGTATCTATCAGTCCTGAGCTAATTCTGAGACTTAATTTATCTAATTGGTTGTGAGGGAGTGAGGACGTTCACTGAGTCGTGTGTTTCTTCTCCGCCATCTTCTATGCAAGACATTTTCAAGTTTCATCTGCATTACTAATATTTCCTCAATTGTTTCTTTAAGCCTAATCAGGATAAATAAATAATTGATTTGTAGTGTCTGGTGATTTCTGAGGCTTTGATACTCATACAAAATTTAACAATTGGCTCTCAAGAGAGAGTTAAAATTGATTCTAGAATATCTCTGCCTATTTTGCATCATATATTTCAGTTCATATGTTAGGAAACAACATAAATTAGTTCATGAAGGATAATCTTGTTAATTAAAAACCGCAAACCCAAACCAAAATTCTTTGAATGGAAGCAAAACAAATTTCTACTAAAATAAGTTTTCTATTACTTCTGGATAACATATACAGTTAATTAAATATGTTTTCAAAATAAGCTATAGCTGAAGATGATTATAACAGAAAAGCCAACTGTTTCTTGTTTCATTCTCTCACAAAAATGAACACCATGAAACCCAAGTTCCTTGAGGACAGGCCTGTTTGCTTTTTAATTGTTATCCACCGCACTAAGTGATGTATCTGGCATATGCTATGCAATTGATAATTGAGGTTGGCATATTAAAATGTAATCATATTTTCAATATCTTCTAGGAACACAGTGAATCATCTCATTTTACTTGCTTCTTTGAAAAATTTCATGATAATGATAACAGTGAGACAACACCAAAATTTTTGATATTCAGCCAAAATAATACTCAGAAGAAAACCGATATGTGTAAATGCTTATATCAATAAAAGAGAGAAAAAGGAAGAGCAACATAATGTGTATCTCACTAAAAAATAAACTTACACCCTTATAAATAAATACCAAAATAAAGATAATGGTAATAAAGTTTATAACAAAATATCAAGCTATCAAATGAAAATAGGAACTGAGTTTTTTTTGGGGGGAATAGATAAGCCATTGGGTAATTTAATTTTAAAAATAGCAAAGCAAATCAAACTACTAGTATCAAAATTGAAAGGGGTGAATGTACAACCAAATGAACATAAAAATTTGCCCAATTGTTTGCCAAAAAAAATAACCATACTAATGATATGGATTAGTATTTACAAAAATATAAAGTAACAAAAGAGAATTAATAAAAGAGGAAAAAGAATACATAAAAGAAATAAGATGGAGGCTGCCCAGAAGATTGCCCTTGAATATTTAATGAGTATTGGCTAGGGAATCACATGAGGGACTTTTTGTCAAACAGAGCATTTGCTTGTCCATGTTAGGTCAATTCGAATATAATTCATGAATTAACTGAAATAAATAAATATTTCCAAGAATATAAAGTGTCCAGATTAACCAAAAAAAGAAATAAAGTATTTATATAATCCTACTTTTAAACAATGACATAATGCACACATCAACTCCTCATTCAAAAGACCCAACACCAGTTGTATTTACAACGGAATTATACCAAATACTTAAAGAATATGAATTCCAATATTACATAAACTATTTGGAAAAAACAACAGATAAAGAAGTTCTGTTGAATTTATTTTAAGACACGATATGGTCTTGATACCTGATTCAAGGAGGATAAAAACAGAAGGGGGAAACTATACGTGAATTTCCTTAATGTATATTGATGCAAAATATTTAATGAAATTTGAGCAAGGAGACTGCTAATAGCATTGTAAAAATCATATGCTATGAAGAAATGGCATTTATATTAGGTACAAATAATACCAATGTATCTAAAATTACAAGAAAAGCAGGAAACTGGGAGAGGGGAAGGTCTGGAAGAGGAAGAGAGATGGGAATCTTTGTAACAAACCACATAACCCAAGAGATTTAAAACGAGAATTTCCTTCCCTCTTCTCTATTTGCAGTTGAATATAACCTGCTACTGAGATGCTTTTGAACAAAAGAAATACTTTAATAAATGATGGTAACTATCTTTATATATAATTGGAAAAGTAAAATAGTATTGAAGTTGAAAAACAACAGCAGCAACAACAACAACTAACAAGTTGCCTGAGATGAGAGGCGATTTGTGTTGATAACACAACTGGCATGTGTCAGAGGCCCAACTTGAACCCAGGTCTTCCTGAGTCTTAAGGTTTTATTTCAGGGAACAATTACTGTTTAATTCCCCATATTCGATCCAGTCTATTGTCTAATTATTTCTCCTCTGGACCCAGTTCAGCATGCATCTAGAATATCTAAATTATTTATATTGATACAGTAGTTCAATCAAATGACATATTAAAACAAAAAAATGGACTTTTTCGTGCCCTTAATGTTTTAATGGATTTTTTTATGCCGAAATCTTGAGAGCTATTGTTGATCTCATTTAGGAGACCCCATGGCATTCTAAATTCTGACACAATCAGAACAATGTTATCCAGAAACAGAAGCATGTGGGGTACTGTACCACTTACAGAGTGTCAGGTATTTGTACTTTCTCTGCATGTAAGGAAGGTTAAATGCGTCTCAGCTCTGTCTTTTATATAACTTTCTGCTGAGAACATGAGAGCGTGGTTTAAGTTATCCAATGTGAAAAAAAAAAGGAAAACACCAAGAAGTTGGAAGGCCATCCTTTCTTGTGTATTAATCAGTGAGTATCCTTTACTGCAGGCCAGTGTTTACCCTGGAAACCTGGCCAGTTCCTTGAGTAAAAACAGTCCTGCTAAAGGAATGAACAAATAGTCTTCTTGGGGGGTCTCATGTGATGGAGCATCCTGTACCTGGGATGTTGCTACATCTCAAGAGTCACATATCAAATGAGAGTCCTTAGTGTAGTGCCTTCTTTGTTCTCAGCTGAGAAAAGCCTCTTAGTGGAAAGGGACTTTGAGAATTTAGCTAGGAAGTAATAGACAACTTGCCTGCCAATGCCTGTCACTTGCCACTATGAGTAGCTGTGACCATGAAGTCTCTCAGCAGGGGAATTCCGGTGTTTTCCTCAGAGTGGCCATGATGTATGTTGTATGTCGTTGTAGTGGCCACTGGGTTTATTAGTTGTATATTAATTACTTTTGTGCTATGAGTTTCCTTTTTTATTTTCCTGTCTTATTTAAATGAAAGTTCCAAGCAGTAATAAACTTGTGCCCACCCTCTTCAACCTGCCTGTTGAAATGGGAATTCCAAACCTAGATTAATCTTACACTGAAACATTCAACTGGAGGCTAAGCATGATTTCCTTAGTAGTCATTCCAACCAAGCACACAGAAACTTGAGGTGAGCCTGCTTTCAGATATACAGAAAGAAAGGACACTCCCCTCCTGACTTCCGAACAGGAGCAGATATTATCTATGTCTTGTCGGACTTGAGGACTAAAAGGTTCATATCTTAGGATACTTAAGTTTTTAAACTGATTGTGGACATGGAGCTCTGTAGATATACTCAAGAGACTAAAATATAAGGGAAATGAGTGTAAACTGATATATATATATATATATATATATATATATATATATATATATATATATATATATATATATATGGGATATATATATAAAAATATATATATATGGGATATACATATATGTTTATATATATATATATATATATATGGGATATATATATAAAAATATATATATATGGGATATACATATATGTTTATATATATATATATATATATATATATATATATATATATAAAATATATGGGAAATGAGTGTAAACTGAGAGCATTGTTTTTTTTTTTTTTGGTTTGTTTGTTTTGTTTGTTTGTTTTGTTTTGTTTTGTTTCTCTTCCCAGATTATTTTTACCTTGAGACAACAAGAACAACAAAATTCGGTTCTGCACATATATATTCTACCTAGGATATACTGTAATATATTTGACATGTATGCGACTGCCTGCCATCTAGGGGAGGGGGTGGAGGGAAGGAGGGGAAAATTCAGAACAGAAGTGAGTGCAAGGGATAATGTTGTAAAAAATTACCCATGCATATGTACTGTCAAAAAAAAGTTATAATTATAAAAATAATTTAAAAAAAAAAGAACTGATCAATATAAACAATTCAGGACAATTTACTCATGTGAACTAATATAAAATGAGGATGGCAGAATTGTGAAAGAAAAATGTATGACAACTAAAACAACATAAATAGAAAGAAATGCTTCTGTAGGGAAGAAAGAAAATTAAAAAGAAATAGAATTCTTTATATTTACCAAGTTCATATTAAAAGAAGAGGTGAAAAAATGTATCTACAGCCCTGTTTGCAGAAATGGGGGAACAATGAGTATATAATATTGCATATTTTGCCAATTAAAGCTGATATGTTGGTTTTGCTAAACTATCATTGCGGGCCCTCTTTTTTCCCCTCTTTCGATACAAAACATATTCATCTATAAATAAAATTTTGTACATTGTCTCCTCCATGAGCAAATGAACCCCCAGAGGACTGGGACCAAATTTTTGCTTTTCTTTGTGTCCTTTGAAATTAACACATAATACCTGGTTAATTAATTACTAAACTGATTACTAAATGTTTGTTGAAAAACATAATGATGATTGGTAGTAGTGGTAATGATGATTATGATGACAAGGGATAGATCCCTAGGTAGAAGAGGATGATGTAAATGAAACTAATATGAAAATAAATTATATTACAATACAATATTTTAAATTATCCATATATTTATATTATTATATAATATGTAAATATAAACATATTTTAATAATATAAACAATGCATATTAAACATGCTCTTAATGACGCACACAATAAATGAGCTATAGTTTCCCCAAACCCAATATAAGTGTTTATGACTTACTCTCAAATTATCTGACTTAGAAAATAAATCATAAGAATCCATTGATTGAGTGATTCATCCTAAGTCAAATTAGTTTCAAGTGTCCAATGTGTTATCTGAACCTAGATCTGTCCAGACTAGTATTCTATCCACTATACCCTGGTGTCTCTAAAAGTAATACAAATGAATACTAATAAAAATAATGCAAAAATGGGAAAACCTAGTAACCACATTTTTTTTCCTCAAGGAAAAGAATAAAAAAATTCTTTCCAAAAAGCAATCTGAACTAGAGATAACTAAAATACTCATTTTCTCAGAAAAAAGCACAAAAATAAAATTTTAAATAAATTTCACAGCCATGTGTGAACATTCTTAAGAATGTTTCATGTACAGGTTTCTACAGTTCCAGTTTTACTACAACACGTTTAGAGAAAATAAGTTAACACAATCATTTGAATTGGCTGCCTGCACACTAGACAAGGCTCATTTCTCCTTTTTGATTTCTTAGCATATGTAAAACATGCCATAAGATGTCCTGTCCTTCCATGGACAATGCAACCATTTTGAGGTTGGTTCTGACAGACAACACAGGGCTCTACAGTGCTAGAGGGAAGAAAAGATCCCATATTTTTTCTTTGCTTTGTGCTTCTTTTCTCTCAAATTCTCCAGTATGTTCCTGACTACTACACATGATACTTTTAGATGCTGATGGCTGGAAATAATCCTCATTCTCTTGGAAGTCTGATTTCTGTACTATTCTTCACTTTCCTCAACACATGAGTCCTTGATTTTATTGTTCTTATAATCTGGAACATCAAAGCCCCCTTTTTCCCCTTGTGTGGGATTTTCTAATGTGCCTTTATCCAAAATCTCACCTTTCTCCTCTGGAAGCCAATTTTCTCACAAAGTCTAATATCTGTGGCAATGGGGTGGAAGTGGAGGATTTATTTTGTCACAGGAAGGACACTTCCAATAATTCTGCAATGAAAGAAGAAGTAGAATCAATCTCAATGGTTCTTGAACATCTATGAATAACAATGCTAGTTATAACAATGTACACTGTCTGTTTATTACGAAATGTTTGTTTTGCCATAGAAAGAAGATTTTGCACCCTCACTTTTTGTTGTTGTTCGTTTTCTTTTTGTTTTCTGACTCATTTTCTTTCTATTTTGATATCATTTTTCTTGTGCAGGAAGAGAATTGTGCAAATACGTTAGCACATATTGGATTGGACATATATTTTGAATTGTTTAACATGTACTGGATCGCTTGCCATCTGGGTGGGGAAAAGGAGGGGAAAGTCTGGCAAGGGAAGCTCTGCAGGAGTCAATGTTGAGAGATTATCCATGCATATGTTTTGAGGGTAAAAAGCTTTTTTTTAAAAAAAAAAGATTTTATAGATTATTTTGCAATATCTCAAATCCTACCCTACCTTTATCTCTTAGCAACTAACTTCTGAAACTGAAATTGTGGTTAACTAGTTTCGCCTTTTAGAGATTCTATAGTAAGACATTTTAAATTCTGTTAGTTGTAGATCTTTTTTTCATAGGAATTCATCTCTACTTCTGGCAAGATCTCCTAATATCCATCAGCTACCATGTTTTTTTATTGTGAAGTATTTAGATGAATCTCTTAGCAGCCATTTCCTCCTTCTTCTCCCTTCCTTTTTTGGTAAAACAGAGATGGAAGCAATTTATAAGAAACTGGTCAAATTCTATTCATAGATAGTTCCTCACCTTAAAAATGGTTTGTGTTAATGGTTACAAATCGATTTTTTTGAAAAGAATCAATGTTCTCATAGAAATACTGCTAGAAACGGAAACTAGGTTTGCAGGCCCAATTCAGAGAAGTCTACTTTATCTAGAATAATTTTAGTATTACTAGGTACCAAACAATGTAAAGATGGAAAAGGCTGAGAGGGTGGCTAGAATTATGTATAGAGATCATCTAATGGACAGCCTAGTTCCATTGCACTGTGGAGCCTGAGGTAAAGCTTGTCTTTGACATCTTCTTCATGATAACTGAGCGTTTTTCTCTCAACTTTTGGTAAATCTTCCTGGTGTCCTAATGTGATCCATCTTGGAGTTTCACTCATATGTGCCCTCTACTGTTCTTCATGGTCCCAAATTAACTATGATATTTTCACTTGAAGCAAAACTTTTAATCCAACTATCAATATGTGTTAGAAGAAAGCCTGAATTAACGCAATGTAATGATTCTGAGCCCTGGAAACCTCCTAGAGTCATCCCTGCATTTCTTTCTTTTTTTCCAAAGGCTTGCAAATCGAATGAATCCTTAGTTATTTCAGGGACAAAGTGAAGTAGAAACATTCAGAAAGTGAACATTTGGAAGAGAAAATATTTTAGAATAGGTTCAGGGGCTGCTAAACAGTTGCTTGTCTGTAAGTTTATCAACTGCTTAGCTCTACCTACACTAGCGGGATAAGCAACAGTCAGCAATGTCTTCTCTTCCTGTTGAACACTAGGCTTAACTTGAATGAGTGAGCAAGAAACAAAAAACAAAAAAATTAAAAGATACATAGAGAAAAAGAGACACAAAAGACAGAATCGTCCTTAAAATAGTCATTAAAAGGGTCCATCTAGACCTTTAGAGAACCTTCCAGCTCTAAATAGTGATCCCGGGATCTTTTCCCACACTACATCCAATGATCTTCTATGACTTAATTCACTGAAACAAGGAGGCCTCAGTTTCCATATCTGGAAAATGAAGCTGATGATGTACATGGCATTCAAAGTCTCTCTTTTAAGGTCTATGATGTGATGAGATCATAATTCAGTGTAATGTTCTGTTGTCTCTAAATTGCGATTGCTCTCTGGCAGGAGATCCCTTGGGGAGCTTCTGGGGAGGCAGCCTTAGTTTTAGTTCCAGTACCGGTAATACCCAAAATGCAGCCGGGAGTTAAAGTCCAGATCCTCTATTGTGTCCTTCAAGGTCTTGAATCTTTTCCTGTCAGAATGTCTCCAGCCAGCTTCAGTCTCTAGCTCCCTCTGAATCCAAAGCCTCCAGCCAGCAGGAAGGTAGCCGTGGGAATCCTTGGCCCAATCCAGACTGACTCAGTTCTTTTGCAAGGGTCAATGCTGAAAACTATCTGATATTATTAAATAGAAAAGCAAGAAAACGTGCTCTTAGTGCACCTTCATAGGATGAACAAAGTTTCTATTATATAGAAATTAGAAGCAGCTGGCAGTGCAGTGGAGGGAGCCCTGTACCTAGAGGAGGGGGTGGGGAGCCTCCAGCCCTCAGGCTGTATAAATCTCATGAAATCATTTGGTCTGGCCCTGCCATGGCAATTAGCAGGCAAAGAGGAGAGGAAAGCTAGTCAAAACAGCCTCCCACTGCTTGAGTTTAAGTTGTCCTTAAATGATGTTCTAGATACCCAAAAGGTCCTTCCGGCCAGAATCAGCATTGCCCATGTTTGCATCTGCCCTCAGACAGTAACCAGCTGTTCCCCTGTTAACAGGGGTTAACCTCTGCTTTATTTTCCTCAATGGTTAAATGGAGATAATAATATCACAGAACTTGGAAGGTGATGGTGAGAATAAAGTAACATAATATTGTAAAGAAAGTACTGAGCACAGGACCTGGTAAGTTGTATGTACAAGTAAATGTTTATTCCCTTCCTTTCTTTTTCCATCATCTATCCTAAAATTTTAGGGCAACCAGAAGGAAAATTAAGGATAAATGCACTATGCCAAATGGGAGCTACAAAGTGATGCTTGTTAAATATATATATATATGTATATATATATTGCATTATTGTTCTGTAAGAAATGTCCAGCAGGATGATTTCAGAAAGGCCTAGAGAGACTTACAGGAAATGATGCTGAGGGAAATGAGCAGGACCAGGAGATCATTATCTACTTCAACAACAATACTGTATGATGATCAATTCTGATGGACGTGGCTCTCTCCAACAATGAGATGAACCAAATCAGTTCCAACATCTGGGAGATGACTATGAACCACTACATAGAATTCTCAATCTCTCTATTTTTGTCCGCCTGCATTTCTGATTTCCTTCACAGGGTAATTTTACATTATTTCAAAGTCCAATTCTTTTTATACTGCAAAACAACTGTTTGGAAATGTGTGTGTGTGTGTGTGTGTGTGTGTGTATACACACACACACACACACACACACACACACACATATAGTATTTAACTTATACTTTAACATATTTAACATGTATGGGTCAACCTGCCATCTGGGGGGAGAGAAGGGGAAAAATTGGAACAAAAGGTTTGGTAATTGTCTGTGGTAAAAAATGTTTATTTCACACAACTATTCATGTTTACAATCAGTTCTCTATATACAGCAAACATACATAATGTAAGAAAGAATACTGCAATGCTTTTGAAAGTCAACACAAGGGGGCAGCTAGGGGGCGCAGTGGATAGAGCACCAGCCTTGAATTCAGGAGGACCCAAGTTCAAATCTGGTCTCAGATACTTAACACTTCCTAGCTGTGGGACCCTGGGCAAGTCACTTAACCCCAGCCTCGGGGGAAAAAAAAAGTTAACACAACTATCATCAGTCTGAAATTAAGTTCTGAAACTTTGTAAAGTTTACCAAATTATTTAAATTGGTAAAGAATACGCAAAATATAGCAAATACTCAAAGTTCTGAATATTACAAAAAGTCTTAAATGTATAGAAGCCACAAAATACCTCACCTGAAAAAGTGAGTTCACAATATGTAATTAATTTTTTCTAGGACAACAAGCAATCTTTCAAAGATAATAAAGTAAATTTTAATCTTTGAATATCTGAAATATAGTTTTATAAATACATTACACATTTCTTAGAGTTACTCCCAAGTTGAGAATTATATACAGTATCTGGTTTGTAATTATTCTAAAACTTTAGTCAAATAAGAAGCCAACATATATCTCTTAACAGATAAAAAAAATTCAGATCTAATTTTTTTGGTGGTCAAAACACCAATACAACAATTTAAGCATAGAGCCACAAATTTTCCTTTCAAAAAACTTAGTTCAAAGTGTATTGTCTATTTTAAAAATACAGATACTATATTTATGGTAAAGCTCTCTAAGCACTACAGGTCATCTTGAGGAGCTTTTGTCATTTCAAAAAAAAAATACATATTTGCAAAACTGTAACTTTTATAATGTTCCAAATTCTAATTTTTCTAGTGATTTTAATTTGCATTATGCTCATTAGTACTTAATTTTCTAAAAGAATCTTTCAATGAGAGACATTAATAAATTATTACATGTCTACCTTTAGTCTGATACTATATACTTGCAGTATTTTATTGAGAGGGAAGTATCATGCTTAAAAAAAAAAAGTCAAGGTTTTAAAGTCAAAATAACTATTTCATCCATATTCATCATCTTCTTTTTAGGTATTAACCATCATAAAAATCTTTTCAAAGAACCTGTTTCATATAGCTATAATTTTTTGTTCACATTTTTCCTTAAGCCTTATTCAGTAAATAACCTCAGGAAATACTTCTATTTTGTTTTCTTTTTTTCAATCACAAGATTATTTATCGACAACTCCATTATCCATTTAATGTCACAGTAAAAAAAAAGCCAAAGAAAATTCCAGATATTACCTTATCAGTAAAATCACAAAATAATTTCTTTGAATAACATAATAGGTAAACCACTGTGGTAATTCCAGTTCTTCACTGTAGAACCATTTAAATTTTAATCATTTTATGAAGAAAATCAATATTTAAAGATTTGGATATTACCCTCTCAAATATACATATTTAAGGAAAAGGAAATACTGGTAGTGTTGATTTTAAATTAAAAACCCAACAATTTTCAAACACTGATCTAAAAAGCATACAGGAAAAAATATTTTGGCAAACTAAGTTAAATATGGATTGCTCTTTTACTCTCCA
Organism: Sminthopsis crassicaudata; assembly: GCF_048593235.1. Classification (NCBI taxonomy): domain Eukaryota; kingdom Metazoa; phylum Chordata; class Mammalia; order Dasyuromorphia; family Dasyuridae; genus Sminthopsis; species Sminthopsis crassicaudata. The sequence goes on along the minus strand of NC_133623.1, from coordinate 48,068,661 downwards.
ATTTACTGACTACCAACAATCCAAATATCGCCAAGTTTGGGATCCTTGAGAACTCAGTATTTTTTTCATCTGACTAAAGCCAACCTGAAATGATTAGAAACAAATCTACACAATGTTGCAAAATACATAAAATCCTTTAACTCCAAACATATTTTTCTTATTTGCATATTATGATCAAATCTGGTCTATACTTCATAATTCCATCTGCACTAAAACTGACATTCTATCATAGATGACTCCTCTATAAGAAGATATTTTGGAAGGAGCTAAGAAGCAAAAGATAAATTTGGTACGTATTGTACCATACATATCTATCCAATGTTAATATCACCACCACATCAAGATTTCTCCCTCTTCAGAAATTAAAGTATATGCAAAATTATTTAAGATTTTCTATTCTTTATAGCTCTTTATATATCTTTAAAACCAAACTAAGAAGGGTAATAAATATTACACAAAATCTTATTCATTTAGTTAATGAATACCCATTTATTTATTATGATTTATAAGGTAATGTGTTTTTTAATGAGTGTATATGTATAACTAAAAAACACACAAAAAATGAGTGTCCAAGGATTAGAAAAATAATAGAAATAATATGTCATAAGTTTAAAATCTTAGTATATTAGAGTAAATTAATACCTCAAAGACATGAGAATGTGTTGAGTCCAAGTAGCCCTGCCATATGTAGTTTGCTTGGATGTGGGTGAGATTTTGGCTACCTTTAGTCAATGGCACTTCTGTTGGCTGTATATCCTAGAATTTAATGGCAAAAGAAGTATGACTGCCCCAGATTTAATTATTTTTATCCTTCTTCAATGATAATAGATGAAGAGTTCTACTATTGGAAAAAAACACTACAATGTGGTTTGTTTTAACTAAATGTTTCAAAGGTTCTCTATCAAAACTAAGTAAATGTTTAATGTCATAAATGTAGTAGTTCCCTCCAAAGATGGAGAAGCCAATCATTTATCCCTGCTCATTCTGTGAAACTCTTGCAAAAAGTTCACCAATTGGATCTACCTAACATGAGAGAAGGCTTCCACATTTTTTGATACGATGAAGGTATCAGTAGAATCCTCTCCATTTTGTCCCTTGCTGTTATGAAATATAAATAGTTTTTATTCCCCTTCTGCCATAAAATACTTTAATGACATTCTTTACGCCTGTTCTTCAGAGTGGATTGTTGGTTATGTGATTCCTATGGTTGAGAATAAGTCTTCCTATCTCCCCAAGTTCGATATGCACTGGTCATTCAAAAGGTAGGTTCCATTCCTCATGGAAGGATTATATTTGCAATTCATAAAATTTTATGAAAAAATTCATAAAGTTTTCTATTACATCTGGATAACATATATAGTTAAGTAAATATGTTTTCAAAGTAAGCTATAGTTGAAGATGATTATAACAGAAAAGCCAACGTTTTCTTGTTTCATTCTCTCACAAAAATGAACACCATGAAACCCAAGTTCCTTGAGGACAGGCCTGTTTGCTTTTTAATTGTTATCCACCGCACTAAGTGATGTATCTGGCATATGCTATGCAATTGATAATTGAGGTTGGCATATTAAAATGTAATCATATTTTCAATATCTTCTAGGAACACATTGAATCATCTCATTTTACTTGTTTCTTTGAACACAGAAAATTGTAACATATTTACTTTCCTTGACCATCAATTTATTCCATCAAACTTCAGGTTTATTTAGCTATTCAGATGACCTATGATAAAGAGAAGCCTCTGACTCAGTTTTGAGCTGGTATAATATACCTTTTTTCTCAATTTGTCCATTGTATAACAGTGGTAGTCAGGAAATACAATTGCCTCTGAAGAATGAAAAATAAGTATCACAGAGAAGACAATGGACAGGTGCACAATGATTATGAAAGTACATGAAGGCTGCTAGGTGCAATCAGTGAATCACTTCAAAGATTAGGAGTAAAAGATAGCATGAAGAATTTTATGATACAGAGAAAAAATTACTAGTTACATAGAAAGAACAAGTGATAAACAAATGAATAATGACTGGTTATTTTTAACCATGTAAAGTGAAAGTAAAGAAAGTCTCCAGCACATCTAGGTAGACATCCATGGTAAATGTATGGAAATATATAGACAAGAATTATATAGAGTAAATAAATATGAAGGGGTTGTAATCTGCATCACTGGAAGAACTCTAGAATTAAGATCTCAAATCCATTTCAGTCTTGGAATAAGGTAAATACTTTATGAATGACATTCATGTAAATTCATGTAAAATAATATCTTAATGCTGCTCAATCAAATAGTTAAAAGATTCAACTTCTAAAAGAGACTTAGTAAGTCTATATATCATGAGAAAAAACTGATGAGAAACTTTAAAAGTAGCCTAGTAGAAATTAGATATACATCAACTTCTCACACTGTAAAACAAGTTAAGTTCAAATTGTGGTCATGATTTAGACATAAAGGTTGATATTATAAGTTAATCGTTTGATAATGGAAAAATTACTTTTCAGATATAAGGATATGGAGTTTATGACTAAAACCCAGAAATAAAGGCAAAGTGAAATGGATAATTTGAGGTAAAATGGAAAATTTAAACGTTTTTGTACAAATAATACCAATGCATCTAAAATTACAAGAAAAAATAATCTCATCTTAAAGAATGACTGGGTAAAACAGCAAATTATAGAAACAATTAATAATTTCACCCAAGATAATGACAATGCTGAGACATCATACCAAAATCTGTGGGATGCAGCTAAAGCAGTAATAAGGGGAAATTGTATATCTTTAGAGGCTTATTTGAAGAAAATAGAGAAAGAGAAGATTAACAAATTGGGCTTGCAACTTAAAAGGCTAGTAAAAGACCCAATTAAAAACCCCCAACCAAAAATTAAACTTGAAATACAAAAATTAAAAAGAGAAATCAATAATATTGAAAGTAAAAAAACTATTGAATTAATAAATAAAACCAAGAGTTGGCTTTATGAAAAAGCCAATAAAATAGATAAACCTTAGGTAAATCTGATCAGAAAAAAGAAAGAGGAAAATAAAATTGTTAGTCTTACAAATGAAAAGGGGGATCTTTCCACCAATGAAGAGGAAATTGGAGAAATGATAAGGAGTTACTTTGCTCAACGTTATGCCAATAAATTTGATAACTTAAGTGAAATGGATGACTTCCTCCAAAAATATAGGCTTCCTAGATTAACAGAGAAGGAGATAAATTGCTTAAATAGTCCCATTTTAGAAAAAGAAATAGAACAAGCTATTAATCAACTCCCTAGGAAAAAATCCCCAGGACCTGATGGATTTACATGTGAATTCTACCAAACATTTAAAGAACAATTAGCCCCAATGCTATATAAAGTATCTGAAAAAACAGGGGATGAAGGAGTCCTACCAAACTCCTTTTATGACACAGACATGGTACTGATACCTAAACCAGGTCGATCGAAGACTGAGAAAGAAAATTATAGACCAATCTCCTTAATGAACATTGATGCTAATATCTTAAATAAGTTATTAGCAAAAAGACTTCAGAAAATCATCCCCAGTATAATACACTATGATCAAGTAGGATTTATACCAGGAATGCAGGGCTGGTTTAATATTAGGAAAACTATTAGTATAATTGATCATATTAATAATCAAATTAATAAAAACCATATGATCATCTCAATAGATGCAGAAAAAGCATTTGACAAAATCCAACATCCATTCCTACTAAAAACTCTTGAGAGTATAGGAATAAATGGACTATTCCTTAGAATAATCAGGAGCATATATTTAAGACCTTCAGTAAGCATAATATGCAATAGAAATAAACTGCAACCTTTCCCAGTAAGATCAGGAGTGAAACAAGGTTGCCCACTATCACCATTACTTTTCAATATAGTACTAGAAACGCTAGCCTCGGCAATAAGGGCCGAGAAAGAGATTCAAGGAATTAGAGTAGGAAATGAGGAAATCAAACTATCACTCTTTGCAGATGACATGATGGTATACTTAGAGAACCCCAAAGACTCTGCTAAAAAGCTACTAGAAATAATTCAGAATTTTAGAAAGTGGCAGGATACAAAATAAATCCACATAAATCCTCAGCATTCTTATATATAACCAACAAAATGCAACAGGAAGAGATACAAAGAGAAATTCCATTCCAAACAAATGTTGAGAGTATAAAGTATTTGGGAATCCATCTACCAAAGAATAGTCAGGAATTATAAGAGAAAAATTACAATACACTTGCCACAAAAATAAAGTCAGATTTAAATAATTGGAAAGACATTCAGTGCTCTTGGATAAGCCGAGTGAATATAATAAAGATGACAATACTCCCCAAACTAATCTATTTATTTAGTGCTATATCAATCAGACTCCCAAGAAACTATTTCAATGACCTAGAAAAAATAACAACAAAATTCATATGGAAGAATAAAAGGTCAAGAATTGCAAGGGAACGAATAAATAAAAGTCAGAGGAAGGTGGTCTAAGTGTACCTGATCTAAAGCTATATTATATAGCAGCAGTCACCAAAACCATTTGGTACTGGCTAAGAAATAGACCGGTAGATCAGTGGAACAGATTCAATACAAAGGACAAAAAAGGGTCCATCTATAGCAATCTAATCTTTGACAAACCCAAAGATACCAACATTAGGGATAAAAATTCATTATTTGGAAAAAACTATTGGGAAAACTGGAAATTAGTATAGCAGAAATTAGATATTGGTAAAACAGAGATGGAAGCAATTTATAAAAAACTAGTCAAATTCTATTCATAGATAGTTCCTCACCTTACAAATGGTTTGTGTTAATTGTTACAAATCGATTTTTTGAAAAGAATCAATGTTCTCATAGAAATACTGCTAGAAACGGAAACTAGGTTTGCAGGCCCAATTCAGAGAAGTCTACTTTACCTAGAATAATTTTAGTATTGCTAGGTACCAAACAATGTAAAGATGGAAAAGGCTGAGAGGGTGGCTAGAATTATGTATAGAGATCATCTAATGGACAGTCTAGTTCCATTGCACTGTGGAGGGGAGCCTGAGGTAAAGCTTATCTTTGACATCTTCTTCATGATCCCTGAGCGTTTTTCTCTCATCTCTTGGTAAATCTTCCTGGTGTCCTAATGTGATCCATCTTGGAGTTTCACTCATGTGCCCTCTACTGTTCTTCATGTTCTCAAATTAACTATGATATTTTTACTTGAAGCAAAACTTTTAATCCAACTGTCAAGATGTGTTAGAAGAAAGCCTGAATTAAAGCAATGTAATGATTCTGAGCCCTGGAAACCTCCTAGAGTCATCCCTGCATTTCTCTCTTTTTTTCAAAGGCTTGCAAATCGAATGAACCCTAGTTATTTCAGGGACAAAGTGAAGTAGAAACATTCAGAAAGTGAACATTTGCAAAGGTCTCATTTCCAAAATATATAGAGAACTGACCCTAATTCATAAGAAATCAAACCATTCTTCAATTGATAAATGGTCAAAGGATATGAACAGACATTCAAAACCCTTGATCTCAAGGGCAGAGTATAAGCTGGACTTGGAGGCTTATTCTGCCTGAGCCTGATAACAGGGCATTCTAGGTATTGAGTAAACTGCATTGATGAGGAAAAGCCTCCTTTCTCTTGCTGATCATGCTCAAACTCATGCACTCTCAGTCATATGACCTGGGGACTATAAAGGGGGTTGCAGAAGGTGGGAGGGAACTCCAGAAGGGAATTCAAGGGAACTCTGAGGAAGAAAGAACCCCAGAAGGAAGGCTAGAGGGAACGTTAGGGAACACTATGTAAAGAGTTAGAATAAAGACCTGTTGCCACATACTTGAGTGACTTGGGTGTTTTTTAGAGCAACCTCTAAAGAGGTAGCTCTCTGATTGAGATAATCAGATCCAGAGACTTCCAAAGACCTGGGGAAGGTAAGAAACCAGTTGACCCCTGCTGAGGTAAGCAGCTGGGAGTTAACAGTAAGGGAAGGTTTAGCCCTCTGTTTTGCTTTCTTAGAAATCACATGATCTGGAAGAAATGTTTTTTGGTAGTTACCTAATCTCTCTTCAGCCCAATATCCCCACACCCACCATATAAAAAGCTTTGCATCAGGGAATTTCTTTGGGAGGGTTGGGTAGCACTTGCTTAATTAAGGGAGCTCTCTGCTTCTGTAAGGCAGCCCTGCTCATTCTGGACTTGTCACTTGTCCGAGATTCTAATAAAACTTCCTACCTTCACTTTGAGGAGTCTGCCAGTAGTCAATTTTGGGTTAGGGTCACCGTACCCCACACATCATGAAATATAAACATAAATATAACTCTCACTTACCTCAAGGTTTAATGAGTTACTAGTAGTCCCCAAGTTTATCGCTTCTGGTGACAAACTTCTCTAAATTGGCTTAGCTTGGTCCTGAGAGAACACACACTGACAGTCCTTCACTTGGGCCTAGACTTCTCCCCTTGGTAAGAATCTGCTAGAGCCCCAGTCTCAGTGGAATAACTTTTGAGAAGTCAGGATCATTGTAGAATGTTATAACAAGGCATTAGATTAAGACTTTAGTGAAGGCCTCTGCTTACATGAAACAAGACTAGAAAAAAAAGTTTGGGTAAAAGGCTAAGTATACTTTGTAAATATTACCTCACTTGATCCTCACAATAACCCTGCAAGGTAGGTGCTATTATTAGCGCCCATTCTATAGTGGCTGAGTCAGGCAGAGAATATGTGACTTGCCCAGGGTCACACAACTAGCGATTGTCCGAGGCTGGAAGTGAACTCGGATCCCCCTAACACCAGGCCCACCACTCTATTATTCACCTTACCACTTAGCCCGATGGACACACGAGGAACAGAAAAGGGCCTGAACAAAAGCAAAGAGATGCAAGACAGCAAGTAATCCAGTTTAGCTGGAGCACTGACACCATGAGAGAAAAAAAGTGTGACACACTGGTAGAAAAACCAAGTGGTCAATACATCTATTCCTATTCAGCACTTTGTGTACTGGCCAAGAAGAGACTGCTTAGTCATCAAATTGTCGTATATAAATGTAGCATGATAGTATTGCCCTATAAGAAATAGTTAACTTTGTGAATAACTTGGGAAGAACTGCATGAAATGATGTAAAGATAAATAGAACCATATATAAGACAACAATGGAAATTAAAAGAACAAGAAAAACCTGAACCTCGATTCCCTGACAAACCAATATGGTTCAGTCTGAAGAGAGGCAGGGAATTAGGAAAGGATGATGCAAACAAATGGATAATCTAAAAGCAAAATTCTCTGACCAACAGAGTTCAGAGATTAGAGGAGAGATGTCAAATCCATATCTCGGGGACACACCACACTCCCAAGTACTCCCTAGACCAGATTAAAAAGTAACTGGGAAACGTTACAAAATAAAGAAATGCAGTAAAGCAGATACCATTAACTAAGTCAATATGTAGCCCACAGAAATCCTGATGTACAGCTCAGTGACCCTTTTTCAGTTTGACATAAAAGGACCACCAAAAACCAAAACTGATTACTTACTTTAAAACACATCATCTACACAAAACTAAGCTTGCCTAGAGTCTACAAGGCTTTCTTGCAATATTAAAATGAAATCAAAAAAGTTATAAAATTATTTTCACTGAGTTCTTTTAAAATTATAAAAGTATGTAATATGCAAGTTTCTGTGAGCAGGATGAGATAAAAATATGATTGTCCTTCCTAGATTATGTACTTCAAAATAGATTAGGGACTTCATAATATTTATATACAGGACGTTATCTGAAACTTTTCAATCAACTTGACCTCAATATATCAATATTAAGAAGTCAGCTGAAATTTCAAATTTTTTGTTTTCCAACATTACAATGAAATTAAAATAAATCTTCCCAAGTCATACATTATGATTGTGTTTTTATCATTTCCAAATAGATCTGTGATCTCAATGATTTGGACATGCCTTTTAACAGGAATACACATCACAAATTCATTGAAGTCTCCTCAACTTGCTTGCCCACGCCCTTCCCTAAGTTCACCATGGAGGTCTACCTGCTTTAGAAGCTTCCTGGCACAAGGATTCTAACTGAATCTTGAGTCATCCTCCTACACAGCCTGTACTCCCTAAACTGAAAGTACTCCCTAAATTAATCTATTTATTTACCAATCAGAGTCCCAAGAAAATATTTTAATGACCTAGAAAAAATAACACAATTCATATAGAACAAAAAATGGTCGAGAATTTCAAGGGAAGTAATGAAAAAAAATCAAATGAAGGTGGTCTACCTGTACCTGATCAAGAACTGTATTATAAAGCAACAGTCACCAAAACCATTTGGTATTGGCTAAGAAATAGACTAGTTGATCAGTGGAATAGGTTAAGTTCACAGGGCAAGATAGTGAATAAAAATAGCAATCTAGTGTTTGATAAACCCAAAGATCCCAAATTTTGGGATAAGTATTCATTATTTGACAAAAACTGCTGGGAAAACTGGAAATGAGTATGGCAGAAACTAGGCATGGACCCACATTTAACACCACATACTAAGATTAGATCAAAATGGGTCCAAGATTTAGGCATAAAGAACGAAATCATAAATAAATTGGAGGAACATGGGATGGTTTACCTCTCAAACTTGTGGAGGAGGAAGGAGTTTGTGTCCAAGGGAGAACTAGAGACCATTATTGATCACAAAACAGAAACTTTCGATTACCCCAAATTAAAAAGTTTCTGCACAAACAAAACTAATGCAAACAAGATTAGAAGGGAAGTAACAAATTGGGAAAACATTTTTACAGTTAAAGGTTCTGATAAAGGCCTCATCTCCAAAATATACAGAGAATTGACTTTAATTTATAAGAAATAAAGCCATTCTCCAATTGATAAATGGTCAAAGGAAATGAACAGACAATTTTCATATGATGAAATTAAAACTATTTCCACTCATATGAAAGAGTGTTCCAAATCACTACTGATCAGAGAAATGCAAATTAAGACAACTCTGAGATATCATTTCACACCTGTCAGATTGGCTAAGATGACAGGAACAAATAATGATGAATGTTGGAGGGGCTGTGGGAAAACTGGGACACTGATGCATTGTTGGTGGAGTTGTGAAAGAATCCAACCATTCTGGAGAGCAATCTGGAATTATGCCCCAAAAGTTATCAAAATGTGCATACCCTTTGACCCAGCCTTGCTTCTACTGGGATTATATCCCAAGGAAATACTAAAGAAGGGAAAGGGACCTGTATGTGCCAAAATGTTTGGGGCAGCCCTTTTCATAGTGGCTAGAAGCTGGAAGATGAATGGATGTCCATCAATTGGAGAATGGTTGGGTAAACTATGGTATATGAATGTTATGGAATATTATTGTTCTGTAAGAAATGACCAACTGGCGGAATACAGAGAGGCTTGGAGAGACTTACATCAACTGATGCTGAGTGAAATGAGTAGAACTAGGGGATCATTATACACTTCAACAACAATGCTGTACGAGGATGTATTCTGATGGAAGTGGATATCTTCAACATAGAGAAGAGCTAATCCAATTCTAATTGATCAATGATGGACAGAATCAGATACACCAAGAAAAGGAACACAGGGAAATGAGTGTAAATTGTGAGCATTGTTTTTTTTTTTTGTTTGTTTGTTTCGTTTTGTTTTGTTTTTCTTCCAAGATTATTTTTACCTTTCGAACAGAATCCTTCCTTTGCAACAACAACAACAACAAAATTCGGTTCTGCACATATATATTATACCTAGGATATACTATAAGATATTTAATATGTATGGGAATGCCTACCATCTAGGGGAGGGGGTGGAGGAAAGGAGGGGAAAAACTTGGAACAGAAGGGAGTAAAAGGGATAATGTTGTAAAAAAAATTACCTATGCATATGTACTGTCAAAAAATGTAATAATTATAAAAATAAATAAATAAATATTTTTTTTAAAAAATGATAATTAGCTCATATTAAAGAAGGGAAAGGGACCGGTATGTGCCAAAATGTTTGTGGCAGCCCTTTTTGTAGTGGCTAGAAACTGGAAGATGAATGGATGCCCATCAATTGGAGAATGGTTGGGTAAATTGTGGTATATGAAGGTTATGGAATATTATTGTTCTGTAAGAAATGACCAGCAGGATAAATACAGAGAGGCTTGGAAAGACTTGCATGATCTAATGCTGAGTGAAATGAGCAGAACCAGGAGATCATTATACACTTCAACAACGATACTGTATGAAGACGTATTCTGATGGAAGTGGCTATCTTCAACAAAGAGAAGATCTAATTCAGTTCCAAATGATCAATCATGGACAGAAGTAGCTACACCCAGAGAAGGAACACTGGGAAATGAGTGTAAACTGTTTGCATTTTTTGTTTTTCTTCCCAGGTTATTTTTACTTTCTGAATCCAATTCTTTCTGTGCAACAAGAAATTCGGTTCTGCACACATAGACTGTATCTAGGACATACTGTAATATATTTGACATGTATGTGACTGCCTGCCATCTAGGGGAGGGGGTAGAGGGAAGGAGAGGAAAATTCGGAACAGAAGGGAGTGCAAGTAAAAAATTACCCATGCATATGTACTGCATGCAGCAAACTTACTTTAGTGTCTCAAGGGGCATCCGTAAATTGTAACTGCCTTCCTGTTCTTGAAGCATAGAGAATTCTACCAAGCAGGGGGGTGTTGTCTCTTGTCATCTCTGACCTGAAAAATAGCAGCCAGTTAGTAGAAGTTTCCTCACTATTTTATTTATTTATTTATTTTCATTTTTCCAATTTATCCCCTCCCCCCCTCCACTTGCTCCCCCCGATGACAGGCAATCCCATACATTTTACATGTGTTACAATATAACCTAGACACAATATATGTGTGTAAATACCTTTTTCTTGTTGCACATTAATCATTAGCTTCTGAAGGTATAAGTAACCTGGGTAGATAGACAGCAGTGCTAACAATTTATATTCACTTCCCAGTGTTTCTTCTCTGGGTGTAGTTATTTCTGTCCATCATTGATCAACTGGAAGCGAGTTGGATCTTCTTTATGTTGAAGATTTCCACTTCCATCAGAATACATCCTCATACAGTATTGTTGTTGAAGTGTACAGCGATCTTCTGGTTCTGCTCATTTCACTCAGCATCAGTTGATGTAAGTCTCTCCAGGCCTCTCTGTATTCCTCCTGCTGGTCATTTCTTACAGAGCAATAATATTCCATAACCTTCATATACCATAATTTACCCAACCATTCTCCAATTGATGGGCATCCATTTATCTTCCAGTTTCTAGCTACAACAAAAAGAGCTGCCACAAACATTTTGGCACATACAAGTCCCTTTCCACTCTTTAGTATTTCTTTGGAATATAATCCCAATAACAGCAATGCTGGGTCAAAGGGTATGCACAGTTTGACAACTTTTGGGGCATAGTTCCAAATTGCTCTCCAGAATGGCTGTTTCCTCACTATTTTAAAGCAATATTTAAAGAAAATATATAAAATTTAAACAACATATTTAGGTTATTCCAAAAACAATGTCAGTGTAAAATCTACCACCTATCAAGTATTGAAATACCTTTTAGTATAGAAAGATAATGGGTAACATCAACTCACTACTTGTGTTAGGAATCAAAATTTTTTATACTCCCACAATTTAAAATAAACCCTTTTCTCTTTGATCTCTATACAGACCTAACAGTGATATTTCTGGGTCAAATGATAAATGCAGTTTATCTTCATCTTAGCAAGTTGATGCTCTGACTATACTTGCATAACTGGAACAATTCCAACTTCAATAAAAATTCTTTCCTGATTTAATAAGATAGAACCAAGTTTAGGGTTTTCAGTGTTCCTTGGTGGGGGTTGTGCCCAGCATGTGCCAATTATTTTAATAAGGAGAGTGCTCCTTCTATAAAGGCATGAGGCTTCCATGGAATTTGTGGCCTCTCCTATTCTTTATTCCTACATCATGCTTAAATGATGCCTATGAGGCAAGCGTGGGGGACTGGAAGGATGGGAGTACTATTGACAGTAACGTAATAATCTATATTACAGAAGACCTGTAGGAAGATAAGTACACTGATGCATGCTTGTTAGAGCCACAAATCGATTCAATTCATTTGTAAAATAATTTGGAGTCATGCCAAAAAAAAAGATACATACTCCTTAATTCAAAACTACCACTTCTAGGTATATGTCTGAAAGAGGTCAAGGCAGCAATAAGATATTCATAAATACCAAAATAGTAACATTTTCCTCTTTTTCTCATAGACAATAAGGATTGATTAAGCATCTATTATGTGACTAGCATAAATATCATACTAAATACTAGATATACAAGGGATATAATGTCCCCTCAAGGAGCTCACAGTCTATTGGCAAGAAGAGAAATAACAAACAAACAAACATACATTTAAACTTTATTCAGGAGAAATAGGAAATAATTAATGGAGCAATCTTCTAAGAATAAGAGATAGGGGGAAGCCTTCCAATGGAAGCTGTGATTTTAGTTGGAACTTGAAAAAGGCAGGGGAAGGAGAGCATCCTAGGCAGCAGAACAGCCAGAAAGATTATCTGGTGTCAATATGTCTTATTTGTGGAACAGCAAAGAGGTCAATAACACTGGATCAGAGTCAGTTGGGGTGGAAGGTGTGATGTGTAAGAAGATAAAGGGGGAGGTCATCAAGGGCTCAGAATGCCAGAGGATTTGTATTTGGCCCCAGAGGTAACAGGAAGGCAGTCTGAGAGGAAGAGGGATGAGTTCATTCCTGCATTAAGGACAATCACTTTGAAATCTGGAGGATAAAATAGAATAATAAGAGACCTGAGGCAGGTAGATCTACCAGTAGACACTTAAATAGCAAATGTGTGAGGTGATAGGGTCGTGCATCAGATGGTGGCAGTGCCAAGTTTGAGAGAGGCTGAACATGTGAAATCGATAGGCCTTGGCAAAGATGCGTTAGAGCAGGGAAAGGGAGAGATAATGAGAAGGTGAGGATGATGCCTTTGTGGCAAGCCTGGGGGACTAGGAGAATGGGAGTACCAGTGAAGATAATCGGGAAGGGGAGTGTTTAGGGAGAAAGATAAAATTTCACTTGGAGATATTTTGAATGAAAACGGCTGAGTTATAATATTTGCTTAGCATATGATCCATGATAAGTAGCTTGCTTTATCTGTGACTCAGTTTACTCATCTGAGAAATAAAGTAATAATTTATTCTCCCATCTACTTTCCCAGGATGTATAAATGTGTTTGATACTTTTTAACTATTCTGGAATCTTGAAATAGAATTAACAAATTAATGATAATATTACAATCATTACTCTGATAAGTTGACTAAATTATATGTAGGATATGAATTCTTTATATTTACCTGGTTCATATTCAAAGAAGAGATGAAAAAATGTATCTCCTCCCTTATCTGCAGAAAAGGGGAACGATAAGTGTAAAATATTGAATATTTTATCAATTAAGGCTGGTATGTTAGTTTTGCTAAACTATGCTTCCCTGCCCTCTTTCTTTTTATCTCCTGTCGATACAAAAAATATTCATATACAAATAACATTTCCTACATTGCCTCCTCCATAAGAAAATGAATCCCTGGAGGGTTGGGACCAAGTTTTTGGTTTTCTTTGTATCCTTTGCACTTAGCACATAGTAGCTGGTTAATTAACATTAATTAATTGATTAATAAATGCTTGTTGAGAATAATAATGATGATTAATGGTAGTGGTAATGATGATGATGATGACAAGGGATAGATCCCTAGGTAGAAGAGGGCTAAGAAACTACAACAGTTTCTGTACTTGAGGCAAAGCAGGACACTTTTAAGAAAGACTGTGGTTCCAAAAGGAAGGAGTCAGGCAACTGTATTGACCTAAAACACCATGCCCAGAAGGAAAAAGGAGGTCCTCAGAACTCAGGAGTCAGGGAAATGCATGCTGGGATTTTCTATGCACAGGAAGGTAAGGGAGGGACTCTCCTGGAGCTTCTGGCCTTCCTCTTGATTGTCAAGGAGCCTTAGAATTAAAACCCCCCATGGTAAGTTATCAATGGCATAATAATAGAATCTTTTCCTATTGATTTGGAGAAGATCTAAATCTACAAATTCTTTTGAGACAATCTGTGATACCAGCCCAAGATTTCAATATACTTTGGGGATTCAAATTTCTTCTCCCCAACATTTGGTGTCCTGTGTAAAGATAGTCCTAAAACTCCAATATATATGGGGTTCAGTGTTTCTACACTCCCATACCCCAGAAGCCCTTGCATTATCCCACGCCCATTCTCTGGGAGAATAAAAGAGAGGACACCCAGAGATAGAAGAAGACTCTGCATTGCATCAGGCTTGACGGGGCTCTCTGCAGGAAGGGAAGTCACTTCTCTGGACAAGAGTTAACAGCAACTGCCTGGAGACAACTATTCGTTACAGGAAGAAGAATCTGTCGCAGAGATTTGAGTAGAAGACACAGCAGATCTCTTCCCAGAGAGTGATCCGGCAGCTTCTAGAGATGACAGCTTGCTACACTTATTATACAAGTATATTGAGTCTTGACCATGAACATAATTCAATAAACAAAATGTTTGAGGTTCTGGTTAAATTATGCTTACACTTCTGATTAAGTAACAAATCAAGAGTTTAATGTTGTTGGGATTTTTTTTTATCTTAATTACCTTTCTATGATATTTGCAGGAGTATGCAAGTAATGCGTCTATTTTAAAATTAACCCTCTGGGCAAAAATATATGCAAGACATTTTTCAGTTTCATCTGTATTACTAATATTTCCTCCATTGTTTCTTTAAGCCTAATCAGGATAAATAAATCCTTGATTTGTAGTGTCTGGTGATTTCTGAGGCTTTAATACTCATACAAAATTTAACAATTGGCTCACAAGAGCAAGTTAAAATTGATTCTAGAATATCTCTGCCTATTTTGCATCATATATTTCAGTTCATATGTTAGGAAACAACATAAATTAGTTCATGAAGGATAATCTTTTTAATTAAAAACCGCAAACCCAAACCAAAATTCTTTGGAAGCAAAACATCAAATTTCTACTAAAATAAGTTTTCTATTACTTCTGGATAACATATACAGTTAAGTAAATATGTTTTCAAAATAAGCTATAGTTGAAGATAATTACAACGGAAAAAACTTTTTCTTGTTACATTCTATCAAAAAAATGAACCCCATGAAACCCAAGTTCCTTGAGGACAGGCCTGTTTGCTTTTTAATTGTTATCCACGGCACTAAGTGATGTATCTGGCATATGCTATGCAATTGACAATTGAGGTTAGCATATTAAAATGTAATCATATTTTCAATATCTTGTAGGAACACACTGAATCATCTCATTTTACTTGCTTCTTTGAACACAGAAAATTGGAACATATTTACTTTCCTTGACCATCAACTTATTCCATCAAACTTCAGGTTTATTTAGCTATTCAGATGACCTATGATAAAGATAAGCTTCTGACTCAGTTTTAAGCTGGTATCATATAGCTTTTTTCTCAATTTGTCCATTGTATAATAGTGGTAGTCAGGAAATACAATTGCCTCTGAAGAATTAAAAATAAGTATCACACAGAAGACAATGGACGGGTGCACAATGATTATGAAAGTACATGAAGGCTGCTAGGTGCAATCAGTGCATCACTTCAAAGATTAGGAGTAAAAGATAACAAGGAATTTTATGATACAGAGAAAAAAATTACTAGTTACATAGAAAGAACAAGTGATAAACAAATGAATAATGACTGGTTTTTTTTTAACCATGTAAAGTGAAAGTAAAGAAAGTCTCCAGCACATCTAGGTAGACAAATATGGTAAATGTCTGGAAATATATAGACAAGAGTTTTATAGAGCAAATAAACATGAAGTGGTTGTAATCTGCATCACTGGAAGAACTCTAGAATTAAGATCACAAATCCATTTCAGTCTTGGAATAAGGTAAATATTTATGAATGACATTAATGTAAATTCCTGTAAAATAATATCTTAATGCTGCTCAATCAAAAAGTTAAAAGATTCAACTTCTAAAAGAGACTTAGCAAGTCTATATATCATTAGAAGAAAATGATGAGAAACTTTAAAAGTAGCCTAGTAGAAATTAGATATACATCAACTTCTCACACTGTAAAACAAGTTAAGTTCAAATTGTGGTCATGATTTAGACATAAAGGGTGATAGTCTAAGTTAATCGTTTGATAATGGAAAAATTACTATTCAGATATAAGGATATGGAGTTTATGACCAAAACCCAGCAATAAAGGCAAAGTGAAATGGATAATTTGAGGTAAAATGGAAAATTTAAACTTTTTGTACAAATAATACCAATGCATCTAAAATAACAAGAAAAAATAATCTCATCTTAAAGAATGACTGGGGGAAACAGCAAATTATAGAAACAATTAATAATTTCACCCAAGATAATGACAATGCTGAGACATCATACCAAAATCTGCGGGATGTAGCTAAAGCAGTAATAAGGGGAAATTTTATATCTTTAGAGGCTTATTTCAAGAAAATAGAGAAAAATAAGATTAACGAACTGGGCTTGCAACTTAAAAAGCTAGAAAAAGACCAAATTAAAAACCCCCAACCAAAAATTAAACTTGAAATCCAAAAATTAAAAAGAGAAATCAATAATATTGAAAGTAAAAAAACTATTGAATTAATAAATAAAACCAAGAGTTGGTTTTATGAAAAAGCCAATAAAATAGATAAACCTTAGGTAAATCTGATCAGAAAAAAGAAAGAGGAAAATCAAATTGTTAGTCTTACAAATGAAAAGGGGGATCTTTCCACCAATAAAGAGGAAATTAGAGAAATAATAAGGATTTACTTTGCCCAACTTTATGCCAATAAATTTGATAACTTAAGTGAAATGGATGACTTCCTCCAAAAATATAGGCTTCCTAGATTAACAGAGAAGGAGATAAATTGCTTAAATATTCCCATTTCACAAAAAGAAATAGAACAAGCTATTAATCAACTCCCCAGGAAAAAATCTCCAGGACCAGATGGATTTACATGTGAATTCTACCAAACATTTAAAGAACAACTAACTCCAATGCTATATAAACTATTTGAAAAAATAGGCGATGAAGGAGTCCTACCAAACTCCTTTTATGACACAGACATGGTACTGATACCTAAACCAGGTCGATCGAAGACTGAGAAAGAAAATTATAGACCAATTTCCTTAATGAATATTGATGCTAAAATCTTAAATAAGATATTAGCAAAAAGACTTCAGAAAATCATCCCCAGGATAATACACTATGATCAAGTAGGATTTATACCAGGAATGCAGGGCCGGGTTAATATTAGGAAAACTATTAGTATAACTGACCATATTAATAATCAAATTAATAAAAACCATATGATCATCTCAATAGATGAAGAAAAAGCATTTGACAAAATCCAACATCCATTCCTACTAAAAACTCTTGAGAGTATAGGAATAAATGGACTATTCCTTAGAATAATCAGGAGCATATATAGAAGACCGTCAGTAAGCGTAATATGCAATAGAAATAAACTGCAACCTTTCCCAGTAAGATCAGGAGTGAAACAAGGTTGCCCACTATCACCATTACTATTCAATATAGTACTAGAAACTCTAGCCTCGGCAATAAGAGCTGAGAAAGAGATTCAAGGATTTAGAGTAGGAAATGAGGAAATCAAACTATCACTCTTTGCAGATGACATGATGGTATACTTAGAGAACCCCAAAGACTCTGCTAAAAAGCTACTAGAAATAATTCAGAATTTTACCAAAGTGGCAGGATACAAAATAAATCCTCATAAATCCTCACCATTTTTATATATCACCAACAAAATGCAACAGCAAGAGATACAAAGAGAAATTCCATTCCAAACAAATGTTGAGAGTATAAAGTATTTGGGAATCCATCTACCAAAGAAAAGTCAGGAATTATATGAGAAAAACTACAAAACACTTGCCACAAAAATAAAGTCAGATTGAAATAATTGGAAAGATATTCAGTGCTCTTGGATAGGCAGAGCGAATATAATAAAGATGAGAATACTCCCCAAACTAATCTATTTATTTAGTGCTATACCAATCAGACTCCCAAGAAACTATTTTAATGACCTAGAAAAAATAACAACAAAATTCATATGGAAGAATAAAAGGTCAAGAATTGCAAGGGAACTAATGAAAAAAAAATCAGAGGAAGGTAGTCCAAGTGTACCTGATCTAAAGCTATATTATATAGCAGCAGTCACCAAAACCATTTGGTATTGGCTAAGAAATAGACCGGTAGATCAGTGGAACAGATTAGATACAAAGGACAAAAAAGGGTACATCTATAGCAATTTAATCTTTGACAAACCCAAAGATACCAACATTAGGGGCAAAAATTCATTAATTAGAAAAAAACTGTTGGGAAAACTGGAAATTAGTATGGCAGAAATTACATATTGATCCACACTTAACACCATATACCAAGATAAGATCAAAATGGGTCCAAGATTTAGGCATAAAAAATGAGATAATAAATAGATTAGAGGAACAGAGAATAGTCTACCTCTCAGACCTGTGGAGGAGTAAGGAATTTATGACCAGAGGAGAACTAGAGATCATTATTGATCACAAAATAGAAGATTTTGATTACATCAAACTAAAAAGTTTCTGAACAAACAATAATAATTCAAACAAGATTGGAAGGGAAGTAACAAATTGGGAAAATATTTTTAAAAGTAAAGGTTCTGACAAAGGTCTCATTTCCAAAATATATAGAGAACTGACCCTAATTTATAAGAAATCAAGCCATTCTCCAATTAATTAAGGGTCCAAGGATATGAACAGACAATTCTCAGATGATGAAATTGAAACTATTTCCACTCATATGAAAGATCACTACTGATCAGAGAAATGCAAATTAAGACGACTCTGAGATACCACTACACACCTGTCAGATTGGCTAAGATGACAGGAACAAATAATGATGAATGTTGGAGGGGATGTGGGAAAACTGGGACACTGATACATTGTTGGTGGAGTTGTGAAAGAATCCAGCCATTCTGGAGAGCAATTTGGAACTATGCCCAAAAAGTTATCAAACTGTACATACCCTTTGACCCAGCAGCGCTACTACTGGGATTATATCCCAAAGAAATACTAAAGAGTGGAAAGGGACCTGTATGTGCCAAAATGTTTGTGGCAGCTCTTTTTGTTGTAGCTAGAAACTGGAGGATGAATGGATGTCCATCAATTGGAGAATGGTTGGGTAAATTATGGTATATGAAGATTATGGAATATTATTGCTCTATAAGAAATGACCAGCAGGAGGAATAGAGAGGCTTGGAGAGACTTACATCAACTGATGCTGAGTGAAAAGAGCAGAACCAGAAGATCGCTGTACACTTCAATGCTGTATGAAGATGTATTCTGATGGAAGTGGAAATCTTCAACATAAAGAAGATCCAAGTCACTTCCAGTTGATCAATGATGGACAGAAATAACTATACCCAGAGAAGGAACACTGGGAAGTGAATGTAAATTGTTAGCACTATTGTCTACCTACCCAGGTTACTTATACCTTCGGAATCTAATAATGTGCAACAAGAAAATGGCATTTACACACATATATTGTATCTAGGTTATATTGTAACACATGTAAAATGTATGGGATTACCTATCATTGGGGGGAGGGAGTAGAGGGAGCGGAGGGATAATTTGGAAAAATGAATACAAGGGATAATATTATAAAAAAGATAATTGTATAAATATGTTTACATATATTTAATATTGTATAGCATATATTGGATTGCTTACTATCTAGGAGATAGGGTGGGGGGAGGATGGGAAAATTTGGAACACAAGGCTATGCAATTGTTAATGTTAAAAAATAATGCATGCATGTTTTTTGAAAATAAAAAGTTTTTAAAAAAAGGAAAAAAAAAGAAATACAACATAGTCAGAAGCTTCCTGTGTAAGTTTCAACCTGGTTTCGAAGCAGTTGTATGGACAAGTTTAATGAGGGAGCCAGGTGGCTTAGGGCATATTCGGGTACTTACCAGCTGTGTGATCCTGGGAAAGTCACTGAACCTGTGAGCCACTCCAGGATCTTTGCCAAGAAATCACCGTGCACAGTACTGCTGTGCTAGGGTCCCGTGGACAGTACTGTTGTGCTAGGGTCCACAGGTCATACAGAGTCAGACATGACTGAAATGAATGAACAAAGACATGAATGAGTTGACAAAGAGAAGGAGAATTTCACAAAGACGGGTACAAAGTCAATAATTTAGCATATACGTGGTATGCAATCATAAGATCCCTGACAGTATTTGATTCAACGTTTACCCACATTTTGACAGGCTTATCAGTTTTGCTGGGATAGTAAATCGAAATGGAGATGGAGTTAACTTTAACTTGAGTGTCAGGGAATGGTAGAACCTCTCAATGGATACATCCAAAAGACCACACTGAAAATGTAACAGGACAGAATGAAAAGTCAAGCCTCTTCCTTCAGAAAGCACAGATCTTAAATTTTTTCTGCAACCAATCACAGAAGAAAAGAGTTGGAAGGCATCCCAGAAATCCTGTAGTCTAACCCAGAGGTACAGATGAAGCAATCAAGGAGCTTTTAAAGAAAGCAATGTTCATTGTTTCAAATTAAAAATATAAATACGTAAGAAAATGACCAATGTTGGAGAGGCTGTAAGGAACAGATACATTAATGTGCCATTGTATAGAACTTTTTCCACATCAGTCACAATGGGAATTACTCTGAAACTGAGTACCAAAGGGGACTAAATTATGCATCCTTTTTGATCTAGCAATCTAACAATCTATAAAACAATATATACTGTTATCTATCAGTATATATGCAATATACTGCTAAAATAAAGAATCCAAATGTTCAAAAATATAACAATTCCTTTTTTAAAAAATAACAAAACAAAAACACAATTTCTTTATGGGAACTAAGGGAATACTGACCACATGGGGAATGATTGAACAAATTACGGTATATGAACATATAAGGGAATTGCCATTGTGCTATAAGAAATATAAGAAGGATAAGAGAAATGATTTCAAAGACACTTAGAAAGATTTCTATGATCTAATACAAAGGGTTGAGAACCAAGGGAAAACCTCCATTTTTGACATTGTCAAAACAAGTCTTTCAGACTTGAACTTGAATGACCAAACACACCTGCAGAAGATTCATGATGAAACTGCAACCTAACTCCAGACAGAAAGGTGATAGACTCGGGGTGCAGCCTGAGTCCTATTTATTGGACTAGGTCAGTGGAAGCATCAGATTTGCTTGACTATGCATATAAGTTTCGTTTTACTTTTTTCCCCCCATGAGAGGAAAAGTAATTTAAAATTTTCAAAGCAGGTTTTAACTTCAAATCCAGTACAATTCCATTTCCCCACAATTCATTTTTTTCTAGAGATGTGCTGATGTTTTAACAAAGGACTCACAAACAAAAGACCTCTGCCCATACTGTGTGTATATACATCTATAGGCATCGGTTTCACAGCTATTCAAAGCAGTAATATTTTATGTTCTAAATAGCTTTGTGTCTTTGCTCTCCTTTTAGTCACTTTATATTCCAGTCCTGGTACAGAACTCCAGCATGCTATATCTACATTATCCTCCAGTAATGAAAAAAACTCACTAGCACTCAAAGCAGTCAGGTCTGAGTTTTAGTGGTCAGGACATTTTGCTTTATATTAAGTGGAACCTCTAGGGTTGGGTTTGGTTGGGTTTGGTTTGGTTTTGGCTGAGGCAATTGGGGTTAAGTGACTTGCCCAGGTAAATCTTCCTGGTGTCCTAATGTGATCCATCTTGGAGTTTCACTCATGTGCCTTCTACTGTTCTTCATGTTCCCAAATTAACTATGATATTTTCATTTGAAGCAAAACTTTTAATCCAACTGTCAAGATGTGTTAGGAAGAAAGGCTGAATTAAAGCAATGTAATGATTCTGAGCCCTGGAAACCTCCTAGAGTCATCCCTGCATTTCTTTCTTTTTTTTCCAAAGGCTTGCAAATCGAATGAATCCTTAGTTATTTCAGGGACAAAGAGAAGTAGAAACATTCAGAAAGTGAACATTTGAAAGAGAAAATATTTTAGAATAGGTTCAGGGGCTGCTAAACAGTTGCTTGTCTAAGTTTATCAACTGCTTAGCTCTAAGCAACAGTCAGCAATCTCTTCTCTTCCTGTTGAACACTAGGCTTAACTTGAATGTTTCTTATACTTCAGAGATCTATGATTTCACTTACGTAGCATAATCTCGCTGTGTGGGCCAGGCCATGTGGTTTCTTAGAGAATGTCCACTAAAGTAAGGCATTAGAGGCAGGGGCAGATCTCAAGGGCAGAGTATTAGAAGCACCTGGAGGCTTATTCTGCCTGAGCCTGGTAAAAGGGCATTCAAGGTATAGAGTAAACCTCATTAACGAGGAAAAGCCTCCTTGCTCTTGCTGATTATGCTCAAACTTGTGCACTCTCAGTCACATGACCTGGGGACTATAAAGGGGGTTGCAGAAGGTGGGAGGGAACTCCAGAAGGGAATTCAAGGGAACTCTGAGGAAGAAAGATGGGAACTCCAGAAGGAAGGCTAGAGGGAACGTTAGGGAACACTATGTTGCCGCATAGCTGAGTGACTTGGGTGCTCTGTAGAGGAACCTCTAAAGAGGTAGCTCTCTGATTGAGATAATCAGATCCAGAGACGTCCAAAGACCTGGGGAAGGTAAGAAACCAGTTGACCCCTGCTGAGGTAAGCAGCTGGGAGTTAACAGTAAGGGAAGCTTTAGCCCTCTGTTTTGCTTTCTTAGAAATCACATGATCTGGAAGAAATTTTTTTGCTAGTTACCTCATCTCTCTTCAGCCCACTATCCCCACACCCACCATATAAAAAGCTTTGCATCAGGGGGTTTCTTTGGGAGGGTTGGGTAGCCCTTGCTTATTTAAGGGAGCTCTCTGCTTCTGTAAGGCAGCCCTGCTCATTCTGGACTTGCCACTTGTCCGAGATTCTAATGAAACTTGCTACCTTCACTTTGAGGAGTCTGCCAGTAGTCAATTTTGGGTTAGGGTCTCCGTACCCCACACATCGTGAAAAATAAACATAAATATAACTTTCCCTTACCTCAAGGTTTAATGAGTTACTAGTAGTCCCCAAATTTATCGCTTCTGGTGACAAACTTCTCTAAATTGGCTTAGCTTGGTCCTGAGAGAACACACACTGACAGTCCTTCCCTTGGGCCTAGACTTCTCGGCTTGGTAAGAATCAGCTAGAGCCCAAGTCTCAGTGGAATAACTTTTGAGAAGTCAGGATCATTGTATAATGTTATAACAAGGCATTAGATTAAGACTTTAGTGAAGGCCTCTGCTTACATGAAACAAGACTAGAAAAAAAAGTTTGGGTAAAAGGCTAAGTATACTTTGTAAATATTACCTCACTTGATCCTCACAATAACCCTCCAAGGTAGGTGCTATTATTAGCGCCCATTCTATAGTGGCTGAGTCAGGCAGAGAATATGTGACTTGCCCAGGGTCACACAACTAGCAATTGTCCGAGGCTGGAAGTGAACTCGGATCCCCCTAACTCCAGGCCCACCACTCTATTACTCACCTTACCACTTAGCCAGATGGACACACGAGTAACAGAAAAGGGCCTGAACAAAAGCAAAGAGATACAAGACAGCAAGTAATCCAGTTTAGCTGGAGCACTGAGGCCATGAGAGAAAAAAGTGTGACACACAGGTAGAAAAGCCAAGTGGTCAATACATCTATTCCTATTCAGCACTTTGTGTAGAGGCCAAGAAGAGACTGCTCAGTCATCAAATTGTAGTATATAAATGTAGCATGATAGTATTGCCCTATAAGAAATAGTTAACTTTGTGAATAACTTGGGAAGAACTGCATGAAATGATGTAAAGATACATAGAACCATACATAAGACAACAATGGAAATTAAAAGAACAAGAAAAACCTGAACCTCGATTCCCTGACAAACCAATATGGTTCAGTCTGAAGAGAGGCAGGGAATTAGGAAAGGATGATGCAAACAAATGGATAATCTAAAAGCAAAATTCTCTGACCAACAGAGTTCAGAGATTAGAGGAGAGATGTCAAATCCATATCTCGGGGACCACACTCCCAAGTACTCCCTAGACCAGATTAAAAAGTAACTGGGAAACGTTACAAAATAAAGAAATGCAGTAAAGCAGATACCATTAACTAAGTCAATATGTAGCCCACAGAAATCCTGATGTACAGCTCAGTGACCCTTTTTCAGTTTGACATAAAAGGACCACCAAAAACCCAAACTGATTACTTACTTTAAAACACATCATATACACAAAACTAAGCTTGCTTAGAGTCTACAAGGCTTTCTTGCAATTTTAAAATGAAATCAAAAAGTTATAAAATTATTTTCACTAACTTCTTTTAAAATTATAAAGTATGTAATATACAAGTTTCTGTGAGCAGGATGAGATAAAAATACTGATAATGTCCTTCCTAGATCATGTACTTCAAAATAGATTAGGGACTTCAAAATATTTATATACAGGACGTTATCTGAAATTTTTCAATCAACTTGACCTCAATATATCAATATTAAGAAGTCAGCTGAACTTTCAAATTTTTTGTTTTCCAACATTACAATGAAATTAAAATAAATCTTCCCAAGTCATACATTATGATTGGGTTTTTATCATTTCCAAATAGATCTGTGATCTCAATGATTTGGACATGCCTTTTAACAGGAATACACATCACAAATTCATTGAAGTCTCCTCAACTGGCTTGCCCACGCCCTTCCCTAAGTTCACCATGGAGGTCTACCTGCTTTAGAAGCTTCCTGGCACAAGGATTCTGACTGAATCTTGAGTCATCCTCCTCCACAGCCTTGTCCTCCCCAGAGCGATCTAGTCACCCAAGGAAGCACAGATCTCTCTACAGTGTATATCATCTCTTCTTATATTTAGCATGACAAAATCTACTTTCCTACTAATTTATTCTTATAAGTGAAAACTAACTGGCAATATTAACCAAGTAAGAAGTTAGAATCATATAGTTTAACGAACACAATCTTTCTCCACATCAGTTAATGAATGAAGATGCAATCGTACAAGTACATAATATAAAAATGAACATTTAAGAAAAAAATTTAACTGTGCTCCAATAAACCAACAAATATATAATAAGAAAAGACAGCTTTAAGTCATTAATATGTATTGTAATGTTAAAAATTAAGCACATTATACAAATTTCTTACCTCTTAAAAAAGAGTAGAAACATTTTTTCTAATTCTAAGTCTAAATTCATACCTCATCTCCAATTTTGGGGGGACTATCACAGAAAATGAAAAGTTTATACTTAGGGCTAATGGGTATTTTAGGTTCTTCATCAGATGAGTCGGTGTCATTTTCTTCTGCCTGCTGTATCTGGCATATCTAAAATAAGGTCCATTGATTTTGCTAGCTATTTCCAAAACTTTCAGGAATCAGGAAAGACTAATGTTCATCAGCATTATGTGTCTTGTACAAGAGATTTCAAGATGTTTTTTTAGACTCTGAGCCACAGATCTACTAAATTTTTTAAGCAAGACAAGTGTGACAAAGATCCTGTGGTGGAAGGTGCCATGCTTTGATGTAAAGAACAATAGATTTAGGATTCCAAAAATTTGGATTTGAATCTTACTTCAGTCTTAATGTCTGAATGACTTAACTACTTAGATTTCAGTCTCCCTATGTGTAATATGAGGTCTACTAAAATATTTCTAAAGTGCTTCCTACTTGTAACTTCTGTCAACTATGAAAAACACAAGTAACATCTTACTAAAGAGATCAATGGAAATTGCATGACAATTGAACCACAACTTCCTATGGATTTTGAATCTTCACACAGAAAAATGCAAGGATCACAATGAAAGAAAATACTTTATGAAGTAATCAGCCCCTACCTGATACTCTATATCCCAGAAAAGGTAGAGGTAGAAGGGGTTTTCAACACATCACTTCTTTGGTCCAACATCTAGATATGATTGGAGAGACTCCAGGAGCTCCATTATATTAACATGAACATATATCTAGTCATTCCAATGGCACCAGTAATTACACATCCAGGGCCATCTCCAGTCCTCCTGATCTATAGAGGACCATTGGACCCAGAGGGCTCTGGACGGGAAAGGGCAGGAGGTGACCGTCCCCGCCCCCCTTACTTAAATCCTATTCGCTTGCAGGTCATGATATCCCATCCCTGCTGTCATGGTCCTCTTTGAAAATGAAGGACAAACAATAACCACCAAGTTTGTAGAGAGAGCTCCAGTCCCAAGTACAGTGAGTTAGGACAGCCACATTAGTAGCCAACATATCTGATGCTGTATTTCTCTAGCATGGAGAATTCCGACCAATAAAGTCACCATCCCTCCTCCCTCAAATTGTATTCCTTTTTTCCCCATGCCCTTTTTAATCACTAGGATTTGTCTGTTAAGCAGCTAAATTAAAATTCATTTTCAATTTTTCAATGACAAAAATAGTTCCAGCTTAATTGCATGACAGGGAAAGAATACCACTATGTTCTAATCTGATCATTTATCTGGAGAGTAGAGATGAAGTTGGGCAGCAGAACATTTACTATTATTTCCCCGAGTTCTCCAAGAGAAAGCTGAAATTAAGAAATCTTAAATCACAGAAGTGCTTCTCTAGAGACTATTCTGTATATCTGCCTCACAGTTGTGATTGCTTCTTAAGGTGAATAAACAGTAACCAAACTCAAACTAAGATGAGTTTATTGTATATCTCCACAGCTAGCACCCACTTGAACAGATGAGCATTAAATACAGACCTACCTTACCTAAGAATAAAAAAAAATCATTAACACATAAAAGGGTCAAATTAGAAAAGTAAATTACCATATCGAATCATTGCTCACTACATATGCCAATCATAGGACTGGAATCAACAGTTTCCAAATGCCCCACATATTTAAAAAAATAGATAGATAAATAGATAGTACTATTTTAGTAACAAAGAACCAGAAGGAAAGAACATCCTTTTGTCTTTTATATTCAGATAGATTAAGCTAACAACAGTTCATTAAAGAACTCTGTGTACACCTTTTTCATCTCTTCAGATCTTTGTAACTGAGCTTGTGAATACTGTTTCTCAAATATTTTGCTGCAACTCAATTTTTCCATTCATAAAGCATTTTAAGGAAAGGTTTGAAAAGACATGCTTTTAATTTACTATCTGAAAACAGGTGAACATTTCCTGTTTCTAATTCAGTTTTATGACTTCTTTTGGCATAGCTGTTCAGAAAGGTTAGAATCTCCATCTGGGAAGAAAAATTTACACTTTATGTTTAATGCCCAATAAACTGACTTTGAATAGGTGAAACATTAATACATCCATTTTGACATTCTCGTAAATATGAAGAGCATACTAAAAAACAGTACATCTAAACGCATGAGCAGCTTATAGGTTCTACTCTGAAGACAAGGAATAAAAAATGTCCCGGTCCAGCGGGACTCAGTTATTCGGGGAGTCGAGGGGGACCCAGCCTGAAAGAGAAACGGGTGAGAAAGAAGAGCAAGACCAAGCAGATTCTTGTCATGGTCTCAGTTTATTGCTCTTGGGGTACAACTTATATAGCAAAAAGCATGAGAAAGAGAAGTAGGGTAGGGCCTGGGAAAGGAGCAGGAGTGATGGGGAAGTTGAGTTGGGCCTGGGAAAGGAACATGGGGATGGTTTGTTCAATGAACAGGAATAGTTTGTGGTTAGGATACAATGTTGGAATATTCTATGGTCGGCCAATAATCAGAACAATTTGTCTGAGGGTAATGCCCACTTAAGGGGGAGAGACACCTGGGCCGAAAGCCCTTGGCTCCCAACATCTCCCCCTTTTCTCTTTAGAAGCAAAGATTGTATAAGACAAGGGCTGGTGAAAGGCCTGTCTTAGGCTATGTGGCCTGGACCCATGTTTGGTACCTAGATAACCAGGCCCTCAGGGCCAAGAAGGGCAGGGCCCCTGTCTTAGGCTATGTGGGTTGCCTCCGCTCCCCCCTGGGAGTGGACCCACAATAATCCTGTCATTGGGTACCACTGCAGCCATAAAAGGTATGATTTTCCGAGTCATGGGGCCACAATATTCCCGTCATTGGCTCTTTCACAGCAATAGCCCACATTATTGTAATTAAGGCCGTGTCCCTTGGAGTGTAGTGGCTAGAAACTGGAAAATGAATGGATGTCCATCAATTGGAGAATGGTTGGGTAAATTGTGGTATATGAAGGTTATGGAATATTATTGTTCTGTAAGAAATGACCAGCAGGATAAATACAGAGAGGCTTGGAAAGACTTACATGATCTAATGCTGAGTGAAATGAGCAGAATCAGGAGATGATTATTCACTTCAACAACGATACTGTATGAAGACGTATTCTGATAAAAGTGGATATCTTCAACAAAGAGAAGATCTAATTCAGTTCCAACTGATCAATCATGGACAGAAGTAGCTACACCCAGAGAAGGAACACTGGGAAATGAGTGTAAACTGTTTGCATTTTTTGTTTTTCTTCCCAGGTTATTTTTACCTTCTGAATCCAATTCTTCCTGTGCAACAAGAAATTCGGTTCTGCACACATATACTGTATCTAGGATATACTTTAATATATTTGACAGTATGTGACTGCCTGCCATCTAGGGGAGGGGGTGGAGGGAAGGAGGGGAAAATGATGGCAGTATTAACTATTTATGTCACATAGCATCAGGAATATGCCTGAAGATCCTCTGGTATAACACCACTTTCCACATATATTTCCCTTATATATCACAATTAACTTCTTTCCTCTAGAAAGAAAGCCAAGATTCGATGTCATCAATAAAACCTGTTCTGTGTTACTAAACAAGAAAGTAAACTTGAAGAAAAAGGTAAAAGTTACTCAAATAGCTTCAGTCTCTCTCAAATTCGGATATAATCTACTAATAGACTATAAAAGCAGCCAGAATTCAGGTCTCTTTGGATGGTGGTTTAAACTAGTTCTCACTGTAAAGCAATATACTTTCCTTACGAGAGAGAAAGCAAAAGAAACATGGGAGGCTGCATTACTATAAAGCAATGCAAGTCTGGGAAATCAAGATACTTATGAGACCACTTTCTGTTCTGTGTATGCATTTGCATAAGTCTGTATATTGGAGTCTCCTCTAGGCTATCTCAGGCTATAAACATACACTATACTAAGGATATGGGGCACTGCTGACTGTCACAAAATTGATAAAAGCAGAATTCTTAATAATGTTTGAGCCTTTCCCTATTCTTTTAAACAAAATAGACTCAGAAGCCATGAGACCCTAGCATTTAGTGTTGTGGAACCCTGATAACTTGCCAACTGAAATTTGTGGGAAACAGCTAGTATTATCTTTCTTAAACTAAAACTATTAAAACAAAATCATTTATGTTTGACAGGCATGCCATAAATATATCACCTGAAAACAATATTTTGGATTTTATTTGTTTTATAGCTCAATGAAAGAACCCAAAGGCAAGTAAGATGAAAAAATAGACAAGTAAAATTCAAGGACAATTTCACTAGCGAATACTATACAAGTTCAGGCTCCTTGATCTATATTTTTCTGAAAAAAATGTACTTTTAGTCACATGACATATTCTACACTCCCTCAAGTTTTAGAGTTATTGCTATGTGCTTTTAAAAGTTTCCACATAGCTATAATTAATAAGTAATTTTTTAAAAAATAACAATCTAATATAATTTTAGTGTCTATAAAAAAGGTGACAGTTGGATACATGTTTATTTTATACATTTATTATTATTCTTTATTTTTTTTGGCTGAGGCAATTGGGTGAAGTGACTTGCCCAGGGTCATACAGGCAGGAAGGGTTAAGTGTCTGAGGGCAAATTTGAACTCAGGTCCTCCTGACTTCAGGGTTGGTCCTCTATGTACTGTGCCAGCCAGATGCCCTTGTTTTATACATTAACATTTTAAAATATAGTTTAATAATAAATCAAGCCACTAACTAGAAAAATTGTCCTAGAGAATCATTAGCTTAAAGAAATGCAAAGTCTTAGGAGATATTTCCATACTTGACAAGTATCCATAGGGATTGGTGTGAAGGCTGCTTGTGGCAAAGAAATGGAAGGGCCCAGCAGATCTCTTGAGGATATTTGGTCTTGCTTGTGTTTTCAACAACAAGCATTACTTATAATGGAGAGAAGCAGGATTCATTCCCAGTAAGATCAAGGATGAAACAGGGATATCCAGTATAACAACCGTTATTCAACATTGTACTAGAAATGCAGACTTTAGCATTAACAAAAGAAAAAGAAACTAAAGTAATTAGAATAGACAATGAGGAGTTAAACTATCACTTTTTGCAGAAGATATGATGATATGCTTAGAGAATCCTAGAAAATCATCGAAAACCCTACTGGAAAACCATCAACAACTTTAGCAACATTGTAAGATATAAAATAAACCCACACAAATAATCAGCATTTCTATATACTACCGACAAACCCCAGCAGCAAGTGATAGGAAGAGAAATTCCATTTAAAATAACTGTAGACAAAATAAAATATTTGGGTGTCTATAAAATGGCATAATTACAGAGAGAATCTGGGTCTGCCTTCCCCTTCCAGGGCTTCTTCCATTCTACTGTGCTAGCTATCTCACTGAACAAAGATTATGCCCAAGCAAGAGTTGCTTGAGTAACTGAAAGGCACATTTCTGAGTAGAGCTTTGGAAGGCCTTGAATGCCAAATGAGAGTTTAAGATTTTATTTGGAAAGCAGCTAATAGCCGACAGAGATTGTTGTAACTGGGTTTGAGGAATCCAGAGTTGTGCTTAAGAGATGACCTAATAAGTGTATGGATTGCAAGGTCAAACTAAGAGAGAGATAAATCTGGGGGAGAAGATTATAGCAGCAAAGAGAAAAGATCAAAAAAAAGAATGAATTAATATTGCAAGTCTCTTTAGTGTAGCAGAATCTAAATAATGGGAGGATTTTGATTATTTTTATTCAGAGTAGTTCTGAAGCAATCATACAGAAGCTGTTTTATTCAATAAACAAAGAAGAGCCTACTATGTATTTTGTCCAAATAGTCAAACAAGCACTTATTTGCTTACAAATACATGTTTCTGTATTTACAAAAAAATAAAATAAAAATGTGTTTACAATGTGCCAGGCACTAAAAATTATTTATTTACAATGTACCAGGCACTGTACTAACTGCAGAGGATACAAAGAAAGGCAAATAAAAAAGGTAAAGACCTCTTCACAATCTCTTCCTCCAAGGGACAGGAACAATCTCCTTGGAATTTCCTAGCAAATCATTTCATGCTGGACAGTCAGACATAATTCTAATTCTTCTACTCAGCGACATTGGCCTTCTTACTGTTTAAGAACAAGACACTCCATCTCCCTATCCATTTTCTCTGGTTGCCTCATCTCTAGAATGTGCTTCCTTTCAAATGCCAACTAAGGATGCCAAATACGGGATCCAAAACACACCTCAATATAGACTGAACCAGATTAAAATTTAACTGGAAAATGTTTAGGAAAAAAATAAAAATACAATAAAAGGGACAATATTACTTTTCTTTTTTTTTTTTTTTGGGGGGGGGCTGAGGCAGTTGGGGTTAAGTGACTAGCCCAGAGCCACACAGCTAGGAAGTGTTAAGTGTCTGAGACCAGATTTGAATTTAGGTCCTCCTGACTTCAGGGCTGGTACTCTATCTACAACAATATTAATTTTAAAATTAAGTCAATACACAACCTGAAGGGACCCTTATGGTTTCTAGATGCCAATTCCATTTGAATTTAAAACTGTTTGTCTACCAAAAAAAGTCTTTCTCAACCTTTTAATTCCACTATTTTACCTCCCAATTATTTGCTATTTCCCTTATATATATATATATATATATATATATATATATATATATATATATATATATATATATATATATATATATAGTTTATACATATTTGCTTACTGGCTTCCCTATCAGATTGTGAACTTCTTGAGGGCAGGTAAACAAGACTGACTTTTGTGTCTTTTTGTATACCTAACCCTTGGCACAGTACTTAATAAATTATTAAAAGATTGTACATTTACAACCCTCCATGAGTTCTGCTTTCTAACTATGCAGCTAGTAATGCATTCATTTCATCTTTTGATTCTTGTTCCCCCAGAAATCCTCCACAGGAGAATCTACTCAACAAAAAAAAAGTCTTATTGTTCATAAGTATCAGGGCAGCACTCAAAGATTAAACTTTCACTCTTACTAATTGACAAGTCTACCTATTGTTGGATTTTTTTTTTTAAATCGTGGTTCTCTCATGCATTTTATGCCACTCTGTGCATGTCATTTCTAATAACTCAGTTAATGTTTCTTAAAGCCTTAGGAATTGAATTGCACATGTTTTACCTATCTCAAAGAGGAGGGAGGGAGAAAAATTTGGGATACAAGGTTTTGCAAAGGTGAATGTTGAAAACATGACTTAAAGAGCCAGATTTAAAGAGTTAAAGAGCCAGATTTAAACCTGAGTCTTCTCAATCCAAATTGAATGTTGTTTCCACGGTATCCTGTCTGGCATAGTGTGCACTTAATACATATTTATTCATTTCTTGATGTTATATTATCATGTATTTATTATCATTTTTTTTAAAATTTCTTATTAACTAATAAATAAATTAATTTTTAAAAAGAATGTTGAAAACATGTACTGGCATGTATTTGAAAAAGTAAAATCCTATTTTAAAAAAAAGCCTTAAGAATAACCTCCCCCACAACAATCAGTAAGGCACACAGTTTTAGTTCCTCATTACTTCCTAGCATAAGGAAATCCAAGATTACTACAAAAGAACCACTTTAATGGATCCATGCTTTTATGGATGTGGGCACTCCCTCCATCCAGGACTTCTCAACTTGCAATTCTGGTCTATAGCACATATTCTATAAGGCAATGGTTCTCTAAGTGTGGTAGAAAGTCCCCCAGATTCCCAAAGGCCCTTCAGGAATTCAGCAAGGTCACAATAAGATATTTTAATTCTTAATATCAAATATAGATAGAGAAAATACACATGAACAAAAGGCGCGGGGAGGAGGGAAAGGGAAAGGGGTCCTCAATCATTTTTAAGCAGTAAGGAAGTACTGAGAGCCTCTGCTCTAGAAGGTCCACCCAGTATGCTCCAGGTCTTTCTCTGGGTGTCTTTAATATGTAACATTGATGATTGAAGGTGAAGTGAAGGTGATCCCACAGACTCACTTGTTGCCAGAGTTTGCAGCTGTTTGACTCAGTGCTAAGTATACCTTTCACAGGAAAGGAGTCAGGTATGGTTCATTTCTACAGTAGCCTGGCTTCCTAGGTGATAATTTTCTTTGGTGATGAGAGGAAGTACAATCCTTAGAAATTTCTGCAATTGTTTGAATGCAGATGTTTTTCATGTAAGAAACTCTATAGGATCTATCGATACCTATTGATACAATGATTTATCACTGATAAATGATAGTTATGGAGAATGCCTGGTCCTGTAGGGGGACGGGGGAAACCATTTAAAAAAAAATTTCCACTGCTCTAATCTCTTAAGAGATTCTAAAGAACAAAGTAAAACAATGAAAGTTTGGGGGGGAAAGCAAAGTTTTCTTGGTGAAATTCTTTCCCAAAGCTCATCTGAATGATCTAGTTTAAAGAAGAATGGATTAAAAGTCAGGGGAGCAAGATTCAAATCATAAATTCTGGGCCTCAGTACCCTTATCTGTAAAATGAGCAAACTGAGGCCAGAGAGTTTAAATCACTGATAAAAAATAGCAGGGTAGGAATTTGAACCCAAACTGATTCCAAATCATCAGCTTTTCATACGTACCAGGCATTCTGAACTTTTTGTGTGTCATGGACCTTTTGGGGAAAGAAAGTCTGGTAAAGTCTGTGGACCTCCTTCCCAGAATGTTTTACAGTCTATAAAATAGAATACACAGAATTTACATAGGAGTCCAATTATAGTGAAATACAGTTACAAAAATATTTTTTTCCAAACAAGTTCAAGAACCCCAAGTTAGGAGCTCCTGCTGGGTTAGCATTATGCCTTCAAATTTATTACCTCTAAATCTCATGCTCCTGTGGCTATATTAATGCAGTAAGTTCTCCAGACCAATATAATGCAATAGGTTAGAATTTTAATGTTTTTTTTTAAACATCTTAGTCAAGATATATGATCATCATATGCCTTTCAACTTCTAGATGTAAATTAAATTTTTTTTATTTATTTATTTTTTTTTTTTTTGCTGAGGCAATTGGGGTTAAGTGACTTGCCCAGGGTCACACAGCCAGGAAGTGTTAAGTGTCTGAGGCCACATTTGAACTCGGGTCCTCCTGAAATTAATTAATATTAGAAATACTCAAAAGACTTTTTTGCTTTCAATCTTAGGAGAAAATTTTTGATCACGCAGGAATTCAAAGGCAACACTTTATTCTTGAACAACTGTTTAAAATAAAAGATACCCGTCTTTCTCTAGTATTTGAGAAATACACCACATTACAAACATGAAGTCCATTCCTGTGGCCTGAAATTCTTCATCATTCTTTACCCAACTAAAAATGTGTCCCTACTAACCCAAGTTTACTACCCCAAGGTAAGTGCCCCATATTGCTTTTTTTAGTCCCCAGACTTAAGCTACTCTCCAATCCAGGAAGCAATGAAATAACAGCTTCAAGGTATCCAAGGTGGCAAAAAAGGAGGAAACATTTAATAAGAACTTTCAACATGGGATAGTCATCTTCAGCTATTCCATTCACTGTCAGGGTAGGGGAACCAGTGCCCAGAGAAGAATAATTAACAAGACTATTGGTCACAGGGATGGAGGTATGAATGGATGAAAAAACTTGTCTCCACTTTCCCAATGACCATTTTTATGCACGTTAAGATACAATTTAACCCAATAGGGAGGATGGAGGTGGACAGATTAGGTAGAATTTGTTTTCATTTGGTTTATCCATCATTTTTGTTCATTCTTAAAATGAGTGAATGACAGGCAAATTGATACATTAATATATTTAAAAATCAACAACAGAGAAAGGCTTCCAAGTTAAAGGGGGGCTACTACCTGCATCATTTTAAAGATTATATTGGGTCATCCTGAGATTATTTAAAGAGCCTCAAAAATAATAGTGTTTTTTTTTCTTTGTCCTTTTGAAAAGGTTTCTGTTAAGGACAATATCCAATTTGGGATATTTTCCCACATATTGGGTATTTTAAAAGCAAACTGATTTGTATGAATAATGCTCACTTATGAAACATATTCTTGGATATGATAATTGTTTGAGTTGTGAACTTATTGAGACAAATTCCTTTCTGCTATCATTATCAGGGTATGATAAATATTTGTTTAGAATTTATCAGAAATCTGATTAATGGAATCTGTTGGTGGGAATAAAAATTTTCTTGAGCTTATAGTTAATTAATCACTGCTTTTGGGGAGTCTCAAAGCTCCACACTCTGGCAATTAGTGGGACAATTGATTGGAAGTTTAGTTTTAACTACTCATGTTATAATTATGTTCTTGCATTTTTTTCCTCCTGTAACTAATTTCTATGATCAGAGCAATGGTCAACAGAATTGTTAATGCAACTCAATTATGTCTTATCTTGCCGTTTCCAACCTGATTATATGTAATCGTTGTATTCTAAATGCTTGGGCAAATAAGTGAAAAGACTTGGGAAGATTTAAGGGAAGATGTGAAACACTTTGGATTTGTACAAGTGGAAGAATCACTCATATCAATTAGGACATTATAATGAAATTTCTGACTGACATGCAGAATTAGAAATAAAACCCTATTTCCCTGCACTGTGTCTTATTTGGGGAAAAGACATGCTTATAAATAAGCAATTTACACATCAATGGTTCCATAACCCCATTCATGCAGTCCATTCATACACACACACACACACACACACACACACACACACACACACACACACACACACACACACACCATCTCATATATCTCCATATTGCTCTTCCCATCTCCACTCCCTCAAGAAAGCTCCTAAATTGGGGACTTTTCATTTCTCTGGTTATTCTAGAAGCCAGCACAAAGCAGACGTACTGTAGGTGCTTAATACACTTTTTTTTTGACTATGTCAAGATTCTTGTAAGTTCAATTTATTAAAAATTTAATTTATCTATAAATTGTGTAAAGGTAGAATTAATTATGGGATTGATTCCTGTAAATATATTTTTGTTTTTGTAAAATAAGAAAATGAAAAATAGAAAGGAAGGGGACATTTATAGAAATATTTCAAAATCTTACCTTCATCATTAATTTCTGTAGCAGCATAAAAAAAAAAGAAAGCATTAGACATTCTGTTGTTCAAAGAATTTCAAAATTCTACTCATTTCACACCCCAGCAAAGTTATGCTGAAGATTCTGCACGCTAGGCTTCAGCCATATGCAAACTGAGAATTACCACAAAAGCAGGATGGCTTTGAAGAACTAGAGACCAGACTGCCAAACATTTACTGGAGAAAGCAAGGGAGTTGCAGAGAAACATTTACTTTTCCTTAATTGATCACTACACTAAAGCCTTTGATTATGTGGATTACATCAAAACATGGCAAGTCCTTCAAAGAGATGGTACTACCAAATTATCTTACTTGTCTCCTGAGGAACCTGTATGTGGGACAAGATTGGAAAAGGATTCTGAATATTATCACGATATTTATTTGGCTTAAATGCACAGTGCACCCTGCAAATGCAGGCTGGATGAATCAAAAACTGGAATTACAGTTGCTGGGAGAAATATCAACAACTTCAGATGATATAATCTGATGGCAGAAAGTGAAGAGGAGTCCAGAAGTCTCTTGATGAGAAAGAAAGAGAAGAATGTAAAAGTTGGCTTGAAGTTTAACATAAAAAAGACTGAGATCGTGGCAAGGGATCCCATTGCCTACTGACAAATAGAGGAATGGAATAAGTGTTAGATTTTATATTTTCAAGTTCAAAGATCACGGCAGACAGCCACTGCAGCCATGAAATTAAAAGACTCTTGCTCTCCAAAGGAAAGCTATGGTAAATCTGGATGGCCTAGTAAAGAGCAGAGACATCACTTTACTGACAAAGTTCTGTGTAGTTAAGGCTATGACTCTTTCAGCAGCAACTTGTGGCAGTAAGAGTTGGATTATAAAGAAAGTTGAGTGCTGTAGAATTGATGCTGTTTAATTGGGGTGATGCAGAAGATTTTTGAGAGTCCCTTGGAGGGCAAGAAGGTAAATTCAGTTAAGATTTAAGGAATTAATTCAGGCTACTCACTAGAAAGCAAATAATGAAGCTGAAGCTGAAATACTATGGTCACATAAGAAGAAGATAGGACTCAATGGGAAAGACACCAATGTTAGGAAAGATTGAAGGCCAAAAGAAAAGGGGACAGCAAAGGATGTGATGGACAGATATTGTCATGGAAACAATGAACAGGAGTTTGAACAGACTTTGAGAGACAGTGGAAGATACAAGGCCTGGCATGCATAGGTCTATAGGGTTGCAAAGAGTAAGACATAATGACAGTGACACAACAGTCAAATTGATGCAATTTGTTTCAAATGAGCTAAGATTTTGGAAGTATTTTTTTTTAAGTTAACCAATTTTTTAAAATAGCAGATAAACTCTTTAAAATTTTGTAGGGATGCAAAATAGGATAATTCTATTTATTCTTCCCTTTAGGATTTCTAATATCCAAATAGGTAACCAAGTGGGAAAAAAAGAAAGGAATAGAGAAACAGCAGTAAGCACTTTAAATAAAATGTTATTTATATATGTCAGCAGATTTTCACAAGAAGAAAACTGCAAACTTGACTGAGAACACGCATAACAGAACATAAAACTACATTCTATATTAAAATATCAATAAAAGAGTATTTAAGACACAAAATAGTTAAGTCTTGGTTTTGTTTGCATAATGTTAGTTATAATGGTATCAAAATGTCTGCTAAATTTTGGCAAAGTTGCAACTTAAAATGGCTTAATGACTCTTTAAAATGTCACATTCATCTTTTAAAAATAAGTTGTTGTGTTTTTTCTTTCAAATAAAACATACATGTGAGGGAAAGGAAAGGAAGGGCTTACTCTAAAATGCATATTCTGACATTGAAAGGGTTCTTAGAAACCAATTCATCCCAGAAAGGTTAAATGACTTAGCAGGGTAAAATGAGGATAAAATGACTGGTGGAGTTGAATTATCTCACTGTTTCCAGTAAAATCTTTGGGTTTCCTGCTTGTTTCCTTCTTTGTTTGCTGGGTTTGGAGATGAGAATGGTAAGCCTTAGCAAGGAAATGGGAAGATGCATCAGAGAAAGTGAAAATTCTTCCTCAAAAAGATAGTAAGAAGGAAGGGAATCAGCATAAAAATGTTAACCATTAACTGATGATGAAAAACACTGGCAATGAAATACTAAAAAGAAAATCCCATATATGGAGAAATAATAAAGAAAATGCCCTTGATTTATGTGAGAAATGTTTCATATTATGTCGAGCACGTGTCATATGTCTTCATCTAAGGAGGAAAACTTTGAAGCATTTTGCTCAAGTGTTTTGTTTAGTTTCCTAAATGCTGACATATATAATAGTGACTTACGCTATTAAAATTAAATCCACAGTTGTGAAGGGATGCAATCATTCTGGAGAGCAATTTGGAACTACACTCAAAAAGTTATCAAGCTGGGCATAGTCTTTGATCTAGCAGTGTTACTGGGCTTATATCTCAAAGAAATATTAAAGAAGAGAAAGGGACCTATATGTGCAAGAATATTTGTGGCAGCCTTTTTTGTACTGGCCAGAAATTAGAAATTGAATGGATGCCCATCAATTGGAGAATGGCTGAATAAATTATGGTATATGAATATTATGGAATATTATTGTTCTGTAAGAAATGACCAGCAGGAGGAATACAGAGAGGCTTGGAGAGACAATTCTTACTGCCACATGCTGCTGCTGAAAGAGTTATAGCCTTAACTCCACAGAACTTTGTCAGTAAAGTGATGTCTCTGCTCTTTAGTATCATGCCCAGATTTGCCATAGCTTTCCTTTGGAGAGCAAGAGTCTTTTAATTTCATGGCTGCAGAGGCTGTCTGCCGTGACCTTTGAACTTGAAAATGAACTGATGCTAAGTGAAGTGAGCAAAACCAGGAGATCATTATACACTTCAACAACAATACTATATGAGGATCAATTCTGATGGAAGTGTTTATCTTCGACAATGAGAGGATCCAAATCAGTTCCAATTGATCAGTCATGAACAGAACCAGCAACAGAACACTGGGAAATGAGTGTGGACAACAACATAGCATTTACACTCTTTCTATTATTGTTTCCTTGCATTTTGGTTTTTCTTCCCAGGTTATTTTTACTTTTTTTCTAAATCTGATTTTTCTTGTGCAGCAAGATAACAATATATATATATATATATATATATATATATATATATATATATATATATATATATATATATATATATATATATATATATATATACATATATTATATTTAACAAATATTCTAACATATTTAACACGTATGGGACTACCTGCCATTTAGGGGAGGGGATGGAGCGAAGGAGGGGAAAAGTTGGAACAGAAGTTTTTCCAAGGGCCAATGTTGAAAAATTACTCATGCATATGTTTTGTCAATAAAAAGCTATAATAATTTTAAAAAAAGAAAAGAAAATATCCACAGTGGAGATAGTAAGTATGTTCTAACATTTCTGCCTAAGAGAAATTTTCTGGAACATAGGATCACAAAAGGAAACAAAAAAGTAAGTAAAGCTAATTAATTGTCTGAAAGAGGGATTGAATTTCTTTTGAGATTTTAGACAAAAGGCTACTCCCACTGCACAGAAGCACTAAAAACTGTAACTTTATGATACAATTTTAAAAAGAATCCCAGAGTTAGAGTCTGAGAAGCTAGATGTGAATCCTAACATTTAAAAGTAGCAGAGTGATCCTGAGAATGGCAGTTTAATCACTCTTGACATCAACTGTATAAAATGAAGGTGACCAATAAAGTCCTTTCTACTATTAAAACCATGATTCAACTCATCAGGCTCACCCCCACATCCCCCCCCATACCCAACAAGAATGGTAACACTAATTAGATGGATTTCCAAAAAGGAACGCTAGTCTTTATAGTAACAGATTGGCACATTAAAATCATTTAATTATTTTCATTCCTAATAAGCTAATCTGCTTTCAGATTTTGAGTATGTGGCCCTAATCTTCCTTTTATCTGGTACCTAGTTCAATAACCTTAAAGAAGTGCACTGATTCAACCCAGATGGAGGAAAGTAAAAATAGTATCATTTTAATGGCACGGTTAAGTTCAAGTTTAAAGTTAGCGCCAATAGAAGGAAAAAACTCAATTTTAGGATTCCTGAAAACTTATTCATTAAAGAATAAACAAAAGAACACAGACTAAAATATTTTTTTCATCTTTATCACTGTCCTCATTGGCATGGTACCTGGAAGTTTTAATCTGTTAGAATTTTGGGGGGAGAGTTGGAGGGGTATGGGAATGTAAAGGGTCACTGGAAAGGTGAATGTTGAAAACGATCATTGCATGTATTTAGAAAAATAAAAAAAGTTATTTTAAAAATAATTAAGATGATTCTATGACTCATTTTCTATATGTAATAGACCTGAGAATCATCTATATGAATTCATAGGAACTGATGAGATCTCCAAGTGAAATAGTATAAAGAGGTTCCAAGGCACTCAGAATCTCAAGGGTCATTTATAGTTAGTTATCAGGCAAAACCTAGGTAAAGATCAAGCAAAGGAGGCTGAGAAGGAGCAGTCAGATGGGTAAGAGGAGAAGCAGGACAGAAGAGAGTCACAAAATCCTAGAGAGAAGAGAG
This sequence comes from Sminthopsis crassicaudata, assembly GCF_048593235.1. Taxonomy (NCBI): domain Eukaryota; kingdom Metazoa; phylum Chordata; class Mammalia; order Dasyuromorphia; family Dasyuridae; genus Sminthopsis; species Sminthopsis crassicaudata. The sequence continues at coordinate 48,027,781 of NC_133623.1, read as the reverse complement.
TATCAGGGGAGGAGAATGTGACTGGCCCTGTCAGAGGCTGCAGGAGGAAGACTGAGGAAAGGCCATTGGGTATGGTAGCTTAGAGGTCATTGGTAACTTAGGGTGGGCAGTTTTGGTTGACTGATGAGGTCAGAAGCCAGACAAGAGTGAAAGAAACATAGGTGGAGGTACTGATTGTAGACAGCCTTCTCAGAGAATTTAGACACAAAAGAGAAGAGGGACACGAGATGATAGCTAACAAGGGTTGGACAGATCCAGGGAGGGAGGATCTGCCAGTGTCTACAGGGGATCAGGGGACTGAAGACAAATGAGAAGGTGGAGATGGTAAAAGGAAGGAAGGTAATAGGATGGTAATAGGAAGACATCAGATGGAGAACATCAGAGGGAGTGGGATCATTTATGCATATAAAGCCCCTCTGGGTTTGTCTTGGCGAGGAGAAGGACCACCTCTATAACCGAGACAGAAGTGAAAGAGAAGATAATAGCAGAAGGCGTTTGAGTGATCTAAAATGAGGAAGAAGGGAGAAGAGGGATCTTAGTATTGTGATGTGATAGGCAAAAAATACATTCATTAGTGTTTACAAGCAAGGACGTGATCATGATCCATATTGTACTCAGGTCAGCCTACATCTGACATATGTTAATTTTTGGAACAAACGGTTAGAAAATGTGTTGATAAATTGGCTAGGTCTATAAGGGGGCAAGCAGAATAAGAGCTTTGATGTCAAGGCCTATGAGGGTCAGTTGAAAGAAATGGGCAAGTGAGGTTCAGAGAAGACAAGGCCAAGGCAGGATGTTACAGGTGTCTTCAAAGACTATCACATGGAAGGCATGGTTTTAAACTAGTTCTGATTGGCTTTGCTGAATAAAACTGTGACCCATGAATGAATTACAAGCCTCAAACAGGCAAATTTAGACTTGATTTAAAGAAAAATTCCAACAATTAAAATCATCAAGTTATTCAAAACCAAAAAGGGCTGTATCAGGAGGAAGTGATTTGTCCTTTATTCCAGATCTTCATACAAAAACTTTAGAATTACTTGTATAATGGGTTTCTGTTCAGGAATGAGAGAGGACCTCTCAGGTCCTGTCCAACTTAGAGTTGATAAAGTTTTACTGTTCCCATTTTATAGGAGAATATTGACATTCAGAGCACTTTTATGATTTTTCCAAAGTCACAGTTACTAAGTGGAAGCATTATGACTCCAAATCAAGCCTAATTATTCAAAATTCAAAGGGTTTTTTTCCTGCTATTATGATGTTATTGTGAGGCACATGGGTATAAATAGATATCTGCAGAATCAATGATCTTAGTTTTTTGACTTCCAAGAAATTACATGAAGTTGCTACAAAGAGAGCAAAGTTCCAAGTGTGTGACAAAACTTCCCATTCTCTTACCGAGTTCTTTTCCAGAAAAATAGCCCAAATGGTTTTTTCTTAGGATATGTCTGCAGGTAAACTTCTGCACATAAGTAGAAAAGCTAAGAAGAGATGGGAAAGGAGTTAGCTGAGTGGGAGGAATATTCCTCTACCTTCCCAGATGCCTCCTGCTCTCATTAAACTTCTACCTCCAACTTTTGTTTGATTCTTTGCTCTGCATACTCCTTAGCATTTGGGCATTTTTTTAGCTAATATTTTCTTTGTATTCATTTAAATGTTCTCTACTAAGTATTCTTCCCAGTACAAATTTTGCCTTTAAATTATTTATCTAAAGTTTTATAGAATTGTTTTTTTGCTTAGGTGACAGTTTAATCATGTGAGTTCAAGTTCCCAAGAAAGATCCTCCAAGCTGGAAAGACTTTGAGAATAAGCCTACACAAGTATTTATCTGATACTCTGGAATGAATAAGCTCAGAGGAATGGAAAGTTTTATCACCACATGGCTAGACACCAGATGATGTCTATTTATTTACAATTTATGAAGACCATTCACTAACATGTAGAGCTATTTTAGAAGAAATAAAGAAATATACCAAGGAATCACAAATCCTTTTAAGCAATGCATGAATATTATGTGCCTGCCATGTAGTATAAGTTCATCATTATTTGTCCTTCCCCCTTCCCAGGCAATTGGGGTTAAGTGACTTGCCCAGCTAGACAGTGTTAAGTGTCTGAGATCAGATTTGAATTCAGATCCTCCTGACTTCAGGACTGGTGATTATTGTTTGTAACTAATACTTAATTTACCTCCAACCCCAAAGAAAATGGAATTTGCTTAGTGACAGACCCGGGGTTGGTGCGTGGGAAACAAATATCCCATAATACAGAAAGCACATTCTAAACTTAATTCTATTTGCTTTCTCCAACTGGTAGGCCCAGTACAAAGCAATTTTCTCTTGTGGCTTCCTCCCCCTTTATACACTTTGTCACTTCTACTTTCAGCCATCCCTTCTCAAAGCAAAGCTATTGTTTATTCCCTGCCAAGTCTCCAAATGCCACAGTACATCTAAAATATCCCCCTTCAACCTCAGCCCACTAAAATGTCTTTACCTATTCATTCAAAAAAAATCTAAAAATACCATCTCTTTCAGGAAGCCTTCTAGTACTTACTAGACAAGAGGGGACAATTTCCTTGGGCGATGGACTTTTTCCTCACTCTCTATCTTAAGTAATAGTTAAGTTCTTCAAGGTATGCATCAAAAATCACTTACTCTCAAGCTCTGAATGGTTTTTTGGGTTCTCTCTATGTTTGTAAACTTACACCAGTCTATCTTGATAATCTACAACTCCCCTAAAATAGAGAAACCAATATGATTCTCTTCAGTGTCCAATAACATGTCAGCTATACTTAGGCATTTGATCGAGATAATGTGACTTACCAAAGAGTTTGGATCTGCCTGAGAGAAGATATAACTCAGGAAAACCCCAAGAGGAGCAGGTCGGTATTTGAGTCTCAATTCCTTATAGACTGGTTCTCAAGGTCATTCTTCCAACTGCCCCTTTTTATCTTGAATCCTCACTTTGTCCCCAAAGGATGTGTGATTCAGCAAAGTTAACACGCCGATGATTACTTCCTTCATCTCTTTACATATATGACATTCTCTTCCTTTTTGTTAATTCACGGTTCTGTCTCCCTTCAAAAGAGCGCATATGCTCCAAGAACTTTCCCTGAGTAATGTGACCTAATCTCGGGGCTAGAGGGGTGACCCTTGGGAATCTAGCAGCACACATCTGGGGTGGTGCAAAAGGGCCACAGAAGGAGAGAGCAAGTGAGAACAATCAATTCTGACACTAATACTCCTGGGATTACTTCTTCCTGGAACACTGGAAGAAAGACCCCCTGGTGAAGTGGGACTCAATGAGGGTGCAGAGCTCAGTCTCTTTGGCGTGTCCCCTAGAACAAATAAGTAAGCAAAGTGTAGGGTCTGAATTTTCAGATGATGAAATTAAAACTATTTCCACTCATATGAAAGAGTGTTCCAAATCACTATTGATCAGAGAAATGCAAATTAAGACAACTCTGAGGTATCATTACACACCTGTCAGATTGGCTAAGATGACAGGAACAAATAACGATGAATGTTGGAGGGGCTGTGGGAAAACTGGGACACTGATGCATTGTTGGTGGAGTTGTGAAAGAATCCAACCATTCTGGAGAGTAATCTGGAATTATGCCCAAAAAGTTATCAAACTGTGCATACCCTTTGACCCAGCCATACTACTACTGGGCTTATACCCCAAGGAAATACGAAAGAAGGGAAAGGGTCCTGTATGTGGCAAAATGTTTGTGGCAGCCCTTTTCATAGTGGCTAGAAGCTGGAAGATGAATGGATGCCCATCCATTGGAGAATGGTTGGGTAAACTATGGTATATGAATGTTATGGAATATTATTGTTCTATAAGAAATGACCAACAGGAGAAATACAGAGAGGCCTGGAGAGACTTACATCAACTGATGCTGAGTGAAACGAGCAGAACCAGAAGATCATTATAACTTCAACAATGATACTGTCCGAGGATGTATGCTGATGGAAGTGGATTTCATCAACATAGAGAAGAGCGAATCCAATTCCAATTGATTAATGATGGACAGAACCAGCTACATCCAGAAAAGGAACAATGGGCAATGAGTGTAAACTGTTATTTTTACCTTCTGAATCCAATTCTTCCTGTGCAACAAAAAATTCGGTTCTACACACATATATTGTATCTAGAATATACTGTAATATATTTAACATATATAAGACTGCTTGCCATCTGGGGGAGGGGGTTGGGGGAGGAAGGGAAAAAATCTGAATAGAAGTAAGTGCAAGGGATAATGTTTTAAAAAATTACCCATGCATATGTACTGTCAAAAAATGTTATAATTATAAAATAAAATTAAAATTAAAAAAAAAAAAGTGTAGGGTCTGGTGACATCCACTGGGAAATATATTGGTTTCTCAACCAGGGAATCGTCCCCTCTGGCGTGGAGGCTGCTACATGGGGAGAGGATGGGAGAAGAGGTAAAAGGCTCAGGAATCAGGAACAATGTTTAGTGATGAGATCCAGCCTGTCAGCTTTGCCAAAAGGAAAGGAGCAGCACTGGAGTGGCTCACCTGCTCAGTAGTGGGTAGAACAGCTGTAGCTGAGCCTTGACGCCGATGGTGCTGGGCCATTTTGGCCATGATCACAGGTGATGTACGTGGACTGTCTAGCCCAGGATCTGATAATCCTGAGTTCCTTTTTAACAATGGCTGGGGGAAGGAGAGGGAAGTGGGGAGAGGGAGAGGGAGTGCAGAGATGGGATCTGTTAGTCACAGAATAGGCAAATGCTTAACTTGTTCACCCAGTTTAGCTGTTGTTGTCAGGCAGCAATCTGTTTGAGAGACACTGTTGACTAAATGAGATTTTAAAAATAGTTTTTACTTACCAGATATATGCATGGGTAATCTTACAGCACTCACAATTGCCAAACGTTTTGTTCCAATTTGTCCCCTCCCCCCCGGGTCGACCAATACATGTTAAATATGTTAGAGTATAAATTAAATACAATATATGTATACATGTCCAAACAGTTGTCTAAATGAGATTCTTAAAAGTTAATCACAGCTCTTCATAGGCACTGATATTATCCCCTTAGTTTTGTTGAATTAAATCTTTTCATAATACTTTATTTACTCATAGAATTTGTATAGAATAATCAAAATCTGAAAACTTTCTTCTATGATATTTATGTCTAACTTGAGGAGAGGTGTTGGGAAGAATTAAAATACTAATGTTCAAGTACTGGTATAAAAACGGAATTATTAAGCCAAACAATTCTAAAAAAGAATCAAGAGTTGGGGCAACCAGGTGGCACAGTGGACAGAGCACCAGCCCTGAAGTCAGGAGAACCTGAGTTCAAATCTAGCCTTAGACAGTTAACATTTCCTAGCTGTGTGACCCTGAGCAAATCACTTAACTTTAATTGCCTCATTAATAAATAAATGAATGAATGAATAAATGTATTAATTAATTAATAAACTAATTATTAGATAAATAAATAAATGAATAAACTAATAAATGAATAAATAAATAAATAGATCAAGAGCTGGCTGGATGTGTGGATTTCAATAAAACAGCATCCTTGTGAATTTGGATAACTGATATCTGATCTAAAGCAATTAGAAGTAAAAATGCATTTATTTGTCTATAGTTGATACTTAAATACTCCTTTTTAGAGTACAGAACATAGCAAATGCTTACAAACCAACAACCCAGGGCATAACTCCCATATTTATCTTTGACCTTTAAATAGGTTGAGCCTCAAGTACAGGATTTACCTCTTCACATGGGCCCAATCCCTCCACAACCTCACCTCACTAAGGGAAGGGCAGTTCAGTTCCAGAGTCTAAGCCACTGTCTCCATCTTGGGAATCCAATCTATGGAATGGTAAAGAACAGTATAGGAATGAGAACCTCTGTTCTGAGGACCTGAATACAAAGAAGAAAGGAGAGCACTTTTGTCTGTTCTTTCCTTTAACAGTTTCCTCTCTCATTTTGTGGCTCCAATTCAGATTCTCTTCTGAGCAAAGCTGCTTTCTGACCAGGCCTAGCGCCTTTGTCATTTCTAAAACTACTCAGGGAGGCTTGGAGAGACTTACAGGAACCGATGCTGAGTGAAATAAGCAGAACCAGGAGATCATTCTACACTTCAACAACAACTCTGTATGAGGATGTATTCTGATGGAAGTGGAGATCTTCGACAAAGAGAAGATCTTCTCAAGACCCCATTAGTGGTTTTCTTAGCAGAGATACTGCAGTGGTTTGCCATTACCTTCTGTAGCTCATTTGACAGATAAGGAAACTGAGGCAATGTTAAGTGAGTTGCCCAGGATCACATAGTTAACAAATGTCTGAGATCATTTCCTGATTTTAGGCTCAGCACACTATCCACAGCACTACTTACCTATATCATGTGTTCTGTCACAACTGGGTTGTTTTGTATTGTATCATATATTCATAAAGATGAGTTTGGTTTTATTTATCTGTTGTGATTTACTGGTGATACAAGGTCATTTAAAGTCACATGATTATAAATAAATGTGTATGGGTTATACATAAATGTGAAGTTTATGAAAAAATACATAATTAATTTATGTTAAAAATCTTGAAAAAAAATTTAAACCTCAAAAGTACAATGTTAACGTGACAAAAATAAATTGTAGGTGGTAGCACATGGAGACCCAAACCTTAAATGGTGTACATACACACACACACACACACACACACACACACACATCTATATCTACATATACCTATGGTGTGTTGGAAACATTATCCTTATGATGTTCAAACTGCACACAGTAGTTTGGGAAAATCGGTTCCCAGAGACTGTGTGTGACCACTCTGAGATAAGGACATACTACATCAAGTAAGATTCTTGTTAGTGTGGGTTTTAAGTGAAAGGTGAGGGCAGAGGGTGGAACATAATCCTCTATCGATGCTGGACTTTTGAGAGACAGAGAATAGGAAAGGGGGCACCCTTATGAACAGTAACAGTGGCTGGGTATTTCCCAGAAGCTGTTCTCACCCTCATCCCCCACCCTCACCCCTGCCTTTACATTCAGACATAATCAAGAACCTTTGAGGGTTTTTGGAGGGAGGAACAAAGAGGGAAAGAGACAGAGATAGAGAAAATGTGAGAGACAGTAAAAGAAAAAGAAAGAATGAGAGAAAAAGAAAGAAAGAGAAAGTTAAAAAAGGAGCAAGAATCAGAGAGAGAGCACAAAAGAGTGTCAGAGAGAAAGAGCTAGAGAGACAGAAAGAAATACACATGGAAATGAGAGCAAGAGAGAAAAAGAGACAGAGACAGAGTTGGAGATAGCAAGCCAGATGGATCCAGAGAAAGAAATTGTCATAAAGGGAGGGAAAGAAAGAGGAGAGGAGATAGGAGAGGAGAGGAGAAAAGAGGAGAAGAGAGAAGGAAAGTAAGGAAGGAAAGGAAGGACAGGAAGGAAAGAAGGAAGGAAGGAAGGAAGGAAGGAAGGAAGGAAGGAAGGAAGGAAGGAAGGAAGGAAGGAAGGAAGGAAGGAAAGGAAGGACAGGAAGGAAAGAAGGAAGGAAGGAAGGAAGGAAAGGAAGGAAGGAAAGGAAGGAAGGAAGGAAGGAAGGAAGGAAGGAAGGAAGGAAGGAAGGAAGGAAGGAAGGAAGGAAGGGAAGGAGGGGGGAGGGAGGGAGGGAGGAAAGGAAGGAAGGAAGGAAGGGAGGGAGGGAAGGAAGGAAGGAAGGAAGGAAGGAAGGAAGGAAGGAAGGAAGGAAGAAGGTTCAGAAAGATATAGAAAAATAGAGAACAATAGAGAGACAGAGAGGGGGAGGCAGGGAGAGAGAATGTGCCAGAAAGATGAAGACAGAAAAAGAAAAACATACAGAGCCAGGGAGAAGGAGCCAGAGAGAATCAGAGAGTGAACAACAGAAAAAGAAATAAACAGAGAGAATCAGAGACACAGAGACAGAGACAGAGAAAGACAGAAATATTGAGAAGCCTGGGAGTCAAAGAGAGAAAATGAGAGAAAGAAATGAGAGTCAGAGAAACAAAGAGGGGAGAGAGAGAAAGGAGAAAGGCACAAAGAAAGAGACAGACAGACAGACTCAGAGAGGGGAGGAGTTAGAGAGTGCAAGAGTGAGCAAGAAACAAAAAACAAAAAAATTAAAAAATACATAGAGAAAAAGAGACACAAAAGACAGAATCGTCCTTAAAATAGTCCTTAAAAGGGTCCATCTAGACCTCTAGAGAACCTTCCAGCTCTAAATAGTGATCCCGGGATCTTTTCCCACACTACATCTAATGATCTTCTATGACTTAATTCACTGAAACTAAGGAGGCCTCAGTTTCCATATCTGGAAAATGAAGCTGATGATGTACATGGCATTCAAAGTCTCTCTTTTAAGGTCTATGATGTGATGAGATCATAATTCAGTGTAATGTTCTGTTGTCTCTAAATTGCGATTGTTCTCTGGGAGGAGATCTCTTGGGGAGCTTCTGGCGAGGCAGCCTTAGTTTTAGTTCCAGTACCGGTAATACCCAAAATGCAGCCGGGAGTTAAAGTCCAGATCCTCTATTGTGTCCTTCAAGGTCTTGAATCTTTTCCTGTCAGAATGTCTCCAGCCCGCTTCAGTCTCTAGCTCCCTCTGAATCCAAAGCCTCCAGCCAGCACGAAGGTAGCCGTGGGAATCCTTGGCCCAATCCAGACTGACTCAGTTCTTTTGCAAGGGTCAATGTTGAAAACTATCTGATATTATTAAATAGAAAAGCAAGAAAACGTGCTTTTAGTGCACCTTCATAGGATGAACAAAGTTTCTATTATATAGAAATTAGAAGCAGCTGGTAGTGCAGTGGAGGGAGCCCTATACCTAGAGGAGGGGGTGGGGAGCCTCCAGCCCTCAGGCTGTATAAATCTCATGAAATCATTTGGTCTGGCCCTGCCATGGCAATTAGCAGGCAAAGAGGAGAGGAAAGCTAGTCAAAACAGCCTCCCACTGCTTGAGTTTAAGTTGTCCTTAAATGATGTTCTAGATACCCAAAAGGTCCTTCCGGCCTGGAATCAGCATTGCCCATGTTTGCATCTGTCCTCAGACAGTAACCAGCTGTTCCCCTGTTAACAGGGGTTAACCTCTGCTTTATTTTCCTCAATGGTTAAATGGAGATAATAATATCACAGAACTTGGAAGGTGATGGTGAGAATAAAGTAACATAATATTGTAAAGAAAGTACTGAGCACAGGACCTGGTAAGTTGTATGTACAAGTAAATGTTTATTCCCTTCCTTTCTTTTTCCATCATCTATCCTAAAATTTTAGGGCAACAGGAAGGAAAATTAAGAACAAATGCACTATGCCAAATGGGAGCTACAAAGTGATGCTTGTTAAAAAAAAAAAAAAAAAAAAAAAAAAAAAAAAAAAATATATATATATATATATATATATATATATATATATATATATATATATATATATATATATATATATATATATATATATTGCATTATTGTTCTGTAAGAAATGACCAGCAGGATGATTTCAGAAAGGCCTAGAGAGACTTACAGGAACTGATGCTGAGGGAAATGAGCAGGACCAGGAGATCATTATCTACTTCAACAACAATATGATGATCAATTCTGATGGACGTGGCTCTCTCCAACAATGAGATGAACCAAATCAGTTCCAACAGAGCAGTAATGAACTGAACCATCTACACCCAGGGAAAGAACTCTGGGAAATGACTATGAACCACTACATAGAATTCCCAATCCTTCTATTTTTGTCCGCCTGCATTTCTGATTTCCTTCACAAGGTAATTTTACATTATTTCAAAGTCCGATTCTTTTTATACAGCAAAACAACTGTTTGGAAATGTGTGTGTGTGTGTGTGTGTGTGTGTGTGTGTGTGTGTATACACACACACATATAGTATTTAACTTATACTTTAATATATTTAACATGTATGGGTCAACCTGCCATCTGGGGGCTGAGAAGGGGAAAAAATTGGTACAAAATGTTTGGTAATTGTCTGTGGTAAAAAATGTTTATTTCACACAACTATTCATGTTTACAATCAGTTCTCTATATACAGCAAACATACATAATGTAAGAAAGAATACTGCAATGCTTTTGAAAGTCAACACAAGGGGGCAGCTAGGGGGTGCAGTGGATAGAGCACCAGCCTTGAATTCAGGAGGACCCAAGTTCAAATCTGGTCTCAGATACTTAACACTTCCTAGCTGTGTGACCCTGGGCAAATCACTTAACCCCAACTACCTCAGGGGGGAAAAAAGTTTACACAAGTATCATCAGTCTGAAGTTAAGTTCTGAAACTTTGTAAAGTTTCCAAATTATTTAAATTGGTAAAGAATACACCAAATATAGCAAATACTCAAAGTTCTGAATATTACAAAAAGTTTTAATTTATAGAAGCCACAAATTACCCCACGTGAAAAAGTGAGTTCACAATATGTAATTAATTTTTTCTAGGACAACAAGCTATCTTTCAAAGATAATAAAGTAAATTTTAATCTTTGAACATCTGAAATATAGTTTTATAAATACATTACACATTTCTTAGAGTTACTCCCAAGTTGAGAATTATATACAGTATCTGGTTTGTAATTATTCTAAATATGAAACTTTAGTCAAATAAGAAGCCAACATATATCTCTTAACAGATTAAAAAAAATTCAGATCTAATTTTTTTGGTGGTCAAAACACCAATACAACAATTTAAGCATGGAGCCACAAATTTTCCTTTCAAAAAACTTAGTTCAAAGTGTATTGTCTATTTTAAAAATACAGATACTATATTTGTGGTAAAGCTCTCTAAACGCTACAGGTCATCTTGAGGAGCTTTTGTCATTTCAAAAAAATTACAAATTTGCAAAACTGTAACTTTTATAATGTTCCAAATTCTAATTTTTCTAGTGATTTTAATTTGCATTATGCTTATTAGTACTTAATTTTCTAAAAGAATCTTTCAATGACAGACATTAATAAATTATTACATGTCTACCTTTAGTCAGATACTATATACTTGCAGTATGTTATTGAGAGGGAAGTATCCCGCCAAAAAAAAAAAAGTTAAGGTTTTAAAGTCAAAATAACTATTTCATCAATATTCATCATCTTGTTTTTAGGTATTAACCATCATAAAATCTTTTCAAAAGAACCTGTTTTATATAGCCATAATTTTTTGTTCACATTTTGCCTTAAGCCTTATTCAGCAAATAACCTCAGGAAATACTTCTATTTTGTTTTCTTTTTTCAATCACAAGATTATTTATCGACAACTCCATTATCCCTTTAGTGTCACAGTAAAAAAAAAAAAAAAAAAAAAAAAAAAAAAAAAAACCCAAAGGAAATTCCAGATATTACCTTATCAGTTAAATCACAAAATAATTTCTTTGAACTACATAATAGGTAAATCACTGTACTAATTCCAGTTCTTCACTGTAGAACCATTTAAATTTTAATCATTTTATGAAGAAAATCAATATTTAAAGATTTGGATATTACCCTCTCAAATATACATATTTCAGGAAAAGGAAATAATTGTAGTATTGACTTTAAATTAAAAACCCAACAGTTTTCAAACACTGATCTAAAAAGCATAAAGGAAAAAATGTTTTAGAAAAATATTTTGGTAAACTAAGCTAAATATGGATTGCTCTTTTACTCTACAATTTACTGACTACCAACAATCCAAATATCGCCAAGTTTGGGATCCTTGAGAACTCAGAGTTTTTTTCATCTGACTAAAGCCAACCTGAAATGATTAGAAACAAATCTACACAATGTTGAAAAATACATAAAATCCTTTAACTCCAAATATATTTTTCTTATTTGCATATTATGATCAAATCTGGTCTATACTTCATAATTCCATCTGCACTAAAACTGACATTCTATCATAGATGACTCCTCTATAAGAAGATATTTTGGAAGGAGCTAAGAAGCAAAAGATAAATTTGGTACGTATTGTACCATACATATCTATCCAATGTTAATATCACCACCACATCAAGATTTTTCCCTCTTCAGAAATTAAAGTATATGCAAAATTATTTAAGATTTTCTATTCTTTATAGCTCTTTATATATCTTTAAAACCAAACTAAGAAGGGTAATAAATATTACACAAAATCTTATTCATTTAGTTAACGAATACCCATTTATTTATTATAATTCATAAGGTAATGTGTTTTTAATGAGTGTATATGTATAACTAAAAAACACAAAAAAATGAGTGTCCAAGGATTAGAAAAATAATAGAAATATTATTTGATAAATATGTCATATGTTTAAAATCTTAGCATATTAGAGTAAATTAATACCTCAGAGACATGAGAATATGTTGAGTCCAAGTAGCCCTGCCATATGTAGTTTGCTTGGATGTGGGTGAGATTTTGGCTACCTTTAGTCAATGGCACTTCTGTTGGCTGTATATCCTAGAATTTAAGGGCAAAAGAAGTATGACTGCCCCAGATTTAATTATTTTTATCCTTCTTCAATGATAATAGATGAAGAGTTCTACTATTGGAAAAAAAACAATATAATGTGGTTAGTTTAAACTAAATGTTTCAAAGGTTCTCTTTCAAAACTAAGTAAATGTTTAATGTCATAAATTAGTAGTTCCCTCCAAATATGGAGAAGCCAATCATTTATCCCTGCTCATTCTGTGAAACTCTTGCTAAAAGTTCACCAATTGGATCTACCTAACATGAGAGAAGGCTTCCACATTTTTTGATACGATGAAGGTATCAGTAGAATCCTCTCCCTTTTTTCCCTTGCTGTTATGAAATATAAATAGTTTTTATTCCCCTTCTGCCATAAAATACTTTGATGACATTCTTTATTCCTGTTCTTCAGAGTGGATTGTTGGTTATGTGATTCCTATTGTTGAGAATAAGTCTTCCTATCTCCCCAAGTTCGATATATACTGGTCATTCAAAAGGCAGGTTCCATTCCTCATGGAAGGATTATATTTGCAATTCATAAAATTTTCGCTTTATTTAATTTTTTTTTTTTGCTGAGGCAATTGGGGTTAAGTGACTTGCCCAGGGACACAAAGTTAGAAAGTGTTAAGTGTCTGAGGTCACATTTGAACTCAAATAGTTCAGACTTCAGGGCTGGAGCTTTATCCACTGTGGCACCTAAGTGCACTGAATTTTCTTTTTATTAGGGCAGTTAGAAGGAGTATATATAGACAGAGAGTAGATGTATGTGTTGAACTTGAAAGGATAATAACTAAAACAATAAAGATAAGGGGAGAAAAAGAAATATACTAAGAAAAAGCAAAAGGGAGAGGTAGAATGGGGTAAAATATCTCATATAAAAGAGGCAAGAAAAAGTTGTGGGGAGTTTTTTGTTTTATACTGGAGAAGCAGATGGGAGGGGTAATAAGAAAGAATTAGTGAACATTACTCTCATCAGAACTGTCTCCAAGAGGGAATAACATTCACACTTAATTGGGTATAGAAATCTATTTTACCCTACAGGAAAGTAGGAGAGAAAGCAGATAAGACAAAGGGAATGGAATGAGGATGATCAAGGAGAAACAAGACTAGGTGTGAGGAGGATGAAGGAAAAAAAACACGTCTGATGAGAGAACTTGTGAAAGGAGAGATAATAGAATAAAAAGGTGGAAACAGAATGGAAGGAAATACTGTAGTATTTAGCAATAGTAACTGAAAAACATTTGAAGCCAGTTTTTTTTTTCTGATAAAGAGCTCATTTCTGAAATATATAGATGACCATTCAAATGAATAAAAATAAGATACATTCCCCAATTGGCAAATGATCAAAAGATATGAACATTTTTCAAATGAAGTAATCAAAGTTTTCTACAGCCATATGAAAAACTGTTCACACTACTGATTGGAGAAACGCAAATTAAAACAATTCTGCAGTACTAACTTTTACCTATTATAGTGTTTAAAACTCAGAAAAGAAAAATAAACATTGGAGGGAACGTGAAAAAAATGAGAAATTAATCAATGGTTGGTGGAGTTGAGAACTGATTAAACCATTCTGTAGAACAATCTGGAACTATGTCCAAAGGTATATAAAACCATACATATTCTTTGACCTAGAAACATCACTATTAGGTCTATATCCAAAAATAAATTTTTAAAGGAAAAGGACCTATATGAACAAAAATATTTATAGCAGCTTTTTCTGGTGGCAATGAATTGGAAACTGAAAACGGTCCTCAAAAGCAGGAAATGGATGAACAAATTGTAGTATGTGATTGTGATGGAACAATATTGTGCTATAAGAAAGGACCATCAGGATGCTCTCAGAAAAACCTGAAAAGATTTCCATCAGCTGATACAAAGTGAAATGCACTATGTATAAAAGAACAGCAGTATTGTAAGATGATCAGCTATAAATGATTTAACTATTCTTAGCAATACAATCATTCTAGACAACTCTGAAAGGTTTATGATAAAAAATGTTATCCATCCACAAAGAAAGAATTGATGATTTCATGAGTAAATATGCATCACCTATATTAAATTGCCCATCTTTCAATGAAATGGGATGAGGAGAAAGGGAGAAAATTTGGAATTCCAAAGTTTTAAAAATTAATATTAAAAATTATTTTTACTTGTTACTATGGAAAAATAAAATACTAAACATTTTTAAAAGAATGCTGTCTATTGTACTGAATATCCTGGAGAGTTTGTCTAATCATATGTATATTTAAGAAAGATAATACAGATGGACAATGAATTGGACCCGGAACTTAAAGGAGGGCACATAAGGCTAGGTCCCTATGAAAAAATGGTAAAGCAATTTACTGATTCTTAAGTTTCTTATAAGTTCAATTTAATAAAAAAAATTTATCTATAAATTGTAGAAAGGGAGAATTAGTTATGGGATTGATTCCTATAAATATGTTTTTGTTTTTATAAAATAAGAAAATGAAAAATAGAAAGGAAGGGGACATTTGTAAAAATATTTCAATATCTTACCTTCATCAGGAATTGCTGTAGGTGCCTAAAAAGAAAAAAGAAAGCATTAAACATTCAGTTGTTCAAAGATTTCCAAAATTGAAATTTCTTTTTCTGGAAGCCAAATGGAGCTCTCCAAATTATAAAACATAAAAACACATTTGCAATATTGTCACGATAAAGCTTATACTAACTACAAGTGAGAGAGCAAAAACTACCACCAACAATACATTAATAGACACCTGTGAATAATGTTGCTTTTATTAAAAACTCTTCAATAATTACCATTCAACATTTGAAAATCTGAAAAAGAATTATCATCAGTAGAATAACAAGGCAAGTTTAACCTTGGAGTACAAAATGAAGCCTGGGAGAGACTAATGAAATTTTGTCACGACAGCTCATAATCTATAAGCATTTTTCAACAACCCAAAAGGCAGTCCTAGACATGGATTTAAACCAGATGGTCAATATAGAAACCAAAATGGTTATATACTTTGTAGCCAAACATGGAGAGGCTCTATAAAAACAAGTTAAAAGAAGGAATGGAACTGTCTGTGGATCAGATCACAAAATTCAGACTTGTATTGAAGAGAGTAAGGATAAACCATCCGACCACGAAAGTAGGACTTAAATCACATCCCTCA
The DNA here is from genome assembly GCF_048593235.1 of Sminthopsis crassicaudata. Lineage (NCBI taxonomy): Eukaryota > Metazoa > Chordata > Mammalia > Dasyuromorphia > Dasyuridae > Sminthopsis > Sminthopsis crassicaudata. The sequence goes on along the minus strand of NC_133623.1, from coordinate 48,012,230 downwards.
GGAATAGGAAGTGAAGGTGATGAATCAATTTAAGGGATCAGATCAGATAGAATACCCAATGAATTATGAACCAAGGTTCATAATATTGTAGGAGGCAGCAACAAACGCATTCAAAAGAAAAAGAGCAAGAAAACAAAATAGCTATTCAATAAAGAAGAAGAGTGAAAGGTAAAGGAGAAAAAATAGACATACACAGCTGCATGCATGGCAGGAAAGAGAAGTGAAAACTTTTTATTAACATATAAAGGTGCAATAATACAAATCTAAAATTAACCATCCTCCACAGAACTGACTTCACAGGTTAATGAAACAAAAAAGCTTAGACTTCATCCTTACCTCATCTTAAAAAAATTAAGATATTAATCTAGACAGATAATGTAAGCCATCTATTGTAAGGTCACATACCTGTAAGGTGTTATGGATAAAGGAAAAAAAACTAATATACATGTTGACAAATCTACCAAGATAGTTTTCTTTGCTTTTTTTCTCAATTTTAAATATTCTGTTATCCAATATCACAAAGCAGTTTGGAAAATTTCACAAGGTCATTTTTGTAATACTTCTGAAAATTACACTTTCAAATAGCTTCACATTCTTAAGAGAAATGAGAAATAAAAACCTAACCCTACTAAAAGATAAGCATATTGACATATTATACACAGAACTGTAAACTGGCCTATCCATTCTGGATAATAATTTAGAATTGTGCTAAGAAAGTATCAAAATCGTTTATATCCTTGGACCCAGAGTTCTCACTATAAGGAGACCTCAAATAGAAAAAAAAGATCCTTATCAAAATATTCATAACCATAGTTTTTGTTGTAGTGAGAAGTCCGGACACTTAATGGATGCCACTGATTAGGTAAACAAACTGTGATACATAAATATCATGGAATTTTTAGAATGTCATAAGAAGTGATCAATATAAAAAATTCAGGGAAATTTACTCATATGAACTAATACAAAATGAGCAAAGCAGAATTATGAAAGAAAAATATATGGTAACTCTAACAACTTAAACAGAAAGAAATGCTTCTGCAGGGAAAAAGGAAAATGAAAAAGAAATAGAAGTTTTTATATTTACCAAGTTCATATTCAAAGAAGAAATGAAAAAAATGCATCCCCTCCCCTATTTGCAGAAATGGGGAACAATAAGTGTAGAGCATTGCATATTTTGCCAATTAAGGCTGATATGTTAGTTCTGCTAAAGTATTCTTCCCCGCCCTCGTTCTTTTTCCCCCTCTTTCGATTCAAAACATATTCATCTATAAATAACATTTTGTACATTGTCTCATCCATGAGAAAATGAATCCCCAGAGAATTGGGGGACCAAGTTTTTGGTTTTCTTTGTATCCTTTGCACTTAGCACATAGTACCTGGTTAATTAACATTGTTTAACTGATTACTAAATGTTTCTTTAGAATAATAATGATGATTGGTCATAGTGGTAATAATGATGATGATGATGACAAGGGATAGATCCCTAGTGGAAGAGGATGATAAAAATGAAACTAATATGAAAATAAATTATATTAAAATATATTATTTGTATACTATCTATACATTTACATTATTATAAAATAAGTAAATATAAACACTCATTTTAATAAAATATGAAACTCATATAAAACATGTGGTTTAAAAAGTGCTTTCTGACAACATTCCTGTAAATCAAATAATATATTAGAAGAAACATTAACATAATATTTCCAGAAACGTTAAAAAAGATTATTAGAAAAATATCTAGTTTTGTAAATAAATATAAACTTATAAAAATTATCCATCCATTCTGTTATGGATCATGTGAAATCTGCATTAGCAATGAACTATCAAAAAAGGGCAATTATGTTTATACTTTTTCCCCTTTTAATTAAGGCATAGGATAAAACATGCAGTAAACTTACTTTAGTGTCTCAAGGGGCATCTGTAAATTGTAATTGCCTTCCTGTTCTTGAAGCTTAGAGAATTCTACCAAGCAGGGGGGTGTTGTCTCTTGTCATCTCTGACCTGAAAAATAGCAGCCAGTTAGTAGAAGTTTCCTCACTATTTTAAAACAATATTTAAAGAAAATATATAAAATTTAGAGAAAAAAAATTGAGGTTGTTCCAAAAATAATGTTAGTGTAAGAACTACCACCAATCCCGTTCTACAGTATGTTTTAGTACAGAAAGATAGTGGGTAACATCTACTTACTACTTGCGTTAGGAATCAAAATTCTTTTAAAATAAGCTTGTCAGACTTTTGGGCTTCAGTTTCCATTTAGTCAAAGGACTGTTTCATACCCAACAACTTATTCTCTCATAGCCTGAAAGGCATTCCTTCAGTTTCCCATTCTTTGCTACGACAAAAATAACTAAGTATTTTTTGGTACATATAAGCCCTTTTCTTTTTCTCTTTGATCTCTATACAGACCTAATAGTGATATTTCTGGGTCAAATGATAAAAGCAGTTTTACACACAGGTGGGCACAGCCCCAAGTTGTTCTTCCGAATGGCAAGAACAGTTCAAAATGATAATGAAAAACCCATTTTCACATATCGTCTCCAGCGTTTGTCATTTTCCTTTTCTGTCTTCTCTGTCAATCTGATGTGAAGCAAAATGACTCCACTTTGTATCTGCTGTAGGCATCATCTCACTATCTGACAACTCAGTCAAAAGTATGCTAAACATGGCACTTTCTAGGACTCTTTGGGTTTCTTGATGTGGCAATTAATTTACATTGATTAAACTTTTTGATAAAATTACTATGTATGCTACTTTTTTATTATTTTTCTTCCTTTCCTCATTTGAATAGCAATTATCTCTTTAATGAATTCAGAATCAAGTTGCTTTAATTTATGATAGACCCTTTTATCATTCTTCCTTCTTACCAAGAAGATCTTCACCTTAGCAAGTTGATGCTCTGACTATACTTGCATAACTGGAACAATTCCAACTTCAATAAAAATTCTTTCCTGATTTAATAAGATAGAACCAAGTTTAGGCTTTTCAGTGTTCCTTGGTGGGGGTTGTGCCCAGCATGTGCCAATTATTTTAATAAGGAGAGTGCTCCTTCTATAAAGGCATGAGGCTTCCATGGAATTTGTGGCCTCTCCTATTCTTTATTCCTACATCATGCTTAAATGATACCTATGAGGCAAGCGTGGGGGACTGGAAGGATGGGAGTACTATTAACAGTAATGTAATAATCTATATTACAGAAGATCTGTAGGAAGATAAGTACACTGATGCATGCTTGTTAGAGCCACAAATCGGTTCAATTCATTTGTAAAATAATTTGGAGTCATGCCAAAAAAAGAGATACATACTCCTTAATTCAAAAATACCACTTCTAGGTATATGTCTGAAAGAGGTCCAGGCAGCAATAAGATATTCATAAATACCAAAATAGTAACATTTTCCTCTTTTTCTCATAGTCACTAAGGATTGATTAAGCATCTATTATGTGACTAGCATAAATACATACTAAATACTAGATATACAGGGGATATAATGTCCCCTCAAGGAGCTCACAATCTCTTGGCAAGAAGAGAAATAACAAACAAACAAACATACATTTAAACTTTATTCAGGAGAAATAGGAAATAATTAATGCAGGAAGCTTCTAAGAATAAGAGATAGGGGGGAAGCCTTCCAATGGAAGCTGTGATTTTAGTTGGAACTTGAAAAAGGCAGGGGAAGGAGAGCATCCTAGGCAGCAGGACAGCCAGAAAAATTATCTGGTGTCAATATGTCTTCTTTGTGGAACAGCAAAGAGGTCAATAACACTGGTTCAGAGTCAGTTGGGGTGGAAGGTGTGATGTGTAAGAAGATAAAGGGGGATAGGTCATCAAGGGCTCAGAATGCCAGAAAATTTTTATTTGGCCCCAGAGGTAACAGGAAGGCAGTCTGAGAGGAAGAGGGATGAGTTCATTCCTGCATTAAGCACAAACACTTTGAAATCTGGAGGATAAAATAGAATAATAAGAGACCTGAGGCAGGTAGATCTACCAGTAGACACTTAAATAACAAAGGTGTGAGGAGATAGGGTCGTGCATCAGATGGTGGCAGTGCCAAGTTTGAGAGAGGCTGAACATGTGAAATCGATAGGCCTTGGCAAAGATGCATTAGAGAAGGGAAAGGGAGAGATAATGAGAAGGTGAGGATGATGCCTTTGTGGCAAGCCTGGGGGACTAGGAGAATGGGAGTACCAGTGAAGATAATCGGGAAGGGGAGTGTTTAGGGAGAAAGATAAAATTTCACTTGGAGATATTTTGAATGAAAACGGCTGAGTTGTAATATTTGTTTAGCATATGATCCATGATAAGTAGCTAGCTTTATCTGTGACTCAGTTTACTCATCTGAGAAATAAAACAATAATTTATTCTCCCATCTACTTCCCCAGGATATATAAATTTATCTGACACTTTTTAACTATTCTGGAATCTTGAAATAGAATTAACAAATTAATGATAATATTACAATCATTACTCTGATAAATAAGTTGACTAAATTATATGTAGGATATGAATTCTTTATATTTACCAAGTTCATATTCAAAGAAGAAATGAAAGAATGTGTCTCCTCCCTTTCCTGCAGAAATGGGGAACAATTAATGTAAAATATTGAATATTTTATCAATTAAGGCTGGTATGTTAGTTTTGCTAAACTATTCTTCACTGCCCTCTTTCTTTTTATCTCCTCTGTCGATACAAAAAATATTCATATACAAATAACCTTTCGTATATTGTCTGCTCCAAAAGAAAATGAATCCCTGGAGGGTTGGGACCAAGTTTTTGGTTTTCTTTGTATCCTTTGGACTTAGCACATAGTACCTGGTTAATTAACATTAATTAATTGATTAATAAATGCTTGTTGAGAATAATAATGATGATTAACGGTAGTGGTAATGATGATGATGATGACAAGGGATAGATCCCTAGGTAGAAGAAAGTACAACAGTTTCTGTACTTGAGGCAAAGCTGGGCACTTTTAAGAAAGACTGTGGTTCCCAAAGAAAGGAGTCAGGCAACTGGGTTGACCTAAAACACCATGCCCAGAAGGCAAAAGGAGGGCCTCAGAACTCAGGAGTCTGGGAAATGCATGCTGGGCTTTTCTGTGCAGAGGTAGGGAAGGGAGGACTCTCCTGGAGCTTCTGGCCTTCCTCTTGATTGTCTAGGAGCCTTAGAATTAAAGCCCCCCATAGTAAGTTATCAATGGCATAATAATAGAATCTTTTCCTGTTGATTTGGAGAAGATCTAAATCTACAAATTCTTTTGAGACAATCTGTGATACCAGCCGAAGATTTCAATATACTTTGGGGATTCAGATTTCTTTTCCCCAACATTTGGTGTCCTGTGTAAAGATAGTCCTAAAACTCCAATATATATGGGGTTGAGTGTTTCTACACTCCCATACCCCATTTTCATGACAAAAATTAATTTATACATTTCATCCTCTATCAATTAACCTACAAGGTCTTGACAAAATAATAACAGAAATGAACCAGAATAACAGAATAAAAGTAGGTCTATAATAAGGAAAATAATGACAGAAAAGTATGAATGGAGTAGTACCTTCAAAGTTCAAATTATTATAAAGCTTTAAAGGTCAAAATGATTTCATGATGGTGAAAAAGTAATAAATAATAGACAGAATTTATATTGCATTTTAAGGTTTGTAAAGCTATTTTTATCAATATTAATGCATCAAAAACAATTAATATCATCTTCTTTTTACAGATGAGGAAATATAAGGAAGGTAGAGCTTATGTAACTTATCTAGAGGCACAAAATCAACAAGTATGTCAGACAAGATTTTTAACTTGTTTTCCTAACTGTAAGTCTACAGTATGCTCATTTCTTTTTGTTGTTTTTTTTTCTCCCATGGTTTTTCCTTTTTGTTCTGATTTTTCTCTCCCAACATGATTCATTAAGCGATTTGTGTTAAAATAAATTTTTAAGTTTTACCTAAAAATAAAATGACAGTAAGCTGTTTAGCTGATGAAATTCACTGTTAATTCAATTTCTATTAATCATCTTTGTTGTTCTGAAGTATCTTTACATTATTTCTGAAGTTATTCTTGGATTATCTTGCTAGAAATTAGTATATAGCTATATCTCTTTAAGTTGGAAATCACAAAATATGGGTACATCACTGAAAGGATAAAATAGTTAGAGTCTCAAATTAAAACAAATTGGAATTATTTAAATATACATTTACATGCCCATTATTCATGTACACCGTAACATTTAAAAGAAAATTTTTTAATTTTAGTATCTTTCTATTGTCCTCCATCTCAACAGATTTTGGCTTTTACTAAAGTTAATACATTCTTCAAATATCAGATGTTTGCATACTATATATAATGAGAGGCAGAATGTGTGCATTTCCAAGTTGCATAAATTAATATAAGGACAAAAAAGCTTCCTTTCAAACTTTGTGAAACCATACGATATTTACTTGACCATAGATGAAGTCCATGGAATCTGTAGGAGAACAAATCATCTCCAACACATTTTCCACCCCATTCTTCACCACCCCCAGGATAGGGTGAATAACCTGTTGAAGGCCAACCTACTCGGAGATGCGTTGCTTCAGCTGTCACAAAAGGTTCTGTGTGGTCGACCGTGAGTTCATAGTACCATTTCCTCTATTGAGCTGACCCTTCACTGATGCCAAGGAAAATATTGGGATGCATGCTTTCAAGAGAAAAAAAAATACCAGTTGAAAAAAATCTAAATATCTATTATCACTTTTATTTTAACTTTTTTGAATTATACTCTTCTGAGAAGAAATAAATCAAAACCATATCATTTAATTTAACATTAGCTGACTTAGTATACAAGTATATTCAGTCTTGACCATAAACATAATTCAATAAAAAAAATGTTTGAGATTCTGGTTAAATTATGCTTACACTTCTAATTAAGTAACAAGTCAAGAGTTTAATGTTGTTGGGATTTTTTTAATCTTAATTACCTTTCTATGATATTTGCAAGAGTATGCAAGTAATGCCTCTATTTTAAAATTAACCCTCTGTAAATTATGGTATATGAATGTTATAGAATATTATTGCTCTGTAAGAAATGACCAGCAGGAGGAATACAGAGAGGCCTGGAGAGACTTAAATCAACTGATGCTGAGTGAAATGAGCAGAACCAGAAGATCACTATACACTTCAACAACAATACTGTATGAGGATGTATTCTGATGGAAGTGGAAATCTTCAACATAAAGAAGATCCAACTCACTTCCAGTTGATCAATGATGGACAGAGGTAGCTACACCCAGAAAAGAAACACTGGGAAGTGAATGTAAATTGTTAGCACTAATATCTGTCTGCCCAGGTTACATGTACCTTCTGATTCTAATGTTTATTGTGCAACAAGAAAATGATATTCACACACATGTATTGTATCTAGACTATATTGTAACACATGTAAAATGTATGGGATTGCCTGTCATCGTGGGGAGGGAATAGAGGGAGGGGGGATAATTTGGAAAAATGAATACAAAGGATAATATTATTAAAAAAAAATTAACCCTCTGGGCAAAATATATGCAAGACATTTTTCAGTTTCATCTGCATTACTAATATTTCCTCCATTGTTTCTTTAAGCCTAATCAGGATAAATAAATACTTGATTTGTAGTGTCTGGAGATTTCTGAGGCTTTAATACTCATACAAAATTTAACAATTGGCTCTCAAGAGAGAGTTAAAATTGATTCTAGAATATTTCTGCCCATTTTGCATCATATATTTCAGTTCATATGTTAGGAAACAACATAAATTAGTTCATGAAGGATAATCTTTTTAATTAAAAACCGCAAACCCAAACCAAAATTCTTTGAATGGAAGAAAAACAAATTTCTACTAAAATAACTTTTCTATTACTTCTGTATAACATATACAGTTAAGTAAATATGTTTTCAAAGTAAGCTATAGTTGAAGATGATTATAACAGAAAAGCCAACATTTTCTTGTTTCATTCTCTCACAAAAATGAACACCATGAAACCCAAGTCCCTTGAGGACAGGCCTGTTTGCTTTTTAATTGTTATCCACCGCACTAAGTGATGTATCTGGCATATGCTATGCAATTGATAATAGAGGTTGGCATATAAAAATGTAATCATATTTTCAATATCTTCTTGGAACACACTGAATCATCTCATTTTACTTGCTTCTTTGAACACAGAAAATTGTAACATACTTACTTTCCTTGACCATCAACTTATTCCATCAAACTTCAGGTTTATTGAGCTATTCAGATGACCTATGATAAAGAGAAGCCTTTGACTCAGATTTGAGCTGGTATAATATACCTTTTTTCTCAATTTGTCCATTGTATAACAGTGGTAGTCAGGAAATACAATTGCCTCTGAAGAATTAAAAATAAGTATCACATAGAAGACAATGGACGGGTGCACAATGTTTATAAAAGTACATGAAGGCTGCTAGGTGCAATCAGTGACTCCCTTCAAAGATTAGGAGTAAAAGATAACATAAGGAATTTTATGATACGGAGAAAAAAGTGCTAGTTACATAGAAAGAACAAGTGATAAACAAATGAATAATGACTGTTTTTTTTTTAACCATGTAAAGTGAAAGTAAAGAAAGTCTCCAGCACATCTAGGTAGACATCCATGGTAAATGTATGGAAATATATAGACAAGAGTTATATAGAGTAGATAAACATGAAGGGGTTGTAATCTGCATCACTGGAAGAACTCTAGAATTAAGATCACAAATCCATTTCAGTCTTGGAATAAGGTAAATACTTTATGAATGACATTCATGTAAATTCATGTAAAATAATATCTTAATGCTGCTCAATCAAAAAGTTAAAAGATTCAACTTCTAAAAGAGACTTAGTAAGTCTATATATCATTAGAAAAAACTGATGAGAAACTTTAAAAGTAGCCTAGTAGAAATTAGATATACATCAACTTCTCACACTGTAAAACAAGTTAAGTTCAAATTGTGGTCATAATTTAGACATAAAGGGTGATAGTCTAAGTTAATCGTTTGATAATGGAAAAATTACTTTTCAGATATAAGGATGTGGAGTTTATGACCAAAACCCAGAAATAAAGGCAAAGTGAAATGGATAATTTGAGGTAAAATGGAAAATTTAAACGTTTTTGTACAAATAATACCAATGCATCTAAAATTACAAGAAAAAATAATCTCTTCTTAAAGAATGACTGGGGGAAACAGCAAATTATAGAAACAATTAATAATTTCACCCAAGATAATGACAATGCTGAGACATCATACCAAAATCTGTGGGATGTAGCTAAAGCAGTAATAAGGGGAAATTGTATATCTTTAGAGGCTTATTTGAAGAAAATAGAGAAAGAGAAGATTAACGAACTGGGCTTGCAACTTAAAAAGCTAGAAAAAGACCAAAATAAAAACTCCCAACCAAAAATTAAACTTGAAATACAAAAATTAAAAAGAGAAATCAATAATATTGAAAGTAAAAAACTATTGAATTAATAAATAAAACCAAGAGTTGGTTTTATGAAAAAGCCAATAAAATAGATAAACCTTAGGTAAATTTGATCAGAAAAAAGGAAGAGGAAAATCAAATTGTTAGTGTTACAAATAAAAAGGGGGATCTTTCCACCAATGAAGAGGAAATTAGAGAAATAATAAGGACTTACTTTGCCCAACTTTATGCCAATAAATTTGATAACTTAAGTGAAATGGATGACTTCCTCCAAAAATATAGGCTTCCTAGATTATCAGAGAAGGAGATAAATTGCTTAAATAGTCTCATTTCAGAAAAAGAAATAGAACAAGCTATTAATCAACTCCCCAGGAAAAAATCTCCAGGACCAGATGGATTTACATGTGAATTCTACCAAACATTTAAAGAACAACTAACTCCAATGCTATATAAACTATTTGAAAAAACAGGAGATGAAGGAGTCCTACCAAACTCCTTTTATGACACAGACATGGTACTGATACCTAAACCAGGTCGATCGAAGACTGAGAAAGAAAATTATAGAGCAATTTCCTTAATGAATATTGATGCTAAAATCTTAAATAAGATATTAGCAAAAAGACTTCAGAAAATCATCCCCAGGATAATACACTAAGATCAAGTAGGATTTATACCAGGAATGCAGGGCCGGTTTAATATTAGGAAAACTATTAGTATAATTGACCATATTAAAATTCAAATTAATAAAAACCATATGATCATCTCAATAGATGAAGAAAAAGCATTTGACAAAATCCAACATCCATTCCTACTAAAAACTCTTGAAAGTATAGGAATAAATGGACTATTCCTTAGAAGAATCAGGAGCATATATTTAAGACCGTCAGTAAGCATAATATGCAATAGAAATAAACTGCAACCTTTCCCAGTGAGATCAGGAGTGAAACAAGGTTGCCCACTATCACCATTACTATTCAATATAGTACTAGAAATGCTAGCCTCGGCAATAAGAGCCGAGAAAGAGATTCAAGGAATTAGAGTAGGAAATGAGGAAATCAAACTATCACTCTTTGCAGATGACATGATGGTATACTTAGAGAACCCCAAAGATTCTGCTAAAAAGCTACTAGAAATAATTCAAAATTTCAGCAAAGTGGCAGGATACAAAATAAATCCTCATAAATCCTCAGCATTTTTATATATCACCAACAAAATGCAACAGCAATTGATACAAAGAGAAATTCCATTCCAAACAAATGTTGAGAGTATATAGTATTTGGGAATCTATCTACCAAAGAATAGTCAGGAATTATATGAGAAAAATTACAAAACACTTGCCACAAAAATAAAGTCAGATTTAAATAATTGGAAAGACATTCAGTGCTCTCGGATAGGCCGAGCGAATATAATAAAGATGACAATACTCCCCAAACTAATCTGTTTATTTAGTGCTATACCAATCAGACTCCCAAGAAACTATTTCAATGACCTAGAAAAAATAACAACAAAATTCATATGGAAGAATAAAAGGTCAAGAATTGCAAGGGAACTAATGAAAAAAAAAGTCAGAGGAAGGTGGTCCAAGTGTACCTGATCTAAAGCTATATTATAGAGCAGCAGTCACCAAAACCATTTGGTATTGGCTAAGAAATAGACCGGTAGATCCGTGGAACAGATTAGATACAAAGGACAAAAAAGGGTACATCTATAGCAATCTAATCTTTGACAAACCCAAAGATACCAACATTAGGGACAAAAATTCATTAATTGGAAAAAACTGTTGGGAAAACTGGAAATTAGTATGGCAGAAATTAGATATGGATCCACACTTAACACCATATACCAAGATAAGATCAAAATGGGTCCAAGATTTAGGCATAAAGAGGGAGATAATAAATAGATTAGAGGAACAGAGGATAGTCTACCTCTCAGACCTGTGGAGGAGGAAGGAATTTATGACCAGAGGAGAACTAGAGATCATTATTGATCACAAAATAGAAGATTTTGATTACATCAAACTAAAAAGTTTCTGTACAAATAATACTAATGCAAACAAGATTAGAAGGGAAGTAACAAATTGGGAAAATATTTTTAAAAGTAGAGGTTCTGACAAAGGTCTCATTTCCAAAATATATAGAGAACTGACCCTAATTTATAAGAAATCAAGCCATTCTCCAATTGATAAATGGTCAAAGGATATGAACAGACAATTCTCAGATGATGAAATTGAAACTATTTCCACTCATATGAAAGAGTGTTCCTAATCACTACTGATCAGAGAAATGCAAATTAAGACAACTCTGAGATACCACTACACACCTGCAGATTGGCTAAGATGACAGGAACAAATAACGATGAATGTTAGAGGGGATGTGGGAAAACTGGGACACTGATACATTGTTGGTGGAGTTGTGAAAGAATCCAGCCATTCTGGAGAGTAATCTGGAATTATGCCCAAAAAGTTATCAAACTGTGCATACACTTTGACCCAGCATTGCTGTTATTGGGCTTATATCCCAAAGAAATACTAAAGAACAGAAAGAGACTTGCATGTGCCAAAATGTTTGTGGCAGCTCTTTTTGTTGTAGCTAGAAACTGGAAGATGAATGGATGTCCATCAGTTGGAGAATGGTTGGGTAAATTATGGTATATGAAGGTTATGGAATATTATTGCTCTGTAAGAAATGAGCAGCATGAGGAATGCAGAGAGGCTTGGAGAGACTTACATCAACTCATGCTGAGTGACATGAGCAGAACCAGAAGATCGCTGTACACTTCAATGCTGTATGAAGATATATTCTGATGGAAGTGGAAATCTTCAACATTAAGAAGATCCAACTCACTTCCAGTTGATCAATGATGGACAGAAATAACTACACCCAGAGAAGGAACACTGGGAAGTGAATGTAAATAGTTAGCACTACTGTCTATCTACCCAGGTTACTTATACCTTCAGAATCTAATACTTAATGTGCAACAAGAAAATGGTATTTACACACATATGTTGTATCTAGGTTATATTGTAACACATGTAAAATGTATGGGATTGCCTGTCATCGGGGGGAGGGAATAGAGGGAGGCGGGGGATAATTTGGAAAAATGAATACAAGGGATAATATTATAAAAAAGATAATTGTATAAATATGTTTACATATATTGAATATTGTATAGCATATATTGGATTGCTTACTATCTAGGAGAGAGGGTGGGGGGAGGAGGGGAAAATTTGGAACACAAGGCTATGCAATTGTCAGTGTTAAAAAATAATGCATGCATATTTTTTGAAAATAAAAAGTTTAAAAAAAAGAAATACAACATAGTCAGAAGATTCCTGGTGTAAGTATCAACCTGGTTTGGAAGCAGCTGTATGGACAAGTTTAATGAGGGAGCTAGGTGGCTTAGGGCATATTCGGGTACTTACCAGCTGTGTGATCCTGGGAAAGTCACTGAACCTGTAAGCCACTCCAGGATCTTTGCCAAGAAATCACCGTGGACAGTACTGCTGTGCTAGGGTCCCGTGGACAGTACTGTTGTGCTAGGGTCCACAGGTCATACAGAGTCAGACATGACTGAAATGAATGAACATAAACATGAATGAGTTGACAAAGAGAAGGAGAATTTCACAAAGACAGGTACAAAGTCAATAATTTAGCATATACATGTTATGCAATCATAAGATCCCTGACAGTATTTGATTCAACCTTTACCCACATTTTGACAGGCTTATCAGTTTTGCTGGGATGGTAAATCGAAATGGAGATGGAGTTAACTTTAACTTGAGTGTCAGGGAATGGTAGAACCTCTCAATGGTTACATCCAAAAGACCACACTGAAAATGTAACAGGACAGAATGAAAAGTCAAGCCTCTTCCTTCAGGAAGCACAGATCTTAAATTTCTTCTGCAACCAATCACAGAAGAAAAGAGTTGGAAGGCATCCCAGAAACCCTGTAGTCTAACCCAGAGGTACAGAAGAAGCAATCAAGGAGCTTTTAAAGAAAGCAATGTTCATTGTTTCAAATTAAAAATATAAATACGTAAGAAAATGACCAATGTTGGAGAGGCTGTAAGGAACAGATACATTAATGTGCCATTGTACAGAACTTTTTCCACATCAGTCACAATGGGAATTACTCTGAAACTGAGTACCAAAGGGGACTAAATTATGCATCCTTTTTTGATCTAGCAATCTAACAATCTATAAAACAATATATACTGTTATCTATCAGTATATATGCAATATATACTGCTAAAATAAAGAATCCAAATGTTCAAAAACATAACAATTCCTTTTTAATAAAATAACAAAACAAAAACACAATTTCTTTATGGGAACTAAGGTAATACTGACCACATGGGGAATGGCTGAACAAATTATGGTATATGAACATATAAGGGAATTGCCATTGTGCTATAAGAAATATAAGAAGGATAAGAGAAATGATTTCAAAGACACTTAGAAAGATTTCTATGATCTAATACAAAGTGTTGAGAACCAAGGGAAAACCTCCATTTTTGACATTGTCAAAACAAGTCTTTCAGACTTGAACTTGAATGACCAAACACACCTGCAGAAGATTCATGATGAAACTGCAACCTAACTCCAGACAGAAAGGTGATAGACTCGGGGTGCAGCCTGAGTCCTATTTATTGGACTAGGTCAGTGGAAGAATCAGATTTGCTTGACTATGCATATAAGTTTTGTTTTACTTTTTCCCCCCATGAGAGGAAAAGTAATTTAAAATTTTCAAAGCAGGTTTTAACTTCAAATCCGGTACAATTCCATTTCCCCACAATTCATTTTTTTCTAGAGATGTGCTGATGTTTTAACAAAGGACACAAAATTAAAAGACCTCTGCCCATACTGTGTGTATATACATCTATAGGCATCGGTTTCACAGCTACTCAAAGCAGTAATATTTTATGTTCCAAATAGCGTTATGTCTTTGCTCTACTTTTAGTCACTTTATATTCCAGTCCTGGTACAGAACTCCAGCATGCTATATCTACATTATCCGCCAGTAATGAAAAAAAAAACTCACTAGCACTCAAAGCAGTCAGGTCTGAGTTTTAGTGGTCAGGACATTTTGCTTTATATTAAGTGGAACCTGTAGGGTTTGGTTTGGTTGGGTTTGGTTTGGTTTTGGCTGAGGCAAATGGGGTTAAGTGACTTGCCCAGGTGAATCTTCCTGGTGTCCTAATGTGATCCATCTTGGATTTTCACTCATGTGCCCTCTACTGTTCTTCATGTTCCCAAATTAACTATGATATTTTCATTTGAAGCAAAACTTTTAATCCAACTTTCGAGATGTGTTAGGAAGAAAGCCTGAATTAAAGCAATGTAATGATTCTGAGCCCTGGAAACCTCCTAGAGTAATCCCTGCATTTCTTTTTTTTTTTCCAAAGGCTTGCAAATCGAATGAACCCTAGTTATTTCAGGGACAAAGAGAAGCAGAAACATTCAGAAAGTGAACATTTGAAAGAGAAAATATTTTAGAATAGGTTCAGGGGCTGCTAAACAGTTGCTTGTCTAAGTTTATTAACTGCTTAGCTCTACCTACACTAGCGGGATAAGCAACAGTCAGCAATCTCTTCTCTTCCTGTTGAACACTAGGCTTAACTTGAATGTTTCTTATACTTCAGAGATCTATGATTTCACTTATGTAGCATAATCTCGCTGTGTGGGCCAGGCCATGTGGTTTCTTAGAGACTGTCCACTAAAGTAAGGCATTAGAGGCAGGGGCAGATCTCAAGGGCAGAGTATTAGAGGCACCTGGAGGCTTATTCTGCCTGAGCCTGGTAAAAGGGCATTCAAGGTATTGAGTAAACCTCATTAACGAGGAAAAGCCTCCTTGCTCTTGCTGATCATGCTCAAACTTGTGCACTCTCAGTCATATGACCTGGGGATTATAAAGGGGGTTGCAGAAGGTGGGAGGGAACTCCAGAAGGGAATTCAAGGGAACTCTGAGGAAGAAAGACGGGAACTCCAGAAGGAAGGCTAGAGGGAACGTTAGGGAACATTATGTTGCCGCATAGCTGAGTGACTTGGGTGTTCTGTAGAGGAACCTCTAAAGAGGTAGCTCTCTGATTGAGATAATCAGATCCAGAGACGTCCAAAGACCTGGGGAAGGTAAGAAACCAGTTGACCCCTGCTGAGGTAAGCAGCTGGGAGTTAACAGTAAGGGAAGCCTTAGCCCTCTGTTTTGCTTTCTTAGAAATCACATGATCTGGAAGAAATTTTTTTTGCTAGTTACCTCATCTCTCTTCAGCCCATTATCCCCACATCCACCATATAAAAAGCTTTGCATCAGGGGGTTTATTTGGGAGGGTTGGGTAGCACTTGCTTATTTAAGGGAGCTCTATGCTTCTGTAAGGCAGCCCTGCTCATTCTGGACTTGCCACTTGTCTGAGATTCTAATAAAACTTCCTACCGTCACTTTGAGGAGTCTGCCAGTAGTCAATTTTGGGTTAGGGTCTCCGTACCCCACACATTGTGAAATATAAACATAAATATAACTCTCCCTTACCTCAAGGTTTAATGAGTTACTAGTAGTCCCCAAATTTATCGCTTCTGGTGACAAACTTCTCTAAATTGACTTAGCTTGGTCCTGAGAGAACACACACTGACAGTCCTTCACTTGGGCCTAGACTTCGCTCCTTGGTAAGAATCTGCTAGAGCCCAAGTCTCAGTGGAGTAACTTTTGAGAAGTCAGGATCATTGTATAATGTTATAACAAGGCATTAGATTAAGACTTTAGTGAAGGCCTCTGCTTACATGAAACAAGACTAGAAAAAAAAGTTTGGGTAAAAGGCTAAGTATACTTTGTAAATATTACCTCACTTGATCCTCACAATAACCCTGCAAGGTAGGTGCTATTATTAGCGCCCATTCTATAGTGGCTGAGTCAGGCAGAGAATATGTGACTTGCCCAGGGTCACACAACTAGCGATTGTCCGAGGCTGGAAGTGAACTCGGATCCCCCTAACTCCAGGCCCACCACTCTATTATTCACCTTACCACTTAGCCAGATGGACACATGAGGAACAGAAAAGGGCCTGAACAAAAGCAAAGAGATACAAGACAGCAAGTAACCCAGTTTAGCTGCAGCACTGAGGCCATGAGAGAAAAAAGTGTGACACACTGGTAGAAAATCCAAGTGGTCAGTACATCTATTTCTATTCAGCACTTTGTGTAGTGGCCAAGAAGAGACTGCTTAGTCATCAAATTGTAGTATATAAATGTAGCATGATAGTATTGCCCTATAAGAAATAGTTAACTTTGTGAATAACTTGGGAAGAACTGCATGAAATGATGTAAAGATACATAAAACCATACATAAGACAACAATGGAAATTAAAAGAACAAGAAAAACCTGAACCTCGATTCCCTGACAAACCAATATGGTTCAGTCTGAAGAGAGGCAGGGAATTAGGAAAGGATGATGCAAACAAATGGATAATCTAAAAGCAAAATTCTCTGACCAACAGAGTTCAGAGATTAGACGAGAAATGTCAAATCCATATCTCGGGGACACACTACACTCCCGAGTACTCCCTAGACCAGATTAAAAAGTAACTGGGAAATGTTACAAAATAAAGAAATGCAGTAAAGCAGATACCATTAACTAAGTCAATGTGTAGCCCACAGAAATCCTGATGTACAGCTCAGTGACCCTTTTTCAGTTTGATATAAAAGGACCACCAAAAACCCAAACTGATTACTCTAAAACACATCATCTACACACAACTAAGCTTGCCTGGAGTCTACAAGGCTTTCTTGCAATATTAAAATGAAATCAAAAAGTTATAAAATTATTTTCACTAAGTTCTTTTAAAATTATAAAAGTATGTAACATACAAGTTTCTGTGAGCAGGATGAGATAAAAATACTGATTATGTCCTTCCTAGATCATGCACTTCAAAATAGATTAGGGACTTCAAAATGTTTAGATACAGGACGTTATCTGAAACTTTTCAATCAACTTGACCTCAATATATCAATATTAAGAAGTCAGCTGAACTTTCAGTTGTTTTATTTTCCAACATTACAATGAAATTAAAACAAATCTTTCCAAGTCATACATTATGATTGTGTTTTTATCATTTCCAAATAGATCTGTGATCTCAATGATTTGGACATGCCTTTTAACAGGAATACACATCACAAATTCATTGAAGTCTCCTCAACTGGCTTGCCCACGCCCTTCCCTAAGTTCACCATGGAGGTCTACCTGCTTTAGAAGCTTCCTGACACAAGGATTCTAACTGAATCTTGAGTCGTCCTCCCCAGAGCGATCTAGTCACCCAAGGAAGCACAGATCTCTCTACAGTGTATATCATCTCTTCTCATCTTTAGCATGACAAAATCTACTTTCCTACTAATTTATTCTTATAAGTGAAAACTAACTGGCAATATTAACCAAGTAAGAAGTTAGAATCATATAGTTTAACGAACACTATCTTTCTCCACATCAGTTAATGAATGAACATGCAATCTTATAAGTACATAATATAAAAATGAACATTTAAGAAAAAATTTTAACTGTGCTCCAATAAACCAACACATATATAGCAAGAAAAGATAACTTTAAGTCATTAATATGTATTGTAATGTTAAAAATTAAGCACATTATACAAATTTCTTACCTCTTAAAAAAGAGTAGAAACATTTTTTCTAATTCTAAGTCTAAATTCATACCTCATCTCCAATTTTGGGGGGACTATCACAGAAAATGAAAAGTTTATACTTAGGGCTAAAGGGTATTTTAGGTTCTTCATCAGATGAGTCGGTGTCACTTTCTTCTGCCTACTGTATCTGGCATATCTAAAATAAGCTATTTCCAAAACTTTCAGGAATCAGGAAAGACTAATGTTCATCAGCATTATGTGTCTTGTACAAGAGATTTAAAGATGGTTTTTTTTAGACTCTGAGCCGCAGATCTACTAAATTTGTTAAGCAAGACAAGTGTGACAAAGATCCTATGGTGGAAGGTCCCATGCTTTGATGTAAAGAACAATAGATTTAGGATTCCAAAAATTTGGATTTGAATCTTACTTCAGTCTTAATATCTGAATGACTTAAAGACTTAGATTTCAGTCTCCTTATCTGTAATATGAGGTCTACTAAAATATTTCTAAAGTGCTTCCTACTTGTAACTTCTGTCAACTATGAAAAACACAAGTAACATCTTACTAAAGAGATCAATGGAAATTGCATGACAATTGAACCACAACTTCCTATGGATTTTGAATCTTCACGCAGAAAAATGCAAGGATCACAGTTAAAGAAAATACTTTATGAAGTAATCAGCCCCTACCTGATACTCTATATCCCAGAAAAGGTAGAGGTAGAAGGGGTTTTCAACACATCACTTCTTTGGTCCATCATCCAGATATGATTGGAGAGACTCCAGGAGCTCCATTATACTAACATGAACATACATCTAGTCTTTCCAATGGCACCAGCAATTACACATCCAGGGCCATCTCCAGTCCTCCTGATCTATAGAGGACCATTGGACCCAGAGGGCTCTGGACGGGAAAGGGCAGCAGGTGACCTTCCCCAGCCCCCCTCACTTAAATCCAATTCACTTGCAGGTCATGATATCCCATCCCTGCTGTCATGGTCCTCTTTGAAAGTGAAGGACAAACAATAACCACCAAGTTTGTAGAGAGAGCTCCAGTCCCAAGTACAGTGGGTTAGGACAGCCACATTAGGAGCCAACATATCTGATGCTGTATTTCTCTAGCATGGAGAATTCCGACCAATAAAGTCACCATCCCTCCTCCCTCAAATTGTATTCCTCTTTTCCCCATGCCCTTTTTAATCACTAGGATTTGTCTGTTATGCAGCTAAATTAAAATTCATTTTCAATTTTTCAATGACAAAAATGGTTCCAGCTTAATTGCATGACAGGGAAAGAATACCACTATGTTCTAATCTGATCATTTATCTGGAGAGTAGAGATGAAGTTGGGCAGCAGAACATTTACTATTATTTCCCCGAGTTCTCCAAGAGAAAGCTGAAATTAAGAAATCTTAAATCACAGAAGTGCTTCTCTAGAGACTATTCTGTATATCTGCCTCACAGGTGTGATTGCTTCTTAAGGTGAATAAACAGTAACCAAACTCAAACTAAGATGAGTTTATTGTATATCTCCACAGCTAGCACCCACTTGAACAGATGAGCATTAAATACAGACCTACCTTACCTAAGAATGAAAAAAATCATTAACACATAAAAGGGTCAAATTAGAAAAGTAAATTACCATATCGATTCATTGCTCACTACATATGCCACTCATAGGACAGGAATCAACAGTTTCCAAATGCCCCACATATTTAAAAAAATAGATAGATAAATAGATAGTACTATTTTAGTAACAAAGAACCAGAAGGAAAGAACATCCTTTTGTCTTTTATATTCAGAGAGATGAAGCTAACAACAGTTCATTAAAGAACTCTGTGTACACCTTTTTCATCTCTTCAGATCTTTGTAACTGAGCTTGTGAATACTGTTTCTCAAATATTTTGCTGCAACACAATTGTTCCATTCATAAAGCATTTTAAGGAAAGGTTTGAAAAGACATCCATTTAATTTACTATCTGAAAACAGGTGAACATTTCCTGTTTCTAATTCAGTTTTATGACTTCTTTTGGCATAGCTGTTCAGAAAGGGTAGAATCTCCATCTGGGAAGAAAAATTTACACTTTATGTTTAATGCCCAATAAACTGACTTTGAATAGGTGAAACATTAATACATCCATTTTGACATTCTCGTAAATATGAAGAGCATACTAAAAAACAGTTCATCTTAACGCATGAGGAGCTTATAGGTTCTACTCTGAAGGCAAGGAATAAAAAATGTCCCGGTCCAGCGGGACTCAGTTATTCGGGGAGTCGAGGGGGACCCAGCCTGAAAGAGAAACTGGTGAGAAAGAAGAGCGAGACCAAGCAGATTCTTGTCAAGGTCTCAGTTTATTGCTCTTGGGGTACAACTTATATAGCAAAAAGCATGAGAAAGAGAAGTAGGGTAGGGCCTGGGAAAGGAGCAGGAGTGAAGGAGAAGTTGGGTTGGGCCTGGAAAAGGAACATGGGGATGGCTGGTTCAATGAACACGAACAGTTTGTGGTTAGGATATATGTTGGAATATTCTATGGTTGTCTGAGGGTAATGCCCACTTAAGGGGGAGAGACACCTGGGCCGAAGCCCTTGGCTCCCAACATCTCCCCCTTTTCTCTTTAGAAGCAAAGATTGTGTAACACAAGGGCTGGTGAAAGGCCTGTCTTAGGCTATGTGGCCTGCACCCATGCACAGTACCTAGATAACAAGACCCTCAGGGCCAAGAAGGGCAGGGCCCCTGTCTTAGGCTATGTGGGTTGCCTCCACTCCCCCCTGGGAGCGGACCCACAATAATCCCGTCATTGGGTACCACTGCAGCCATAAAAGGTATGATTTTCCGAGTCATGGGGCCACAATATTCCCGTCATTGGCTCTTTCACAGCAATAGCCCACATTATTGCAATTAAGGCCGTGTCCCTCTGAGTGTAGTGGCTAGAAACTGGAAAATGAATGGATGCCCATCAATTGGAGAATGGTTGGGTAAATTGTGGTATATGAATGTTATGGAATATTATTGCTCTGTAAGAAATGACCAGCAGGATAAATACAGAGAGGCTTGGGAAGACTTACATGATCTAATGCTGAGTGAAATGAGCAGAACCAGGAGATCATTATACACTTCAACAATGATACCGTATGAACATGTATTCTGATAAAAGTGGATATCTTCAACAAAGAGAAGATCTAATTCAGTTCCAACTGATCAATCATGGACAGAAGTAGCTACACCCAGAGAAGGAACACGGGGAAATGAGTGTAAACTGTTTGCATTTTTTTGTTTTTCTTCCCAGGTTATTTTTACCTTCTGAATCCAATTCTTCCTGTGCAACAAGAAATTCGGTTCTGCACACATAGACTGTATCTAGGACATACTGTAATATATTTGACAGTATGCGACTGCCTGCCATCTAGGGGAGAGGGTGGAGGGAAGGAGCGGAAAATGATGGCAGTATTAACTATTTATGTCACATAGCATCAGGAATATGCCTGAAGATCCTCTGGTATAATAATATAAGAAATGCAAAGTCTTAGGAGATTTTTCCATACTTGACAAGTATCCATAAGGATTGGTGTGAAGGCTGCTTGTGGCAAAGAAATGGAAGGGCCCTGCAGATCTCTTGAGTATGTTTGGTCTTGCTTGTGTTTTCAACAACAAGCATTACTTATAATGGAGAGAAGCAGGATTCATTCCCAGTAAGATCAAGGATGAAACAGGGATATCCAATATAACAACTGTTATTCAACATTGTACTAGAAATGCAGACTTTAGCATTAACAAAAGAAAAAGAAACTAATGTAATTAGAATAGACAATGAGGAGTTAAACTATCACTTTTTGCAGATGATATGATGATATGCTTAGAGAATCCTAGAAAATCATCCAAAACCCTACTGGAAAACCATCAACGACTTTAGCAACATTGTAGGATATAAAATAAACCGACACAAATAATCAGCATTTCTATATACTACTGACAAACCCCAGCAGCAAGTGATAGGAAGAGAAATTCCATTTAAAATAACTGTAGACAAAATAAAATATTTGGGTGTCTATAAAATGGCATAATTACAGAGAGAATCTGGGTCTGCCTTCCCCTTCCAGGGCTTCTTCCATTCTACTGTGCTAGCTATCTCACTAACCAAAGATTATGCCCAAGCAAGAGTTGCTTGAGTAACTGAAAGGCACATTTCTGAGCAGAGCTTTGGAAGGCCTTGAATGCCAAATGAGAGTTTAAGATTTTATTTGGAAAGCAGCTAATAGCCGTTAGAGATTGTTGTAACTGGGTCTGAGGAATCCAGAGTTGTGCTTAAGAGAAGACCTAATAACTGTATGGATTGCAAGGTCAAACTAAGAGAGAGAAAAATCTGGGGGAGAAGATTATAGCAGCAAAGAGAAAAGATTAAAAAAAAAGAATGAATTAATATTGCAAGTCTCTTCAGTGTAACAGAATCTAAATAATGGGAGGAATTTGATTATTTTTATTCAGAGTAGTTCTGAAGCAATCATACAGAAGCTATTTTATTCAATAAACAAAGAAGAGCCTACTATGTGTTTTGTCAAAATATTCAAACAAGCACTGATTTGCTTACAAATACATGTTTCTGTATTTACAAAAAAATAAAATAAAAAACTGTGTTTACAATGTGCCAGGCACTAAAAATAATTTATTTACAATGTACCAGGCAGTGTACTAACTGCAGAGGACACAAAGAAAGGCAAATAAAAAAGGTAAAGACCTCTTCACAATCTCTTCCTCCAAGGGACAGGAACAATCTCCTTGGAATTTCCTAGCAAACCATTTCATGCTGGACAGTCAGACATAATTCTAATTCTTCTACTCAGCGACATTGGCCTTCTTACTGTTTTAAGAACAAGACACTCCATCTCCCTATCCATTTTCTCTGGTTGCCTCATCTCTAGAATGTGCTTCCTTTCAAATCCCAACTAAGGAGGCCAAATACGGGATCCAAAACACACCTCAATATAGCCTGAGCCAGATTAAAATTTAACTGGAAAATGTTTAGAAAAAAAAATAAAAATACAATAAAAGGGACAATATTATTTTTTTTGGGGGGGGGGGCTGAGGCAGTTGGGGTTAAGTGACTAGCCCAGAGCCACACAGCTAGGAAGTGTTAAGTGTCTGAGACCAGATTTGAATTTAGGTCCTCCTGACTTCAGGGCTGGTACTCTATCTACAACAATATTAATTTTAAAATTAAGTCAATACACATCCTGAAGGGACCCTTATGGTTACTAGATGCCAATTCCATTTGAATTTAAAACTGTTTTTCTACCAAAAGTCTTTCTCAACCTTTTAATTCCACTATTTTATCTCCCAATTATTTGCTATTTACCTTATATATAGTTTATACATATTTGCTTACTGGCTTCTCCATCAGATTGTGAACTTCTTGAGGGCAGGTAAACAAGACTGACTTTTGTGTCTTTTTGTATACCTAACCCTTGGCACAGTACTTAATAAATTATGAAAAGATTGTACATTTACAAGCCTCCGGGAGTTCTGCTTTCTAACTATGCAGCTAGTAATGCATTCATTTCATCTTTTGATTCTTGTTCCCCCCGAAATCCTCCACAGGAGAATCTCCTCAACAAAAAAAAGTCTTATTGTTCAGAAGTATCAGGGCAGCTCTCAAAGATTAAACTTTCACTCTTACTAATTGACAAGTATACGTATTGTTGTTGTTGTTGTTTTTTTTTAAATCGTGGTTCTCTGATGCATTTTATGCCATTTTATGCATGTCATTTCTAATAACTCAGTTAATGTTTCTTAAAGCCTTAGGAATTGAATTGCACATGTTTAACCTGTCTCAAAGAGGAGGGAGGGAGAAAAATTTGGGATACAAGGTTTTGCAAAGGTGAATGTTGAAAACATGACTTAAAGAGCAAGATTTAAAGAGTTAAAGAGCCAGATTTAAACCTGAGTCTTCTCAATCCAAATTGAATGTTGTTTCCACGGTATCCTGTCTGGCATAGTGTGCACTTAATACATATTTATTCATTTCTTGATGTTATATTATCATGTATTTATTATTATTTTTTTAAAATTTCTTATTAACTAATAAATAAATTAATTTTAAAAAAGAATGTTGAAAACATGTACTTGCATGTATTTGAAAAAATAAAATGCTATTTAAAAAAAAAAGCCTTAAGAATAACCTCCCCCACAACAATCAGTAAGGCACACAGTTTTAGTTCCTCATTACTTCCTAGCATGAGGAGATACAAGATTACTACAAAAGAACCACTTTAATGAATCCATGCTTTTATTGATGTGGGCACTCCCTCCATCCAGGACTTCTCAACTTGCAATTCTGGTCTATAGCAAATATTCTATAAGGCAATGGCTCTCTAAGTGTGCTAGAAAGTCCCCCAGATTCCCAAAGGCTCTTCAGGAATTCAGCAAGGTCACAATAAGATATTTAATTCTTAATATCAAATATAGATAGATAAAATACACATGAACAAAAGTCACGGGGAGGAGGGAAAGGGAAAGGGGTCCTCAATCATTTTTAAGCAGTAAGGAAGTACTGAGAGCCTCTGCTCTAGAAGGTCCACCCAGTATGCTCCAGATCTTTCTCTGGGGGTCTTTAATATGTAACATTGATGACTGAAGGTGAAGTGAAGGTGATCCCATAGACTCACTTGTTGCCAGAGTTTGCAGCTGTTTGACTCAGTGCTAAGTATACCTTTCACAGGAAAGGAGTCAGGTATGGTTCATTTCTACACTAGGCTGGCTTCCTAGGTGATAATTTTCTTTGGTGATGAGAGGAAGTACAATCCTTAGAAATTTCTGCAATTGTTTGAATACAGATGTTTTTCATTTAAGCAACACTATAGGATCTATCGATACCTATTGATACAATGATTTATCACTGATAAATGATAGATATGGAGAATGCCTGGCCTGTAGGGGGGCGGGGGAAACCATTTAAAAAAAATTTCCACTGCTCTAACCTCTTAAGAGATTCTAAAGAACAAAGTAAAACAATGAAAGTTGGGGGGGAAAGCAAAGTTTTCTTGGTGAAATTCTTTCCCATAGCTCATCTGAATGATCTAGTTTAAAGAAGAATGGATGAAAAGTCAGGGGAGCAGGATTCAAATCATAAATTCTGGGCCTCAGTACCCTTATCTGTAAAATGAGCAAACTGAGGCCAGAGAGTTTAAATCACTGTTAAAAAATAGCAGGGTAGGAATTTGAATCCAAACTGATTCCAAATCATCACCTTTTCATATGTCAGGCAGTCTGAACTTTTTGTGTGTCATGGACCTTTTGGGGAAAGAAAGTCTGGTAAAGTCTGTGGACCTCCTTCCCAGAATGTTTTCCAGTGTATAAAATAGAATACACAGAATTTACACAGGAGTCCAATTATATTGACATACAGTTACAAAAATATTTTTTTCCAAACAAGTTCAAGAACCCCAAGTTAAGAGCTCCTGCTGGGTTAGCATTATGCCTTAAAATTTATTATCTCTAAATCTCATGCTCCTGTGGCTATATTAATGCAGTAAGTTCTCCAGACCAATATCATGCAATAGGTTAGATTTTTAATGTTTTTTTTAAACATCTTAGCCAAGAAATGTGATCATCATCTGCCTTTCAACTTCTAGATATAAATTAATTTTTTTTTTAATTTTCACCTTTCTTTTTTTCTTTTTCTTTTTTTTTTTTGCTGAGGCAATTGGGGTTAAGTGACTTGCCCAGGGTCACACAGCCAGGAAGTGTTAAGTGTCTGAGGCCACATTTGAACTCGGGTCCTCCTGAAATTAATTAATACTAGAAATACTCAAAAGACTTTTTTGCTTTCAATCTTAGGAGAAAATTTTTGATCACGCAGGAATTCAAAGGCAACACTTTGTTCTTGAACAACTGTTTAAAATAAACGATACCCGTCTTTCTCTAGTATTTGAGAAATACACCACATTACAAACATGAAGTCCATTCCTGTGGCCTGAAATTCTTCATCATTCTTTACCCAACTCAAAATGTGTCCCTACTAACCCAAGTTTACTACCCCAAGGTAAGTGCCCCAAATTGCTTTTTTTAGTCCCCAGACTTAAGCTACTCTCCAATCCAGGAAGCAATGAAATAACAGCTTCAAGGTGTCCAGGGTGGCAAAAAAGGAGGAAACATTTAATAAGAACTTTCAACATGGGATAGTCATCTTCAGCTATTCCATTCACTGTCAGGGTTTGGGAACCAGTGCCCAGAGAACAATAATTAACAAGACTATTGGTCACAGGGATGGAGGTATGAATGGATGAAAAAACTTGTCTCCACTTTCCCAATGACCATTTTTATACACGTTAAGATACAATTTAACCCAATAGGGAGGATGGAGGTGGACAGATTAGGTAGAGTTTGTTTTCATTTGGTTTATCCATCATTTTTGTTCATTCTTAAAATGAGTGAATGACAGGCAAATTGATACATTAATATATTTAAAAATCTGCAGAAAAAGCATTTGATAAAAATCCAACATCCATTCCTACTAAAAACGCTTGAGAGTATAGGAATAAATTGACCATTCCTTAAAATAATAAGGAGCATATATTAAAAACCTTCAGGAAACATCATATGTAATGGCGATAAACTAGAACCTTTCCCTGTAAGATCAGGAGTGAAACAAGGTTGCCCACTATCACCATTACTTTTCAATATAGTACTAGAAACTCTAGCCTCGGCAATAAGAGCCGAGAAAGAGATTCAAGGAATTAGAGTAGGAAATGAGGAAATCAAACTATCACTTTTTGCAGATGACATGATGGTATACTTAGAGAACCCCAAAGACTCTGCTAAAAAGCTATTAGAAATAATTCAGAATTTTAGCAAAGTGGCAGGATACAAAATAAATCCACATAAATCATCAGCATTTTTATACATTAACCACACAATCCAACAACAAGAGATACAAAGAGAAATTCTATTCAAAATAACGGTCGATAGTATAAAATATTTGGGAATATATCTACCAAAGGAGAGTCAGGAATTATATGAGCAAAATTACAAAACACTTGCCACAAAAATAAAGTCAGATTTAAATAATTGGAAAGACATTCAGTGCTCTTGGATAGGCCGAGTGAATATAATTAAAATGACAATACTCCCTAAACTAATCTATTTGTTTAGTATTATACCAATCAGACTTCCAAGAAACTATTTAAATAACCTAGAAAAAATAAAAACAAAATTCATATGGAAGAATAAAAGGTCGAGAATTGCAAGGGAACTAATGAAAAAAAAGTCAGAGGAAGGTGGTCCAAGTGTACCTGATTTAAAGCTATATTATAAAGCAACAGTCACCAAAACAATTTGGTATTGGCTAAGAAATAGACTAGTTGATCAGTGGCATAGGTTAGGTTCACAGGGCAAGATAGTGAATAAAAATAGCAATCTAGTGTTTGACAAACCCAAAGATCCCAAATTTGGGGATAAGAATTCATTATTTGACAAAAACTGCTGGGAAAACTGGAAATTAGTATGGCAGAAACTAGGCATGGACCCACATTTAACACCACATACTAAGATTAGATCAAAATGGCTCCAAGATTTAGGCATAAAGAACGAAATCATAAAAAAATTGGAGGAACATGGGATGGTTTACCTCTCAGACTTGTGGAGGAGGAAGGAGTTTGTGTCCAATGGAGAACTAGAGACCATTATTGATCACAAAATAGAACATTTTGATTACACCAAATTAAAAAGTTTCTGCACAAACAAAACTAATGCAAACAAGATTAGAAGGGAAGTAACAAATTGGGAAAACATTTTTACAGTTAAAGGTTCTGATAAAGGCCTCATCTCCAAAATATACAGAGAATTGACTTTAATTTATAAGAAATCAAGCCATTCTCCAATTGATAAATGGTCAAAGATATGAACAGACAATTTTCAGATGATGAAATTAAAACTATTTCCACTCATATGAAAGAGTGTTCCAAATCACTATTGATCAGAGAAATGAAAATTAAGACAACTCTGAGATATGATTACAAACCTGTCAGATTGGCTAAGATGACAGGAACAAATAACGATGAATGTTGGAGGGGCTGTGGGAAAAGTGGGACACTGATGCATTGTTGGTGGAGTTGTGAAAGAATCCAACCATTCTGGAGAGCAATCTGGACTTATGCCCAAAAAGTTATCAAAATGTGCTTACCCTTTGACCCAGCATTGCTGCTATTGGGATTATATCCCAAAGAAATATTAAAGAGTGGAAAGGGACCTATATGTGCCAAAATGTTTGTGGCAGCCCTTTTCAAAGTGGCTAGAAGCTGGAAGATGAATGGATGTCCATCAGTTGGAGAATGGTTGGGTAAATTGTGGTATATGAAGGTTATGGAATATTATTGCTCTGTAAGAAATGACCAGCAGGAGGAATACAGAGAGGCTTGGAGAGACTTAAATCAATTGTTGCTGAGTGAAACAAGCAGAACCAGAAGATCATTATACACTTCAACAATGATACTGTATGAGGATGTATTCTGATGGAAGTGGATATCTTCAACATAGAGAAGAGGTAATCCAATTCCAATTGATTAATGATGGACAGAATCAGCTACATCCAGAAAAGGAACACTGGAAAATGAGTGTAAACTGTTATTTTTACCTTCTGAATCCAATTCTTCCTGTGCAACAAGAAATTCGGTTCTACACACATATATTGTATCTAGAATATACTGTAATATATTTAACATGTATAAGACTACCTGCCATCTGGGGGAGGGGGTTGGGGGAGGAAGGGAAAAAATCTGAATAGAAGTGAGTGCAAGGGATAATGTTTTTAAAAATTACCCATGCATATATACTGTCAAAAAAAAGTTATAATTATAAAATAAAATAAAAATAAAAAACATATATATATAAAAATTAACAACAGAGAAATGCCTCCAAGTAAAGAGGGGCTACTACCTGCATCATTTTAAGGATTATATTGGGTCATCCTGAGATTATTTAAAGAGCCTCAAAAATAATAGTATTTTTTTTTCTTTGTCCTTTTGAAAAAGTTTCAGCTAAGGACAATATCCAATTTGGGATATTTTTCCACATATTGGGTATTTTAAAAGCAAACTGATTTGTATGAATAATGCTCACTTATGAAACATCTTCTTGGATATGATAATTATTTAAGTTGTGAACTTATTGAGACAAATTCCTTTCTGCTATCAATATAAGGGTATGATAAATATTTGTTTAAAATTTATCAGAAATCTGATTAATGGAATCTGTTGGTGGGAATAAAAATTTTCTTGAGCTTATAGTTAAATAATCAATGCTTTGGGGGAGTCTCAAAGCTCCACCCTCTGGCAGTTAGTGGGACAATTGATTGGAAGTTGAGTTTTAACTACTCATGTTATAATTATGTTCATGCATTATTTTCCTCCTGTAACTAATTTCTATGATCAGAGCAATGGTCAATAGAATTGTTAATGCAACTCAATTATGTCTTATCTTGCCGTTTCCAGCCTGATTATATGTAATCATTGTATTCTAAATGCTTGGGCAAGTAAGTGAAAGGACTTGGGAACATTTAAGGGAAGATGTGAAAAACTTTGGATTTGTACAAGTGGAAGAATCACTCATATCAATTAGGACATTATAATGAAGTCTCTGACTGACATGCAGAATTAGAAATAAAACCCTATTTCCCTGCACTGTGTCTTATTTGGGGAAAAGACATGCTCATAAATAAGCAATTTATACATTAATGGTTCCATAACCCCATTCATGCAGTCCATTCATACACACACACACACACACACACACACACACACACACACACACACCATCTTATATATCTCCATATTGCTCTTCCCATCTCCACTCCCTCAAGAAAGCTCCTAAATTGGGGACTTTCATTTCTCTGGTTATTCTAGAAGCCAGCACAAAGCAGACATAATGTAGGTGCTTAATAAACACTAGTTGATTGATTAATAAACACGTGCTGATTGATGACTTCAGAGGGCAATTTTTCCCAGCCTACCCATGGAGATTCTTCTCCAAGTCCTTCCAATAAATCCTGTTTAAAGGGGGAAAGGGTTGAAGACTTTCCTCAGGGCATTTAACATTTTTTAGGTGGCTAGTTAACCAATTCGGATAGTCCTCCCTTCACCTCCCCCTGACGCACACCTGCTTTTTGCTTTTTGTTTTTTAATAAATACAGAGGTCCTAAAGAAGGAAGCTAGCTGACACTGGTGGCAATTACACGGTCAGCCAATCAGTTTCAGCCTTGCATCTTCATTAGGATCACATACCATGCGTCACAAATAAAGCATCCAGAACCCTCCGCCCTAACATAGCATCCCATCCACACAAGGGGTCCCAGGTGGTAAAAAGACAAAGCTTTCAGGAAAAGAAGGGGATGGGGGGCTTACCTTGGAGCCATAGGAACCTTCCTTCTAGCTGATTATACATGGAAGGCCCCTGACTCGTACACCCAGGAGACAAGGGCCCTGAGACACTGGACGTTCTTTGTAATTGCATTATGCCCAGTGTAAGACCCTTCTCACCCCCCCCACCCCCGCCATGGATTGCTGCAGGAAAATTCCAATCCTGCCCCCTCCAGCATCCATCCAACAGCAGCACCACCAGAAAGGCAGTTTCCGCGGGGGCTGCTGGGCTTCTGTTGCCCCCGAAGTTTGGCTCATGTCGAACCTCCCTCAGATAAGGCTTCCGTCTCCAGAACCCGGCAAGCCGTCCAGGCGATTGAGCAGGGAGGCTGCAGGGGAATCTGGCGGCCTCTAGGGCAGATTTCCCACCTGGACCGGGAGCTTCCTCCTCCTTCCTCTTCCTTCAGTTGAGTGCTGCAGAATGGATGCTTTTTAATTGGGGTGATGCAGAAGATTTTTGAGAGTCCCTTGGATGGCAAGAAGGTCAATTCAGTTAAGATTTAAGGAATTAGTTCAGGCTACTCACTAGAAAGCAAATAATGGAGCTGAAGCTGAAATACTATGGTCACATAAGAAGAAGATAGGACTCAATGGGAAAGACACCAATGTTAGGAAAGATTGAAGGCCGAAAGAAAAGGGGACAGCAAAGGACGGGATGGATAGATATTGTCATGGAAACAATGAACAGGAGTTTGAACAGACTTTGAGAGACAGTGGAAGATACAAGGCCTGGCATGCATAGGTCTATAGGGTTGCAAAGAGTAAGACATAATGACAGTGACACAACGGTCAAATTGATGCAATTTGTTTCAAATGAGCTAAGATTTTGGAAATTTTTTTTTAAGTTAACCAATTTTTTAAAATAGCAGATAAACTCTTTAAAATTTTGTAGTGATACAAAATAGGATAATTCTATTTATTTTTCCCTTTAGTATTTCTAATATCCAAATAGGTAACCAAGTGGGAAAAAAAATAGAAAGGAATAGAGAAACAGCAGTAAGCACTTTTAAATAAAATGGGATTTATATATGTCAGCAGATTTCCACAAGAAGAAAACTGCAAACTTGACTGAGAACACGCATAATAGAACATAAAAGTAGATTCTATATTAAAATATCAATAAAAGAGTTAGTATTTAAGAGACAAAATAGTTGTCTTGGTTTTGTTTGTATAATGTTAGTTATAATGGTATCAAAATGTCTGCCAAATTTTGTCAAAGTTGCAACTTAAAATGGCTTATTGACTCTTTAAAATGTCACAATTCATCTTTTAAAAATAAGTTGTTGGGTTTTTTTTTCAAATAAAACATACATGTGAGGGAAAGGAAAGGAAGGGCTTACTCTAAAATGCATATTCTGAAATTGAAAGGGTTCTTAGAAACCAATTCATCCCAGAAAGGTTAAATGACTTAGCAGGGTAAAATGAGGATAAATGACTGGTGGAGTTGAATTATCTCACTGTGTTTCCAGTAAAATCTTTGGGTTTCCTGCTTGTTTCCTTCATTGTTTGCTGGGTTTGGAGATGAGAATGGTAAGCCTTAGCAAGGAAATGGGAAGATGCATCAGAGAAAGTGAAAATTCTACCTCAAAAAGATAGTAAGAAGGAAGGGAATCAGCATAAAAATGTTAACCATTAACTGATGATGAAAAACACTGGAAATGAAATACTAAAAAGAAAATCCCTTATATGGAGAAATAATAAAGAAAATGCCCTTGATTTATGTGAGAAATGTTTCATATTTATGTCAAGCACGTGTTATATGTCTTCATCTAAGGATGAAAACTTTGAAGCATTTTGCTCAAGTGTTTTGTTTAGTTTCCTAAATGATAACATATATAATAGTGACTTACGCTATTAAAATTAAATCCACAGTTGTGAAGGGAATTATGATCAAATCTCGTCTATACTTCATGAATCCATCTGCACTAAAACTGACATTCTATCATAGATGACTCCTCTATAAGAAGATATTTTGGAAGGAGCTAAGAAGCAAAAGATAAATTTGGCCTTGGCAAAGATGCGTTAGAGGAGGGAAATGGAGAGATAATGAGAAGGTGAGGATGATGCCTTTGTGGCAAGCCTGGGGGACTAGAAGAATGGGAGTACCAGTGAAGATAATCGGGAAGGGGCGTGTTTAGGGAGAAAGATAAAATTTCACTTGGAGATATTTTGAATGAAAACGGCTGAGTTGTAATATTTGCTTAGCATATGATCCATAATAAGTAGCTTGCTTTCTCTGTGACTCAATTTACTCATCTGAGAAATAAAACAATAATTTATTCTCCCATCTACTTTCCCAGGATGTATAAATTTATCTGACACTTTTTAACTATTCTGGAATCTTGAAACAGAATTAACAAATTAATGATAATATTACAATCATTACTCTGATAAATAAGTTGACTAAATTATATGTAGGATATGAATTCTTTATATTTACCAAGTTCATATTCAAAGAAGAGATGAAAAAAATGTATCTCCTCCCTTATCTGCAGAAATGGGGAACAATAAGTGTAAAATATTGAACATTTTATCAATTAAGGCTGGTATGTTAGTTTTGCTAAACTATTCTTCCCTGCACTCTTTCTTTTTATCTCCTCTGTGGATACAAAAAATATTCATATACAAATAACATTTCCTACATTTTCTCCTCCATAAGAAAATGAATCCCTGGAGGGTTGGGACCAAGTTTTTGGTTTTCTTTGTATCCTTTGGACTTAGCACATAGTACCTGGTTAATTAACATTAATTAATTGATTAATAAATGCTTGTTGAGAATAATATTGATGATTAATGGTAGTGGTAATGATGATGATGATGACAAGGGATAGATCTCTAGGTAGAAAAGGGCTAAGAAAGTACAACAGTTTCTGTACTTGAGGCAAAGCAGGACACTTTTAAGAAAGACTGTGGTTCCCAAAGAAAGGAGTCAGGCCACTGGGTTGACCTAAAACACCATGCCCAGAAGGCAAAAGGAGGGCCTCAGAACTCAGGAGTCTGGGAAATGCATGCTGGGCTTTTCTGTGCAGGGGTAGGGAAGGGAGAGTCCTCCTGGAGCTTCTGGCCTTCCTCTTGGTTGTCAAGAAACCTTAGAAGTAAAGACCCCCCCTGGTAAGTTATCAATGGCATAGTAATAGAATCTTTTCCTGTTGATTTGGAGAAGATCTAAATCTACAAATTCTTTTGAGACAATCTGTGATACCACCCAAGATTTCAATATACTTTGGGGATTCAAATTTCTTTTCCCCAACATTTGGTGTCCTGTGTAAAGATAGTCCTAAATTCTTTGAATGGAAGCAAAACATCAAATTTCTACCATAGTAAGTTTTCTATTACTTCTGGATAACATATACAGTTAAGTAAATATGTTTTCAAAATAAGCTATAGTTGAAGATGATTATAACGGAAAAACTTTTTCTCGTTTCATTCTCTCACAAAAATGAACACCATGAAACCAAAGTTCCTTGAGGACAGGCCTGTTTGCTTTTTAATTGTTATCCACCGCACTAAGTGATGTATCTGGCATATGCTATGCAATTGATAATTGAGGTTGGCATATTAAAATGTAATCATATTTTCAATATCTTCTTGGAACACACTGAATCATCTCATTTTACTTGCTTCTTTGAATACAGAAAATTGTAACATATTTACTTTCCTTGACCATCAAGTTGTTCCATCAAACTTCAGGTTTATTTAGCTATTCAGATGACCTATGATAAAGAGAAGCCTCTGACTCAGAT
Organism: Sminthopsis crassicaudata; assembly: GCF_048593235.1. NCBI lineage: Eukaryota > Metazoa > Chordata > Mammalia > Dasyuromorphia > Dasyuridae > Sminthopsis > Sminthopsis crassicaudata. The sequence continues at coordinate 47,978,021 of NC_133623.1, read as the reverse complement.
TTGAGCTGGTATAATATACCTTTTTTCTCAATTTGTCCATTGTATAACAGTGGTAGTCAGGAAATACAATTGCCTCTGAAGAATTAAAAATAAGTATACAGAAGACAATGGACAGGTGCACAATGATTATGAAAGTACATGAAGGCTGCTAGGTGCAATCAGTGAATCACTTCAAAGATTAGGAGTAAAAGATAACATAAGGAATTTTATGACACAGAGAAAAAAGTACTAGTTACATAGAAAGAACAAGTGATAAAGAAATGAATAATGACTGTTTTTTTAACCATGTAAAGTGAAAGTAAAGAAAGTCTCCAGCACATCTAGGTAGACATCCATGGTAAATGTATGGAAATATATAGACAAGAATTATATAGAGTAGATAAACATGAAGGGGTTGTAATCTGCATCACTGGAAGAACGCTAGAATTGAGATCACAAATACATTTCAGTCTTGGAATAAGGTAATTACTTTATGAATGACATTCATGTAAATTCATGTAAAATAATATCTTAATGCTGCTCAATCAGAAAGTTAAAAGATTCAACTTCTAAAAGAGACATAGTAAGTCTATATATCATTAGAAAAAACTGATGAGAAACTTTAAAAGTAGCCTAGTAGAAATTAGATATACATCAACTTCTCACACTGTAAAACAAGTTAAGTTCAAATTGTGGTCATGATTTAGACATAAAGGGTGATAGTCTAAGTTAATCGTTTGATAATGGCAAAATTACTTTTCAGATATAAAGATATGGAATTTATGACCAAAACCCAGAAATAAAGGCAAAGTGAAATGGATAATTGGAGATAAAATGGAAAATTTAAACGTTTTTGTACAAATAATACCAATGCATCTAAAATTACAAGAAAAAATAATCTCATCTTAAAGAATGACTGGGGGAAACAACAAATTATAGAAACAATTAATAATTTCACCCAAGATAATGACTATTAAGAGTCATCATAGCAAAATCGGTGGGATGCAGCTAGAGCAGAAATAAAGGGAAATTTTATATCTTTAGGAAGTCTCTTTAGTGTAACAGAATCTAAATAATGGGAGGATTTTGATTATTTTTATTCAGAGTAGTTCTGAAGCAATCATACAGAAGCTGTTTTATTCAATAAACAAAGAAGAGCCTACTATGTGTTTTGTCAAAATACTCAAACAAGCACTGATTTGCTTACAAATATATGTTTCTGTATTTACAAAAAAAAAAATAAAAAACTCTGTTTACAATGTACCAGGCACTGTACTAACTGCAGAGGATACAAAGAAAGGCAAATAAAAAAGGTAAAGAACCTCTTCAAAATCTCTTCCTCCAAGGGACAGGAACAATCTCCTTGGAATTTCCTAGCAAATCATTTCATGCTGGACAGTCAGACATAATTCTAATTCTTCTACTCAGCGACATTGGCCTTACTGTTTTAAGAACAAGACACTCCATCTCCCTATCCATTTTCTCTGGTTGCCTCATCTCTAGAATGTGCTTCCTTTCAAATCCCAACTAAGGAGGCCAAATACGGGATCCAAAACACACCTCAATATAGCCTGAACCAGATTAAAATTTAACTGGAAAATGTTTAGAAAAAAATAAAAATACAATAAAAGGGACAATATAACTTTTTTTTTTTTTTTGGGGGGGGGGCTGAGGCAGTTGGGGTTAAGTGACTAGCCCAGAGCCACACAGCTAGGAAGTGTTAAGTGTCTGAGACCAGATTTGAATTTAGGTCCTCCTGACTTCAGGGCTGGTACTCTATCTACAACAATATTAATTTTAAAATTAAGTCAATACACATCCTGAAGGGACCCTTATGGTTACTAGATGCCAATTCCATTTGAATTTAAAACTGTTTTTCTACCAAAAGTCTTTCTCAACCTTTTAATTCCACTATTTTACCTCCCAATTATTTGCTATTTACCTTATATATAGTTTATACATATTTGCTTACTGGCTTCCCTATCAGATTGTGAACTTCTTGAGGGCAGGTAAACAAGACTGACTTTTGTGTCTTTTTGTATACCTAACCCTTGGCACAGTACTTAATAAATTATTAAAAGATTGTACATTTACAAGCCTCCGGGAGTTCTGCTTTCTAACTATGCAGCTAGTAATGCATTCATTTCATCTTTTGATTCTTGTTCTCCCTGAAATCCTCCACAGGAGAATCTACTCAACAAAAAAAAGTCTTATTGTTCAGAAGTATCAGGGCAGCACTCAAAGATTAAACTTTCACTCTTACTAATTGACAAGTATACCTATTGTTGTTGGTTTTTTTTTAAATCGTGGTTCTCTGATGCATTTTATGCCACTCTGTGCATGTCATTTCTAATAACTCAGTTAATATTTCTTAAAGCCTTAGGAATTGAATTGCACATGTTTAACCTGTCTCAAAGAGGAGGGAGGGAGAAAAATTTGGGATACAAGGTTTTGCAAAGGTGAATGTTGAAAACATGACTTAAAGAGCCAGATTTAAAGAGTTAAAGAGCCAGATTTAAACCTGAGTCTTCTCAATCCAAATTGAATGTTGTTTCCACGGTATCCTGTCTGGCATAGTGTGCACTTAATACATATTTATTCATTTCTTGATGTTATATTATCATGTATTTATTATTATGTTTTTAAAATTTCTTATTAACTAATAAATAAATTAATTTTAAAAAGAATGTTGAAAACATGTACTTGCATGTATTTGAAAAAATAAAATGCTATTTTTAAAAAAAGCCTTAAGAATAACTTCCCCCACAACAATCAGTAAGGCACACAGTTTTAGTTCCTCAATACTTCCTAGCATGAGGAAATCCAAGATTACTACAAAAGAACCACTTTAAAGGATCCATGCTTTATTGATGTGGGCACTCCCTCCATCCAGGACTTCTCAACTTGCAATTCTGGTCTATAGCAAATATTCTATAAGGCAATGGCTCTCTAAGTGTGCTAGAAAGTCCCCCAGATTCCCAAAGGCCCTTCAGGAATTCAGCAAGGTCACAATAAGATATTTAATTCTTAATATCAAATATAGATAGATAAAATACACATGAACAAAAGTCACGGGGAGGAGGGAAAGGGAAAGGGGTCCTCAATCATTTTTAAGCAGTAAGGAAGTACTGAGAGCCTCTGCTCTAGAAGCTCCACCCAGTATGCTCCAGATCTTTCTCTGGGGGTCTTTAATATGTAACATTGATGATTGAAGGTGAAGTGAAGGTGATCCCATAGACTCACTTATTGCCAGAGTTTGCAGCTGTTTGACTCAGTGCTAAGTATACCTTTTACAGGAAAGGATTCAGGTATGGTTCATTTCTACAGTAGGCTGGCTTCCTAGGTGATAATTTTCTTTGGTCATGAGAGGAAGTACAATCCTTAGAAATTTCTGCAATTGTTTGAATACAGATGTTTTTCATGTAAGAAACACTATAGGATCTATCGATACCTATTGATACAATGATTTATCACTGAATGATCTAGTTTAAAGAAGAATGGATTAAAAGTCAGGGGAGCAGGATTCAAATCATAAATTCTGGGCCTCAGTACCCTTATCTGTAAAATGAGCAAACTGAGGCCAGAGAGTTTAAATCACTGATAAAAAAATAGCAGGGTAGGAATTTGAACCCAAACTGATTCCAAATCATCACCTTTTCATACGTACCAGGCATTCTGAACTTTTTGTGTGTTATGGACCTTTTGGGGAAAGAAAGTCTGGTAAAGTCTGTGGACCTCCTTCCCAGAATGTTTTCCAGTGTATAAAATAGAATACACAGAATTTACATAGGAGTCCAATTATATTGAAATACAATTACAAAAATATTTTTTTCCAAACAAGTTCAAGAACCCCAAGTTAAGAGCTCCTGCTGGGTTAGCATTATGCTTTAAAATGTATTACCTCTAAATCTCATGCTCCTGTGGATATATTTATTCAGTAAGTTCTCCAGACCAATATAAGGCAATAGGTTAGAATTTTAATGTTTTTTTTAAACATCTTAGCCAAGATATGTGATCATCATCTGCCTTTCAAGTTCTAGATCTAAATTAATTTTTTTTTATTTTCACCTTTCTTTTTTTTTTATCTTCACCTTTTTTTCCCTGAGGCTGGGGTTAAGTGACTTGCCCAGGGTCACACAGCCAGGAAGTGTTAAGTGTCTGAGGCCACATTTGAACTCGGGTCCTCCTGAAATTAATTAATACTAGAAATACTCAAAGGAAAGGGAAGCAGTGATAGAGAATAACAACGTCCTGAAATTGGAGTTGGAAAAAATAAAGAATTCACAGGAGATGCAGGGAAACAAAATTTATGAATTAAAAAAGGTTAAAAAATCACAGGAAAGTAGAATTTCTGAATTGGAAAAGATAAAAAAGTCTCAAGAAAATAGAATTTCTGAATTGGAAAAAGAAAATAATTCTCAAAAAAATTTAGGGAAATGGAAAAAAATTCAATAGAGCAAAATAATTCATTTAAAAACGAAATTGGGCATTTACAAAAAGAACTAAAAACTGTGAAAGAAGAAAATAACTCCTTAAAAGTCAGGATGGAACAAATAGAAATGAATGATTCACAGAGAACCCAAGAATCAGTCAAACAAAAGAAAAAAAAATGAGAAGCTCGAGAACAACGTCAAATACTTACTGGGAAAATCTATAGACCTGGAAAATAGATCTAGGAGAGATAATCTGCGGATCATTGGACTTCCCGAAAACTATGACCAAAAAAAGAGCCTAGATTCTATTTTACAGGAAATTATCAAAGAGAACTTTCCAGAGATAATAGAAACAGAAGGGAAAGTAGATGTGGAAAGAATTCATCGAACTCCTTCTGAAATAGACCCTAAAAAAAGAACACCACGGAATATTGTGGCTAAGCTGCAGAATTACCACACAAAGGAGAAAATCCTGCAAGCAGCTAGAAAAAAACAATTTAAATACCAAGGTGCCACAATAAGGGTCACTCAAGATCTGGCTGCCTCCACATTAAAAGATAGAAGGGCCTGGAACCTGATATTCCATAAGGCAAAAGATCAAGGATTGCAACCAAGAATGAACTACCCAGCTAAGTTTAGCATCTTTTTCCATGGAAGAAGATGGTCATTCATTGAAATAGAGGAATTCTATATGTTTCTAAGAAAAAAACCAGACTTAAACAAAAAATTTGATCTACATCCACAAGACTGAAGAGACACAGAAAAAGGTACACAGAACCCTTGAGAACTGTAACTCTGTTGTGTGTATATAAAAAGTACTCAAGGATAATTTGATTTTACTGTTATAAAAGAAAGAAAGGGGGGGTGTAGTAAAGGGAAGGAGGTCGGTTCAGAAAAAGGGGAAGGAATGATAAAAAGAAGGAAACTACATCCCATGAAGAGGCATAGAAAATACACCATATCTGAGGGAATTTACTAAGGGGGAGAATCATTGTGTGAATCTTACTCTCATCAGGAGAGGCTCAAAGAGTAAATAATTAACATATTTGTTTTTCAGAGAATTTTCTCTCACCTCATTAAAAGGGGGGAGAGAAAAAGGGAAAAGGAAAAAGAGAATAAGTGAAGGGACTTGGAGGGAGGGGGGAAGGATATTAAAAAAAAGGGAGGGTTACGCGTCACAAGGGGGGTCTGTAAATTAAATATCGGGGAAGGGGATCAGGGGCGTCAAGGGAAAAAGCATAATCTGGGGATAATATGATGGCAGAAAATACAGAATTAGTAATTTTAACTGTAAATGTGAATGGGATGAACGATCCCATCAAACGGAGACGGATAGCAGATTGGATCAAAAATCAGAACCCTACAATATGTTGTCTGCAGGAAACACACTTAAAGCAGGGAGATACATACAGAGTAAAGGTAAAAGGTTGGAGGAGAATCTATTATGCTTAAGGTAAAGCCAAAAAAGCAGGGGTAGCTATCCTTATCTCAGATCAAGCAAAAGCAGAAGTTGATCTAATTAAAAGAGATAAGGAAGGAAACTATATACTGCTGAAAGGTAGCATAAATAATAAAGCCATATCGATACTAAACTTATATGCACCAAGTGGTATAGCATGTAACTTTCTAAAGGAAAAGTTAAGAGAGTTGCAAGAAGAAATAGACAGTAAAACCATAATAGTGGGAGATCTCAACCTTGCACTCTCAGATTTAGACAAATCAAACCACAAAACAAAAAAGAAAGAAATTAAAAAAGTAAATAGAACATTAGAAAAACTAGGTATGATAGACCTTTGGAGAAAACTGAATGGCAATAGAAAGGAATATACTTTCTTCTCAGCAGTTCATGTATCCTATACAAAAATTGACCATATATTAGGACATAAAGATCTCAAAATTAAATGTAGGAAGGCAGAAATAATAAATGCCTTCTTCTCACACCACAATGCAATAAAAGCTACATTCAGTAAAAAGTTAGGGATAAATAGACCAAAAAGTAATTGGAAACTGAATAATTTCATCTTAAAGAATGATTGGGTGAAAGAGCAAATTATAGAAACAATTAATAATTTCACCCAAGATAATGACAATGATGAGACATCATACCAAAATCTGTGGGATGCAGCTAAAGCAGTAATAAGGGGAAATTTTATATCTTTAGAGGCCTATTTGAAAAAAATAGAGAAGGAGAAGATTAACGAATTGGGCTTGCAACTTAAAAGGCTAGAAAAAGACCAAATTAAAAACCCCCAACCAAATATTAAACTTGAAATACAAAAATTAAAAGGAGAAATCAATAATATTGAAAGTAAAAAAACTATTGAATTAATAAATAAAACCAAGAGTTGGTTTTATGAAAAAGCCAATAAAATAGATAAACCTTTGGTAAATCTGATCAGAAAAAAGAAAGAGGAAAATCAAATTGTTAGTCTTACAAATGAAAAGGGGGATCTTTCCACCAATGAAGAGGAAATTAGAGAAATAATAAGGACTTACTTTGCCCAACTTTATGCCAATAAATTTGATAACTTAAGTGAAATGGATGAGTTCCTCCAAAAAATGTAGGCTCCCTAGATTAACAGAGGAGGAAATAAATTGCTTAAATAGTCCCATTTCAGAAAAAGAAATAGAACAAGCTATTAATCAACTCCCCAGGAAAAAATCCCCAGGACCAGATGGATTCACATGTGAATTCTACCAAACATTTAAAGAACAATTAGCCCCAATGTTATATAAATTATTTGAAAAACTAGGGGACGAAGAAGTCCTACCAAACTCCTTTTATGACACAGACATGGTACTGATACCTAAACCAGGAAGAGCGAAAACTGAGAAAGAAAATTATAGACCAATTTCCTTAATGAATATTGATGCTAAAATCTTAAATAAGATATTAGCAAAAAGACTTCAGAAAATCATCCCCAGGATAATACACTATGATCAAGTAGGATTTATTCCAGGAATGCAGGGCTGGTTTAATATTAGGAAAACTATTAATATAATTGACCATATTAATAATCAAATTAATAAAAACCATATGATCATCTCAATAGATGCAGAAAAAGCATTTGACAAAATCCAACATCCATTCCTACTAAAAACTCTTGAAAGTATAGGAATAAATGGACTATTGCTTAGAATAATCAGGAGCATATATTTAAGACCGTCAGTAAGCATAATATGCAATAGAAATAAACTACAACCTTTCCCAGTAAGATCAGGAGTGAAACAAGGTTGCCCACTATCACCATTACAATATAGTACTAGAAAAGCTAGCCTCGGCAATAACAGCCGAGAAAGAGATTCAAGGAATTAGAGTAGGAAATGAGGAAATCAAACTATCACTTTTTGCAGATGACACGATGGTATACTTAGAGAACCCCAAAGACTCTGCTAAAAAGCTACTAGAAATAATTCAGAATTTCAGCAAAGTGGCAGGATACAAAATAAATCCACATAAATCCTCAGCATTTTATATATCACTAACAAAATGCAACAGCAAGAGATACAAAGAGAAATTCCATTCCAAACAAATGTTGAGAGTATAAAGTATTTGGGAATGCATCTACCAAAGAAAAGTCAGGAATTATATGAGAAAAATTACAAAACACTTGCCACAAAAATAAAGTCAGATTTAAATAATTGGAAAGACATTTAGTGCTCTCGGATACGCTGAGCAAATATAATAAAGATGACAATACTCCCCAAACTAATCTGTTTATTTAGTGCTATACCAATCAGACTCCCAAGAAACTATTTTAATGACCTAGAAAAATAACAACAAAATTCATATGGAAGAATAAAAGGTCAAGAATTGCAAGGGAACTAATGAAAAAAAAAAGTCAGAGGAAGGTGGTCCAAGTGTACCTGATCTAAAGCTATATTATAGAGCAGCAGTCACCAAAACCATTTGGTATTGGCTAAGAAATAGACCGGTAGATCAGTGGAACAGATTAGATACAAAGGACCAACAAGGGTACATCTATAGCAATCTAATCTTTGACAAACCCAAAGATACCAACATTAGGGATAAAAATTCATTATTTGGAAAAAAACTGTTGGGAAAACTGGAAATTAGTATGGCAGAAATTAGATATGGATCCACACTTAACACCATATACCAAGATAAGATCAAAATGGGTCCATGACTTAGGCATAAAGAATAAGATAATGAATAGATTAGAGGAACAGAGGATAGTCTACCTCTCAGACTTGTGGAGGAGGAAGGAATTTATGACCAGAGGAGAACGAGAGATCATTATTGATCACAAAATAGAAGATTTCGATTACATCAAACTAAAAAGTTTCTGTACAAACAATACTAATGCAAACAAGATTAGAAGGGAAGTAACAAACTGGGAAAATATTTTTAAAAGCAAAGGCTCTGACAAAGGTCTCATTTCCAAAATATATAGAGAACTGACCCTGATTTATAGGAAACCAAACCATTCTCCAATTGATAAATGGTCAAAGGATATGAACAGACAATTCTCAGATGAAGAAATTGAAACTATATCCACTCACATGAAAGCGTGTTCCAAATCACTACTGATCAGAGAAATGCAAATTAAGACAACTCTGAGATACCACTACACACCTGTCAGATTGGCTAAGATGACAGGAACAAATAATGATGAATGTTGGAGAGGATGTGGGAAAACTGGGACACTAATACATTGCTGGTGGAGTTGTGAAAGAATCCAGCCATTCTGGAGAGCAATTTGGAACTATGCCCAAAAAGTTATCAAACTGTGCATACCCTTTGACCCAGCAGTGCTACTACTGGGCTTATATCCCAAAGAAATACTATAGAGCAGAAAGGGACCTGTATGTGCCAAAATGTTTGTGGCAGCTCTTTTTGTTGTAGTTAGAAACTGGAAGATGAATAGATGTCCATCAGTTGGAGAATGGTTGGGGAAATTATGGTATATGAAGGTTATGGAATATTATTGCTCTGTAAGAAATGACCAGCAGGAGGAATACAGAGAGGCCTGGAGAGACTTAAATCAACTGATGCTGAGTGAAATGAGCAGAACCAGAAGATCGCTGTACACTTCAACAACAATACTGTATGAGAATGTATTCTGATGGAAGTGGAAATCTTCAACATAAAGAAGAGCCAACTCACTTCAGGTTGATTAATGATGGACAGAGGTAGCTACACCCAGAGAAGAAACACTGGGAAGTGAATGTAAATTGTTAGCATTAATATCTGTCTGCCCAGGTTACATGTACCTTAGGAATCTAATGCTTATTGTGCAACAAGAAAATGGTATTTGCACACATGTATTGTATCTAGGTTATATTGTAACACATGTAAAATGTATGGGATTGCCTGTCATCGGGGGGAGGGAGTAGAGGGAGGGGTGTATAATTTGGAAAAATGAATACAAGGGATAATGTTATAAAAAATATATAATAAAAATTATTAGAAAAAAAAAAAAGAAAGTAAAGAAAGTCTCCAGCACATCTAGGTAGACATCCATGGTAAATGTATGGAAATATATAGACTAGAGTTATATAGAGGAGATAAACATGAAGGGGTTGTATTCTGCATCACTGGAAGAACTCTAAATTAAGATCACAAATCCATTTCAGTCTTGGAATAAGGTAAATACTTTATGAATGACATTCATGTAAATTCATGTAAAATAATATCTTAATGCTGCTCAATCAGAAAGTTAAAAGATTCAACTTCTAAAAGATAGTTAGTAAGTTTATATATCATGAGACTTTATTTAAAAAAGTGTCTGAGCCCAGATTAGAATTCAGGTCCTCTCGACTTCAGGGCTGGTGCTCTATCCACTGTGCCAACCAGTTGACCCCCAAAAATTTCATGATAATGATAACAGTGAGAAAACACCAAAATTTTTGATATTCAGCCAAAATAATACTCAGAAGAAAACCGATATGTGTAAATGGTTATATCAATAAAAGAGAGAAAAAGGAAGAGCAATATATTGTGTATCTCACTAAAAAACAAAGTTATACCCTTATAAATAAATACCAAAATAAAAATCATGGTAATAAAGTTTATAACAAAATATCAAGCTATCAAATGAAAACAGGAGCTGAGTTTTTTTTTGGGGGGGGAATAGATAAGCCATTGGGTAATTTAATTTAAAAAATAGCAAAGCAAATCAAACTACTAGTATCAAAATTGAAAGGGGTGAATGTACAACCAAATGAACATAAAATTAAGGTAATTATTACCCATTTTGCCCAATTATTTGCCAAAAAAAAATAATCATATGAATGATATGGATTAGTATTTACAAAAATGTAAAGTAACAAAAGAGAATTAATAAAAGAGGAAAAATAATACATAAAAGAAATAAGATGGAGGCTGCCCAGAATATTGCACTTGAATATTTAATGAGTATTGGCTAGGGAATCACATGAGGGACTTTTTGTCAAACAGAGCTTTTGCTTGTCCATGTTAGGTCAATTCGAATATAATTCATGAAATAACTGAAATAGATAAATATTTCCAAGAATATAAAGTGTCCAGATTAACCAAAAAAAGAAATAAAGTATTTATATAATCCTACTTTTAAAAAATGACATAATGCATACATGATCTCCTCATTCAAAAAACCCAACACCAGTTGTATTTACAACGGAATTATACAAAATACTTAAAGAATATGAATTCCAATATTACATAAACTATTTGGAAAAAACAACAGATAAAGAAGTTCTGTTGAATTTATTTTAAGACACGATATGATCTTGATACCTGATTCAAGGAGAGTAAAAACAGAGGGGAGAAACTATACATGAATTTCCTTAATGGATATTGATGCAAAAAATTTAATGAAATTTGAGCAAGGAGACAGCTAATAGCATTGTAAAAATCATATGCTATGAAGAAATGGCATTTATATCAGGAATACTGGACTGGTTAATATTAGGAAAACTAAGCAAATGTATCATGTAACAATAAAATTAACAAAAAAGATATTATTATTTCAATAGATACAGAAAAGAATTTTGACAAAATGCAATACTGATTTTTATTTAAAAAAAACACACTAGAAAGCACAAGAATAAATGGTGCTTTTGCTTAGAAGAATAAGGAAAATTGATTTAAACAAAGAGCCACCATTAATGGGGATATACCAGAAGACTTTCCAATAAAGTCAAGGATGAAGCAAGAATGTCTATAATCACCATTAATATTCAATATTGTACTAGAAATGCTTGGTATAGCAATAAGACAAGAAGAAGAAATTGAAGGAATAAGGATAAGGAATAAGAAAAGAATATTTTTTTTCAGAAGGTATGATGGTTTACTAGCATGTCAACTTAAAGGAGTAATAAAAATAATTAAACACTTCAATAAAGCTGAAGGATATAAATCTTACACATAAATCTTCAGCCTTTCTATTTGGTACTAATAAAACCTTGCAGAAGGGATAGAAAGAGAAATTAAATTTAAAATAACTAAAAAGATTATGAAATACATGGGAGTCTACTCATCAGAACTCACAGCAACTACATGAACAAAATTAAAATAGACTCTTCATATAAATGGAGCTCTATATAATTGGAGTAATGCTAATTGCCTATTGGTAGGTCAAGTTGATATTATAAAAATGACAATATTACCTAAATTGATTTAGTAATTCAGTGTAATGCTAATCAAACTACCATAGAATGACTTTATAAAGAGATAAAACATAGTAAAATGCACCTAGAGAAATAAAAGGTTAAGAATATCAAAAGAATTAATAAAAGAAGAGAAAAGAAATTAAAGGTGACCTAACAGTATCAGATATCAAACCCTACTGCAAAACTATAATCCTCCAAACAATTTGGTATTGGATAAGGAATAGGGAAGTTGATCACTGGAATAGATTAGATACAAAATATTAAGAAGGAAATGAACACAGTTTTTGATCAATCTAAGCATCCCAGCATTTAGGGCAAGAACTCACGATTTCATTAAAACTGATGAGAAACTTTAAAAGTAGCCTAGTAGAAATTAGATATACATCAACTTCTCACACTGTAAAACAAGTTACGTTCAAATTGTCATCATGATTTAGACATAAAGGGTGATATTCTAAGTTAATCGTTTGATAATGGAAAAATTACTTTTCAGATCTAAGGATATGGAAAGAGTTTATGACCCAAACCCAGAAATAAAGGCAAAGTGAAATGGATAATTTGAGGTAAAATGGAAAATTTAAACGTTTTTGTACAAATAATACCAATGTATCTAAAATTACAAGAAAAGCAGGAAACTGGGAGAGGGGAAGGTCTGGAGGGAGGAAGAGAGATGGGAATCTTTGTAACAAACCACACAACCCAAGAGATTTAAAAAGAGAATTTCCTTCCCTCTTCTTTATTTGCAGTTGAATATAACCTCCTACTGAGATGCCTTTGAACAAAAGAAATACTTTAATAAATGATGGTAACTATCTTTATATATAATTGGAAAAGTAAAATAGTATTGAAGTTGAAAAACAACAGCAGCAACAACAACAACTAACAAGTTGCCTGAGATGAGAGGCGATTTGTGTTGATAACACACCTGGCATGTGTCAGAGGCCCAACTTGAACCCAGGTCTTCCTGATTCTTAAGGTTTTTATTTCAGGGAACAATTACTGTTTAATTCCCCATAATCAATCCAGGGTATTGTCTAATTATTTCTCCTCTGGAACCAGTTCGGCATGCATCTAGAATATCTAAATTATTTATATTGATAAAGTAGTTCAATCAAATGACATATTAAAACAAAAAATGGACTTTTTCGTGCCCTTTATGTTTTAATGGATTTTTTTATGCCGAAATCTTGAGAGCTATTGTTGATCTCATTTAGGAGACCCCATGGCATTCTAAATTCTGACACAATCAGAACAATGTTATCCACAAACAGAAGCATATGGGGTACTGTACCACTTACAGAGTGTCAGGTATTTGTACTTTCTCTGGGTGTAAGGAAGGTTAAATGTGTCTCAGCTCTGTCTTTTATATAACTTTCTGCTGAGAACAGGAGAACGTGCTTTAAGTTATCCAATGTGAAAAAAAAAAGGAAAACACCAAGAAGTTGGAAGGCCATCCTGTCTTGTGTATCAATCAGTGAGTATCCTTTATTGCAGGCCAGTGTTTACCCTGGAAACCTGGCCAGTTCCTTGAGTAAAAACAGTCCTGCTAAAGGAATGAACAAATAGTCTTCTTGGGGGGTCTCATGTGATGGAGCACCCTGTACCTGGGATGCTGCTACATCTCAAGAGTCACATCTCACATGAGAGTCCTTAGTGTAGTGGCTTCATTGTTCTCAGCTGAGAAAAGCCTCTTAGTGCAAAGGGACTTTGAGAATTTAGCTAGGAAGTAATAGAAAACTTGCCTACCAATGCCTGTCACTTGCCACTATGAATAGCTGTGACCATGAATTCTCTCAGCAGGGGAATTCTGATGTTTTCCTCAGAGTGGCCATGATGTATGTTGTATGTCGTTATAGTGGCCACTGGGTTTATCAGTTGTATATTAATTACTTTTGTGCTATGAGTTTCCTTTTTTATTTTCCTGTCTTATTTAAATGAAAGTTCCAAGCAGTAATAAACTTGTGCCCACCCTCTTCAACCGGCCTGTTGAAATGGGAATTCCAAACCTAGATTAATCTTACACTGAAACATTCAACTGGAGGCTAAGCATGACTATCCTTAGTAGTCATTCCAATCAAGCACACAGAAACTTGAGGTGAGCCTGCTTTCAGATATACAGAAAGAAAGGACACTCCCCTCCTGACTTCCAAACAGGAGCAGATATTATCTATGTCTTGTCGGACTTGAGAACTAATAGGTTCACATCTTAGGATACTTAAGTTTTTAAACTGATTGTGGACATGGAGTTCTGTGGATATACTCAAGAGACTAAAATATAAGGGAAATGAGTGTAAACTGAGATATATATATATATATATATATATATATATATATATATATATATATATATATATATATATATATATATATATATATATTGGATATATGTATAAAATATATATATATGGTATATATATATATAATATATGGGAAATGAGTGTAAACTCAGAGCATTGTGTTTTTTTTTGGGTGGGGGGGTTTTTTGTTTCGTTTTGTTTTGTTTCTCTTCCCAGATTATTTTTACCTTGCAACAACAACAACAATAAAATTCGGTTCTGCACATATATATTCTACCTAGGATATACTATAAGATATTTAATATGTATGGGAATGCCTACCATCTAGGGGAGGGGGTTGAGGGAAGGAGGGGAAAATTCAGAACAGAAGGGAATGCAAGGGATAATGTTGTAAAAAATTACCAATGCATATGCACTGTCATAAAAAAGTTATAATTATAAAAATAATTTTAAAAAAAAGAATTGATCAATATAAACAATTCAGGACAATTTACTCATGTGAACTAATACAAAATGAGGATAGCAGAATTATGAAAGAAAAATGTATGATAACTATAACAACATAAAAAGAAAGAAATGCTTCTGTAGGGAAGAAAGAAAATTAAAAAGAAATAGAATTCTTTATATTTACCAAGTTCATATTAAAAGGAGAGGTGAAAAAAATGTATCTCCTCCCCTGTTTGCAGAAATGGGGAACAATAAGTATATAATATTGCATATTTTGCCAATTAAAGCTGATATGTTGGTTTTGCTAAACTATCATTCCGGGCCCTCTTTTTTTTCCCCTCTTTCGATACAAAACATATTCATCTATAAATAAAATTTTGTACATTGTCTCCTCCATGAGAAAATGAACCCCCAGAGGACTGGGACCAAATTTTTGCTTTTCTTTGTGTCCTTTGAAATTAACACATAATACCTGGTTAATTAATTACTAAACTGATTACTAAATGTTTGTTGAAAAACATAATGATGATTGGTAGTAGTGGGAATGATGATTATGATGACAAGGGATAGATCCCTAGGTAGAAGAGGATGATGTAAATGAAACTAATATAAAAATTAATTATATTACAATACAATATTTTATATTATCTATATATTTATATTATTATATAATATGTAAAGATAAAGATATTTTAATAATATAAACAATGCATATTAAACATGCTCTTAATGATGCACACAGTAAATGAGCTATAGTTTCCCCAAACCCAATATAAGTGTTTATGACTTACTCTCAAATTATCTGACTTAGAAAATAAATCTTAAGAATCCATTGATTGAGTGATTCATCCTAAGTCAAATTACTTTCAAGTGTCCAATGTGTTATCTGAACCTAGATCTGTCCAGGCTAGTATTCTATCCACTATACCCTGCTGTCTCTAAAAGTAATACAAATGAATACTAATAAAAATAATGCAAAAATGGGAAAACCTAGTAACTACATTTTTTTCCTCAAGGAAAAGAATAAAAAAATTCTTTCCAAAAAGCAAACTGAACTAGAGATAACTAAAATACTCACTTTCTCAGAAAAAAAGGAAAAAAATAAAATTTTAAATAAATTTCACAGCCATGTGTGAACGTTCTTAAGAATGTTTCATGTACAGGTTTCTACAGTTCCAGTTTTACTACAACACATTTAGAGAAAATAAGTTAACACAATCATTTGAATTGGCTGCCTGCACACTAGACAAGGCTCATTTCTCTTTTTTGATTCCTTAGCACATGTAAAACATGCCATAAGATGTCCTGTCCTTCCATGGACAATGCAACCATTTTGAGGTTGGTTCTGACAGACAACACAGGGCTCTACTGTGCTAGAGGGAAGAAAAGATCCCATATTTTTTCTTTGCTTTGTGCTTCTTTTCTCTCAAATTCTCCAGTATGTTCCTGACTACTACACATGATACTTTTAGATGCTGATGGCTGGAAATAATCCTCATTCTCTTGGGAGTCTGATTTCTGTACTATTCTTCACTTTCCTCAACACATGAGTCCTTGATTTTATTGTTCTTATAATCTGGAACATCAAAGCCCCCTTTTTCCCCTTGTGTGGGAGTTTCTAATGTGCCTTTATCCAAAATTTCACCTTTCTCCTCTGGAAGCCAATTTTCTCCCAAAGTCCAACATCTGTGGCAATGGGGTGGAAGTGGAGGATTTATTTTGTCACAGGAAGGACACTTCCAATAATTCTGCAATGAAAGAAGAAGTAGAATCAGTCTCAATGGTTCTTGAACATCTATGAATAACAATGCTAGTTATAACAATGTATTCGGTCTGTTTATTAAGAAATGTTTGTTTTGCCATAGAAAGAAGATTTTGCACCCTCACTTTTTGTTGTTGTTCTTTTTCGTTTTGTTTTCTGACTCATTTTCTTTCTTTTTTGATCTCATTTTTCTTGCGCAGGAAGAGAATTGTGCAAATACGTTAGCACATATTGGATTGGACATATATTTTGAATTGTTTAACATGTACTGGATCGCTTGCCATCTGGGTGGGGAAAAGGAGGGGAAAGTCTGACAAGGGAAGCTCTGCAGGAGTCAATGTTGAGAGATTATCCATGCATATGTTTTGAGGGTAAAAACCTTTTTTTAAAAAAAGATTTTGTAGATTATTTTGCAATATCTCAAGTCCTACCCTACCTTTATCTCTTAGCAACTAACTTCTGAAATTAAAATTGTGGTTAAATAGTTTTGCCTTTTAGAGATTCTATAGTAAGACATTTTAAATTCTGTTAGTTGTAGATCTTTTTTTCATAGGAATTCATCTCTATTTCTGGCAAGATCTCCTAATATCCATCAGCTACCATGTCTTTTTATTGTGAAGTATTTAGATGAATCTCTTAGCAGCCATTTCCTCCTTCTTCTCCCTTCCTTTTTTGGTAAAACAGAGATGGAAGCAATTTATAAGAAACTGGTCAAATTCTATTCATAGATAGTTCCTCACCTTACAAATGGTTTGTGTTGTTACAAATCGATTTTTTGAAAAGAATCAATGTTCTCATAGAAATACTGCTAGAAACGGAAACTAGGTTTGCAGGCCCAATTCAGAGAAGTCTACTTTACCTAGAATAATTTTAGTATTACTAGGTACCAAACAATGTAAAGATGGAAAAGGCTGAGAGGGTGGCTAGAATTATGTGTAGAGATCATCTAATGGACAGTCTAGTTCCATTGCACTGTGGAGGGGAGCCTGAGGTAAAGCTTGTCTTTGACATCTTCTTCATGATCCCTGAGCGTTTTTCTCTCATCTCTTGGTAAATCTTCCTGGTGTCCTAATGTGATCCATCTTGGAGTTTCACTCATATGTGCCCTCTACTGTTCTTCATGGTCCCAAATTAACTATGATATTTTCACTTGAAGCAAAACTTTTAATCCAACTGTCAAGATGTGTTAGGAAGAAAGCCTGAATTAAAGCAATGTAATGATTCTGAGCCCTGGAAACCTCCTAGAGTCATCCCTGCATTTCTTTCTTTTTTTTCAAAGGCTTGCAAATCGAATGAACCCTAGTTATTTCAGGGACTAAGTGAAGTAGAAACATTCAGAAAGTGAACATTTGGAAGAGCAAATATTTTAGAATAGGTTCAGGGGCTGCTAAACAGTTGCTTGTCTGTAAGTTTATCAACTGCTGAGCTCTACCTACACTAGCGGGATAAGCAACAGTCAGCAATGTCTTCTCTTCCTGTTGAACACTAGGCTTAACTTGAATGTTTCTTATACTTCAGAGATCTATGATTTCACCCATGTAGCATAATCTCTCTGTGTGGGCCAGGCCATGTGGTTTCTTAGAGACTGTGCACTAAAGTAAGGCATTAGAGGCAGGGTCAGATCTCAAGGGCAGAGTATAAGAGGAACCTGGAGGCTTATTCTGCCTGAGCCTGGTAAAAGGGCATTCAAGGTATTGAGTAAACCTCATTAACGAGGAAAAGCCTCCTTGCTCTTGCTGATCATGCTCAAACTTGTGCACTCTCAATCATATGACCTGAGGACTATAAAGGGGGTTGCAGTAGGTGAGAGGGAACTCCAGAAGGGAATTCAAGGGAACTCTGAGGAAGAAAGAACTCCAGAAGGAAGGCTAGAGGGAACATTAGGGAACACTATGTAAAGAGTTAGAATAAAGACCTGTTGCTGCATACTTGAGTGACTTGGGTGTTCTGTAGAGGAACCTCTAAAGAGGTAGCTCTCTGATTGAGATAATCAGATCCAGAGATGTCTGAAGATCTGGGGAAGGTAAGAAACCAGTTGACCCCTGCTGAGGTAAGCAGCTGGGAGTTAACAGTAAGGGAAGCCTTAGCCCTCTGTTTTGCTTTCTTAGAAATCACATGATGTGGAAGACATTTTTTTTGCTAGTTACCTCATCTCTCTTCAGCCCATTATCCCCACACCCACCATATAAAAAGCTTTGCATCAGGGGGTTTCTTTGGGAGGGTTGGGTAGCACTCGCTTATTTAAGGGAGCTCTCTGCTTCTGTAAGGCAGCCCTGCTCATTCTGGACTTGCCACTTGTCCGAGATTCTAATAAAACTTCCTACCTTCACTTTGAGGAGTCTGCCAGTAGTCAATTTTGGGTTAGGGTCTCCGTACCCCACACATCATGAAATATAAACATAAATATAACTCTCCCTTACCTCAAGGTTTAAGGAGTTACTAGCAGTCTCCTAAATTTATTGCTTCTGGTGACAAACTTCTCTAAATTGGCTTAGCTTGGTCCTGAGAGAACACACACTGACAGTCCTTCACTTGGGCCAAGACTTCTGGCCTTGGTAAGAATCTGCTAGAGCCCAAGTCTCAGTGGAATAACTTTTGAGAAGTCAGGATCATTGTATAATGTTATAACAAGGCATTAGATTAAGACTTTAGTGAAGGCCTCTGCTTACAAGAAACAAGACTAGAAAAAAAAGTTTGGGTAAAAGGCTAAATATACTTTGTAAATATTACCTCACTTGATCCTCACAATAACTCTGCAAGGTAGGTGCTATTATTAGCGCCCATTCTATAGTGGCTGAGTCAGGCAGAGAATATGTGACTTGCCCAGGGTCACACAACTAGGGATTGTCCGAGGCTGGAAGTGAACTCGGATCCCCCTAACTCCAGGCCCACCACTCTATTATTCACCTTACCACTTAGCCAGATGGACACACGAGGAACAGAAAAGGGGCTGAACAAAAGCAAAGAGATACAGGACAGCAAGTAATCCAGTTTAGCTGCAGATCTGATGCCATGAGAGAAAAAAGTGTGACACATAGGTAGAAAAGCCAAGTGGTCAATACATCTATTCCTATTCAGCACTTTGTGTAGTGGCCAAGAAGAGACTGCGGCACCTAGGTGCCCTGAATTTCCTTTTTATTAGGGCAGTTAGAAGGAGTATATATAGACAGAGAGTAGATGTATGTGTTGAATTTGAAAGGATAATAACTAAAACAATAAAAATGAGGGGAGAAAAAGAAATATAGTAAGAAAAAGCAAAAGGGAGAGGTAGAATGGTGTAAAATATCTCATGAAAGAGGCAAAAAAAAGTTGTGGGGGGTTTTCTGTTTTGTTTTGTTTTATACTGGAGAAGCAGATGGGGGGTAATAAGAAAGAATGAGTGAACATTACGCTCTTCAGAACTGTCTCCAAGAGGGAATAACATTCACACTTAATTGGGTATAGAAATCTATTTTACCCTACAGGAAAGTAGGAGGGAAAGCAGATAAAACAAAGGGAATGGAATGAGGATGATCAAGGAGAAACAAGACTAGCGGTGAGGAGGATGAAGGAAAAAAACACATCTGATGAGAAAAAGTGTGAAAGGAGAGAAAATAGAATAAAAAGGGGGAAACAGAATGGAAGGAAATACTGTAGTATTTAGAAATAGTAACTGAAAAAAATTTGAAGCAAGTTTTTTTTCTGATAAAGAGCTCATTTCCCAAATATATAGATAACCAATCAAATGAATAAAAATAAGATACAGTCCCCAATTGGCAAATGATCAAAAGATATGAACATTTTTCAAATGAAGTAATCAAAGTTTTCTACAGCCATATGAAAAACTGTTCTCACTACTGATTGGAGAAATGCAAATTAAAACAATTCTACAGTACTACCTTTTACCTATTATAGTGATTAATAACTCAGAAAAGAAAAATAAACATTGGAGGGAACGTGAAAAAAATGAGAAATTAAGCAATGGTTAGTGGAGTTGAGAACTGATTAAACCATTCTGTAGAACAATCTGGAACTATGTCCAAAGGTATATAAAACCATGCATATTCTTTGACCTAGAAACATCACTATTAGGTCTATATCCAAAAATAAATTTTTAAAGGAAAAGGACCTATATGTACAAAAATATTTATAGCAGCTTTTTCTGGTGGCAAAGAATTGGAAACTGAAGTGATGGTCCTCAAAAGCGGGTAATGGATGAACAAATTGTAGTATGTGATTGTGATGGGACACTATTGTGCTATAAGAAAGGACCATCAGGATGCTCTCAGAAAAACCTGAAAAGATTTCCATGAGCTGATACAAAGTGAAATGCACTATGTATAAAAGAACAGCAGTATTGTAAGATGATTTAACTATTCTCAGCAATACAATCATTCAAGACAACTCTGAAAGGCTTATGATAAAAAATGTTATCCATCCACAAAGAAAGAATTGATGATTTCATGAGTAAATATGCATCACCTATATTAAATTGCCCATCTTTCAATGAAATGGGATGAGGAGAAAGGCAGAAAATTTGGAATTCCAAAGTTTTAAAAATTAATATTAAAAATTGTTTTTACTTGTTACTATGGAAAAATAAAATACTAAACATTTTTTAAAAGAATGCTGTCTATTGTACTGAATATCCTGGAGAGTTTGTCTAATCATATGTATATTTAAGAAAGATAATAGAGATGGACAATGAATTGGACCCGGAACTTAAAGGAGGGCACATAAGGGTAGGTTCCTATGAAAAAATTGCAAAGCAATTTACTGATTCTTAAGTTTCTTATAAGTTCAATTTAATAAAAAAATAATTTATCTATAAATTGTAGAAAGGGAGAATTAGTTATGGGATGGATTCCTATAAATATGTTTTTGTTTTTATAAAATAAAAAAAATGAAAAATAGAAAGGAAGGGGACATTTGTAAAAATATTTCAATATCTTACCTTCATCAGGAATTGCTGTAGGTGCCTAAAAAGAAAAAAGAAAGCATTAAACATTCAGTTGTTCAAAGATTTCCAAAATTGAAATTTCTTTTTCTGGAAGCCAAATGGAGCTCTCCAAATTATAAAACATAAAAACACATTTGCAACATTGTCAAGATAAAGCTTATACTAACTACAAGTGAGAGAGCAAAAACTACCACCAACAATACATTTATAGACACCTGTGAATAATGTTGCTTTTATTAAAAACTTTTCAATAATTACTATTCAACATTTGAAAATCTGAAAAAGAATTATCATCCGTAGAATAGCAAGGCAAGTTTAACCTTGGAGTACAAAATGAAGCCTGGGAGAGACTAATGAACTTTTGTCACGACAGCTCATAATTTATAAGCATTTTTCAACAACCCAAAAGGCAGTCCTAGACATGGGTTTGAACCAGATGGTCAATATAGAAACCAAAATGGTTATATACTTTGTAGCCAAACATGGAGAGGCTCTATGTTAAAAACAAGTTAAAACAAGGCCTGGAACTGTCTGTGGATCAGATCACAAAATTCAGACTTGTATTGAAGAGAGTAAGGATAAACCATCAGACCACGAAAGTAGGACTTAAATCACATCCCTCAAGAATAGGAAGTGAAGGTGATGAATCAATTTAAGGGATCAGATCAGATAGAATACCCAATGAATTATGAACCAAGGTTCATAATATTGTAGGAGGCAGCAACAAAACGCATTCCAAAGAAAAAGAGCAAGAAAACAAAATAGCTATTCAATAAAGAAGAAAAGTGAAAGGTAAAGGAGAAAAAATAGACATACACAGCTGCATGCAGGGCAGGAAAGAGAAGTGAAAACATTTTATTAACATATAAAGGTGCAATAATACAAATCTAAAATTAACCATCCTCCACAGAACTGACTTCACAGGTTAATGAAACAAAAAAGCTTAGACTTCATCCTTACCTCATCTTAAAAAAAATTAAGATATTAATCTAGACAGATAATGTAAGCCATCTATTGTAAGGTCACATACCTGTAAGGTGTTATGGATAAAGGAAAAAAAACTAATATACATGTTGACAAATCTACCAAGATAGTTTTCTTTGCTTTTTTTTCTCAATTTTAAATATTCTGTTATCCAATATCACAAAGCAGTTTGGAAAATTTCACAAGGTCATTTTTGTAATACTTCTGCAAAGTACACTTTCAAATAGCTTCACATTCTTAAGAGAAATAAGAAATAAAAACCCAACCCTACTAAAAGATAAGCATATTGTCATATTATACACAGAATTGCAAACTGGCCTATCCATTCTGGATAATAATTTGGAATTGTGCTAAGAAAGTATCAAAATCGTTTATATCCTTGGACCCAGAGTTCTCACTATTACCATAAGGAGACCTCAAATAGAAAAAAAAAAAGATCCTTATCAAAATATTCATAACCATAGTTTTTCTTGTAGTGAGAAGTGAGGACACTTAATGGATGCCACTGATTAGGTAAACAAACTGTGATACATAAATATCATGGAATTTTTAGAATGTCATAAGAAGTGATCAATATAAAAAATTCAGGGAAATTTACTCATGTGAACTAATACAAAATGAGCATAGCAGAATTATGAAAGAAAAATATAAGGTAACTCTAACAACTTAAACAGAAAGAAATGCTTCTGCAGGGAAAAAGGAAAATTAAAAAGAAATAGAATTTTTTATATTTACCAAGTTCATATTCAAAGAAGAAATGAAAAAATGCATCTCCTCCCCTATTTGCAGAAATGGGGAACAATAAGTGTAGAGCATTGCATATTTTGCCAATAAAGGCTGATATGTTAGTTCTGCTAAAGTATTCTTCCCCGCCCTCTTTCTTTTTTCCCCTCTTTCGATTCAAAACATATTCATCTATAAATAACATTTTGTACATTGTCTCATCCATGAGAAAATGAATCCCCAGAGGATTGGGGGACCAAGTTTTTGGTTTTCTTTGTATCCTTTGCACTTAGCACATAGTACCTGGTTAATTAACATTATTTAACTGATTACTAAATGTTTGTTTAGAATAATAATGATGATTGGTCATAGTGGTAATAATGATGATGATGATGACAAGGGATAGATCCCTAGTGGAAGAGGATGATAAAAATGAAACTACTATGAAAATAAATTATATTAAAATATATTATTTGTATACTATCCATATATTTGTATTATTATGAAATAAGTAAATATAAACACATATTTTAATAATATATGAAACTCACATAAAACATGTGGTTTAAAAAGTGCTTTCTGACAACATTCCTGTAAATCAAATAACATATTAGAAGAAACATTAGCATAATATTTCCAGAAACGTTAAAAAAGATTATTAGAAAAATATCTAGTTTTGTAAATAAGTATAAACTTATAAAAATTATCCATCCATTCTGTTATGGATCATGTGAAATCTGCATTAGCAATGAACTATCAAAAAAGGGCAATTCTGTTTATACTTTTTCCCCTTTTAATTAAGGCATAGGATAAAACATGCAGTAAACTTATTTTAGTGTCTCAAGGGGCATCTGTAAATTGTAACTGCCTTCCTGTTCTTGAAGCTTAGAGAATTCTACCAAGCAGGGGGGTGTTGTCTCTTGTCATCTCTGACCTGGAAAATAGCAGCCCGATAGTAGAAGTTTCCTCACTATTTTAAAGCAATATTTAAAGAAAATATATAAAATTTAGAGAAAAAAATTGAGGTTGTTCCAAAAATAATGTTAGTGTAAGAACTACCACCAATCCCGTTCTACAGTATGTTTTAGTACAGAAAGATAGTGGGTAACGTCTACTTACTACTTGCGTTAGGAATCAAAATTCTTTTAAAGTAAGCTTGTCAGACTTTTCGGCTTCAGTTTCCATTTAGTCAAAGGACTGTTTCATGCCCAACAACTTATTCTGTCATAGCCTGAAAGGCATTCCTTCAGTTTCCCATTCTTTGCTACGACAAAAATAACTAAGTAATTTTTGGTACATATAAGCCCTTTTCTTTTTCTCTTTGATCTCTACACAGACCTAATAGTGATATTTCTGGGTCAAATGATAAAAGCAGTTTTACACACAGGTGGGCACAGTCCCACGTTCTTCTTCCGAATGGCAAGAACAGTTCAAAATGATAATGAAAAACCCATTTTCACATATCCTCTCCAGCGTTTGTCATTTTCCTTTTCTGTCTTTTGTGTCAATCTGATGTGAAGCAAAATGACTCCACTTTGTATCTGCTGTAGGCATCATCTCACTATCTGACAACTCAGTCAAATATATGCTAAATATGGCACTTTCTAGGACTCTTTGGGTTTCTTGATGTGGCAATTAATTTACATTGATTAAACTTTTTGATAAAATTACTATGTATGCTACTTTTTTATTATTTTTCTTCCTTTCCTCATTTGAATAGCAATTATCTCTTTAAAGAATTCAGAATCAAGTTGCTTTAATTTATGACAGACCCTTTTATCATTCTTCCTTCTTACCATGAAGACCTTCACCTTAGCAAGTTGATGCTCTGACTATACTTGCATAACTGGAACAATTCCAACTTCAATAAAAATTCTTTCCTGATTTAATAAGATAGAACCAAGTTTAGGGTTTTCAGTGTTCCTTGGTGGGGGTTGTGCCCCGCATGTGCCAATTATTTTAATAAGGAGAGTGTTCCTTCTATAAAGACATGAGGCTTCCATGGAATTTGTGGCCTCTGCTATTCTTTATTCCTAAATCATGCTTAAATGATGCCTATGAGGCAAGCGTGGGGGACTGGAAGGATGGGAGTACTATTGACAGTAATGTAATAATCTATATTACAGAAGACCTGTAGGAAGATAAGTACACTGATGTATGCTTGTTAGAGCCACAAATCGGTTCAATTCATTTGTAAAATAATTTGGAGTCATGCCAAAAAAAAAGAGATACATACTCCTTAATTCAAAACTACCACTTCTAGGTAGATGTCTGAAAGAGGTCAAGGCAGCAATAAGATATTCATAAATACCAAAATAGTAACATTTTCCTCTTTTTCTCATAGTCAATAAGGATTGATTAAGCATCTATTATGTGACTAGCATAAATACATACTAAATACTAGATATACAGGGGATATAATGTCCCCTCAAGGAGCTCACAATCTCTTGGCAAGAAGAGAAATAACAAACAAACAAACATACATTTAAACTTTATTCAGGAGAAATAGGAAATAATTAATGGAGCAAGCTTCTAAGAATAAGAGATAGGGGGGAAGCCTTCCAATAGAAGCTCTGATTTTAGTTGGAACTTGAAAAAGGCAGGGGAAGGAGAGCATCCTAGGCAGCAGAACAGCCAGAAA
The DNA here is from genome assembly GCF_048593235.1 of Sminthopsis crassicaudata. Classification (NCBI taxonomy): domain Eukaryota; kingdom Metazoa; phylum Chordata; class Mammalia; order Dasyuromorphia; family Dasyuridae; genus Sminthopsis; species Sminthopsis crassicaudata. The sequence goes on along the minus strand of NC_133623.1, from coordinate 47,952,202 downwards.
AATTATCTGGTGTCAATATGTCTTATTTGTGGAACAGCAAAGAGGTCAATAACACTGGATCAGAGTCAGTTGGGGTAGAAGGTGTGATGTGTAAGAAGATAAAGGGGGATAGGTCATCAAGGGCTCAGAATGCCAGAGGATTTGTATTTGGCCCCAGAGGTAACAGGAAGGCAGTCTGAGAGGAAGAGGGATGAGTTCATTCCTGCATTAAGGACAATCACTTTGAAATCTGGAGGATAAAATAGAATAATAAGAGAACTGAGGCAGGTAGATCTACCAGTAGACACTTAAATAGCAAAGGTGTGAGGTGATAGGGTCGTGCATCAGATGGTGGCAGTGCCAAGTTTGAGAGACGCTGAACACGTGAAATCGATAGGCCTTGGCAAAGATGCGTTAGAGCAGGGAAAGGGAGAGATAATGAGAAGGTGAGGATGATGCCTTTGTGGCAAGCCTGGGGGACTAAGAGAATGGGAGTACCAGTGAAGATAATCGGGAAGGGGAATGTTTAGGGAGAAAGATAAAATTTCACTTGGAGATATTTTGAATGAAAACGGCTGAGTTATAATATTTGCTTAGCATATGATCCATGATAAGTAGCTTGCTTTCTCTGTGACTCAATTTACTCATCTGAGAAATAAAGTAATAATTTATTATCCCATCTACTTTCCCAGGATGTATAAATGTGTTTGATACTTTTTAACTATTCTGGAATCTTGTAATAGAATTAACAAATTAATGATAATATTACAATCATTACTCTGATAAATAAGTTGACTAAATTATATGTAGGATATGAATTCTTTATATTTACTGAGTTCATATTCAAAAAACAGATGAAAAAATGTATCTTCTCCCTTATCTGCAGAAATGGGGAACAATAAATGTAAAATATTGAATATTTCATCAATTAAGGCTGGTATGTTAGTTTTGCTAAACTATTCTTCCCTGCCCTCTTTCTTTTTATCTCCTCTGTCGATACAAAAAATATTCATATACAAATAACCTTTCGTACATTGTCTCCTCCATAAGAAAATGAATCCCTGGAGGGTTGGGACCAAGTTTTTGGTTTTCTTTGTATCCTTTGGACTTAGCACATAGTACCTGGTTAATTAACATTAATTAATTGATTACTAAATGCTTGTTGAGAATAATAATGATGATTAACGGTAGTGGTAATGATGATGATGATGACAAGGGATAGATCCCTAGGTAGAAGAAAGTACAACAGTTTCTGTACTTGAGGCAAAGCAGGACACTTTTAAGAAAGACTGTGGTTCCCAAAGAAAGGAGTCAGGCAACTGGGTTGACCTAAAACACCATGCCCAGAAGGCAAAAGGAGGGCCTCAGAACTCAGGAGTCTGGGAAATGCATGCTGGGCTTTTCTATGCAGAGGTAGGGAAGGGAGGGACTCTCCTGGAGCTTCTGGCCTTCCTCTTGGTTGTCAAGGAGCCTTAGAATTAAAGCCCCCCATAGTAAGTTATCGATGGCATAATAATAGAATCTTTTCCTGTTGATTTGGAGAAGATCTAAATCTACAAATTCTTTTGAGACAATCTATGATACCAGCCCAAGATTTCAATATACTTTGGGGATTCAAATTTCTTTTCCCCAACATTTGGTGTCCTGTGGAAAGATAGTCCTAAAACTCCAATATATATGGGGTTCAGTGTTTCTACACTCCCATACCCCATTTTCATGACAAAAATTAATTTATACATTTCATCCTCTATCAATTAACCTACAAGGTCTTGACAAAACAATAACAGAAATGAACCAGAATAACAGAATAAAAGTAGGTGTATAATAAGGAAAATAATGACAGAAAAGTATGAATGGAATAGTACCTTCAAAGTTCAAATTATTATAAAGCTTTAAAGGTCAAAATGATTTCATGATGGTGAAAAAGTAATAAATAATAGACAGAATTTATATTGCATTTTAAGGTTTGTAAAGCTATTTTTATCAATATTAATGCATCAAAAAGCAATTAATATCATCTTCCTTTTACAGATGAGGAAATTTAAGGAAGGTAGAGCTTAAATAACTTATCTAGAGGCACAAAATCAACAAGTATGTCAGACAAGATTTTTTAACTTGTTTTCCTAACTATAAGTCTACAGTATGCTCATTTCTTTTTGTTGTTTTTTTTTCTCCCATGGTTTTTCCTTTTTGTTCTGATTTTTCTCTCCCAACATGATTCATTAAGCGATTTGTGTTAAAATAAATTTTTAAGCTTTACCTAAAAATAAAATAACAGTAAGCTGTTTAGCTGATGAAATTCACTGTTAATTCAATTTCTATTAATTATCTTTGTTGTTCTGAAGTATCTTTACATTATTTCTGAATTTATTCTTGGATTATCTTGCTAGAAATTAGTATATGGCTATATCTCTTTAAGTTGGAAATCACAAAATATGGGTACATCACTGAAAGTTTAAAATAGAGTCTCAAATTAAAACAAATTGGAATTATTTAAATATACATGTACATGCCCATTATTCATGTACACTGTAACATTTAAAATAAAATAAAATGTTTTAATTTTAGTATCTTTCTATTGTCCTCCATCTCAACAGATTTTGGCTTTTACTAAAGTTAATACATTCTTCAAATATCAGATGTTTGCATACTATATATAATGAGAGGCAGAATGTGTGCATTTCCAAGTTGCATAAATTAATATAAGGACAAAAAAGCTTCCTTTCAAACTTTGTGAAAGCAGATGATATTTACCTGACCATAGATGAAGTCCATGGAATCTGTAGGAGAACAAATCATCTCCCACACATTTTCCACCCCATTCTTCACCACCCCCAGGATAGGGTGAATAACCTGTTGAAGCCCAACCTACTCCGAGATGCATTGCTTCAGCTGTCACAAAAGGTTCTGTGTGGTGTACCGTGAGTTCATAGTACCATTTCCTCTACTGAGCTGACCCTTCACTGATGCCAAGGAAAATATTGGGCTGCATGCTTTCAAGAGAAAAAAAAATACCAGTTGAAAAAAAATGATAGAATTTCGCATGATAGAATGCTGGGATAACGGAATATAGGTTTAGACCTATTTAATATAAGGAAAATATTTTAGGAAGAATTAGTCTGATACACTGATTAGATTTGAAGGTGGGGGAGAAGAGGATTGAACAAGTAAAGGGAGAGAAATAAGGAAGTTCTAGATCATTTTTTGGCTTGAGTTAAATTTATTTTCTTTTGTTTAGGATATTGATACTGGTAATATTAAATGAAGATTCAGACGATTCAGTTGCAGACCAATTCAGTGTTGAGCTTGAAGTTGAATCTAATGATTCAGAAGATTGTAGTCACATTGGAGAAGAATAAGAACTCTCAGATGAAGATGAGGTAGATTTTTTTAATCTACCTGCTTAAGGAATTGGTTAAATGTTTTCTATGTTGAGTGCTTTTGTACCACAAATTGAACTTTTAATTCGAACTTAAATGTAATGTCATTTAAAATCCCTTAAATTTCTTCTGTTTATCTCTGTTACCCTCATGAGTAGAAGAAAACCTCACGGTGATTGTATTTGAAAGCATACAGTCTGTTTCCCTTGGAACTGAGAAGTAGATAACACAAGCATTGTCGTGCCCATTTTATAGGTAAAGTTTAAAAAGGTGAAATTGCTTGCCGTCTCCTCACAGATTCAAGTAGCAGAGCTGGTCAGGACTCCCTGCTCTGCTCCCATGCCACTTTTCTGTTTGGTTGAGGGTCAGTTCTTCATAGTCAGAACACAATTTGTATTAAATCTAAAAAACTTGTCTGGATAAAAATGAAGTAATGAATTGGTATCAATGGACCTTATTTTAGATATGCCAGATACAGCAGGTAGAAGAAAGTGATGCCGACTCATCTGATGAAGAACCTAAAATACCCTTTAGCCCTAAGTATAAACTTTTCCTTTTCTGTGATAGTCCCCCCAAAATTGGAGATGAGGTATGAATTTAGAGTTAGAATTAGAAAAAATGTTTCTACTCTTTTTTAAGAGGTAAGAAATTTGCATAATGTGCTTAATTTTTAACATTATAATACATATTAATGACTTAAAGCTGTCTTTTCTTGCTATATACATGTTGGTTTATTGGAGCACAGTTAAATTTTTTCGTAAATGTTCATTTTTATATTATGTACTTGTACGATTGCATCTTCATTCATTAACTGATGTGGAGAAAGATTGTGTTCATTAAACTATATGATTCTATCTTCTTACTTGGTTAATATTGCCAGTTAGTTTTCACTTATAAGAATAAATTAGTAGGAAAGTAGATTTTGTCATGCTAAATATGAGAAGAGATGATATACACTGTAGAGAGATCTGTGCTTCCTTGGGTGACTAGATCACTCTGGGGAGTACAGGCTGTGTAGGAGGATGACTCAAGATTCAGTCAGAATCCTTGTGCCAGGAAGCTTCTAAAGCAGGTAGACCTCCATGGTGAACTTAGGGAAGGGCGTGGGCAAGCAAGTTGAAGAGACTTCAATGAATTTGTGATGTGTATTCCTGTTAAAAGGCATGTCCAAATCATTGAGATCACAGATCTATTTGGAAATGATAAAAACACAATCATAATGTATGCCTCGGAAAGATTTATTTTAATTTCATTGTAATGTTGGAAAACAAAAAAATTTGAAAGTTCAGCTGACTTCTTAATATTGATATATTGAGGTCAAGTTGATTGAAAAGTTCCAGATAACGTCCTGTATCTAAACATTTTGAAGTCCCTAATCTATTTTGAAGTACATGATCTAGGAAGGACATAATCAGTATTTTTATCTCATCCTGCTCACAGAAACTTGTATATTACATACTTTTATAATTTTAAAAGAACTTAGTGAAAATAATTTTATAAGTTTTTGATATCATTTTAATATTGCAAGAAAGCCTTGTAGACTCTAGGCAAGCTTAGTTGTGTGTAGATGATGTGTTTTAGAGTAATCAGTTTGGGTTTTTGGTGGTCCTTTTATGTCAAACTGAAAAAGGGTCACTGAGCTGTACATCAGGATTTCTGTGGGCTACATATTGACTTAGTTGATGGTATCTGCTTTACTGCATTTCTTTATTTTGTTACTTTTTAATCTGGTCTAGGGAGTACTCGGGAGTGTGGTGTGTCCCCGAGATATGGATTTGACATCTCTCGTCTAATCTCTGAACTCTGTTGGTCAGAGAATTTTGCTTTTAGATTATCCATTTGTTTGCATCATCCTTTCCTAATTCCCTGCCTCTCTTCAGACTGAACCATATTGGTTTGTCAGGGAATCGAGGTTCAGGTTTTTCTTGTTCTTTTAATTTCCGCTGTTGTCTTATGTATGGTTCTATGTATCTTTACATCATTTCATGCAGTTCTTCCCAAGTTATTCACAAAGTTAACTATTTCTTATAGGGCAATACTATCATGCTACATTTATATACTACAATTTGATGACTAAGCAGTCTCTTCTTGGCCACTACACAAAGTGCTGAATAGGAATAGATGTATTGACCACTTGGCTTTTCTACCAGTGTGTCACACTTTTTTTCTCTCATGGTGTCAGTGCTCCAGCTAAACTGGATTACTTGCTGTCTTGTATCTCTTTGCTTTTGTTCAGCCCCTTTTCTGCTCCTAGTGTGTCCATCTGGCTAAGTGGTAAGGTGAATAATAGAGTGGTGGGCCTGGAGTTAGGGGGATCCGAGTTCACTTCCAGCCTCGGACAATCCCTAGTTGTGTGACCCTGGGCAAGTCACATATTCTCTGCCTGACTCAGCCACTATAGAATGGGTGCCAATAATAGCACCTACCTTTCAGGGTTATTGTGAGGATCAAGTGAGGTAATATTTACAAAGTATACTTAGCCTTTTTCCCAAACTTTTTTTTCTAGTCTTATTTCTTGTAAGCAGAGGCCTTCACTAAAGTCAATCTAATGCCTTGTTATAACATTATACAATGATCCTGACTTCTCAAAAATTATTCCACTGAGAATTGGGCTCTAGCAGATTCTTACTAAGGCGAGAAGTCTAGGCCAAAGTGAAGGACTTTCACTGTGTATTCTCTCAGGACCAAGCTAAGCCAATTTAGAGAAGTTTGTCACCAGAAGCGATAAATTTGGGAGACTACTAGTAACTCATTAAACCTTGAGGTAAGGGAGAGTTATATTTATGTTTATATTTCACGATGTGTGGGGTACGGAGACCCTAACCCAAAATTCAATTGCCTCTGAAGAATTAAAAATAAGTATCACACAGAAGACAATGGACAGGTGCACAATGATTATGAAAGTACATGAAGGCTGCTAGGTGCAATCAGTGACTCACTTCAAGATTAGGTGTAAAAGATAACATAAGGAATTTTATGATACGGAGAAAAAAGTACTAGTTACATAGAAAGAACAAGTGATAAACAAATGAATAATGACTGGTTTTTTTTTAACCATGTAAAGTGAAAATAAAGAAATTCTCCAGCACATCTAGGTAGACATCCATGGTAAATGTATGGAAATATATAGACAAGAGTTTTATAGAGTAAATAAACATGAAGGGGTTGTAATCTGCATCACTGGCAGAACTCTAGAATTAAGATCACAAATCCATTTCAGTCTTGGAATAAGGTAAATACTTTATGAATGACATTCATGTAAATTCTTGTAAAATAATATCTTAATGCTGCTCAATCAAAAAGTTAAAAGATTCAACTTCTAAAAGAGACTTAGTAAGTCTATATATCATTAGAAAAAAATGATGAGAAACTTTAAAAGTAGCCTAGTAGAAATTAGATATACATCAACTTCTCACACTGTAAAACAAGTTAAGTTCAAATTGTGGTCATGATTTAGACATAAAGGGTTATAGTCTAAGTTAATCGTTTGATAATGGAAAATTACTTTTCAGATATAAGGATATGGAGTTTATGACCAAAACCCAGAAATAAAGGCAAAGTGAAATGGATAATTTGAGGTAAAATGGAAAATTTAAACTTTTTGTACAAATAATACCAATGCATCTAAAATTACAAGAAAAAATAATCTCATCTTAAAGAATGACTGGGGGAAACAGCACATTATAGAAACAATTAATAATTTCACCCAAGATAATGACAATGATGAGACATCATAAAAAAATCTGTGGGTTGTAGCTAAAGCAGTAATAAGGGGAAATTGTATATCTTTAGAGTCTTATTTGAAGAAGATAGAGAAAGAGAAGATTAACGAATTGGGCCTGCAACTTAAAAAGCTAGAAAAATACCAAATTAAAAACCCCCAACCAAAAATTAAACTTGAAATACAAAAATTAAAAAGAGAAATCAATAATACTGAAAGTAAAAAAACTATTGAATTAATAAATAAAACCAAGAGTTGGTTTTATGAAAAGGCCAATAAAATAGATAAACCTTTGGTAAATCTGATCAGAAAAAAGAAAGAGGAAAATCAAATTGTTAGTCTTACAAATAAAAAGGGGGATCTTTCCACCAATGAAGAGGAAATTAGAGAAATGATAAGGACTTACTTTGCCCAACTTTATACCAATAAATTTGATAACTTAAGTGAAATGGATGACTTCCTCCAAAAATATAGGCTTCCTAGATTAACAGAGGAGATAAATTGCTTAAATAGTCCCATTTCAGAAAAAGAAATAGAACAAGCTATTAATCAACTCCCCAGGAAAAAATCTCCAGGACCAGATGGATTTACAGGTGAATTCTACCAAACATTTAAAGAACAACTAACTCCAATGCTATATAAACTATTTGAAAAAATAGGGGATGAAGGAGTCCTACCAAACTCCTTTTATGACACAGACATGGTACTGATACCTAAACCAGGTCGATCAAAGACTGAGAAAATTATAGACCAATCTCCTTAATGAATATTGATGCTAAAATCTTAAATAAGATATTAGCAAAAAGACTTCAGAAAATCATCCCCAGGATAATACACTATGATCAAGTAGGATTTATACCAGGAATGCAGGGCTGGTTTAATATTAGGAAAACTATTAGTATAATTGACCATATTAATAATCAAATTAATAAAAACCATATGATCATCTCAATAGATGAAGAAAAAGCATTTGACAAAATCCAACATCCATTCCTACTAAAAACTCTTGAAAGTATAGGAATAAATGCACTATTCCTTAGAATAATCGGGAGCATATATTTAAGACCGTCAGTAAGCATAATATGCAATAGAAATAAACTGCAACCTTTCCCAGTAAGAGCAGGAGTGAAACAAGGTTGCCCACTATCACCATTACTATTCAATATAGTAGTAGAAACGCTAGCCTCGGCAATAAGAGCCGAGAAAGAGATTCAAGGAATTAGAGTAGGAAATGAGGAAATCAAACTATAACTCTTTGCAGATGACATGATGGTATACTTAGAGAACCCCAAAGACTCTGCTAAAAAGCTACTGGAAATAATTCAAAATTTCAGCAAAGTGGCAGGATACAAAATAAATCCACATAAATCCTCAGTATTTTTATATATCACCAACAAAATGCAACAGCAAGAGATACAAAGAGAAATTCCATTCCAAACAAATGTTGAGAGTATAAAGTATTTGGGAATCCATCTACCAAAGAAAACTCAGGAATTATATGAGAAAAATTACAAAACACTTGCCACAAAAATAAAGTCAGATTTAAATAATTGGAAAGATATTCAGTGCTCTTGGATAGGCAGAGCGAATATAATAAAGATGACAATACTTTAGTGCTATACCAATCAGACTCCCAAGAAACTATTTTAATGACCTAGAAAAAATAACAACAAAATTCATATGGAAGAATAAAAGGTCGAGAATTGCAAGGGAACTAATGAAAAAAATGTCAGAGGAAGGTGGCCCAAGTGTACCTGATCTAAAGCTATATTATATAGCAGCAGTCACCAAAACCATTTGGTATTGGCTAAGAAATAGACCAGTAGATCAGTGGAACAGATTAGATACAAAGGACAAAAAAGGGTACATCTATAGCAATCTAATCTTTGACAAACCCAAAGATACCAACATTAGGGACAAAAGTTCATTAATTGGAAAAAACTGTTGGGAAAACTGGAAATTAGTATGGCACAAATTAGATATGGATCCACACTTAACACCATATATCAAGATAAGATCAAAATGGGTCAATGATTTAGGCATAAAGAATGAGATCATAAATAGATTAGAGGAACCGAGAATAGTCTACCTCTCAGACCTGTGGAGGAGGAAGGAATTTATGACCAGAGGAGAACTAGAGATCATTATTGATCACAAAATAGAAGATTTTGATTACATCAAACTAAAAAGTTTCTGTACAAACAATACTAATGCAAACAAGATTAGAAGGGAAGTAACAAATTGGGAAAATATTTTTAAAAGTAAAGGTTCTGACAAAGGTCTCATTTCCAAAACATATAGAGAACTGACCCTAATTTATAGGAAACCAAACCATTCTCCAATTGATAAATGGTCAAAGGATATGAACAGACAATTTTCAGATGATGAAATTAAAGCCATTTCCACTCATATGAAAGAGTGTTCCAAATCACTACTGGTCAGAGAAATGCAAATTAAGACAACTCTGAGATATCATTACACACCTGTCAGATTGGCTAAGATGACAGGAACAAATAACGATGAATGTTGGAGGGGATGTGGGACAACTGGGACACTGATGCATTGTTGGTGGAGTTGTGAAAGAATCCAACCATTCTGGAGAGCAATCTGGAATTATGCCCAAAAAGTTATCAAAATGTGCATACCCTTTGACCCAGCCATACTACTACTGGGCTTATATCCCAAGAAAATACTAAAGAAGGGAAAGGGACCTGTATGTGCCAAAATGTTTGTGGCAGCCCTTTTCATACTAGCTAGAAGCTGGAAAATGAATGGATGTCCATCAGTTGGAGAATGGTTGGGCACATTATGGTATATGAATGTTATGGAATATTATTGTTCTGTAAGAAATGACCAATAGGAGCACTACAGAGAGGCTTGGAGAGACTTACATCAACTGATGCTAAGTGAAACGAGCAGAACCAGAAGATCATTATACACTTCAACAATGATACTGTATGAGGATGTATTCTGATGGAAGTTGATATCTTCAACTTAGAGAAGAGGTAATCCAATTCCAATTGATCAATGATGGACAGAATCAGCTACATCCAGAAAAGGAACACTGGGAAATGAGTGTAAACTGTTATTTTTATCTTCTGAATCCAATTTTTCTTGTGCAACAAGAGAACTGTACGGATCTGCACACACATATTGTGTCTAGGAAATACTTCAACATGTTTAACATGTATATGACTACCTGCCATCTAGGGGCGGGGGTGGAGGAAGGGATGGAAAAAGGTGTAACAGAAGTGAGTCTAAGGAACAATGGTGTAAAAATTACCCATGATTTTGTTCTGTCAATAAAATGCTATAATAAAAAAAAAAAGCTCACCTTCAATGGCATGGAAAAGTAGAAATTCACATTAATTATCTATTTTAAATAAACAAGACTGACACCCCCTAATATTAACACATTGAAATCAAATATATGGCAAACGGTTTAACAACAATATAAATCTAATAAATATTTAATTGGGGTTGGGGGGAGATTCTATAAGAATGTGCTTTCATGTCTGCAACTTGCAATTTAAGTTTACATTAAAACTCAAAGACACCTCCGCAAGGCCTTGTAAGAGACCAAAATAATATATTCATTTCGTCATATCTGAATTACTTTCAACTTGGTAGAAAAAAAAACACTTTCCAACTCCCAGACCAAAATAATATATTCATTCAGAAATATCTGAATTACTTTCAACTTAGTAGGAAAAAAAAACACTTTCCAACTCAAAACTGAACTTTAAGGGAGGTCTGGGATATGCTAGTATTCAGTCAAAAGGTCAATGCTAAATAGCACTGGAGGCCTTAAAAAGATCTGCTTACTGTGGTCCTTCCTGGTGCAAAGGAATGGAAAAAGAAAGAATTACAATGGACTCCACAAAAGATTGTGTTTACATACACAACAGCAAAGGAGCTTGAGGTAGAAAATAAACTAACAGGTTTTTATCAGCAGATATTTTCTATATTTTTGGAACTCAGACCAGATAAAACTTCAAAGAATCAGAAATCTGAAGAGTATCTTATTTGCAACTCAAAAACACTCATTTTCCCCAACAATACTAAACTTCAATAATATTTATTAAATCATTTACACAAATTGTTGAAAAATCCTGACACTCCCAAACTCCAGAAGAGGACTATTTAACAAATAAAAATAGTCAGTCTTCAAACTAGTAATTCTTAATGAGGCACACAGTAAATGAGCTATAGTTTCCCCAAACCCAATATAAGTGTTTATGACTTACTCTCAAATTATCTGACTTAGAAAATAAATCTTAAGAATCGATTGATTGAGTGATTTATCCTGAGTCAAATTACTTTCAAGTGTCCAATGTGTTATCTGAACCTAGATCTGTCCAGACTAGTATTCTATCCACTATACCCTGCTGTTTCTATAAGTAATAAAAATGAATACTAATAAAAATAATGCAAAAATGGGAAAACCTAATAACCACATTTTTTTTCTTCATGGAAAAGAATAAAAAAATTCTTTCCAAAAAGCAAACTGAACTAGAGATAACTAAAATACTCATTTTCTCAGAAAAAAAAAGCACAAAAATAAAATTTTAAATAAATTTCACAGCCATGTGTGAACATTCTTAATGTTTCATGTACAGGTTTCTACAGTTCCAGTTTTAGTACAACACATTTAGAGAAAATAAGTTAACACAATCATTGGAATTGGCTGCTGCACACTAGACAAGGCTCATTTCTCCTTTTTGATTTCTTAGCACATGTAAAACATGCCATAAGATGTCCTGTCCTTCCATGGACAATGCAACCATTCTGAGGTTGGTTCTGACAGACAACACAGGGCTCTACTGTGCTAGAGGGAAGAAAAGATCCCATAATTTTTCTTTGCTTTGTGCTTCTTTTCTCTCAAATTCTCCAGCATCTTCCTGACTACTACACATGATACTTTTAGATGTTGATGCCTGGGAATAATCCTCATTCTCTTGGGAGTCTCATGTCTGTACTATCTTTTCATCACTTTCCTCAACACATGAGTCATTGATTTTATTGTTCTTATAATCTGGAACATCAAAGCCCCCTTTTTCCCCTTGTGTGGGATTTTCTAGTGTGCCTTTATCCAAAATTTCACCTTTCTCCTCTGGAAGCCAATTTTCTCACAAAGTCCAACATCTGTGGCAATGGGGTGGAAGTGGAGGATTTATTTTGTCACAGGAAGGACACTTCCAATAATTCTGCAATGAAAGAAGAAGTAGAATCAATCTCAATGGTTCTTGAACATCTATGAATAACAATGCTAGTTATAACAATGTACTCTGTCTGTTTATTAAATGTTTGTTTTGCCATAGAAAGAAGATTTTGCACCCTCACTTTTTGTTGTTGTTCGTTTTCTTTTTGTTTTCTGACTCATTTTCTTCCTATTTTGATCTCATTTTTCTTGTACAGGAAGAGAATTGTGCAAATACGTTAGCACATATTGGATTGAACATATATTTTGAATTGTTTAACATGTACTGGATCGCTTGCCATCTGGGTGGGGAAAAGGAGGGGAAAGTCTGGCAAGGGAAGCTCTGCAGGAGTCAAAGTTGAGAGATTATCCATGCATATGTTTTGAGGGTAAAAACCTTTTTTTAAAAAAAGATTTTGTAGATTATTTTGAAATATCTCAAGTCCTACCCTACCTTTATCTCTTAGCACCTAACTTCTGAAATTAAAATTGTGGTTAAATAGTTTTGCCTTTTAGAGATTCTATAGTAAGACATTTTAAATTCTGTTAGTTGTAGATCTTTTTTTCATAGGCATTCATCTCTATTTCTGGCAAGATCTCCTAATATCCACCTGCTACCATGTCTTTTTATTGTGAAGTATTCAGATGAATCTCTTAGCAGCCATTTCCTCCTTCTTCTCCCTTTCTTTTTTGGTAAAACAGAGATGGAAGCAATTTATAAGAAACTGGTCAAATTCTATTCATAGATAGTTCCTCACCTTACAAATGGTTTGTGTTATTTGTTACAAATCGATTTTTTGAAAAGAATCAATGTTCTCATAGAAATACTGCTAGGAACGGAAACTAGGTTTGCAGGCCCAATTCAGAGAAGTCTTCTTTATCTAGAATAATTTTAGTATTACTAGGTACCAAACAATGTAAAGATGGAAAAGGCTGAGAGGGTGGCTAGAATTATGTATAGAGATCATCTAATGGACAGCCTAGTTCCATTGCACTGTGGGGGGGAGCCTGAGGTAAAGCTTGTCTTTGACATCTTCATGATCCCTGAGCGTTTTTCTCTCATCTCTTGGTAAATCTTCCTGGTGTCCTAATGTGATCCATCTTGGAGTTTCACTCATGTGCCCTCTACTGTTCTTCATGTTCCCAAATTAACTATGATATTTTCATTTGAAGCAAAACTTTTAATCCAACTGTCAAGATGTGTTAGGAAGAAAGCCTGAATTAAAGCAATGTAATGATTCTGAGCCCTGGAAACCTCCTAGAGTCATCCCTGCATTTCTTTCTTTTTTTTCAAAGGCTTGCAAATCGAATGAACCCTAGTTATTTCAGGGACAAAGTGAAGTAGAAACATTCAGAAAGTGAACATTTGCAAAGGTCTCATTTCCAAAATATATAGAGAACTGACCCTAATTTATAAGAAATCAAACCATTCTCCAATTGATAAATGGTCAAAGGATATGAACAGACGTTCAAAACCCTTGATAATCTCAAAATCTTCTCCCAGTAGATTACATGTTTGAGGACAGTAACTGATCTCTACATTATCTTACCTCTCTCCCCCACAAAAACCTAGCACAAGACTTGTACATACTTGGTGATATTCATACATGGTGTAGACTTCAAAACATAAACAGTTTAATAGATGAGGTTTCAGGGTGAACTTGGAGAGGTAAAAGAATAATCCAATTTACAAAATTCTAGCACTTACCAGCAGAGAGCTTGCCCAGCCAATTCAAATAACTGGTCATGTTATTTTCTTCTACTATTCATGTTCATCTAGATGGAGACTATTCGTAAAAACCCGTCCTGAAGTGCTCGATTTTGAGATAATGCCCTTTCCTAGCTATTTCCAAAACTTTCAGGAATCAGGAAAGACTAATGTTCATCAGCATTATGTGTCTTGTACAAGAGATTTCAAGATAGTTTTTTTTTAGACTCTGAGCCGCAGATCTACTAAATTTGTTAAGCAAGACAAGTGTGACAAAGATCCTATGGTGGAAGGTCCCATGCTTTGATGTAAAGAACAATAGATTTAGGATTCCAAAAATTTGGATTTGAATCTTACTTCAGTCTTAATGTCTGAATGACTTAACGACTTAGATTTCAGTCTCCCTATCTGTAATATGAGGTCTACCAAAATATTTCTAAAGTGCTTCCTACTTGTAACTTCTGTCAACTATGAACAACACAAGTAACATCTTACTAAAGAGATCAATGGAAATTGCATGACAATTGAACCACAATTTTCTATGGATTTTGAATCTTCACACAGAAAAATGCAAGGATCACAATGAAAGAAAATACTTTATGAAGTAATCAGCCCCTACCTGATACTCTATATCCCAGAAAAGGTAGAGGTAGAAGGGGTTTTCAACACATCACTTCTTTGGTCCATCATCCAGATATGATTGGAGAGACTCCAGAAGCTCCATTATACTAACATGAACATATATCTAGCCTTTCCAATGGCACCAGTAATTACACATCCAGGGCCATCTCCAGTCCTCCTGATCTATAGAGGACCATTGGACCCAGAGGGCTCTGGACAGGAAAGGGCAGCAGGTGACCTTCCCCAGCCCCCCTTACTTAAATCCAATTCGCTTGCAGGTCATGATATCCCATCCCTGCTGTCATGGTCCTCTTTGAAAATGAAGGACAAACAATAACCACCAAGTTTGTAGAGAGAGCTCCAGTCCCAAGTACAGTGAGTTAGGACAGCCACATTAGTAGCCAACATATCTGATGCTGTATTTCTCTAGCATGGAGAATTCCGACCAATAAAGTCACCATCCCTCCTCCCTCAAATTGTATTCCTCTTTTCCCCATGCCCTTTTTAATCACTACAGCTAAATTAAAATTCATTTCCAATTTTTCAATGACAAAAATGGTTCCAACTTAAATGCATGACAAGGAAAGAATACCACTATGTTCTAATGTGATCATTTATCTGGACAGTAGAGATGAAGTTGGGCAGCAGAACATTTACTATTATTTCCCCGAGTTCTCCAAGAGAAAGCTGAAATTAAGAAACCTTAAATCACAGAAGTGCTTCTCTAGAGACTATTCTGTACATCTGCCTCACAGGTGTGATTGCTTCTTAAGGTGAATAAACAGTAACCAAACTCAAACTAAGATGAGTTTATTGTATATCTGTTAGGGGTAATGCCGCTAGGGATTACATAATCATAAGCTTGCTTTCTATAAAGGCACCATATAAGGAAGAAATTCATATGTGCAAAAATGATTTGTCAAGGTGTACGATCGTGGTGTTAGTTGATTGGTTAGAGAGCTTTACATTGTACTAGTTAAGCATGGACCAAAGAAGGGTGGGGCGGCCATTATGTAGTTCTCTCAGAAATAAACACCTCTTGTGCTTGGCAACTCGTCTCTGTGTTAGTTCTTCCTCGGAAGCGGGTGACGACCGAAGACCCAGAAGATGGGTAAGTAGAGGGCAGATACTCCACTCGCGAAGCAGAAACGCCACAAGTGGCGCCTTGAACAGGGACCTGGGCAGTGTATTAGCAGGAACGAGGAAAGATAAGTAGAAAGACGCGCTCCTTGATTTTAATCAAGAAGAAGCAAACAGCCTAATTGCTTAGACGCAGTTAGATGAGGTATAGGGCAGAAAGCAGTTAAAGCCCACATCGAGCCAACAGGTTCAGGAGTATATGCTTCACAGTTATATAAACTCTGTAAAAAGAATGGAGTGGATCTTAACTTAAAAGCATGCAGAGCCTAGATAGAAAAATAGAGCTCTGTGTCTGTCTGTGTATGTCTGCTTTGAATTTTTTTGTTCTGTGTTAAAAGTTAGCAAGCTCATAAGAGATAACAATTCAGCCTCTGTGTTACAGGCTTAGAAAAATAACAGGCTGAATTTTGGAAATTGAAATTCATTCAGAATAGTAATTCTTTCAGAGTGGTTCAAAATGTATTGGTCTTAAAAATTGTTTGTGATTTTAAACTTTTTAACCTGTTGTACCAATTTGTAAGTAAAACAAAAGAAAAAAAAACTTGACTATTTTAAACTGGTGGAGAAGTTTTCTCTGAAAAGCAGATTTTCAAAGCCTGCTAAAGAGGAGTAACAGCAATACAATCTTATCTGCTTAATACCACCTGGGAAGCTTCTTACTAGTGGCCTTGAAGCACTCAGGCAGAAGAAAAAAAAAAAAAAAAGAAAGAAAGAAAAACTATTTGGTTTGCTTCTGAAACATTGGGTAATTTGTTATCATTATGGGTTATGAATCTTGAAGTTTAAAGTTTAAAATTTAAAAAAGGGGGGTGATTAAAGAACAGGGACCTGAGGGACTTCTGCAAGTGTAGAGAGACTACCTCGGCAGATTTTCTGCCTTCACAGACACGCCTCTGCTGGGAGCAGGGAAGATGGGAGGGGGTAATAGTATTCCCCTCGTGTTGCCAGAAGAGAAAGTGGCGCTAAGAAATAAACACCTCTCGTGCTTGGCAACTCGTCTCTGTGTCCAGTTCTTCCTCGGAAGCCGGTGACGACCGAAGACCCAGAAGATGGGTAAGTAGAGGGCAGATACTCCACTCACGAAGCAGAAGTCCACAAGTGGTCCCGAAGAAAAGGGACAAGAGAGATTGATTTACAAAAGCAATTAATAGTTTAAATGAAACATCTAGTCAGAAGAGTTATTGGTTTGGAAGTGTTTAAAGTATGTCAGAGAAAGTTTGAGCAAGTAGGCATTGGGAGGAGAGAATTAGTGGGAGCAAATGATTTCAAGAAGAAATCAGTGGGGAAAAGAAGGAACTTGTTGGAAAAGGTAGTATCTAAAATTACAAGAAAAGCAGGAAACTGGGAGAGGGGAAGGTCTAGAGGAGGAAGAGAGATGGGAATCTTTGTAACAAACCACACAACCCAAGAGATTTAAAAAGAGAATTTCCTTCCCTCTTCTCTAGTTGCAGTTGAATATAACCTGCTACTGAGATGCCTTTGAACAAAAGAAATCCTTTAATAAATGATGGTAACTATCTTTATATATAATTGGAAAAGTAAAATAGTATTGAAGTTGAAAAACAACAGCAGCAACAGCAACAACTAACAAGTTGCCTGAGATGAGAGGCGATTTGTGTTGATAACTCACCTGGCATGTGTCAGAGGCCCTACTTGAACGCAGGTCTTCCTGATTCTTAAGGTTTTATTTCAGGGAACAATTACTGTTTGATTCCCCGTATTCAATCCAGTGTATTGCCTAATTATTTCTCCTCTGGAACCAGTTCAGCATGCATCTAGAATATCTAAATTATTTATATTGATACAGTAGGTCAATTAAATGACATATTAAAACAAAAAAATGGACTTTTTCGTGCCCTTACTGTTTTAATGGATTTTTTATGCCGAAATCTTGACAGCTATTGTTGATCTCATTTAGGAGACCCCATGGCATTCTAAATTCTGACACAATCAGAACAATGTTATCCACAAACAGAAGCATATGGGGTACTGTACCACTTACAGAGTGTCAGGTATTTGTACTTTCTCTGCATGTAAGGAAGGTTAAATGTGTCTCAGCTCTGTCTTTTATGTAACTTTCTGCTGAGAACATGAGAACATGCTTTAAGTTATCCAATGTGGGAAAAAAAGGAAAACACCAAGAAGTTGGAAGGCCATCCTGTCTTGTGTATTAATCAGTGAGTATCCTTTATTGCAGGCCAGTGTTTACCTTGGAAACCTGGCCAGTTCCTTGAGTAAAAACAGTCCTGCTAAAGGAATGAACAAATAGTCTTCTTGGGGAGGGGTCTCATGTGATGGAGCATCCTGTACCTGGGATGTTGCTACATCTCAAGAGTCACATCTCACATGAGAGTCCTTAGTGTAGTGCCTTCTTTGTTCTCAGCTGAGAAAAGCCTCTTAGTGGAAAGAGACTTTGAGAATTTAGCTAGGAAGTAATAGACAACTTGCCTGCCAATGCCTGTCACTTGCCAGTATGAATAGCTGTGACCATGAATTCTCTCAGCAGGGGAATTCCGGTGTTTTCCTCAGAGGGGCCATGATGTATGTTGTATGTCGTTATAGTGGCCACTGGGTTTATTAGTTGTATATTAATTACTTTTGTGCTATGAGTTTCCTTTTTTATTTTCCTGTCTTATTTAAATGAATGTTCTAAACAGTAATAAACTTGTGCCCACCCTCTTCAACCTGCCTGTTGAAATGGGAATTCCAAACCTAGATTAATCTTACACTGAAACATTCAATTGGAGGCTAAGCATGATTTCCTTAGTAGTCATTCCAATCAAGCACACAGAAACTTGAGGTGAGCCTGCTTTCAGATATACAGAAAGAAAGGACACTCCCCTCCTGACTTCCGAACAGGGGCAGATATTATCTATGTCTTGTCGGACTTGAGGACTAAAAGGTTCATATCTTAGGATACTTAAGTTTTAAAACTGATTGTGGACATGGAGCTCTGTGGATATACTCAAGAGACTAAAATATATCTTTAATGAATTTTCCCATGATCCCATATTACTCTCAAATTTTATTCTTGACCTCGTTAACATTACTGAATTTAAATACAGTAATCACATCTTTTCCTCTGACAGAAAAGATTTTAATACCGTTCTAGTTATGTGTTTTATAATTAAAGGACAATTCCATAAAGCTAACAATGCAACATGAGAGAGACGTGCCATTGTGTCTATGTTGAAATTTAAGTATTTTGAGTACTATGGAGTTTTACATCTTTCTAAGAGAAGTCAACTTTTCTGGTTCTACATCTGGCAATTCTAATATTAAAAAGAATTTGTCTAACTACGGCTTCTAAAGATCACTTTATTAGATTTTGTGTTAGTATCTTTGACCCCCATAGTAAAGCCCTTTCTTTTTCCGGTCATTATGCAGGGAAAGGGTCATTTTGTTTTATTTCTGAGCCTGGATGGAAGAGCAAGGAGTCCTATTTAAGTTGTGACCTCACTGCCTCCAACCTGGATCTGATGCTGCTCCTGACCCTTCCTGGGAGCTCATCAGATCCAGGTTGGAGGCAGTGAGGCTGTTGAGACACCAGAATATTTGAATTCAATGAATCCATCAGATTCATTTCTCCTGGTACCAATGAAATGTACTACCACTACCACATTTGACTGTAAAGCAATTTAAAAATAATTTACTATATAGTAAACATGAATACAACCAATTCAGTCCATCAATAAATATCTATTAAGCACCAAGCACTTATGGGGACATAGATAACAGAACTACTGCTCTCAAGAAATGTAGATTCCCAGTCAAACAAAACAAAAAAAATGAGAAGCTGGAGAACAACGTCAAATACTTACTGGGAAAATCTGTAGACCTGGAAAATAGATCTAGGAGAGATAATCTGCGGATTATTGGACTTCCAGAAAACTATGACCAAAAAAAGAGCCTAGATTCTATTTTACAGGAAATTATCAAAGAGAACTGTCCAGAGATAATAGAAACAGAAGGGAAAGTAGATGTGGAAAGAATTCATCGAACTCCTTCTGAAATAGACCCTAAAAAAAGAACACCACGGAATATTGTGGCTAAGCTGCAGAATTACCACACAAAGGAGAAAATCCTGCAAGCAGCTAGAAAAAAACAATTTAAATACCAAGGTGCCACAATAAGGGTCACCCAAGATCTGGCTGCCTCCACATTAAAAGATAGAAGGGCCTGGAACCTGATATTCCGTAAGGCAAAATATCAAGGACTGCAACCAAGAATGAACTACCCAGCTAAGTTTAGCATCTTTTTCCATGGAAGAAGATGGTCATTCAATGAAACAGAGGAATTCTATATGTTTCTAAGAAAAAAACCAGACTTAAACAAAAAATTTGATCTACATCCACAAGACTGAAGAGAAACAGAAAAAGGTACACAGAACCCTTGAGAACTGTAACTCTGTTGTGGGTATATAAAAAGTACTCAAGGATAATTTGATTTTACTGATATAAAAGAAAAAAAGGGGGGTGTAATAAAGGGAAGGAGGTCGGTTCAGAAAAAGGGGAAGGAATGATAAAAAGAAGGAAACTACATCCCAGGAAGAGGCATAGAAAATACACCATATCTGACGGAACTTAGTGAGGGGGAGAATCATTGTGTGAATCTTACTCTCATCAGGAGAGGCTCAAAGAGTAAATAATTAACATATTTGTTTTTCAGAGAATTTTCTCTCACCTCATTAAAAGGGGGGAGAGGAAAAGGGAAAAGGAAAAGGAGAATAAGTGAAGGGACTTGGAGGGAGGGGGGAGGGATCCTAAAAAAAAAAAAAAAGAGGGAGGGTTGCGCGTCACAAGGGGGGGTCTGTAAATTAAATATCGGGGAGGGGGATCAGGGGGGTCAAGGGAAAAAAGCATAATCTGGGGATAATACGATGGCAGGAAATACAGAATTAGTAATTTTAACTGTAAATGTAAATGGGATGAACGATCCCATCAAACGGAGACGGATAGCAGATTGGATCAAAAAGCAGAACCCTACAATATGTTGTCTACAGGAAACACACTTAAAGCAGGGAGATACATACAGAGTAAAGGTAAAAGGTTGGAACAGAGCCTATTATGCTTCAGGTAAAGCCAAAAAAGCAGGGGTAGCTATCCTTATCTCAGATCAAGTAAAAGCAGAAGTAGATCTTGTTAAAAAAGATAAGGAAGGAAACTATATCCTGCTGAAAGGTAGCATAAATAATGAAGCCATATCAATACTAAACATATATGCACCAAGTAGTATAGCATCTAACTTTCTAAAGGAAAAGTTAAGAGAACTGCAAGAAGAAATAGACAGTAAAACTATAATAGTGGGAGATCTCAACCTTGCACTCTCAGATTTAGACAAATCAAACCACAAAACAAACAAGAAAGAAATTAAAAAAGTAAATAGAACATTAGAAAAACTAGGTATGATAGACCTTTGGAGAAAACTGAATGGCAATAGAAAGGAATATACTTTCTTCTCAGCAGTTCATGGATCCTATACAAAAATAGACCATATATTAGGACATAAAGATCTCAAAATTAAATGTAGGAAGGCAGAAATAATAAATGCCTTCTTCTCAGATCACAATGCAATAAAAGCTACATTCACGAAAAAGTTAGGGGTAAATAGACCAAAAAGTAATTGGAAACTGAATAATCTCATCTTAAAGAATGACTGGGTGAAAGAGCAAATTATAGAAACAATTAACAATTTCACCCAAGATAATGACAATGATGAGACATCATATCAAAATCTTTGGGATACAGCTAAAGCAGTAATAAGGGAAAATTTTATATCTTTAGAGGCTTATTTGAAGAAAATAGAGAAAGAGAAGATTAACGAATTGGGCTTACAACTTAAAAGGCTAGAAAAAGACCAAATTATAAACCCCCAACCAAAAATTAAACTTTAAATACAAAAATTAAAAGGAGAAATCAATAATATTGAAAGTAAAAAAACTATTGAATTAATAAATAAAACCAAGAGTTGGTTTTATGAAAAAGCCAATAAAATAGATAAACCTTTGGTAAATTTGATCAAAAAAAAGAAAGAGGAAAATCAAATTGATAGTCTTACAAATGAAAAGGGGGATCTTTCCACCAATGAAGAGGAAATTAGAGAAATAATAAGGAGTTACTTTGCCCAACTTTATGCCAATAAATTTGATAACTTAAGTGAAATGGATGACTTCCTCCAAAAATATAGGCTCCCTAGATTAACAGAGGAGGAGATAAATTGCTTAAATAGTCCCATTTCAGAAAAAGAACAAGCTATTAATCAACTCCCCAGGAAAAAATCCCCATTGCCAGATGGATTCACATGTGAATTCTACCAAACATTTAAAGAACAATTAGCCCCAATGTTATATAAATTATTTGAAAAAATAGGGGATGAAGGAGTCCTACCAAACTCCTTTTATGACACAGACATGGTACTGATACCTAAACCAGGTAGATCGAAAACTGAGAAAGAAAATTATAGACAAATCTCCTTAATGAATATTGATGCTAAAATCTTAAATAAGATATTAGCAAAAAGACTTCAGAAAATCATCTCCAGGATAATACACTATGATCAAGTAGGATTTATTCCAGGAATGCAGGGCTGGTTTAATATTAGGAAAACTATTAGTATAATTGACCATATTAATAATCAAATTAATAAGAACCATATGATCATCTCAATAGATGAAGAAAAAGCATTTGACAAAATCCAACATCCATTCCTACTAAAAACTCTTGAAAGTACAGGAATACATGGACTATTCCTTAGAATAATCAGGAGCATATATTTAAGACCTTCAGTAAGCATAATATGCAATAGAAATAAACTGCAACCTTTCCCAGTAAGATCAGGAGTGAAACAAGGTTGCCCACTATCACCATTACTATTCAATATAGTACTAGAAACGCTAGCCTCGGCAATAAGAGCCAAGAAAGAGATTCAAGGAATTAGAGTAGGAAATGAGGAAATTAAACTATCACTTTTTGCAGATGACATGACGGTATACTTAGAGAACCCCAAAGACTCTGCTAAAAAGCTACTAGAAAGAATTCAAAATTTCAGCAAAGTGGCAGGATACAAAATAAATCCACATAAATCCTCGGCATTTTTATATATCACCAACAAAATGCAACAGCAACACATACAAAGAGAAATTCCATTCCAAACAAATGTTGAGAGTATAAAGTATTTGGGAATCCATCTACCAAAGAATAGTCAGGAATTACGTGAGAAAAATTACAAAACACTTGCCACAAAAATAAAGTCAGATTTAAATAATTGGAAAGACATTCAGTGCTCTTGGATAGGCCGAGCGAATATAATGAAGATGACAATACTCCCCAAACTAATCTATTTATTTAGTGCTATACCAATCAGACTCCCAACAAACTATTTCAATGACCTAGAAAAAATAACAACAAAATTCATATGGAAGAATAAAAGGTCGAGAATTGCAAGGGAACTAATGAAAAAAAACTCAGAGGAAGGTGGTCTAAGTGTACCTGATCTAAAGTTATATTATATAGCAGCAGTCACCAAAACCATTTGGTATTGGCTAAGAAATAGACCGGTAGATCAGTGGAACAGATTAGATACAAAGGACAAAAAAGGATACATATATAGCAACCTAATCTTTGACAAACCCAAAGATTCCAACATTAGGGATAAAAATTCATTATTCGGAAAAAACTGTTGGGAAAACTGGAAATTAGTATGGCACAAATTAGATATGGATCCACACTTAACACCATATACCAAGATAAGATCAAAATGGGTCCATGATTTAGGCATAAAGAGGGAGATAATAAATAGATTAGAGGAACAGAGGATAATCTACCTCTCAGACTTGTGGAGGAGGAAGGAATTTATGACAAGAGGAGAACTAGAGATCATTATTGATCACAAAATAGAAGATTTTGATTACATCAAACTAAAAAGTTTCTGTACATATAATACTAATGCAAACAAGATTAGAAGGGAAGTAACAAATTGGGAAAATATTTTTAAAAACAAAGGTTCTGACAAAGGTCTCATTTCCAAAATATATAGAGAACTGACCCTAATTTATAAGAAACTGAACCATTCTCCAATTGATAAATGGTCAAAGGATATGAACAGATAATTCTCAGAGGAAGAAATTGAACCTATATCCACTCACATGAAAGAGAGTTCCAAATCACTACTGATCAGAGAAATGCAAATTAAGACCACTCTGAGATACCACTACACACCTGTCAGATTGGCTAAGATGACAGGAACAAATAATGATGAATGTTGGAGGGGATGTGGGGAAACTGGGACACTAATACATTGCTGGTGGAGTTGCGAAAGAATCCAGCCATTCTGGAGAGCAATCTGGAATTATGCCCAAAAAGTTATCAAACTGTGCATACCCTTTGACCCAGCAGCACTACTACTGGGATTATATCCCAAAGAAATACTAAAGAGTGGAAAGAGACATATATGTGCCAAAATGTTTGTGGCAGCTCTATTTGTTGTAGCTAGAAACTGGAAGATGAATGGATGTCCATCAGTTGGAGAATGGTTGGGTAAATTGTGGTATATGAAGGTTATGGAATATTATTGCTCTGTAAGAAATGACCAGCAGGAGGAATACAGAGAGGCCTGGAGAGACTTAAATCAACTGATGCTGAGTGAAATGAGCAGAACCAGAAGATCACTGTACACTTCAAGAACAATACTGTATGAGGATGTATTCTGATGGAAGTGGAAATCTTCAACATAAAGAAGAGCCAACTCACTTCCAGTTGATCAATGATGGACAGAGGTAGCTACACCCAGAGAAGAAACACTGGGAAGTGAATGTAAATTGTTAGCACTAATATCTGTCTGCCCAGGTTGCATATACCTTCGGATTCTAATGTTTATTGTGCAACAAGAAAATGATATTCACACACATGTATTGTACCTAGACTATATTGTAACACATGTAAAATGTATGGGATTGCCTGTCATCGGGGGGAGGGAATACAGGGAGGGGGGGATAATTTGGAAAAATGAATACAAGGGATAATATTATAAAAAATATATATATAATAAAAAAAAAGAAATGTAGATTCCATCAATTGACCTTGTTTTGCACCAATTTATATTTTAAATAAATGAATAATTAGTTAATTAAATTGACAATAACTTTTCAACCATTTTCTGTCTCTAAAAGGGAAAACAAAGCAAAAAAAAACAAAGTAAAAAATTTCCTGGTTCATATTTTTTTAATTTTGCATTTCATAATTCCTTTTAGATTACTTAGCTTACATACTTCCTACATTCCTTTAGCTTACATACTTACTTTTTTAATTGCAATATGGTGCTCCATTGACTGTCTGTGGGACATTTAGATTGTTTAGACCAGTTTTGTGGGCTAAAAAAAAATGACAATTGTACTTTTTGATAGCTTTAAACAAAATTTTCAAGGTTTATATTTTCAAAACAATGGGTAAGAAGCACAATTGTCTTAAAACTATTATACCATATTGTCAGATTGCTCTTCAAAAATTCTATACATATTTCCAAAATTAAGATGGTGCATGTGAAAAATCAGATCAAAAAGGAAAAAAATACAAATATATTAATTTTAAAAATATTTCCATATAAATCATGTTGGGAGTAAAAAAACAGAATGAAAGGGAAAAACCAAGAGAAGGAAAAAGAAAAAAAGTTAACATGGTGATGTGATCTATTATGTGGGGTTTATAAAAGAATGTATTCTTTGACATCTAAGGGAGCACTAGGAAGAAGGGAGGGAAAAAATCTGGAAGACAAGGTGAATTTTTACAATGGTGAATTTTGAAAATTATTATTTTAAATAAATGAATAATTAGTTAATTAAATTAACAATAACTTTTCAACCATTTTCTCTCTCTAAAAGGGAGAACAAAGTCAAAAAAACAAAGTCAAAAGTCTACTGGTTCATATTTTTTTATTTTGCATTTCATAATTCCTTTTAGATTACTTAGCTTACAAACTT
Source organism: Sminthopsis crassicaudata (assembly GCF_048593235.1). Taxonomy (NCBI): domain Eukaryota; kingdom Metazoa; phylum Chordata; class Mammalia; order Dasyuromorphia; family Dasyuridae; genus Sminthopsis; species Sminthopsis crassicaudata. Next base: position 47,926,480 of record NC_133623.1, on the reverse strand, counting down.
TCTACATTCCTTTAGCTTACATACTTAGTTTTTTCATTGCAATATGGTGCTCCATTGACTGTCTGTGGGACATTTAGATTGTTTAGACCAGTTTTGTGGGAATTCAAGGGAACTCTGGGGAAGAAAGAACTCCAGAAGGAAGGCTAGAGGGAACGTTAGGGAACACTATGTAAAGAGTTAGAATAAAGACCTGTTGCTGCATACTTGAGTGACTTGGGTGCTCTGTAGAGGAACCTCTAAAGAGGTAGCTCTCTGATTGAGATAATCAGATCCAGAGACGTCCAAAGAAATGGGCAAGGTAAGAAACCAGTTGACCCCTGCTGAGGTAAGCAGCTGGGAGTTAACAGTAAGGGAAGCCTTAGCCCTCTGTTTTGCTTTCTTAGAAATCACATGATCTGGAAGAAATTTTTTTTGCTAGTTACCTCAACTCTCTTCAGCCCACTATCCCCACACCCACCATATAAAAAGCTTTGCATCAGGGGGTTTCTTTTGGAGGGTTGGGTAGCCCTCGCTTCTTTAAAGGAGCTCTCTGCTTCTGTAAGGCAGCCCTGCTAATTCTGGACTTGCCACTTGTCCGAGATTCTAATGAAACTTGCTACCTTCACTTTGAGGAGTCTGCCAGTAGTCAATTTTGGGTTAGGGTCACCATACGCCACACATTGTGAAATATAAACATAAATATAACTCTCCCTTACCTCAAGGTTTAATGAGTTACTAGTAGTCCCCAAATTTATCGCTTCTGGTGACAAACTTCTCTAAATTGACTTAGCTTGGTCCTGAGAGAACACACACTGACAGTCCTTCACTTGGGCCTAGACTTCTCCCCTTGGTAAGAATCTGCTAGAGCCCAAGTCTCAGTGGAATAACTTTTGAGAAGTCAGGAACATTGTAGAATGTTATAACAAGGCATTAGATTAAGACTTTAGTGAAGGCCTCTGCTTACAAGAAATAAGACTAGAAAAAGAAGTTTGGGAAAAAGGCTAAGTATACTTTGTAAATATTACCTCACTTGATCCTCACAATAACCCTGCAAGGTAGGTGCTATTATTGGCACCCATTCTATAGTGGCTGAGTCAGGCAGAGAATATGTGACTTGCCCAGGGTCACACAACTAGCGATTGTCCGAGACTGGAAGTGAACTCGGATCCCCCTAACTCCAGGCCCACCACTCTATTATTCACCTTACCACTTAGCCCTATGGACACACGGGGAACAGAAAAGGGCCTGAACAAAAGCAAAGAGATATAAGACAGCAAGTAATCCAATTTAGCTGGAGCACTGAGGCCATGAGAGAAAAAAGTGTGACACACAGGTAGAAAAGCCAAGTGGTCAGTACATCTATTCCTATTCAGCAGTTTGTGTAGTGGCCAAGAAGAGACTGCTTAGTCATCAAATTGTAGTATGTAAATGTAGCATGAGAGTATTGCCCTATAAGAAATAGTTAACTTTGTGAATAACTTGGGAAGAACTGCATGAAATGATGCAAAGATAGGTAGAACCATATATAAGACAACAATGGAAATTAAAAGAACAAGAAAAACCTGAACCTCGATTCCCTGACAAACCAATATGGTTCAGTCTGAAGAGAGGCAGGGAATTAGGAAAGGATGATGCAAACAAATGGATAAGCTAAAAGCAAAATTCTCTGACCAACAGAGTTCAGAGATGAGACGAGAGATGTCAAATCCATATCTCGGGGACACACTACACTCCCAAGGACTCCCTAGACCAGATTAAAAAGTAACTGGGAAATGTTACAAAATAAAGAGATGCAGTAAAGCAGATACCATTAACTAAGTCAATATGTAGCCCACAGAAATCCTGATGTACAGCTCAGTGACCCTTTTTCAGTTTGACATAAAAGGACCACCAAAAACCCAAACTGATTACTCTAAAACACATCATCTACACACAACTAAGCTTGCCTAGAGTCTACAAGGCTTTCTTGCAATATTAAAATGAAATCAAAAAGTTATAAAATTATTTTCACTGAGTTCTTTTAAAATTATAAAAGTATGTAATATACAAGTTTCTGTGAGCAGGATGAGATAAAAATACTGATTATGTCCTTCCTAGATCATGTACTTCAAAATAGATTATGGACTTCAAAATATTTATATATAGGACGTTATCTGAAACTTTTCAATCAACTTGACCTCAATATATCAATATTAAGAAGTCAGCTGAACTTTCAATTTTTTTGTTTTCCAACATTACAATGAAATTAAAATAAATCTTCCCAAGTCATACATTATGATTGTGTTTTTATCATTTCCAAATAGATCTGTGATCTCAATGATTTGGACATGCCTTTTAACAGGAATACACATCACAAATTCATTGAAGTCTCCTCAACTTGCTTGCCCACGCCCTTCCCTAAGTTCACCATGGAGGTCTACCTGCTTTAGAAGCTTCCTGGCACAAGGATTCTAACTGAATCTTGAGTCATCCTCCTACACAGCCTGTCCTCCCCAGAGCGATCTAGTCACCCAAGGAAGCACAGATCTCTCTACAGTGTATATCATCTCTTCTCATATTTAGCATGACAAAATCTACTTTCCTACTAATTTATTCTTATAAGTGAAAACTAACTGGCAATATTAACCAAGTAAGAAGTTAGAATCATATAGTTTAACGAACACAATCTTTCTCCACATCAGTTAATAAATGAAGATGCAATCGTACAAGTACATAATATAAAAATAAACATTTAAGAAAAAATTTTAACTGTGCTCCAATAAACCAACACATATATAGCAAGAAAAGACAGCTTTAAGTCATGAATATGTATTGTAATGTTAAAAATTATGCACATTATGCAAATTTCTTACCTCTTAAAAAAGAGTAGAAACATTTTTTTTAATTCTAACTCAAAATTCATACGTCATCTCCAATTTTGGTGGGACTATCACAGAAAATGAAAAGTTTATACTTAGGGCTAAAGGGTATTTTAGGTTCTCCATCAGATGAGTCGGCGTCACTTTCTTCTGCCTGCTGTATCTGGCATATCTAAAAGAAGGTCCATTGATACCAATTCATTACTTCATTTTTATCCAGACAAGTTTTTTAGATTTAATACAAGTTGTGTTCTGACTATGAAGAACTGACCTTCAACCAAACAGAAAAGTGGCATGGGAGCAGAGCAGGGAGTCCTGACCAGCTCTGCTACTTGAATCTGTGAGGAGACGGAAAGCAATTTCACCTTTTTAAACTTTACCTATAAAATGGGCACAACAATGCTTGTGTTATCTACTTCTCAGTTCCAAGGGAAACAGACTGTATGCTTTCAAATACAATCACCGTGAGGTTTTCTTCTACTCATGAGGGTAACAGAGGTAAACAGAAGAAATTTAAGGGATTTTAAATGACATTATATTTAAGTTCGTATTAAAAGTTCAAATTGTGGTATAAAAGCACTCAACATAGAAAACATTTACCCAATTCCTTAAGCAGGTAGATTAAAAAAAATCTACCTCATCATCTTCTGGTGTAGACTTCAAAACACAAACAGTTTAATATTTGAGATTTCAGGGTGAACTTGGAGAGGTAAAAGAATGACCCAATTTACAAAATTCTTACACTTACCAGCAGAGAGCTAGCCCAGCCAATTCCAATAACTGGTCATGTTATTTTATTCTACTATTCATGTTCATCTAGATGGAGTGTAGTGGCTAGAAACTGGAAAATGAATGGATGCCCATCAATTGGAGAATGGTTGGGAAAATTGTGGTATATGAAGGTTATGGAATATTATTGTCCTGTAAGAAATGACCAACTGGAGGAATACAGAGAGGCTTGGAAAGACTGACATGATCCAATGCTGAGTGAAATGAGCAGAACCAGGAGATCATTATACACTTCAACAACGATACTGTATGAAGACGTATTCTGATAAAAGTGGATATCTTCAACAAGGAGAAGATCTAATTCAGTTCCAACTGATCAATCATGGACAGAAGTAGCTACACCCAGAGAAGGAACACGGGGAAATAAGTGTAAACTGTTTGCATTTTTTGTTTTTCTTCCCAGGTTATTTTTACCTTCTGAATCCAATTCTTCCTGTGCAACAAGAAATTCAGTTCTGCACACATAGACTGTATCTAGGACATACTGTAATATATTTGACAGTATGCGACTGCCTGCCATCTAGGGGAGGGGGTGGAGCGAAGGAGGGGAAATTGATGGCAGTATTAACTATTTATGTCACATAGCATCAGGAATATGCCTGAAGATCCTCTGGTATAATACCACTTTCCACATATATTTCCCTTATATATCACAATTAACTTCTTTCCTCTAGAAAGAAAGCCAAGATTCGATGTGATCAATAAAACCTGTTCTGTGTTACTAAACAAGAAAGTAAACTTTAACAAAAAGGTAAAAGTTACTCAAATAGCTTCAGTCTCTCTCAAATTCGGATATAATCTACTAATAGACTATAAAAGCAGCCAGAGAATATATAATATAATAGACTATAAAAGCAGCTTATGAGAGAGAAAGCAAAAGAAACATGGGAGGCTGCATTACTATAAAGCAATGTAAGTCTGGGAAATCAAGATACTTATGAGACCACTTTCTGTTCTGTGTATGCATTTGCATAAGTCTGTATATTCAGTCTCCTCTAGGCTATCTCAGGCTATAAACTCACACTATACTAAGGATATGGGGCACTGCTGACTGTCACAAAATTGATAAAAGCAGAATTCTTAATAATGTTTGAGCCTTTCCCTATTCTTTTAAACAAAAAATCTCAGAAGCCATGAGACCCTAGCATTTAGTGTTATGGAACCCTGATAACTTGCCACTTGTAATTTGTGGGAAACAGCTAGTATTATCTTTCTTAAATTAAACTATTAAAACAAAATCATTTATGTTTGACAGGCATGCCATAAATATATCACCTGAAAACAATATTTTGGACTTTATTTGTTTTATTGCTCAATGAAAGAACCCAAAGGCAAGTAAGATGAAAAAATGGACAAGTTAATTTCAAGGACAATTTCACCTCACTAGCGACTACTATACAAGTTCAGGCTCCTTGATCTATATTTCTCTGAAACAAATGTACCTTTAGTCACATGACATATTCTACACTCCCTCAAGTTTTAGAGTTATTGCTATGTGCTTTTAAAAGTTTCCACATAGCTATAATTAATAAGTAATTTTTTAAAAAATAACAATCTAATATAACTTTAATGTCTATAAAGAAGGTGACAGTTGGATACATGTTTATTTTATACATTTATTATTATTCATTATTTTTTTTGGCTGAGGCAATTGGGTGAAGTGACTTGCCCAGGGTCACACAGGCAGCAAGGGTTAAGTGTCTGAGGGCAAATTTGAACTCAGGTCCTCCTGACTTCAGGGTTGGTGCTCTATCCACTGAGCCAGCCAGATGCCCCTGTTTTATACATCAACATTTTTAAATATAGTTTAATAGTAAATGAAGCCACTAACTACAAAAATTGTCCTAGAGAATCATTAGCTTAAAGAAATGCAAAGTCTTAGGAGATTTTTCCATACTTGACAAGTATCCATAGGGATTGGTGTGAAGGCTGCTTGTGGCAAAGAAATGGAAGGGCCCAGCAGATCTCTTGAGGATATTTGGTCTTGCTTGTGTTTTCAACAACAAGCATTACTTATAATGGAGAGAAGCAGGATTCATTCCCAATAAGATCAAGGATGAAACAGGGATATCCAGTATAACAACCGTTATTCAACATTGTACTAGAAATGCAGACTTTAGCATTAACAAAAGAAAAAGAAACTAAAGTAATTAGAATAGACAATGAGGAATTAAACTATCACTTTTTGCAGATGATACGATGATATGCTTAGAGAATCCTAGAAAATTATCCAAAACCCTACTGGAAAACCATCAACGACTTTAGCAACATTGTAGGATATAAAATAAACCCACACAAATAATCAGCATTTCTATATACTACTGACAAACCCCAGCAGCAAGTGATAAGAAGAGAAATTCCATTTAAAATACCTGTAGACAAAATAAAATATTTGGGTGTCTATAAAATGGCATAATTACAGAGAGAATCTGGGTCTGCCTTCCCCTTCCAGGGCTTCTTCCACTCTACTGTGCCAGCTATCTCACTGACCAAAGATTATGCCCAAGCAAGAGTTGCTTGAGTAACTGAGAGGCACATTTCTGAGCAGATCTTTGGAAGGCCTTGAATGCCAAATGAGAGTTTAAGATTTTATTTGGAAAGCAGCTAATAGCCGTTAGAGATTGTTGTAACTGGGTCTGAGGAATCCAGAGTTGTGCTTAAGAAATGACCTAATAACTGTATGGATTGCAAGGTCAAACTAAGAGAGAGATAAATCTGGGGGAGAAGATTATAGCAGCAAAGAGAAAAGATCCAAAAAAAAAAAGAATGAATTAATATTGCAAGTCTCTTTAGTGTAACAGAATCTAAATATTGGGAGGATTTTGATTATTTTTATTCAGAGTAGTTCTAAACCAATCATACAGAAGCTGTTTTATTCAATAAACAAAGAAGAGCCTACTATGTATTTTGTCAATATAGTCAAACAAGCACTGATTTGCTTACAAATACATGTTTCTGTATTTACAAAAATAAAATAAAAAACTCTGTTTACAATGTGCCAGGCACTAAAAATTATTTATTTACAATGTACCGGGCACTGTACTAACTGCAGAGGATACAAAGAAAGGCAAATAAAAAAGGTAAAGACCTCTTCACAATCTCTTCCTCCAAGGGACAGGAACAATCTCCTTGGAATTTCCTAGCAAATCATTTCATGCTGGACAGTCAGACATAATTCTAATTCTTCTACTCAGCGACATTGGCCTTCTTACTGTTTTAAGAACAAGACACTCCATCTCCCTATCCATTTTCTCTGGTTGCCTCATCTCTAGAATGTGCTTCCTTTCAAATCCCAACTAAGGAGGCCAAATACGGGATCCAAAACACACCTCAATATAGCCTTAACCAGATTAAAATTTAACTGGAAAATGTTTAGGAAAAAAATAAAAATACAATAAAAGGGACAATAAACCTTTTTTTTTTGGGGGGGGGGGCTGAGGCAGTTGGGGTTAAGTGACTAGCCCAGAGCCACACAGCTAGGAAGTGTTAAGTGTCTGAGACCAGATTTGAATTTAGGTCCTCCTGACTTCAGGGCTGGTACTCTATCTACAACAATATTAATTTTAAAATTAAGTCAATACACATCCTGAAGGGACCCTTATGGTTACTAGAAGCCAATTCCATTTGAATTTAAAACTGTTTTTCTACCAAAAGTCTTTCTCAACCTTTTAATTCCACTATTTTACCTCCCAATTATTTGCTATTTACCTTATATATAGTTTATACATATTTGCTTACTGGCTTCCCTATCAGATTGTGAACTTCTTGAGGGCAGGTAAACAAGACTGACTTTTGTGTCTTTTTGTATACCTAACCCTTGGCACAGTACTTAATAAATTATGAAAAGATTGTACATTTACAACCCTCCGGGAATTCTGCTTTCTAACTATGCAGCTAGTAATGCATTCATTTCATCTTTTGATTCTTGTGCCCATCCAAAATCCTCCACAGGAGAATCTACTCAACAAAAAAAAGTCTTATTGTTCAGAAGTATCAGGGCAGCCCTCAAAGATTAAACTTTCACTCTTACTAATTGACAAGTCTACCTATTGTTGGTTTTTTTTTTTTTTTTAAATCGTGGTTCTCTGATGCATTTTTTGCCACTCTGTGCATGTCATTTCTAATAACTCAGTTAATGTTTCTTAAAGCCTTAGGAATTGAATTGCACATGTTTCACCTGTCTCAAAGAGGAGGGAGGGAGAAAAATTTGGGATACAAGGTTTTGCAAAGGTGAATGTTGAAAACATGACTTAAAGAGCCAGAGTTAAAGAGTTAAAGAGCCAGATTTAAACCTGAGTCTTCTCAATCCAAATTGAATGTTGTTTCCACGGTATCCTGTCTGGCATAGTGTGCACTTAATACATATTTATTCATTTCTTGATGTTATATTATCATGTATTTATTATTATGTTTTTAAAATTTCTTATTAACTAATAAATAAATTAATTTTTAAAAAGAATGTTGAAAACATGTACTTGCATGTATTTGAAAAAATAAAATGCTATTTAAAAAAAAAGCCTTAAGAATAACCTCCCCCACAACAATCAGTAATGCACACAGTTTTAGTTCCTCATTACTTCCTAGCATGAGGAGATCCAAGATTACTACAAAAGAACCACTTTAATGGATCCATGCTTTTATTGATGTGGGCACTCCCTCCATCCAGGACTTCTCAACTTGCAATTCTGGTCTATAGCACATATTCTATAAGGCAATGGCTCTCTAAGTGTGCTAGAAAGTCCCCCAGATTCCCAAAGGCCCTTCAGGAATTCAGCAAGGTCACAATAAGATATTTTAATTCTTAATATCAAATATAGATAGATAAAATGCACATGAACAAAAGTCGCGGGGAGGAGGGAAAGGGAAAGGGGTCCTCAATCATTTTAAGCAGTAAGGAAGTACTGAGAGCCTCTGCTCTAGAAGGTCCACCCAGTATGCTCCAGATCTTTCTCTGGGGGTCTTTAATATGTAACATTGATGATTGAAGGTGAAGTGAAGGTGATCCCATAGACTCACTTGTTGCCAGAGTTTGCAGCTGTTTGACTCAGTGCTAAGTATACCTTTCACAGGAAAGGAGTCAGGTATGGTTCATTTCTACAGTAGGCTGGCTTCCTAGGTGATAATTTTCTTTGGTCATGAGAGGAAGTACAATCCTTAGAAATTTCTGCAATTGTTTGAATACAGATGTTTTTCATGTAAGAAACACTATAGGATCTATCGATACCTATTGATACAATGATTTATCACTGAATGATCTAGTTTAAAGAAGAATGGATTAAAAGTCAGGGGAGCAGGATTCAAATCATAAATTCTGGGCCTCAGTACCCTTATCTGTAAAATGAGCAAACTGAGGCCAGAGAGTTTAAATCACTGATAAAAAATAGCAGGGTAGGAATTTGAATCCAAACTGATTCCAAATCATCACCTTTTCATACGGACCAGGCATTCTGAACTTTTTGTGTGTCATGGACCTTTTGGGGAAAGAAAGTCTGGTAAAGTCTGTGGACCTCCTTCCCAGAATGTTTTCCAGTGTATAAAATAGAATACACAGAATTTACATAGGAGTCCAATTATATTGAAAAACAGTTACAAAAATATTTTTTTCCAAACAAGTTCAAGAACCCCACGTTAAGAGCTCCTGCTGGGTTAGCATTATGCTTTAAAATGTATTACCTCTAAATCTCATGCTCCTGTGGATATATTTATTCAGTAAGTTCTCCAGACCAATATAATGCAATAGGTTAGAGTTTTAATGTTTTTTTTAAACATCTTAGCCAAGATATGTGATCATCATCTGCCTTTCAACTTCTAGATCTAAATTAATTTTTTTTTATTTTCACCTTTCTTTTTTTTTATCTTCACCTTTTTTTCCCTGAGGCTGGGGTTAAGTGACTTGCCCAGGGTCACACAGCCAGGAAGTGTTAAGTGTCTGAGGCCACATTTGAACTCAGGTCCTCCTGAAATTAATTAATACTAGAAATACTGAAAAGACTTTTTTGCTTTCAATCTTAGGAGAAAATTTTTCATCACGCAGGAATTCAAAGGCAACACTTTATTCTTGAACAACTGTTTAAAATAAACGATACCCGTCTTTCTCCAGTATTTGAGAAATACACCACATTACAAACATGAAGTCCATTCCTGTGGCCTGAAATTCTTCATTATTCTTTACCCAACTAAAAATGTGTCTCCACTAACCCAAGTTTACTACCCCAAGGTAAGTGCCCCAAATTGCTTTTTTTAGTCCCCAGACTTAAGGTACTCTCCAATCCAGGAAGCAATGCAATAACAGCTTCAAGGTGTCCAGGGTGGCAAAAAAGGAGGAAACATTTAATAAGAACTTTCAACATGGGATAGTCATCTTCAGCTATTCCATTCACTGCCAGGGTATGGAAACCAGTGCCCAGAGAACAATAATTAACAAGACTATTGGTCACAGGGATGGAGGTATGAATGGATGAAAAAACTTGTCTCCACTTTCCCAATGACCATTTTTATACACGTTAAGATACAATTTAACCCAATAAGGAGGATGCAGGTGGACAGATTAGATAGAGTTTGTTTTCATTTGGTTTATCCATCATATTTTTGTTCATTCTTAAAATGAGTGAATGACAGGCAAATTGATACATTAATATATTTAAAAATCAACAACAGAAAAAGGCCTCCAAGTAAAGGGGGGCTACTACCTGCATCATTTTAAAGATTATATTGGATCATCCTGAGATTAAAGAGCCTCAAAATTAATAGGTTTTTTTTCTTTGTCCTTCCTGCTTGTTTCAAATTCAGATTTGAATTCAGATCCTCCTGACTTCAGGACTGGTGATTATTGTTTCTTAACTAATATTTAATTTACCTCCAATCCCAAAGAAAATGGAATTTGCTTAGTGACAGACCCGGGGTTGGTGCGTGGGAAACAAATATCCCATAATAGAGAAAGCACATTCTAAACTTAATTCTATTTGCTTTCTCCAACTGGCAGGCAGAGTGCAAAGCAATTTTCTCTTGTGGCTTCCTCCCCCTTTATACACTTTGTCACTTCTACTTTCAGCCATCCCTTCTCAAAGCAAAGCTATTGTTTATTCCCTGCCAAGTCTCCAAATGCCATAGTACATCTAAAATATCCCCCTTCAACCTCAGCCCACTTAAATGTCTTTACCTATGCATTCAAAAAAAATCTAAAAATACCATCTCTTTCAGGAAGCCTTCTAGTACTTACTAGACAAGAGGGGACAATTTCCTTGGGCGATGGACTTTTTCCTCATTCTCTATCTTAAGTAATAGTTAAGTTCTTCAAGGTATGCATCAAAAATCACTTACTCTCAAGCTCTGTATGTTTTTTTGGGTTGTCTCTATGTTTGTAAACTTACACCAGTCGATCTTGATAATCTACAACTCCCCTAAAATAGAGAAACCAATATGATTCTCTTCAGTGTCCAATAACATGTCAGCTATACTTAGGCATTTGATCCGAGATAATGTGACTTACCAAAGCGTTTGGATCTGCCTGAGAGAAGATATAACGCAGGAAAACCCCAAGAGGAGCAGGTCGGTATTTGAGTCTCAATTCCTTATAGACTGGTTCTCAAGGTCATTCTTCCAACTGCCTCTTTTTATCTTGAATCCTCACTTTCTCCCCAAAGGATGTGTGATTCAGCAAAGGTAACACGCCGATGATTACTTCCTTCATCTCTTTACATACATGACATTCTCTTCCTTTTTGCTAATTCACAGTTCTGTCTCCCTTCAAAAGTGCGCATATGCTCCAAGAACTTTCCCTGAGTAATGTGACCTAATCTCGGGGCTAGAGGGGTGACCCTTGGAAATCTAGCAGCACACATCTGGGGTGGTGCAAAAGGGCCACAGAAGGAGAAAGTGAGAGCAATTCTGACACTAATACTCCTGGGATTACTTCTTCCTGGAACACTGGAAGAAAGACCCCTGGTGAAGTGGGACTCAATGAGGGTCCAGAGCTCAGTCCCTTTGGCGTGTCCCCCAGAACAAATAAGCAAGCAAAGTGTAGGGTCTGGTGACATCCACTGGGATGGATGGGAAAGATGTTGGTTTCCCAGCCAGGGAATCGTCCCCTCTGGCGTGGAGGCTGCTACATGGGGAGAGGATGGGAGAAGAGGTAAAAGGCTCAGGAATCAGGAACTATTTTCCTTTTATCACTTTAGTACATGATCACTTTGTGTCTCCCTCTCATTTTGAAGTTAAGGCACTGGTGAAACTGTCCAGGCTCCTTGGACTCAGGGGATTCATTTTGGCTTTTGGAGGATTGCTTTATATGTGTTAATTTGTCTTTCATTCTCCCTCCTTCCATAATCTCAGTTTGGTACCTATGTCAGAGTTCTGCAGACATTGGGAAAGGAGTATATTGTTTTGGTTACTGAAATTCAAGTACTTAAGTACTTTACCACATGAACAGTCTCCTCTTACTCAATCTATTTTCAAAAAGCAAGCAATCCTTAAGAACAATCAATCCTTCAATCCTTATCTACCTGATTTCTTGTCATTTACAAAGTATGGGGAGAGGGATGGAGTCCAGCGTTAGGATTAGCAGTGTAGAACATCAAGAAAAAACAGTAAGGTCACAGTATCTTCTATCAAACCCATGACAATATTCTTCCCTTGGTTAATGGAGGAACAAGGCAATCTATCCACCCAATACATATTTAATATCTCTAATCCAGAGGGACTGGGATTCCCATCCAAAGCAGGCAGGTTTCTTACCACTACCCCAATTCTAGAGGCATTTTGGAACATTCCTCTATTCTAGTTATAATTGTGAAGATGATCACTACATTAATGCAGCATTTTAAAATCTATAAAGTCATTTAGATACATGATCTAGTTTGATCTTCACAAACAGTACAGTGAGAAAACTGACCCCTGCAGAGTTCTGTGGGATAAAAACTTTCTAGAATCTTTCTATGATAACAGGATTAATTTGACCTAAAGCTTTTTGGGTTTTTATAAGAAGCTTCCTCACATTACTGATTCACACACTAAGCCTATGGTCAATTAAAATACTTCTTCCTCTGTCTCCTCAAACTTTTCCCTATGGATTAAAGTCTTTCCTAGCCCATATTTGTGGAAGTAATTTAATTTTACTTAAATGTATACCTGTTGTTATTGCTGTTGATTACATTTCATCTAATTTGGCTTCAGTTCAACATTTCAAGCCAAATGAGATTAACTTTAAATGTTTACTATCATCTTTTTTCTTTAATCTTTTCCTTCTATATTTCACTTCTTGAAGACTTCATTTCATAACATAGATTCAATTATCCTATTTGGACAAATGTGTCTCAAATCTAGATACACTCTCTAAAGTTATCCTGAACCCCAACCTTAAATTTTCAAGTGCCTATTAGGACAATTGTGTTTCTGTCTCTTTTCAATGCATCTACACCTGAAGCTCATCATCACTGCTTCCGAACCTGTCTCTTCCCTCAAATCCCCCATTTCCTGGTGACAGCACTATTTCTTTTTTCTATTACTTAATTAGAAACTTGAGAAAAATTTCTAACTTTTCATTTTCTCTCATCCTCCACATCTATTAATTGCCAGGGCCTGTTGCACTATTTCTGTGTTAATCTATTGCATTTCTAAACTATTTCTTTCTTTCTATTCTTGTAGTTCAGATGTTCATTACTTTTCTCCTATAATTACTAATTATTCCCTGGTTTTAACTTCTCCCTCTCCAATCTAACTTTCTTACAGCTGTGTAGTATAGTGGAAAAATAAAGACTTGTGCTTGTATTCCCCAAATTTTATCCTACACAATAGGTACTTAATACATGTGTGCTGAATGGACTTAAAAACCAAATAATGTGAGAGACCAATAGGGGCATGGAGAGAGTGCTAACCTCAAAGCTGGGAGAACTGGGGTCTAAATCCCACCTGTCCCTCTTCATTCAGAGCTCTGGTCAAGTTTCTAAGAGCATAAGGTGTCACGGCCCAGAGAGGATCTGCTTATCTGAGAGTAAATTTTATACCAGTGAGATCACAAGAACTCTATTATCTGCCATGTTATACTGACTATACTTCCTAAATCGATTAAAGAGAAAAAAAAAAAGAAGCCAGTTTACCTTGGCTGAGCCACATTTTTCCCAGGTACCCTTTTTTTCCCCCTCCACACCAAATACATACTCACCGTCAACATACATATAACTTTTATGAAATGCCCCTTGGCTCAGGCTATACAACTATAAGAATAACCATGTGATGTATTCTATCCAGTGTTTTAGGTCCTGGAATATAAGTGTGAAAAATGACCCTCAAGGAACTTACAACCTTCTAAGGGGAATATGCCTTTGGGGCCAAAGGGAGCTCTGGGAAATAATGAAGAAATAAAGATCACTTTGCAGAGGACAAAGAGTTTACCTCTCCAATAAGACCACACAAGGTTGTTTAGTGATGAGATCCAGCCTGTCAGCTTTGCCAAAAGGAAAGGAGCAGCACTGGAGTGGCTCACCTGCTCAGTAGTGGGTAGAACGGCTGTATCTGAGCCTTGACGCCGATGGTGCTGGGCCATTTTGGCCATGATCACAGGTGATGTACGTGGACTGTCTAGCCCAGGATCTGATAATACCGAGTTCCTTTTTAACAATGGCTGGGGGAAGGAGAGGGAAGTGGGGAGACGGAGAGGGGGTGCAGAGATGGGATCTGTTAGTCACAGAATAGGCAAATGCTTAACTTGTTCACCCAGTTTAGCTACTGTTGTCAGGCAGCAATCTGTTTGAGAGAAACTGTTGACTAAATGAGATTTTTAAAAATAGTTTTTACTTACCAGATATTTGCATGGGTAATCTTACAGCATTGACAATTGCCAAACGTTTTGTTCCAATTTTTCCCTCCCCCCCCGGGTCGACCAATTCATGTTAAATATGTTTGAGTATAAATTAAATACAATATATGTATACATGTCCAAACAGTTGTCTAAATGAGATTCTTAAAAGTTAATCACAGCTCTTCATAGGCACTGATATTATCCCCTTAGTTTTGTTGAATTAAATCTTTTCATAATACTTTATTTACTCATAGAATTTGTATACTAGCAATCCTAGAGAGAATAATCAAAATCTGAAAACTTTCTTCCATGATATTTATGTCTAACTTGAGGAGAGGAGTTGGGAAGAATTAAAATACTAATGTTCAAGTACTGGTATAAAAACGGAATCATTAAGCCAAACAATTCTAAAAAAGAATCAAGAGTTGGGGCAACCAGGTGGCACAGTGGACAGAGCACCAGCCCTGAAGTCAGGAGGACCTGAGTTCAAATCCAGCCTTAGACACTTAACACTTCCTAGCTGTGTGACCCTCAGCAAATCACTTAACTCTAATTGCCTCAGCAATAAATAAATGAATGAATGAATGAATGAATAAATTAATTAATTAATAAACTAATGAATAGATAAATAAATAAATTAATAAACTAAAAACGGAATGAATGAATAAATAAATAGATAGATCAAGAGCTGCCTGGATGTGTGGATTTCAATAAAACAGCATCCTTGTGAATTTGGATAATTGATATCTGATCTAAAGCAATTAGAAGTAAAAATGCATTTATTTGCCTATCGTTTATACTTAAAATACTCCTTTTTAGAGTACAGAACATAGCAAATGCTTACAAACCAAAAACCCAGGGCATAACTCCCATATTTATCTTTGACCTTTGAATAGGTTGAGCCTCAAGTACAGGATTTAC
Organism: Sminthopsis crassicaudata; assembly: GCF_048593235.1. NCBI lineage: Eukaryota > Metazoa > Chordata > Mammalia > Dasyuromorphia > Dasyuridae > Sminthopsis > Sminthopsis crassicaudata. The sequence goes on along the minus strand of NC_133623.1, from coordinate 47,911,138 downwards.
CTCTTCACATGGGCCCAATCCCTCCACAATCTCACCTCACTAAGGGAAGGGCAGTTCAGTTCCAGAGTCTAAGCCACTGTCTCCATCTTGGAATCCAATCTATGGAATGGTAAAGAACAGTATAGGAATGAGGACCTGAATACAAAGAAGAAAGGAGAGCACTTTTGTCTGTTCTTTCCTTTAACAGTTTCCTCTCTCATTTTGTGGCTCCAATTCAGATTCTCTTCTGAGCAAAGCTGCTTTCTGACCAGGCCTAGCGCCTTTGTCATTTCTAAAACTACTCAGGGAGGCTTGGAGAGACTTACAGGAACCGATGCTGAGTGAAATAAGCAGAACCAGGAGATCATTCTACACTTCAACAACAACTCTGTATGAGGATGTATTCTGATGGAAGTGGAGATCTTCGACAAAGAGATCCTCTCAAGACCCCATTAGTGGTTTTCTTAGCAGAGATACTGGAGTGGTTTGCCATTACCTTCTGTAGCTCATTTGATAGATAGGGAAACTGAGGCAATGTTAAGTGAGTTGCCCAGGATCACATAGTTAACAAATGTCTGAGGTCATTTTCCTGATTTTAGGCTTAGCACACTATCCACAGCACTACTTACCTATAACATGTGTTCTGTCACAACTGGGTTGTTTTGTATTGTATCATATATTCATAAAGATTAGTTTGGTTTTATTTATCTGTTGTGATTTACCGGTGATGCAAGGTCATTTAAAGTCACAGGATTATAAATAAATGTGTATGGTTATACATAAATGTGAAGTTTATGAAAAAATACTTTATGTTTAAAATCTTGAAAAAATTTTAAACCTCCAAAGTACAATGTTAACGTGACAAAAATAAATTGTAGGTGGTAGCACATGGAGACCCAAACACACACACACACCCACACCCACACCCACATACACACACACACACACACATCTATACCTACATATACCTATGGTGTGTTGGAAACATTATCCTTATGATGTTCAAACTGCACACAGTAGTTTGGGAAAATCGGTTCCCAGAGACTGTGTGTGACCACTCTGAGACAAGGACATACTACATCAAGTAAGATTCTTGTTAGTGTGTGGTTTAAGTGAAAGGTGAGGGCAGAGGGGGGAACATAATCCTCTATCAATGCTGGACTTTTGAGAGACAGAGAATAGGAAAGGGGGCACCCTTATGAACAGTAACAGTGGCTGGGTATTTCCCAGAAGCTGTTCTCACCCTCATCCCCCACCCTCACCCCTGCCTTTACATTCACACATAATCAAGAACCTTTGAGGGTTTTTGGAGGGAGGAACAAAGAGGGAAAGAGACAGAGAAAGAGAAAATGTGAGAGACAGTAAAAGAAAAAGAAAGAATGAGAGAAAAAGAGAGAAAGAGAAAGTCATTTCAAAAAAAATACATATTTGCAAAACTGTAACTTTTATAATGTTCCAAATTCTAATTTTTCTATTGATTTTAATTTGTATTATGCTTATTAGTACTTAATTTTCTAAAAGACTCTTTCAATGACATACATTAAAAAATTATTACATGTCTACCTTTAGTCTGATACTATATACTTGCTGTATTTTATTGAGAGGGAAGTATCCCGCCCCTCCAAAAAAAAGTTAAGGTTTTAAAGTCAAAATAACTACTTCATCCATATTCATCATCTTGTTTTTAGATATTAACCATCATAAAATCTTTTCAAAAGAACCTGTTTTATATAGCCATAATTTTTTGTTCACGTTTTGCCTTAAGCCTTATTCAGCAAATAACCTCAGGAAATACTTCTATTTTGTTTTCTTTTTTCAAACACATGATTATTTATCGACAACTCCAATATCCCTTTAGTGTCACAGTAAAAAAATAAAAGCCAAAGAAAATTCCAGATATTACCTCATCAGTTAAATCACAAAATAATTTCTTTGAATGATATAATAAACCACTGTAGTAATTCCAGTTCTTCACTGTAGAACCATTTAAATTTTAATCATTTTATGAAGAAGATCAATATTTAAAGATTTGGATATTACCCTCTCAAATATACATATTTCAGGAAAAGGAAATACTTGTAGTGTTTATTTTAAATTAAAAACCCAACAGTTTTCAAACACTGATCTAAAAAGCATACAGGAAAAAAGTTTTAGAAAAATATTTTGGCAAACTAAGTTAAATATGGATTGCTCTTTTACTCTCCAATTTACTGACTACCAACAATCCAAATATCGCCAAGTTTGGGATCCTTGAGAACTCAGTATTTTTTTCATCTGACTAAAGCCAACCTGAAATGATTAGAAACAAATCTACACAATGTTGCAAAATACATAAAATCCTTTAACTCCAAATATATTTTTCTTATTTGCATATTATGATCAAATCTGGTCTATACTTCATAATTCCATCTGCACTAAAACTGACATTCTATCATAGATGACTCCTCTATAAGAAGATATTTTGGAAGGAGCTAAGAAGCAAAAGATAAATTTGGTATGTATTGTACCACACATATCTATCCAATGTTAATATCACCACCACATCAAGATTTTTCCCTCTTCAGAAATTAAAGTATATGTAAAATTATTTAAGATTTTCTATTCTTTATAGCTCTTTATATATCTTTAAAACCAAACTAAGAAGGGTAATAAATATTACACAAAATCTTATTCATTTAGTTAACGAATACCCATTTATTTATTATAATTCATAAGGTAATGTGTTTTTTAATGAGTGTATATGTATAACTAAAAAACACAAAAAAATGAGTGTCTAAGGATTAGAAAAATAACAGAAATATTATTTGATAAATATGTCATATGTTTAAAATCTTAGCATATTAGAGTAAATTAATACCTCAAAGACATGAGAATATGTTGAGTCCAATTAGCTCTGCCATATGTAGTTTGCTTGGATGTGGGCGAGATTTTGGCTACCTTTAGTCAATGGCACTTCTGTTGGCTGTATATCCTAGAATTTAAGGGCAAAAGAAGTATGACTGCCCCAGATTTAATTATTTTTATCCTTCTTCAATGATAATAGATGAAGAGTTCTACTATTGGAAAAAAAACCACTATAATGTGGTTTGTTTTAACTAAATGTTTCAAAGGTTCTATTTCAAAACTAAATAAATGTTTAATGTCATAAATTAGTAGTTCCCTCCAAAGATGGAGAAGCCAATCATTTATCCCTGCTCATTCTGTGAAACTCTTGCAAAAAGTTCACCAATTGGATCTATCTAACATGAGAGAAGGCTTCCACATTTTTTGATACTCTGAAGGTATCAGTAGAATCCTCTCCCTTTTGTCCCTTGCTGTTATGAAATATAAATAGATTTTATTCCCCTTCTGCCATAAAATACTTTGATGACATTCTTTACTCCTGTTCTTCAGAGTGGATTGTTGGTTATGTGATTCCTATTGTTGAGAATAAGTCTTCCTATCTCCCCAAGTTTCATATGCACTGGTCATTCAAAAGGCAGGTTCCATTCCTCATGGAAGGATTATATTTGCAATTCATAAAATTTTCTCTTTGTTTAATTTTTTTTTTTGCTGAGGCAATTGGGATTAAGTGACTTGCCCAGGGTCACACAGTTAGAAAGTATTAAGTGTCTGAGGTCACATTTGAACTCAGACTTCAGGGCTGGAGCTCTATCCACTGCGGCACCTAGGTGCCCTGAATTTTCTTTTTATTAGGGCAGTTAGAAGGAGTATATATAGACAATTGACAAATGATCAAAAGATATGAACATTTTTCAAATGAAGTAATCAGTTTTCTACAGCCATATGAAAAACTATTCTCACTACTGATTGGAGAAACGCAAATTAAAACAATTCTGGAGTACTACCTTTTACCTATTATAATGATTAATAATTCAGAAAAGAAAAATAAACATTGGAGGGAACATGAAAAAATGAGAAATTAATCAATGGTTGATGGAGTTGAGAACTGATTAAACCATTCTGTAGAGCCATGTGGAAATATGTCCAAAGGTATATAAAACCATGCATATTCTTTGACCTAGAAACATCACTGTTAGGTCTATATCCAAAAATAACTTTTAAAGGAAAAGAACCTATATGAACAAAATATTTATAGCAGCTTTTTCTGGTGGCAAAGAATTGGAAACTGAAGTGATGGTCCTCAAAAGCGGGTAATGGATGAATAAATTGTAGTCTGTGATTGTGATGGAACACTATTGTGCTATAAGAAAGCACCATCAGGATGCTCTCAGAAAAACCATCAGCTGATACAAAGTGAAATGCACTATGTATAAAAGAACAGCAGTATTGAAAGATGATATAACTATTCTCAGCAATAACAATCATTCTAGACAACTCTGACAGGCTTATGATAAAAAATGTTATCCATCCACAAAGGAAGAATTGATGATATCATGAGTAAATATGCATCACCTATATTAAATTGCCCATCTTTCAATGAAATGGGATGAGGAGAAAGGGAGAAAATTTGGAATTCCAAAGTTTTAAAAATTAATATTAAAAATTGTTTTTCTGGAAATTAATATGGCAGAAATTAGATATGGATCCACGCTTAACACCATATACCAGGATAAGATCAAAATGGGTCCATGATTTAGGCATAAAGAGGGAGATAATAAATAGATTAGAGGAACAGAGGATAGTCTACCTCTCAGACTTGTGGAGGAGGAAGGAATTTATGACCAGAGGAGAACTAGAGATCATTATTGATCACAAAATAGAAGATTTTGATTACATCAAACTAAAAAGTTTCTGTACAAACAATACTAATGCAAACAAGATTAGAAGGGAAGTAACAAATTGGGAAAATATTTTTAAAAGCAAAGGTTCTGACAAAGGTCTCATTTCCAAAATATATAGAAAACTGACCCTAATTTATAAGAAATCAAGCCATTCTCCAATTGATAAATGGTCAAAGGATATGAACAGACAATTCTCAGATGATGAAATTGAAACTATATCCACTCACAGGAAAGAGTGTTCCAAATCACTACTGATCAGAGATATCCAAATTAAGACAACTCTGAGATACCACTACACACCTGTCAGATTGGCTAAGATGACAGGAACAAATAATGATGAATGTTGGAGGGGATGTGGGAAAACTGGGACACTAATACATTGCTGGTGGAGTTGTGAAAGAATCCAGCCATTCTGGAAAGCAATTTGGAACTATGCCCAAAAAGTTATCAAACTGTTCATACCCTTTGACCCAGCAGTACTACTACTGGGATTATATCCCAAAGAAATACTAAAGAGCGGAAAGAGACCCATATGTGCCAAAATGTTTGTGGCAGCTCTTTTTGTTGTAGCTAGAAACTGGAAGATGAATGGATGTCCATCAGTTGGAGAATGGTTGGGTAAATTATGGTATATGAAGGTTATGGAATATTATTGCTCTGTAAGAAATGACCAGCAGGAGGAATACAGAGAGGCCTGGAGAGACTTACAGGAACTGATGCTGAGTGAAATGAGCAGAATCAGGAGATCACTGTACACTTCAACAACAATACTGTATGAGGATGTATTCTGATGGAAGTGGAAATCTTCAACATAAAGAAGATCCAACTCACTTCCAGTTGATCAATGATAGACAGAAATTACTACACCCAGAGAAGAAACACTGGGAAGTGAATGTAAATTGTTAGCACTACTGTCTATCTACCCAGGTTACTTATACCTTCGGAAGCTAATACTTAATGTGCAACAAGAAAATGGTATTTACACACATATATTGTATCTAGGTTATATGGTAACACATGTAAAATGTATGGGATTACATGTCATCGGGGGGAGGGGGTGCAGGGAGGGGGGGGATAATTTGGAAAAATGAATAAAAAAAAGAAGAAATTAGTAGGAAAGTAGATTTTGTCATGCTAAATATGAGAAGAGATGATATACACTGTAGAGAGATCTGTGCTTCCTTGGGTGACTAGATCACTCTGGGGAGTACAGACTGTGTAGGAGGATGACTCAAGATTCAGTTAGAATCCTTGTTCCAGGAAGCTTCTAAAGCAGGTAGACCTCCATGGTGAACTTAGGGAAGGGCGTGGGCAAGCAAGTTGAGGAGACTTCAATGAATATGTGATGTGTATTCCTGTTAAAAGGCATGTCCAAATCATTGAGATCACAGATCTATTTGGAAATGATAAAAACACAATCATAATGTATGCCTCGGAAAGATTTTTTTAATTTCATTGTAATGTTGGAAAATAAAACAATTGAAAGTTCAGCTGACTTCTTAATATTGATATATTGAGGTCAAGTTGATTGAAAAGTTTCAGATAACGTCCTGTATATAAATATCTTGAAGTCCCTAATCTATTTTGAAGTACATAATCTAGGAAGGACATAATCAGCATTTTTATCTCATCCTGCTCACAGAAACTTGTATATTACATACTTTTATAATTTTAAAAGAACTCAGTGAAAATAATTTTATAACTTTTTTGATTTCATTTTAATATTGCAAGAAAGCCTTGTAGACTCTAGGCAAGCTTAGTTGTGTGTAGATGATGTGTTTTAGAGTAATCAGTTTGGGTTTTTGGTGGTCCTTTTATGTCAAACTGAAAAAGGGTCACTGAGCTGTACATCAGGATTTCTGTGGGCTACATATTGACTTAGTTAATGGTATCTGCTTTACTGCATTTCTTTATTTTGTAACGTTTCCCAGTTACTTTTTAATCTGGTCTAGGGAGTCCTTGGGAGTGTGGTGTGTCCCCGAGATATGGATTTGACATCTCTCGTCTCATCTCTGAACTCTGTTGGTCAGAGAATTTTGCTTTTAGATTATCCATTTGTTTGCATCATCCTTTCCTAATTCCCTGCCTCTCTTCAGACTGAACCATATTGGTTTGTCAGTGAATCGAGGTTCAGGTTTTTCTTGTTCTTTTAATTTCCGTTGTTGTCTTATGTATGGTTCTATGTATCTTTACATCATTTCATGCAGTTCTTCCCAAGTTATTCACAAAGTTAACTATTTCTTATAGGGCAATACTATCATGCTACATTTATATACTACAATTTGATGACTAAGCAGTCTCTTCTTGGCCACTACACAAAGTGCTGAATAGGAATAGATGTATTGAGCACTTGGCTTTTCTACCAGTGTGTCACACTTTTTTTCTCTCATGGTGTCAGTGCTCCAGCTAAACTGGGTTACTTGCTGTCTTGTATCTCTTTGCTTTTGTTCAGGCCCTTTTCTGTTCCTCGTGTGTCCATCTCGCTAAGTGGTAAGGTGAATAATAGAGTGGTGGGCCTGGAGTTAGGGGGATCCGAGTTCACTTCCAGCCTCGGACAATCGCTAGTTGTGTGACCCTGGGCAAGTCACATATTCTCTGCCTGACTCAGCCACTATAGAATGGGCGCTAATAATAGCACCTACCTTGCAGGGTTATTGTGAGGATCAAGTGAGGTAATATTTACAAAGTATACTTAGCCTTTTTCCCAAACTTCTTTTTCTAGTCTTATTTCTTGTAAGCAGAGGCCTTCACTAAAGTCTTAATCTAATGCCTTGTTATAACATTATACAATGTTCCTGACTTCTCAATAATTATTCCACTGAGACTTGGGCTCTAGCAGATTCTTACTAAGGCGAGAAGTCTAGGCCCAAGTGAAGGACTGTCACTGTGTATTCTCTCAGGACCAAGCTAAGCCAATTTAGAGAAGTTTGTCACCAGAAGCGATAAATTTGGGAAACTACTAGTAACTCATTAAACCTTGAGGTAAGTGAGAGTTATATTTATGTTTATATTTCACGATGTGTGGGGTAGGGAGACCCTAACCCAAAATTGAATTGCCTCTGAAGAATTAAAAATAAGTATCACACAGAAGACAATGGACAGGTGCACAATGATTATGAAAGTACATGAAGGCTGCTAGGTGCAATCAGTGACTCACTTCAAAATTAGGTGTAAAAGATAACATAAGGAATTTTATGATACGGAGAAAAAAGTACTAGTTACATAGAAAGAACAAGTGATAAACAAATGAATAATGACTGTTTTTTTTTAACCATGTAAAGTGAAAATAAAGAAAGTCTCCAGCACATCTAGGTAGACATCCATGGTAAATGTATGGAAATATATAGACAAGAGTTTTATAGAGTAAATAAACATGAAGGGGTTGTAATCTGCATCACTGGCAGAACTCTAGAATTAAGATCACAAATCCATTTCAGTCTTGGAATAAGGTAAATACTTCATGAATGACATTCATGTAAATTCATGTAAAATAATATCTTAATGCTGCTCAATCAAAAAGTTAAAAGATTCAACTTCTAAAAGAGACTTAGTAAGTCTATATATCATGAGAAAAAACTGATGAGAAACTTTAAAAGTAGCCTAGTAGAAATTAGATATACATCAACTTTTCACACTGTAAAACAAGTTAAGTTCAAATTGTGGTCATGATTTAGACATAAAGGGTTATAGTCTAAGTTAATCGTTTGATAATGGAAAATTACTTTTCAGATATAAGGATATGGAGTTTATGACCAAAACCCAGAAATAAAGGCAAAGTGAAATGGATAATTTGAGGTAAAATGGAAAATTTAAACTTTTTGTACAAATAATAACAAAGCATCTAAAATTACAAGAAAAAATAATCTCATCTTAAAGAATGACTGGGGGAAACAGCAAATTATAGAAACAATTAATAATTTCACCCAAGATAATGACAATTAAGAGACATCATACCAAAATCTGTGGGATGCAGCTAAAGCAGTAATAAGGGGAAATTGTATATCTTTAGAGTCTTATTTGAAGAAAATAGAGAAAGAGAAGATTAACGAATTGGGCTTGCAACTTAAAAAGCTAGAAAAAGACCAAATTAAAAACCCCCAACCAAAAATTAAACTTGAAATACAAAAATTAAAAAGAGAAATCAATAATATTGAAAGTAAAAATACTATTGAATTAATAAATAAAAGTAAGAGTTGGTTTTATGAAAAAGCCAATAAAATAGATAAACCTTAGGTAAATCTGATCAGAAAAAAGAAAGAGGAAAATCAAATTGTTAGTCTTACAAATAAAAAGGGGGATCTTTCCACCAATGAAGAGGAAATTAGAGAAATGATAAGGAGTTACTTTACCCAACTTTATACCAATAAATTTGATAACTTAAGTGAAATGGATGACTTCCTCCAAAAATATAGGCTTCCTAGATTAACAGAGGAGATAAATTGCTTAAATAGTCCCATTTCAGCAAAAGAAATAGAACAAGCTATTAATCAACTCCCCAGGAAAAAATCTCCAGGACCAGATGGATTTACAGGTGAATTCTACCAAACATTTAAAGAACAACTAACTCCAATGCTATATAAAGTATTTGAAAAAATAGGGGATGAAGGAGTCCTACAAAACTCCTTTTATGACACAGACATGGTACTGATACCTAAACCAGGTCGATCGAAGACTGAGAAAATTATAGACCAATCTCCTTAATGAATATTGATGCTAAAATCTTAAATAAGATATTAGCAAAAAGACTTCAGAAAATCATCCCCAGGATAATACACTATGATCAAGTAGGATTTATACCAGGAATGCAGGCCTGGTTTAATATTAGGAAAAGTATTAGTATAATTGACCATATTAATAATCAAATTAATAAAAACCATATGATCATCTCAATAGATGAAGAAAAAGCATTTGACAAAATCCAACATCCATTCCTACTAAAAACTCTTGAAAGTATAGGAATAAATGGACTATTCCTTAGAATAATCAGGAGCATATATTAAAGACCGTCAGTAAGCATAATATGCAATAGAAATAAACTGCAACCTTTCCCAGTGAGATCAGGAGTGAAACAAGGTTGCCCACTATCACCATTACTATTCAATATAGTACTAGAAACGCTAGCCTTGGCAATAAGGGCCGAGAAAGAGATTCAAGGAATTAGAGTAGGAAATGAGGAAATCAAACTATCACTCTTTGCAGATGACATGATGGTATACTTAGAGAACCCCAAAGACTCCGCTAAAAAGCTATTAGAAATAATTCAGAATTTTAGCAAAGTGGCAAGATACAAAATAAATCCACATAAATCCTCAGCATTTTTATATATCACCAACAAAATGCATCAGCAAGAGATACAAAGAGAAATTCCATTCTAAACAAATGTTGAGAGTATAAAGTATTTGGGAATCCATCTACCAAAGAATAGTCAGGAATTATATGAGAAAAATTACAAAACACTTGCCACAAAAATAAAGTCAGATTTAAATAATTGGAAAGACATTCAGTGCTCTTGGATAGGCCGAGCGAATATAATAAAGATGACAATACTCCCCAAACTAATCTATTTGTTTAGTGCTATACCAATCAGACTCCCAAGAAACTATTTTAATGACCTAGAAAAAATAACAACAAAATTCATATGGAAGAATAAAAGGTCGAGAATTGCAAGGGAACTAATGAAAAAAAAACTCAGAGGAAGGTGGTCTAAATGTACCTGCTCTACTAACAAAATGCAACAGCAAGAGATACAAAGAGAAATTCCATTCCAAACAAATGTTGAGAGTATAAAGTATTTGGGAATCCATCTACCAAAGAATAGTCAGGAATTATATGAGAAAAATTACAAAACACTTGCCACAAAAATAAAGTCAGATTTAAATAATTGGAAAGACATTCAGTGCTCTTGGATAGGCCGAGCGAATATAACAAAGATGACAATACTCCCCAAACTAATCTATTTGTTTAGTGCTATACCAATCAGACTCCCAAGAAACTATTTTAATGACCTAGAAAAAATAACAACAAAATTCATATGGAAGAATAAAAGGTCGAGAATTGCAAGGGAACTAATGAAAAAAACGTCTGAGGAAGGTGGTCTAAGTGTACCTGAACTAAAGCTATATTATATAGCAGCAGTCACCAAAACCATTTGGTATTGGCTAAGAAATAGACCGGTAGATCAGTGGAACAGATTAGATACAAAGGACAAAAAAGGGTACATCTATAGCAATCTAATCTTTGACAAACCCAAAGATACCAACATTAGGGACAAAAATTCATTAATTGGAAAAAACTGTTGGGAAAACTGGAAATTAGTATGGCAGAAATTAGATATGGATCCACACTTAACACCATATACCAAGATAAGATCAAAATGGGTCCATGATTTAGGCATAAAGAATGAGATCATAAATAGATTAGAGGAACAGAGAATAGTCTACCTCTCAGACCTGTGGAGGAGGAAGGAATTTATGACCAGAGGAGAACTAGAGATCATTATTGATCACAAAATAGAAGATTTTGATTACATCAAACTTAAAAGTTTCTGTACAAACAATACTAATGCAAACAAGATTAGAAGGGAAGTAACAAATTGGGAAAATATTTTTAAAAGTAAAGGTTCTGACAAAGGTCTCATTTCCAAAACATATAGAGAACTGACCCTAATTTATAGGAAACCAAACCATTCTCCAATTGATAAATGGTCAAAGGATATGAACAGACAATTCTCAGATGATGAAATTGAAACTATTTCCACTCATATGAAAGAGTGTTCCAAATCACTACTGGTCAGAGAAATGCAAATTAAGACAACTCTGAGATATCATTACACACCTGTCAGATTGGCTAAGATGACAGGAACAAATAACGATGAATGTTGGAGGGGCTGTGGGACAACTGGGACACTGATGCATTGTTGGTGGAGTTGTGAAAGAATCCAACCATTCTGGAGAGCAATCTGGAATTATGCCCAAAAAGTTATCAAAATGTGCATACCCTTTGACCCAGCCATACTACTACTGGGCTTATATCCCAAGAAAATACTAAAGAAGGGAAAGGGACCTGTATGTACCAAAATGTTTGTGCCAGCCCTTTTCATACTGGCTAGAAGCTGGAAAATGAATGGATGTCCATCAGTTGGAGAATGGTTGGGCAAATTATGGTATATGAATGTTATGGAATATTATTGTTCTGTAAGAAATGACCAATAGGAGCACTACAGAGAGGCTTGGAGAGACTTACATCAACTGATGCTAAGTGAAACGAGCAGAACCAGAAGATCATTATACACTTCAACAATGATACTGTATGAGGATGTATTCTGATGGAAGTTGATATCTTCAACTTAGAGAAGAGGTAATCCAATTCCAATTGATCAATGATGGACAGAATCAGCTACATCCAGAAAAGGAACACTGGGAAATGAGTGTAAACTGTTATTTTTATCTTCTGAATCCAATTTTTTTTTGTGCAACAAGAGAACTGTACGGATCTGCACACACATATTGTATCTAGGAAATACTTCAACATGTTTAACATGTATATGACTACCTGCCATCTAGGGGCGGGGGTGGAGGGAGGGATGGAAAAAGGTGTAACAGAAGTGAGTGCAAGGAACAATGGTGTAAAAATTACCCATGATTTTGTTCTGTCAATAAAATGCTATAATAAAAAAAAAAAAAGCTCACCTTCAATGGCATGGAAAAGTAGAAATTCACATTAATTATCTATTTTAAATAAACAAGACTGACACCCCCTAATATTAACACATTGAAATCAAATATATGGCAAATGGTTTAACAACAATATAAATCTAATAAATATTTAATTGGTGGTGGGGGGCAGATTCTATAAGAATTTGCTTTCATGTCTGCAACTTGCAATTTAAGTTTACATTAAAACTCAAAGACACCTCCGCAAGGCCTTGTAAGAGACCAAAATAATATATTCATTTCGTCATATCTGAATTACTTTCAACTTGGTAGAAAAAAAAAACACTTTCCAACTCCCAGACCAAAATAATATATTCATTCAGAAATATCTGAATTACTTTCAACTTAGCAGGAAAAAAAAAACACTTTCCAACTCAAAACTGAACTTTAAGGGAGGTCTGGGATATGCTAGTATTCAGTCAAAAGGTCAATGCTAAATAGCACTGGAGGCCTTAAAAAGATCTGCTTGCTGTGGTCCTTCCTGGTGCAAAGGAATGGAAAAAGAAAGAATTACAATGGGCTCCACAAAAGATTGTGTTTACATACACAACAGCAAAGGAGCTTGAGGTAGAAAATAAACTAACAGGTTTTTATTAGCAGATATTTTCTATATTTTTGGAACTCAGACCAGATAAAACTTCAAAGAATCAGAAATCTGAAGAGTATCTTATTTGCAACTCAAAAACACTCATTTTCTCCAACAATATTAAACTTCAATAATATTTATTAAATCATTTACACAAATTGTTCAAAAATCCTGACACTCCCAAACTCCAGAAGAGGACGATTTAACAAATAAAAATAGTCAGTCTTCAAACTAGTAATTCTTAATGAGGCACACAGTAAATGAGCTATAGCTTCCCCAAACCCAATATAAGTGTTTATAACTTACTCTCAAATTATCTGACTTAGAAAATAAATCTTAAGAATCGATTGATTGAGTGATTCATCCTAAGTCAAATTACTTTCAAGTGTCCAATGTGTTATCTGAACCTAGATCTGTCCAGAGTAGTATTCTATCCACTATACCCTGCTGTTTCTATAAGTAATAAAAATGAATACTAATAAAAATAATGCAAAAATGGGAAAACCTAGTAACCACATTTTTTTTCTTCATGGAAAAGAATAAAAAAATTCTTTCCAAAAAGCAAACTGAACTAGAGATAACTAAAATACTCATTTTCTCAGAAAAAAAAGCACAAAAATAAAATTTTAAATAAATTTCACAGCCATGTGTAAACATTCTTAAGAATGTTTCATGTACAGGTTTCTACAGTTCCAGTTTTAGTACAACACATTTAGAGAAAATAAGTTAACACAATCATTGGAATTGGCTGCCTGCACACTAGACAAGGCTCATTTCTCCTTTTTGATTCCTTAGCACATGTAAAACATGCCATAAGATGTCCTGTCCTTCCATGGACAATGCAACCATTTTGAGGTTGGTTCTGACAGATGACACAGGGCTCTACTGTGCTAGAGGGAAGAAAAGATCCCATAATTTTTCTTTGCTTTGTGCTTCTTTTCTCTCAAATTCTCCAGCATCTTCCTGACTACTACACATGATACTTTTAGATGTTGATGCCTGGGAATAATCCTCATTCTCTTGGCAGTCTCATGTCTGTAGTATCTTTTCATCACTTTCCTCAACACATGAGTCATTGATTTTATTGTTCTTATAATCTGGAACATCAAAGCCCCCTTTTTCCCCTTGTGTGCCTTTATCCAAAATCTCACCTTTCTCCTCTGGAAGCCAATTTTCTCACAAAGTCCAACATCTGTGGCAATGGGGTGGAAGTGGAGGATTTATTTTGTCACAGGAAGGACACTTCCAATAATTCTGCAATGAAAGAAGAAGTAGAATCAATCTCAATGGTTCTTGAACATCTATGAATAACAATGCTAGTTATAACAATGTACTCTGTCTGTTTATTAAATGTTTGTTTTGCCATAGAAAGAAGATTTTGCACCCTCACTTTTTGTTGTTGTTCGTTTTCTTTTTGTTTTCTGACTCATTTTCTTTCTATTTTGATCTCATTTTTCTTGTGCAGGAAGAGAATTGTGCAAATACGTTAGCACATATTGGATTGGACATATATTTTGACATGTTTAACATGTACTGGATCGCTTGCCATCTGGGTGGGGAAAAGGAGGGGAAAGTCTGGCAAGGGAAGCTCTGCAGGAGTCAATGTTGAGAGATTATCCATGCATATGTTTTGAGGGTAAAAACCTTTTTTTAAAAAAAGATTTTGTAGATTATTTTGTAATATCTCAAATCCTACCCTACCTTTATCTCTTAGCACCTAACTTCTGAAATTAAAATTGTGGTTAAATAGTTTTGCCTTTTAGAGATTCTATAGTAAGACATTTTAAATTCTGTTAGTTGTAGATCTTTTTTTCATAGGAATTCATCTCTATTTCTGGCAAGATCTCCTAATATCCATCAGCTACCATGTCTATTTTTATTGTGAAGTATTCAGATGAATCTCTTAGCAGCCATTTCCTCCTTCTTCTCCCTTCCTTTTTTGGTAAAACAGAGATGGAAGCAATTTATAAGAAACTGGTCAAATTCTATTCATAGATAGTTCCTCACCTTACAAATGGTTTGTGTTAATTGTTACAAATCGATTTTTTGAAAAGAATCAATGTTCTCATAGAAATACTGCTAGGAATGGAAACTAGGTTTGCAGGCCCAATTCAGAGAAGTCTTCTTTATCTAGAATAATTTTAGTATTACTAGGTACCAAACAATGTAAAGATGGAAAAGGCTGAGAGGGTGGCTAGAATTATGTATAGAGATCATCTAATGGACAGTCTAGTTCCATTGCACTGTGGAGGGGAGCCTGAGGTAAAGTTTGTCTTTGACATCTTCTTCATGATCCCTGAGCGTTTTTCTCTCGTCTCTTGGTAAATCTTCCTGGTGTCCTAATGTGATCCATCTTGGAGTTTCACTCATGTGCCCTCTACTGTTCTTCATGTTCCCAAATTAACTATGATATTTTCACTTGAAGCAAAAATTTTAATCCAACTGTCAAGATGTGTTGGGAAGTAAGCCTGAATTAAAGCAATGTAATGATTCTGAGCCCTGGAAACCTCCTAGAGTCATCCCTGCATTTCTTTCTTTTTTTTCAAAGGCTTGCAAATCGAATGAATCCTTAGTTATTTCAGGGACAAAGTGAAGTAGAAACATTCAGAAAGTGAACATTTGCAAAGGTCTCATTTCCAAAATATATAGAGAACTGACCCTAATTTATAAGAAATCAAACCATTCTCCAATTGATAAATGGTCAAAGGATATGAACAGACGTTCAAAACCCTTGATAATCTCAAAATCTTCTCCCAGTAGATTACATGTTTGAGGACAGTAACTGATCTCCACATTATCTTACCTCTCTCCCCCACAAAAACCTAGCACAAGAATTGTGCATACTTGGTGATATTCATACATGGTGTAGACTTCAAAACATAAACAGGTTAATAGATGAGATTTCAGGGTGAACTTGGAGAGGTAAAAGAATGATCCAATTTACAAAATTCTAGCACTTACCAGCAGAGAGCTTGCCCAGCCAATTCAAATAACTGGTCATGTTATTTTATTCTACTATTCACGTTCATCTAGATGGAGACTATTCGTAAAAACCCGTCCTGAAGTGCTCGATTTTGAGATAATGCCCTTTCCTAGCTATTTCCAAAACTTTCAGGAATCAGGAAAGACTAATGTTCATCAGCATTATGTGTCTTGTACAAGAGATTTCAAGATAGTTTTTTTTTAGACTCTGAGCCGCAGATCTACTAAATTTGTTAAGCAAGACAAGTGTGACAAAGATCCTATGGTGGAAGGTCCCATGCTTTGATGTAAAGAACAATAGATTTAGGATTCCAAAAATTTGGATTTGAATCTTACTTCAGTCTTAATGTCTGAATGACTTAACGACTTAGATTTCAGTCTCCCTATCTGTAATATGAGGTCTACTAAAATATTTCTAAAGTGCTTCCTACTTGTAACTTCTGTCAACTATGAACAACACAAGTAACATCTTACTAAAGAGATCAATGGAAATTGCATGACAATTGAACCACAATTTTCTATGGATTTTGAATCTTCACACAGAAAAATGCAAGGATCACAATGAAAGAAAATACTTTATGAAGTAATCAGCCCCTACCTGATACTCTCTATCCCAGAAAAGGTAGAGGTAGAAGGGGTTTTCAACACATCACTTCTTTGGTCCATCATCCAGATATGATTGGAGAGACTCCAGAAGCTCCATTATACTAACATAAACATACATCTAGTCTTTCCAATGGCACCAGTAATTACACATCCAGGGCCATCTCCAGTCCTCCTGATCTATACAGGACCATTGGACCCAGAGGGCTCTGGACGGGAAAGGGCAGCAGGTGACCTTCCCCAGCCCCCCTCACTTAAATCCAATTCACTTGCAGGTCATGATATCCCATCCCTGCTGTCATGGTCCTCTTTGAAAATGAAGGACAAACAATAACCACCAAGTTTGTAGAGAGAGCTCCAGTCCCAAGTACAGTGGGTTAGGACAGCCACATTAGTAGCCAACATATCTGATGCTGTACTTCTCTAGCGTGGAGAATTCCGACCTATAAAGTCACCTTCCCTCCTCCCTCAAATTGTTTTCCTCTTTTCCCCATGCCCTTTTTAATCACTAGGATTTGTCTGTTATGCAGCTAAATTAAAATTCATTTCCAATTTTTCAATGACAAAAATGGTTCCAGCTTAAATCCATGACAGGGAAAGAATACCACTATGTTCTAATGTGATCATTTATCTGGAGAGTAGAGATGAAGTTGGGCAGCAGAACATTTACTATTATTTCCCCGAGTTCTCCAAGAAAAAGCTGAAATTAAGAAACCTTAAATCACAGAAGTGCTACTCTAGAGACTATTCTGTATATCTGCCTCACAGGTGTGATTGCTTCTTAAGGTGAATAAACAGAGTTTCTGAAAATCATTGAGAGTGTGCAGATAGTCCGTCCGCCATTGAAGTTTTTGGGAAAGGACTTTGTTGGAAAATAGCTCAAAACCTAAGAACAGCTGAGGAGGTTGGGTTTGAATCTTTTTGGGAGAGATCAAGAGGCCCCGGGTCTGGAGGGCAGAGACAAGGAGCTGGCAAATCTGAGAGAGGTGTGGCTCATTGGGTCCTGCTAAGAGAATGTCATCCATGTAGTGGATGATATACACATCAGGATGACACAGCCTGAATGGGTCCATAGTCTGAGCCAAGTATTTTTGACAGAGGGTTGGGCTATTAGCCATACCCTGAGGGAGGACCCTCCATTGAAAGTGAGGGGAGGGGCCCACACAATTAACTATGGGAAGGCTAAAAGCAAAGCCTTTGCAATCTTCTGGGTGAAGAGGGATGGACAAAAACACATCTTTTAGGTCAATGACAATTTTTTAAAATCCCCTAGGGATAGCCACGGGATAGTGGCAGAGATTGTAGAGAAGGAGTTAGCAACATCTCCAGCTTCATTAATGATCAGCCAAGTGTAATTGCAAACCTAATAAGTCCCAGAGGAAGTCCAGGCAGAGTTCCAGCAGAGGTAAAAAGGCCAATTTCAGGTTTTTTGATTTGCTAAGAGGGCCCTTCTTGTAAGGCAGTGAAGGAGGACCGGCGGCTGGACTTGAAGCCTGGAGGAGGATGGTCTTTGTAAGTGAATTTTGCAAGGAAGAAAGTTCAGTGGAGAGCTGAGCAATTTAGCAGATTACCTGATGACAGGGCTTCCTGAGGCAGGGGAGGATAAAGGGATTCTCTTTGAATGACAGTCATCTCAATGATAACAGAGGGGGGCCAAAAGGGAGGAGGCAATTCCTCCACTGATAAGAGCTGCTGTTTGTCAGGGTCATTAGATGCCCATTCTACAATATCATGAATCAAGCCCCAGTAAGAGAAGGCAGTTGTGGGAAGAGCATTCGGACCTTCCTTCTGTTATTTATTATTTAGGTCTCTGCCTACTTTCTGCCACTTCTGGGGATGAATCTCTGGTCCGTTCTGGTCCGAAACCAAGGACAAGTTTCATTTATCAAAAGAAACTACCTAGCTAAATCTTTTTTCTTTACTCTAACCCCTCTTTCTCTGAGGGATGCTTTAAGGTCCTTTATAAAAACCTGCTCTTTAGATAACTTATACCAAATCTTTTTTCTTTACTCTGACTCCTCTTTCCCTGAGGGATGCTTAAATGTCCTTTATAAAAACCTGCACTTTAAATAACTTAGTAACCATTTCTTATAAGACGGACCATTCAAAACTTACCAAGGACTGGAACTCTCATGAGAGGTGAAAGTGGTCCTTCCAATGGGGGTCGCGACGACTTCTCTGGGAGGGGGTCCGTCCGGCAAAGGTCTGTACCTCGAGCCCCGCATTGGGCGCCACCTGTCCAGTCTACTGGGGCTCAGTTATTCGGGGAGTCGAGGGGGACCCAGCCTGAAAGAGAAACGGGCGAGAAAGAAGAGCGAGACCAAGCAGATTCTTGTCAAGGTCTCAGTTTATTGCTCTTGGGATACAGCCTATATAGCAAAAAGTATGAGAAAGATAAGCAGGGTTGGGCCTGGGAAAGGAACATGGGAATGGCTGGTTCAATGAACAGGAATATTTTGCAGTTAGGATACACAATGTTGGAACATACACAATGTTGGAACATTCTATGGTCAGCTGATTCTTGGAAGGATCATGACCACCTGTGGTCGGCCTGATTCTCAGAACAATTTGTCTAAGGCTAAGGCCCACTTAGGGGGGAGAGACACCTGGGGCAAAGCCCTTGGCTCCCAAAAGGAGGGCCTCAGAACTCAGGAGTCTGGGAAATGCATGCTGGGCTTTTCTGTGCAGAGGTAGGGAAGGCAGGGACTCTCCTGGAGCTTCTAGCCTTCCTCTTGGTTGTCAAGGAGGCTTAGAATTAAAGCCCCCCATAGCAAGTTATCAATGGCATAATAATAGAATCTTTTCCTGTTGATTTGGAGAAGATCTAAATCTACAAATTCTTTTGAGACAATCTGTGATACCAGAGCAAGATTTCAATATACTTTGGGGATTCAAATTTCTTCTCCCCAACATTTGGTGTCCTGTGTAAAGATAGTCCTAAAACTCCAATATATATGGGGTTCAGTGTTTCTACACTCCCATACCCCATTTTCATGACAAAAATTAATTTATACATTTCATCCTCTATCAATTAACCTACAAGGTCTTGATGAAATAATAGAAATAAACCAGAATAACAAAATAAAAGTAGGTCTATAATAAGGAAAATAATGACAGAAAAGTATGAATGGAATAGTACCTTCAAAGTTCAAATTATTATAAAGCTTTAAAGGTCAAAATGATTTCATGATGGTGAAAAATTAATAAATAATAGACATAATTTATATTGTATTTTAAGTTTTGTAAAGCTATTTTATCAATATTATTGCATCAAAAAACAATTAATATCATCTTTTTACAGATGAGGAAATTTAAGGAAGGTAGAGCTTAAGTAACTTATCTAGAGGCACAAAATCAACAAGTATGTCAGTCAAGATTTTTTAACTTGTTTTCCTAACTGTAAGTCTACAGTATGCTCATTTCTTTTTGTTGTTTTTTTTTCTCCCATGGTTTTTCCTTTTTGTTCTGATTTTTCTCTCCCAATATGATTCATGAAGCGATTTGTGTTAAAAATAAATTTTTAAGTTTACCTAAAAATAAAATAACAGTAAGCTGTTTAGCTGATGAAATTCACTGTTAATTCAATTTCTATTAATTATCTTTGTTGTTCTGAAGTATCTTTACATTATTTCTGAATTTATTCTTGGATTATCTTGCTAGAAATTAGTATATAGCTATATCTCTTTAAGTTGGAAATCACAAAATATGGGTACATCACTGAAAGTTTAAAATAGTTAGAGTCTCAAATTAAAACAAATTGGAATTATTTAAATATACATGTACATGCACATTATTCATGTACACCGTAACATTTAAAAGAAAATTTTTAAATTTTAGTATCTTTCTATTGTCCTCCATCTCAACAGATTTTGGCTTTTACTAAAGTTAATACATTCTTCAAATATCAGATGTTTGCATACTATATATAACAAGAGGCAGAATGTGTGCATTTCCAAGTTGCATAAATTAATATAAGCACAAAAAAGCTTCCTTTCAAACTTTGTGAAACCATACGATATTTACTTGACCATAGATGTAGTATATGAAATCTGTAGGAGAACAAATCATCTCCCACACATTTTCCACCCCATTCTTCACCACACCCAGGATAGGGTGAATAACCTGTTGAAGCCCAACCTACTCCGAGATGCATTGCTTCAGCTGTCACAAAAGGTTCTGTGTGGTCTACCGTGAGTTCATAGTACCATTTCCTCTACTAAGCTGACCCTTCACTGATGCCAAGGAAAATATTGGGCTGCGTGCTTTCAAGAGAAAAAAAAATACCAGTTGAAAAAAAATCTAAATATCTATTATCACTTTTATTTTATATTACTTTTCTTGAATTATACTCTTCTGAGAAGAAATAAATCAAAGCCATATCATTTAATTTAACACTGGCTGACTTAGTATACAAGTATATTCAGTCTTGACCATGAACATAATTCAATAAACAAAATGTTTGAGGTTCTGGTTAAATTATGCTTACACTTCTGATTAAGTAACAAATCAAGAGTTTAATGTTGTTGGGATTTTTTTATCTTAATTACCTTTCTATGATATTTGCAGGAGTATGCAAGTAATGCGTCTATTTTAAAATTAACCCTCTGGGCAAAAATATATGCAAGACATTTTTCAGTTTCATCTGCATTACTAATATTTCCTCCATTGTTTCTTTAAGCCTAATCAGGAAAAATAAATCCTTGATTTGTAGCGTCTGGTGATTTCTGAGGCTTTGATACTCATACAAAATTTAACAAATGGCTCTCAAGAGCAAGTTAAAATTGATTCTAGAATATCTCTGCCTATTTTGCATCATATATTTGAGTTCATATGTTAGGAAACAACATAAATTAGTTCATGAAGGATAATCTTTTTAATTAAAAACCGTAAACCCAAACCAAAATTCTTTGAATGGAAGCAAAACATCAAATTTCTACTATAATAAGTTTTCTATTGCTTCTGGATAACATATACAGTTAAGTAAATATGTTTACAAAATAAGCTATAGTTGAAGATAATTACAACAGAAAAGACAACTGTTTCTTGTTTCATTCTCTCACAAAAATGAACACCATGAAACCCAAGTTCCTTGAGGACAGGCCTGTTTGCTTTTTAATTGTTATCCACCGCACTAAGTGATGTATCTGGCATATGGTATGCAATTGATAATTGAGGTTGGCATATTAAAATGTAATCATATTTTCAATATCTTCTAGGACACACTGAATCATCTCATTTTACTTGCTTCTTTGAACACAGAAAATTGTAACATATTTACTTTCCTTGACCATCAACTTATTCCATCAAACTTCAGGTTTATTTAGCTATTCAGATGACCTATGATAAAGAGAAGCCTCTGACTCAGTTTTGAGCTAGTATAATATACCTTTTTTCTCAATTTGTCCATTGTATAACAGTGGTAGTCAGGAAATACAATTGCCTCTGAAGAATTAAAAATAAGTATCACACAGAAGACAATAGACAGGTGCACAATGATTATGAAAGTACATGAAGGCTGCTAGGTGCAATCAGTGACTCCCTTCAAAGATTAGGAGTAAAAGATAGCATAAGGAATTTTATGATTCAGAGAAAAAAGTGCTAGTTACATAGAAAGAACAAGTGATAAACAAATGAATAATGACTGTTTTTTTTAACCATGTAAAGTGAAAGTAAAGAAAGTCTCCAGCACATCTAGGTAGACATCCATGGTAAATGTATGGAAATATATAGACAAGAGTTATATAGAGTAGATAAACATGAAGGGGTTGTAATCTGCATCACTGGAAGAACTCTAGAATTAAGATCACAAATCCATTTCAGTCTTGGAATAAGGTAAATACTTTAAGAATGTCATTCATGTAAATTCATGTAAAATAATATCTTAATGCTGCTCAATCAAAAAGTTAAAAAATTCAACTTCTAAAAGACACTTAGTAAGTCTATATATCATTAGACTTTATTAAAAAAAGGGTCTGAGGCCAGATTAGAACTCAGGTGCTCCTGACTTCTCTAACCACTGAGCCACCCAGCTGACCCCCAAAGATTTTATTAAAAATAATGATAACAATGAGACAACAACAAAATTTTTGAGATTCAGCCAAAATAATACTCAGAAGAAAATCAATATGTGTAAATGGTTATATCAATAAAAGAGAGAAAACAGAGGAAGAATTTGAAACTATATCCACTCACATGAAAGAGTGGTCCAAATGACTACTGATCAGAGAAATGCAAATTAAGACCACTCTGAGATACCACTACACACCTGTCAGATTGGCTAAGATGACAGCAACAAATAATGATGAATGTTGGAGGGGATGTGGGAAAACTGGGACACTAATACATTGCTGGTGGAGTTGCGAAAGAATCCAGCCATTCTGGAGAGCAATCTGGAATTATGCCCAAAAAGTTGTCAAACTGTGCATACCCTTTGACCCAGCAGTGCTACTACTGGGATTATATCCCAAAGAAATACTAAAGAGTGGAAAGAGACATATATGTGCCAAAATGTTTGTGGCAGCTCTTTTTGTTGTAGCTAGAAACTGGAAGATGAATGGATGTCCATCAGTTGGAGAGTGGTTGGGTAAATTGTGGTATATGAAGGTTATGGAATATTATTGCTCTGTAAGAAATGACCAGCAAGAGGAATACAGAGAGGCTTGGAGAGACTTAAATCAACTGATGCTGAGTGAAATGAGCAGAACCAGAAGATCACTGTACACTTCAACAACAATACTGTATGAGGATGTATTTTGATGGAAGTGGAAATCTTCAACATAAAGAAGATCCAACTCACTTCCAGTTGATCAATGATGGACAGAGGTAGCTACACCCAGAGAAGAAACACTGGGAAGTGAATGTTAATTGTTAGCACTAATATCTGTCTGCCCAGGTTGCATGTACCTTCGGATTCTAATGTTTATTGTGCAACAAGAAAATGATATTCACACACATGTATTGTACCTAGACTTTATTGTAACACATGTAAAATGTATGGGATTGCCTGTCATCGGGGGGAGGGAATAAAAGGAGGGGGGATAATTTGGAAAAATGAATAAAAGGGATAATATTATAAAAAATATATAATTAAAAAAATAAATAAATAAAAGAGAGAAAAAGGAAGAGCAACATATTGTGTATCTCACTAAAAACAAACTTACACCTTTATAAATAAATACCAAAGTAAAAATTATGGTAATAAAGTTTATAACAAAATATCAAGCTATCAAATGAAAATAGGAGCTGGGTTTTTTTTGGGGGGGAGGGGAATAGATAAGCCATTGGGTAATTTTATTTTAAAAATAGTAAAGGAAATCAAACTACTAGCATCAAAATTGAAAGGGGTGAATATACAACCAAATGAACATAAAATTAAGGTAATTATTACACATTTTGCCCAATTATTTGCCAAAAAAGTTAATCATATAAATGATATGGATTAGTATTTACAAAAATATACAGTAACAAAAGAGAATTAATAAAAGAGGAAAAATAATGTATAAAAGAAATAAGATGGGGGCTCCCCAGAAGATTGCCCTTGAATATTTAATGAGTATTAGCTATGGAATCACATGAGGGACTTTTTGTCAAACAGAGCTTTTGCTTGTGCATGTTAGGCCAATTCTAATATAATTCATGAATTAACTGAAATAGATAAATATTTCCCAGAATATAAAGTGTCCAGATTAACCAAAAAAGGAAATAAAATATTGAAATAATCCTACTTTAAAAAATGAAATAATGCATAAATGAACTCCTTATCCAAAAAACCCAGCACCACTTGTATTTACAACGGAATTATACCAAAAACTTAAAGAATATTAATTCCAATATTACATAAACTATTTGGAAAAAACAACAGATAAAGAAGTTCTTTTGAATTTATTTTAAGACACAATATGGTCTTGATACCTGATTCAAGGAGAGTAAAAACAGAGGGGGGAAACTATACATGAATTTCCTCAATGTATATTGATGCAAAACTTTTAAGGAAATTTAAGCAAGGGGACTGCTAATAGCATTGTAAAAATCATATGCTATGAAGAAATGGCATTTATATCAGGAATACTGGACTGGTTAATATTAGGAAAACTAAGCAACCATGTAACAATAAAATCAACAAAAATGATATTATTATTTCAATACATACAGAAAAGAATTTTGACAAAATGAAATATTGATTTTTTTAAAAGAAAACACACTAGAAAGCACAAGAATAAATGGTGCTTTTTCTTAGAAGAATAAGGAAAATTGATTTAAACAAAGAGCTACCATTGTCTTTAATGGGGATATACCAGAAGACTTTCCAATAAAGTCAAGGATGAAGCAAGAATGTCTATAATCACCATTAATATTCAATATTGTACTAGAAATGCTTGGTATAGCAATAAGACAAGAAGAAGGAATTGAAGGAATAAGGATAAAGAATAAGAAAAGAATATTTTTTCAGAAGGTATGATGGTTTACTAGCATGTCAACTAAAGGAGTAATAAAAATAATTAAACACTTCAATAAAGCTGAAGGATATATATCTTCCATATAAATATTCAGGCTTTCTATTTGTTACTAATAAAACCTTGCAGAAGGGATAGAAAGAGAAATTAAATTTAAAATAACTAAAAAGATTATGAAATACATGGGAGTCTACTCATCAGAACACTCACAGCAACTACATGAACAAAATTAAAATAGACTCTTCATACAAATGGAGCTCTATATAATTGGAGTAATGCTAATTGCCTATAGGTAGGTCAAGTTAATATAATAAAAATGACAATATTACTTAAATTGATTTAGTAATTCAGTGTAATGCTAATCAAACTACCAAATAATGAATTTATAAAGAGATAAAAAATAGTAAAATGCACCTAGAGAAATAAAAGGTTAAGAATATCAAAAGAATTAATAAAAAAAGAAAAGAAATTAAAGGTGACCTAACAGTATCAGATATAAACTCTACTGCAAAACTATAATCATCCAAACAATTTGGTATTGGATAAGGAATAGGGAAGTTAATCACTGGAATAGATTAGATACATATCATTAAGAAGGAAATGAACACAGTTTTTGATAAATCTACTTCTCAGTTCCAAGGGAAACAGACTGTATGCTTTCAAATACAATCAACGTGAGGTTTTCTTCTACTCATGAGGGTAACAGAGATAAACAGAAGAAATTTAAGGGATTTTAAATGACATTACATTTAAGTTCGAATTAAAAGTTCAATTTGTGGTATAAAAGCACTCAACATAGAAAACATTTAACCAATTCCTTAAGCAGGTAGATTAAAAAAATCTACCTCATCATCTTCATCTGAGAGTTCTTATTCTTCTCCAGTGTGACTACAATCTTCTGAATCATTAGATTCAACTTCAAGCTCAACACTGAATTGGTCTGCAACTGAATCTTCTGAATCTTCATTTAATATTACCAGTATCAATATCCTAAACAAAAGAAAAGAAATTTAACTCAAGCCAAAAAATGATCTAGAACTTCCTTATTTCTCTCCCTTTACTTGTTCAATCCTCTTCTCCCCCACCTTCAAATCTAATCAGTGTATCAGACTAATTCTTCCTAAAATATTTTCCTTACATTAAATAGGTCTAAACCTATACTCTGTTATCCCAGCATTCTATGATGCGAACGTTCAAAACCCTTGATAATCTCAAAATCTTCTCCCAGTAGATTACATTTTTGAGGACAGTAACTGATCTCCACATTATCTTACCTCTCTCCCCCACAAAAACCTAGCACAAGACTTGTGCACACTTGGTGTTTATTCATACATGGTGTAGACTTCAAAACATAAACAGGTTAATAGATGAGATTTCAGGGTGAACTTGGAGAGGTAAAAGAATGATCCAATTTACGAAATTCTATCGCCAGCAGAGAGCTTGCCCAGCCAATTCAAATAACTGGTCATGTTATTTTCTTCTACTATTCATGTTCATCTAGATGGAGACTATTCGTAAAAAACCCTCCTGAAGTGCTCGATTTTGAGATAATGCCCTTTCCTAGCTATTTCCAAAACTTTCAGGAATCAGGAAAGACTAATGTTCATCAGCATTGTGTGTCTTGTACAAGAGATTTCAAGATGTTTTTTTTAGACTCTGAGCCACAGATCTACTAAATTTTTTAAGCAAGACAAGTGTGACAAAGATCCTATGGTGGAAGGTCCCATGCTTTGATGTAAAGAACAATAGATTTAGGATTCCAAAAATTTGGATTTGAATCTTACTTCAGTCTTAATATCTGAATGACTTAAAGACTTAGATTTCAGTCTCCTTATCTGTAATATGAGGTCTACTAAAATATTTCTAAAGTGCTTCCTACTTGTAACTTCTGTCAACTATGAACAACACAAGTAACATCTTACTAAAGAGATCAATGGAAATTGCATGACAATTGAACCACAACTTCCTATGGATTTTGAATCTTCACGCAGAAAAATGCAAGGATCACAATGAAAGAAAATACTTTATGAAGTAATCAGCCCCTACCTGATACTCTATATCCCAGAAAAGGTAGAGGTAGAAGGGGTTTTCAACACATCACTTCTTTGGTCCATCATCCAGATATGATTGGAGAGACTCCAGAAGCTCCATTATACTAACATGAACATATATCTAGCCTTTCTAATGGCACCAGTAATTACACAACCAGGGCCATCTCCAGTCCTCCTGATCTATAGAGGACCATTGGACCCAGAGGGCTCTGGACGGGAAAGGGCAGCAGGTGACCTTCCCCAGCCCCCCTCACTTAAATCCAATTCACTTGCAGGTCATGATATCCCATCCCTGCTGTCATGGTCCTCTTTGAAAATGAAGGACAAACAATAACCACCAAGGTTGTAGAGAGAGCTCCAGTCCCAAGTACAGTGGGTTAGGACAGCCACATTAGTAGCCAACATATCTGATGCTGTATTTCTCTAGCATGGAGAATTCTGACCAGTAAAGTCACCATCCCTCCTCCCTCAAATTGTATTCCTCTTTTCCCCATGCCCTTTTTAATCATTAGGATTTGTCTGTTATGCAGCTAAATTAAAATTCATTTCCAATTTTTCAATGACAAAAATGGTTCCAGCTTAAATGCATGATAAGGAAAGAATACCACTATGTTCTAATCTGATCATTTATCTGGAGAGTAGAGATGAAGTTGGGCAGCAGAACATTTACTATTATTTCCCCGAGTTCTCCAAGAGAAAGCTGAAATTAAGAAACCTTAAATCACAGAAGTGCTACTCTACAGACTACTCTGTATATCTGCTTCACAGGTGTGATTGCTTCTTAAAGTGAATAAACAGTAACCAAACTCAAACCAAGATGAGTTTATTGTATATCTCCACAGCTAGCACCCACTTGAACAGATAAGCATTAAATACAGACCTACCTTACCTAAGAATAAAAAAAAATCATTAACACATAAAAGGGTCAAAATTAGAAAAGTAAATTACCATATCGAATCATTGTACACTACATATGCCAATCATAGGACAGGAATTAACAGTTTCCAAATGCCCCACATATTTAAAAAAAATAGATAGATAAATAGATAGTACTATTTTAGTAACAAAGAACCAGAAGGAAAGAACATCCTTTTGTCTTTTATATTCAAAGAGATGAAGCTAACAACAGTTCATTAAAGAACTCTGTGTACACCATTTTCATCTCTTCAGATCTTTGTAACTGAGCTTGTGAATACTATTTCTCAAATATCTTGCTGCAACTCAATTTTTCCATTCATAAAGCATTTTAAGGAAAGGTTTGAAAAGACATGCATTTAATTTACTATCTGAAAACAGGTAAACATTTCCTGTTTCTAATTAAACTTTTATGACTTCTTTTGGCATAGCTGTTTAGAAAGGGTGGAATCTCCATCTGGCAAGAAAAATTTACACTTTATGTTTAATGCCCAATAAACTGACTTCAAATAGGTGAAACATTAATACATCCATTTTGACATTCTCGTAAATATGAAGAGCATACTAAAAAACAGTACATCTAAACGCATGAGTAGCTTATAGGTTCTACTCTGAAGGCAAGGAATAAAAAGTGTCCCGGTCCAGCAGGACTCAGTTATTTGCAGAGTCGAGTGGGACCCAGCCTGAAAGAGAAATGGGTGAGAAAGAAGAGCAAGACCAAGCAGATTCTTGTCAAGGTCTCAGTTTATTGGTCTTGGGGTACAACTTATATAGCAAAAAGCATGAGAAAAAGAAGTAGGGTAGGGCCTGGGAAAGGAGCAGGAGTGATGGGGAAGTTGGGTTGGACCTGGAAAAGGAACATGGGGATGGCTGGTTCAATGAACAGGAACAGGTTGTGGTTAGGATATATGTTGGAATATTCTAAGGTTGGCTGATTCTCAGAACAACTTATCTGAGGGTAAGGCCCACTTAGGGGGGAGAGACACCTGGGCCGAAGCCCTTGGCTCCCAACATCTCCCCCTTTTCTCTTTAGAAGTAAAAGACTGTATAACACAAGGGCTGGTGAAAGGCCTGTCTTAGGCTATGTGGCCTGCCTCCATGCTCGGTACCTAGATAAGCAGGCCCTAAGGGCCAAGAAGGGCAGGGCCCCTGTCTTAGGCTATGTGGGTTGCCTCCACTCCCGCCTGGGAGCAGACCCACAATAATCCCGTCAGTGGGTACCACTGCAGCCATAAAAGGTATGATTTTCCGAGTCATGGGGCCACAATATTCCCGTCATTGGCTCTTACACAACAATAGCCCACATTACTGTAATTAGGCCATGTCCCTCAGAGGCATCGTCACACACTTAAGTACCAAGGGGACTTGATTTCCAAGGCGAGGGTGGAGAATCGAAGACTCGTGGGCGATGGTAGAAGGTGGGGGGTCATCACAGGATCCATTAGCACTAAGCTGGTGATAAAAAACTGTGATGGGTTTTCATAGGGCAGAATCGACCTGTGACTTGATGAAAGTAGTTAGCTTGTTGAAGGCCCAGGGGCCGAAGGAGAGAAGCAGCAAAACACCTTCAAGGGGCCCTAAAAGACTGGGGAGTAGGGTGGTAAGCCAGGGGGATGTAGAGAACCAATTTTGATACCAGGATTCGTTCTGCTCTCTTTCTCTCTTTCTTTTTTCTAGGCCTTCTTTGACCCTTTTTAGACTATCTTCTACTAGGCCAAGCTTGTCAGTATAGAAGCAACATTCCTCTTTTAATGCAGCACCAAGGCCACCCTGTTGCAAAAAGAGGAGGTCTAAGCCTCTCCTATTCTGCAGGACTACTTCAGCCAGGGAGGCAACAGAGTCTTTAAGGTGCTTGAGGCCTGACTGCAGTTCCTGAAGATCTTTGTCAATAGCAGCACTGAGCTGAGCATACTGCATGTTGGAAGTAATTAAGGAGGCAATTCCTGTTCCTGCACCTACTGACCCCAGGCCTATAAGGAAGACTAGGGTGAGAGCCTTCAAAGGCTCTCTTTCTCTCTTTCCCGTGGGTCGGTCCCTCGTTCCCAGAATCTTAGGAAGTCTTCTGGGTAATGAATTGTGAGGTGGGGGAAGAGAGAGACCACCACACAGTAGTCTTTGTTATGAATGAAGGAGGTTGTAACCACAAAGGTGGTCAGACCCGAGGAGCAAGCGAGGTATGAGTTGTTAGGGGCAGCCACGTACGTGGGAGACGTAGTAATCGTGACAATCTGGTTACAGACCCCTTCTCGCTGTAAGGGAGCCAGCATATTGGGTCCCAAAAGGCACAGCCCCAGGCCAGAGATTTTACTAAGGGTGAGACCCTGCTTATTCTCAATTCCCCAGTGTAAAAGGGATGAGTTGTTAGTGAATGTGAGACTTCCAAAATGGGCAATGCCTTCATAGAAAGGGGGGGAGGAGGAGTAACAAACCCAGCAATCTTCCATGGGAGTAGCATTAAGCTTGTGAATGGCTTGAACAGAGGCATTATCCAGGGAAAGAATGAGCGTGGCAGAGGAGGGGGGTCCCTTAGGGAGGGTTGGACAGAAGGCGCCACTGTGAGAGGGTGTGGGAGGAAAGGGCTGGTGACCGGGTTTATTATCCTGGTTTTGATCAGGGTCCAAGTGGAGCTCGGGGTTAGGACCTATGGCCACTCCTGTAGGCTGCTCAGGGCTGGTTTTTAGAAGTTTTATGGTAAAGAGTAGGCCATCATAATAATTATATTTGTAAAGCTTCAGACCCATGAAACACCTCGGGTCCAGGAGTTCTATTTTTGACCGGGGTCTGTAAATTGGATGCGTAATGGGCGGCACCATCCTGAGCACTGTGGTCTGGTGGCCCAGCCTGGGGTATTAGCATCGTGATGTGTATAATTGGCAGTAACTTTAATATAATCCCAGGAGGAGGAAAGGTTCCAGTAAGTACCTCCCCTGGTCTCACAGCCCCAAGAACGACAGTAAAAATAGTTTTGGTCCCCGCATTTGGAGTTCAGAGAGCGATCTCTATGGGGGCCGGGGCAAACATAAAAGGGAATAGTCCTCAGCTTACTTCTCCTATCATGGGAACCACAATCTCCAGCTACCTGGCCAATGCCCATAAACAGAGACCAGGGGTCCCTGTTGGGGGCCTGTTGTTGATTATAATAGTCTTCCAGGTCCCAATTAGGCAGGGCTCCCAGAGCTAATTTACAAAGGTCTGGATAGAGTGTGGGCCACCTGTCCTCATGTGTGATCTTTGATGTGCTCCAAATAGTATCACCTGCCCCAATGATCACCAACCAGGTGTAGTTGAAAACCTGATAGGAAGGAGAGCCATGGACAACATGTTGAGCAATGATCAGGCAGAGGAGGATCTCAATGGCTGGTGACTTCATGTTGTTTTCTGAAAGAAAGAACAGTTAGAAATCTTCTCAGGGGGATCCCTGGGTGGGTTGTGAAGTTTTATCAGGCGCTCTGGGAGCCATCTGGCATTTTGTGCCTGTGAATGCTAAATGCGGGCATGTCTTTTGCCCCAGATAAGGACCGGGTCAGTAGGGCCTGGGAAAGGAGCAGGAGTGATGGAGAAGTTGGGTTGGGCCTGGGAAAGGAACATGGGGATGGCTGGTTCAATGAAGAGGAACAGTTTATGGTTAGGATATATGTTGGAATATTCTATGGTTGTCTGAGGGTAATGCCCACTTAGGGGGAAGAGACACCTGGGCCGAAGCCCTTGGCTCCCAACATCTCCCCTTTTCTCTTTAGAAGCAAAGAGTGTATAACACAAGGGCTGGTGAAAGGCCTGTCTTAGGCTATGTGGCCTGCCCCCATGCTTGGTACCTAGATAACCAGGCGCTCAGGGCCAAGAAGGGCAGGGCCCCTGTCTTAGGCTATGTGGGTTGCTTCCGCTCCCCCCTGGGAGCGGACCCACAATAATCCCGTCATTGGGTACCACTGCAGCCATAAAAGGTATGATTTTCCGAGTCATGGGGCCACAATATTCCCGTCATTGGCTCTTTCACAGCAATAGCCCACATTATTGTAATTAAGGCCGTGTCCCTCGGAGTGTAGTGGCTAGAAACTGGAAAATGAATGGATGCCCATCAATTGGAGAATGGTTGGGTAAATTGTGGTATATGAATGTTATGGAATATTATTGTTCTGTAAGAAATGACCAGCAGGATAAATACAGAGAGGCTTGGAAAGACTTACATGATCTAATGCTGAGTGAAATGAGCAGAACCAGGAGATCATTATACACTTCAACAACGATACTGTATGAAGACGTATTCTGATAAAAGTGGATATCTTCAACAAAGAGAAGATCTAATTCAGTTCCAACTGATCAATCATGGACAGAAGTAGCTACACCCAGAGAAGGAACACTGGGAAATGAGTGTAAAGTGTTTGCATTTTTTGTTTTTCTTCCCAGGTTATTTTTACCTTCTGAATCCAATTCTTCCTGTGCAACAAGAAATTTGGTTCTGCACACATAGACTGTATCTAGGACATACTGTAATATATTTGACAGTATGTGACTGCCTGCCATCTAGGGGAGGGGGTGGAGGGAAGGAGGGGAAAATGATGGCAGTATTAACTATTTATGTCACATAGCATCAGAAATATGCCTGAAGATCCTCTGGTATAATACCACTTTCCACATATATTTCCCT
This sequence comes from Sminthopsis crassicaudata, assembly GCF_048593235.1. Taxonomy (NCBI): domain Eukaryota; kingdom Metazoa; phylum Chordata; class Mammalia; order Dasyuromorphia; family Dasyuridae; genus Sminthopsis; species Sminthopsis crassicaudata. The sequence goes on along the minus strand of NC_133623.1, from coordinate 47,878,467 downwards.
TATATATCACAATTAACTTCTTTCCTCTAGAAAGAAAGCCAAGATAAAATGTCATCAATAAAACCTGTTCTGTGTTACTAAACAAGAAAGTAAACTTTAACAAAAAGGTAAAAGTTACTCAAATAGCTTCAGTCTCTCTCAAATTCGGATATAATCTACTAATAGACTATAAAAGCAGCCAGAATTCAGGTCTCTCTGGATGGTGGTTTAAACTAGTTCTCACTGTAAAGCAATATACTCTCCTTATGAGAGAGAAAGCAAAAGAAACATGGGAGGCTGCATTACTATAAAGCAATGTAAGTCTGGGAAATCAAGATACTTATGAGACCACTTTCTGTTCTGTGTATGCATTTGTATAAGTCTGTATATTGGAGTCTCCTCTAGGCTATCTCAGGCTATAAACTCACACTATACTAAGGATATGGGGCAGTGCTGACTGTCACAAAATTGATAAAAGCAGAATTCTTACTAATGTTTGAGCCTTTCCCTATTCTTTTAAACAAAATAGTCTCAGAAGCCATGAGACCCTAGCATTTAGTGTTATGGAACCCTGATAACTTGCCACTTGTAATTTGTGGGAAACAGCTAGTATTATCTTTCTTAAACTAAAACTATTAAAACAAAATCATTTATGTTTGACAGGCATGCCATAAATATGTCACCTGAAAACAATATTTTGGATTTTATTTGTTTTATTGCTCAATGAAAGAACCCAAAGGCAAGTAAGATGAAAAAATGGACAAGTTAATTTCAAGGACAATTTCACCTCACTAGCGACTACTATACAAGTTCAGGCTCCTTGATCTATATTTCTCTGAAACAAATGTACCTTTAGTCACATGACATATTCTACACTCCCTCAAGTTTTAGAGTTATTGCTATGTGCTTTTAAAAGTTTCCACATAGCTATAATTAATAAGTAATTTTTTAAAAAATAACAATCTAATATAACTTTAATGTCTATAAAGAAGGTGACAGTTGGATACATGTTTATTTTATACATTTATTATTATTCATTATTTTTTTTGGCTGAGGCAATTGGGTGAAGTGACTTGCCCAGGGTCACACAGGCAGGAAGGGTTAAGTGTCTGAGGGCAAATTTGAACTCAGGTCCTCCTGACTTCAGGGTTGGTGCTCTATGTACTGTGCCAGCCAGATGCCCCTGTTTTATACATCAACATTTTTAAATATAGTTTAATAGTAAATGAAGCCACTAACTACAAAAACTGTCCTAGAGAAACATTAGCTTAAAGAAATGCAAAGTCTTAGGAGATTTTTCCATACTTGACAAGTATCCATAGGGATTGGTGTGAAGGCTGCTTGTGGCAAAGAAATGGAAGGGCCCAGCAGATCTCTTGAGTATGTTTGGTCTTGCTTGTGTTTTCAACAACAAGCATTACTTATAATGGAGAGAAGCAGGATTCATTCCCAGTAAGATCAAGGATGAAACAGGGATATCCAGTATAACAACCGTTATTCAACATTGTACTAGAAATGCAGACTTTAGCATTAACAAAAGAAAAAGAAACTAAAGTAATTAGAATAGACAATGAGGAGTTAAACTATCACTTTTTGCAGATGATACGATGATATGCTTAGAGAATCCTAGAAAAATCATCCAAAACCCTACTGGAAAACCATCAACAACTTTAGCAATATTATAGGATATAAAATAAACCCACACAAAGAATCAGCATTTCTATATACTACTGACAAACCCCAGCAGCAAGTGATAGGAAGAGAAATTCCATTTAAAATACCTGTAGACAGAATAAAATATTTGGGTGTCTATAAAATGGCATAATTACAGAGAGAATCTGGGTCTGCCTTCCCCTTCCAGGGCTTCTTCCACTCTACTGTGCTAGCTATCTCACTGACCAAAGATTATGCCCAAGCAAGAGTTGCTTGAGTAACTGAAAGGCACATTTCTGAGTAGAGCTTTGGAAGGCCTTGAATGCCAAATGAGAGTTTAAGATTTTATTTGGAAAGCAGCTAATAGCCGTTAGAGATTGTTGTAACTGGGTCTGAGGAATCCAGAGTTGTGCTTAAGAGATGACCTAATAACTGTATGGATTGCAAGGTCAAACTAAGAGAGAGATAAATCTGGGGGAGAAGATTATAGAAGCAAAGAGAAAAGATCCAAAAAAAAAGAATGAATTAATATTGCAAGTCTCTTTAGTGTAACAGAATCTAAATAATGGGAGGATTTTGATTATTTTTATTCAGAGTAGTTCTGAAGCAATCATACAAAAGCTGTTTTATTCAATAAACAAAGAAGAGCCTACTTATGTATTTTGTCAAAATATTCAAACAAGCACTGATTTGCTTACAAATACATGTCTGTGTTTACAAAAAAATAAAATAAAAAACTGTGTTTACAATGTGCCAAGCACTACAAATTATTTATTTACAATGTACCAGGCACTGTACTAACTGCAGAGGATACAAAGAAAGGCAAATAAAAAAGGTAAAGACCTCTTCACAATCTCTTCCTCCAAGGGACAGGAACAATCTCCTTGGAATTTCCTAGCAAATCATTTCATGCTGGACAATCAGACATAATTCTAATTCTTCTACTCAGCGACATTGGCCTTCTTACTGTTTAAGAACAAGACACTCCATCTCCCTATCCATTTTCTCTGGTTGCCTCATCTCTAGAATGTGCTTCCTTTCAAATCCCAAATAAGGATGCCAAATACGGGATCCAAAACACACCTCAGTATAGCCTGAACCAGATTAAAATTTAACTGGAAAATGTTTAGGAAAAAAATAAAAATACAATAAAAGGGACAATATTACTTTTTTTTTTTTGGGGGGGGGGGCTGAGGCAGTTGGGGTTAAGTGACTAGCCCAGAGCCACACAGCTAGGAAGTGTTAAGTGTCTGAGACCAGATTTGAATTTAGGTCCTCCTGACTTCAGGGCTGGTACTCTATCTACAACAATATTAATTTTAAAATTAAGTCAATACACATCCTGAAGGGACCCTTATGGTTACTAGAAGCCAATTCCATTTGAATTTAAAACTGTTTTTCTACCAAAAGTCTTTCTCAACCTTTTAATTCCACTATTTTACCTCCCAATTATTTGCTATTTACCTAATATATAGTTTATACATATTTGCTTACTGGCTTCCGTATCAGATTGTGAACTTCTTGAGGGCAGGTAAACAAGACTGACTTTTGTGTCTTTTTGTATACCTAACCCTTGGCACAGTACTTAATAAATTATTAAAAGATTGTACATTTACAACCCTCCGGGAGTTCTGCTTTCTAACTATGCAGCTAGTAATGCATTCATTTCATCTTTTGATTCTTGTGCCCCCCAAAATCCTCCACAGGAGAATCTACTCAACAAAAAAAAGTCTTATTGTTCAGAAGTATCAGGGCAGCACTCAAAGATTAAACTTTCACTCTTACTAATTGACAAGTCTACCTATTGTTGTTGTTTTTTTTTTTTTTTTTTTTTTTAGATCGTGGTTCTCTGATGCATTTTATGCCACTCTGTGCATGTCATTTCTAATAACTCAGTTAATGTTTCTTAAAGCCTTAGGAATTGAATTGCACATGTTTCACCTGTCTCAAAGAGGAGGGAGGGAGAAAAATTTGGGATACAAGGTTTTGCAAAGGTGAATATTGAAAACATGACTTAAAGAGCCAGATTTAAAGAGTTAAAGAGCCAGATTTAAACCTGAGTCTTCTCAATCCAAATTGAATGTTGTTTCCACGGTATCCTGTCTGGCATAGTGTGCACTTAATACATATTTATTCATTTCTTGATGTTATATTATCATGTATTTATTATTATTTTTAAAGAAATTTCTTATTAACTAATAAATAAATTAATTTTTTAAAAGAATGTTGAAAACATGTACTTGCATGTATCTGAAAAAATAAAATGCTATTTTAAAAAAAAGCCTTAAGAATAACCTCCCCCACAACAATCAGTAAGGCACACAGTTTTAGTTCCTCATTACTTCCTAGCATGAGGAAATCCAACATTACTACAAAAGAACCACTTTAATGGATCCATGCTTTTATGGATGTGGGCACTCCCTCCATCCAGGACTTCTCAGCTTGCAATTCTGGTCTATAGCACATATTCTATAAGGCAATGGTTCTCTAAGTGTGCTAGAAAGTCCCCCAGATTCCCAAAGGCCCTTCAGGAATTCAGCAAGGTCACAATAAGATATTTTAATTCTTAATATCAAATATAGATAGATAAAATACACATGAACAAAAGTCACGGGGAGGAGGGAAAGGGAAAGGGGTCCTCAATCATTTTTAAGCAGTAAGGAAGTACTGAGAGCCTCTGCTCTAGAAGGTCCACCCAGTATGCTCCAGGTCTTTCTCTGGGGGTCTTTAATATGTAACATTGATGACTGAAGGTGAAGTGAAGGTGATCCCATAGACTCACTTGTTGCCAGAGTTTGCAGCTGTTTGACTCAGTGCTAAGTATACCTTTCACAGGAAAGGAGTCAGGTATGGTTCATTTCTACACTAGGCTGGCTTCCTAGGTGATAATTTTCTTTGGTGATGAGAGGAAGTACAATCCTTAGAAATTTCTGCAATTGTTTGAATACAGATGTTTTTCATGTAAGAAACACTATAGGATCTATCGATACCTATTGATACAATGATTTATCACTGATAAATGATAGTTATGGAGAATGCCTGGCCTGGAGGGGGGGGAAACCATTTTAAAAAAAATTTCCACTGCTCTAATCTCTTAAGAGATTCTAAAGAACAAAGTAAAACAATGAAAGTTAGGGGAGGAAAGCAAAGTTTTCTTGGTGAAATTCTTTCCCAAAGCTCATCTGAATGATCTAGTTTAAAGAGGAATGGATGAAAAGTCAGGGGAGCAGGATTCAAATCATAAATTGTGGGCCTCAGTACCCTTATTTGTAAAATGAGCAAACTGAGGCCAGAGAGTTTAAATCACTGATAAAAAATAGCAGGGTAGGAATTTGAATCCAAACTGATTCCAAATCATCACCTTTTCATACGTCAGGCAGTCTGAACTTTTTGTGTGTCATGGACCTTTTGGGGAAAGAAAGTCTGGTAAAGTCTGTGGACCTCCTTCCCAGAATGTTTTCCAGTGTATAAAATAGAATACACAGAATTTACATAGGAGTCCAATTATATTGAATACAGTTACAAAAATATTTTTTTCCAAACAAGTTCAAGAACCCCAAGTTAAGAGCTCCTGCTGGGTTAGCATTATGCCTAAAAATTTATTACCTCTAAATCTTATGCTCCTGTGTCTATGTTTATTCAGTAAGTTCTCCAGACCAATATAATGCAATAGGTTAGAATTTTACTGTGTTTTTTTAAACATCTTAGCCAAGATATGTGATCATCATCTGATTTTCAACTTCTAGATGTAAATTAGTTTTTTTTTTAATTTTCACCTTTTTTTTTTTTTTTTTTTTTTTTTTTTTTTTTTTTGCTGAGGCAATTGGGGTTAAGTGACTTGCCCAGGGTCACACAGCCAGGAAGTGTTAAGTGTCTGAGGCCACATTTGAACACGGGTCCTCCAGAAATTAATTAATATTAGAAATACTCAAAAGACTTTTTTGCTTTCAATCTTAGGAGAAAATTTTTCATCACGCAGGAATTCAAAGGCAACACTTTAGTCTTGAACAACTGTTTAAAATAAACGATACCCGTCTTTCTCTAGTATTTGAGAAATACACCACATTACAAACATGAAGTCCATTCCTGTGGCCTGAAATTCTTCATCATTCTTTACCCAACTAAAAATGTGTCCCTACTAACCCAAGTTTACTACCCCAAGGTAAGTGCCCCAAATTGCTTTTTTTAGTCCCCAGACTTAAGCTACTCTCCAATCCAGGAAGCAATGAAATAACAGCTTCAAGGTGTCCAGGGTGGCAAAAAAGGAGGAAACATTTAATAAGAACTTTCAACATGGGATAGTCATCTTCAGCTATTCCATTCACTGTCAGGGTTTGGGAACCAGTGCCCAGAGAACAATAATTAACAAGACTATTGGTCACAGGGATGGAGGTATGAATGGATGAAAAAACTTGTCTCCACTTTCCCAATGACCATTTTTATACACGTTAACATACAATTTAACCCAATAGGGAGGATGCAGGTGGACAGATTAGGTAGAATTTGTTTTCATTTGGTTTATCCATCATTTTTGTTCATTCTTAAAATGAGTGAATGACAGGCAAATTGATATATTAATATATTTAAAAATCAACAACAGAGAAAGGCTTCCAAGTTAAAGGGGGGCTACTACCTGCATCATTTTAAAGATTATATTGGATCATCCTGAGATCATTTAAAGAGCCTCAAAAATAATAGGTTTTTTTTTCTTTGTCCTTTTGAAAAGGTTTCTGTTAAGGACAATATCCAATTTGGGATATTTTCCCACATATTGGGTATTTTAAAAGCAAACTGATTTGTATGAATAATGCTCACTTATGAAACATCTCCTTGGATATGATAATTGTTTAAGTTGTGAACTTATTGAGACAAATTCCTTTCTGCTATCAATATCAGGGTATGATAAATATTAGTTTAGAATTTATCAGAAATCTGATTAATGGAATCTGTTGGTGGGAATAAAATTTTTCTTGAGCTTATAGTTAATTAATCAATGCTTTTGGGGAGTCTCCAAGCTCCACCCTCTGGCAGTTAGTGGGACAAGTGATTGGAAGTTTAGTTTTAACTACTCATGCTATAGTTATGTTCTTGCATGTTTTTCCTCCTTTAACTAATTTCTATGATCATGGGAATGGTCAATAGAATTTTTAATGCAACTCAATTATGTCTTATCTTGCCATTTCCAGCCTGATTATATGTAATCGTTGTATTCTAAATGCTTGGGCAAATAAGTGAAAGGACTTGGGAAGATTTAAGGGAAGATGTAAAAAACTTTGGATTTGTACAAGTGGAAGAATCACTCATATCAATTAGAACATTATAATGAAGTCTCTGACTGACATGCAGAATTAGAAATAAAACCCTATTTCCCTGCACTGTGTCTTATTTGGGGAAAAGACATGCTCATAAATAAGCAATTTACACATCAATGGTTCCATAACCCCATTCATGCAGTCCATTCATACACACACACACACACACACACACCATCTTATATATCTCCATATTGTTCTTCCCTTCTCCACTCCCTCAAGAAAGCTCCTAAATTGGGGACTTTCATTTCTCTGGTTATTCTGGAAGCCAGCACAAAGCAGACATACTGTAGGTGCTTAATAAACACTAGTTGACTGCTGAATAAACACGTGCTGATTGATGACTTCAGAGAGCAATTTTTCCCAGCCTACCCATGGACATTCTTCTCCAAGTCCTTCCAATAAATCCTGTTTAAAGGGGGGAAGGGTTGAAGACTGTCCTCAGGGGATTTAACATTTTTTAGGTGGCTAGTTAACCAATTCCGATAGTCCTCCCTTCACCTCCCCCTGACACACACCTGCTTTTTGTTTTTTAATATATACAGAGGTCCCAAAGAAGGAAGCTCGCTGACACTAGTGGCAATTACACGGCCAGCCAAGCAGTTCCAGCCTTGCATCTTCATTAGCATCACATACCATGCGGCACAAATAAAGCATCCGGAACCCTCGGCCCTAACATAGCATCCCATCCACACAAGGGGTCCCAGGTGGTAAAAAGACAAAGCTTTCAGGAAAAGAAGGGGGTGGGGGGCTTACCTTGGAGCCGTAGGAACCTTCCTTCTAGCTGATTATACATGGAAGGCCCCTGACTCCTACACCCAGGAGACAAGGGCCCTGAGGCACTGGACGTTCTTTGTAATTGCATTATGCCCAGTGTAAGACCCTTCTCACCCCCCCACCCCCGCCATGGATTGCTGCAGGAAAACTCCACTCCTGCCCCCTCCAGCATCCAGCCAACAGCAGCACCACCAGAAAGGCAGTTTCCGCGGGGGCTGCTGGGCTTCTGTTGCCCCCGAAGTTAGGCTCATGTCGAACCTCCCTCAGATAAGGCTTCCGCCTCCAGAACCCGGCAAGCGCGTCCAGGCGATGGAGCAGGGAGGTTGCAGGGGAATCCGGCGGCCTCTAGGGCCGATTTCCCACCTGGACCGGGAGCTTCCTCCTCCTTCCTCTTCCTTCAGCCTAAAGCTGAGATTTTTTTTTTTTTTCTTAAATAACCAACCCAAATAGAGGAGTTTAAAAAAAAAAAAAAAAAAAAAAAAAAGGCCACCGGGCGCCAAATCCTACTTTTTGAAGAAATGTTAAGTAGAAGGAAAAAAAGCCAAGCAAGCCATTCCCATTCAGCCCTAGCCTGCAAAGCTTCCAGGAGCAGCGGGCCGTGGGTTCCCAATTGCATCCCTAGCCACTCACTGTCTATTTCCTGGTGATGTCACTGGTTAGTAGAGGGAAACTAAGGCCGTACCACCGGGCCGGGGGGGGCGGGGGGAGACTGGCACCTTGGGCCGCCCTTCCCGCAAGCTGGAGCCGCCAGAGGATGGAGAGGGGGACTGCTCCCGGGCAGGGCGCGCGCTGGAGACGGGGCGCGAGGGGCTCGGCCCGCGGGGGGAGGCGAGCCTCGCGCTCCGTACCTTCCTAAACAAAGCTGGTGGGCGTCTCCGATTACTATCAGGTGAAAAGGAGAGCCCTCCCCGGGGGCGCTGCCCTGCGGCAAGAGACCCCGCCGGGTAAGGGGGAAACCGGCGCTCCGGGAGCGGCTGCGGAGGCTGCTGCCAGCCCGAGGTGCCGCGAGCGGCGGGGACTTGCCCCTGGCTCCTCCCCAGGGCGCCCATCCGCAGCGGGAGGACGGCGGAGCGGCCCGAGTGGGGCCATCAGGGGGTCCCTCGCAGCGCAGTTTGGGGAAGCGCAGCGGAGAGCGGCACGAGAGCCGAAGCGTCTTTCTTTGCGCTTCCAGAGGCCCTTCCGCCGCCGCCGCCGCCGTGCGCCACAGGTGCGCTGGGATTTGGAGAAGTTCCGTTTCCCCTCCGGTCCGCGCGGCGGAGCCATGCAGGGGAAATAAGACTTCAGCCAGCCCGGATTGAGAAACTGCTTTCTGAAAGAGGAGGCTCAATTTTACATCGCGATGGGAAGAGAATAAATCTCCTCACGTGGGACTTTATTGAGAGAATGTACCTAAAGCATCCTGCAAAGTCTTCCCTACTTACTTATACAGGGCGTCCCAAAGTCTGAGCCCATCTGTAAGCTGTGGAAACTTGCAGCTTCAGCACGCCTTCTGCAGCAAGCCTCCTCTCCACGTACATGAAGCCAATGGTATTACTTGATACATATGATCCTGCGTGATCCTAGCTGCAGCCCTTTTAGGTAAATGGTGCAAATATCATCCAAACCAAAAAGTATTACTTAGTGCTTAGTTAACAAACTCTCTAGAGGCATTTCCCTCTGAATATAATTTGTCCCACATTTCCCTGTCTATTCTCTATGGACGCAAAAGAATTGTCAACATTTGGACATTTGACTTCAAATTGGGAGACCTACACTACAGGCACAGCTATTTCTTTTTTGTTTTTTTTCCCTGAGGCTGGGGTTAAGTGACTTGCCCAGGGTCACACAGCTAGGACGTGTTAACGTGGTGTGTGTGTGTATATATGTGTATGTATATATATATGTGTGTGCTGTGTGTTGTGTATGTATATATATATATGTGTGTGTATATATATATATATATGTACACGTATGTTTTGCTTTGTTTTGTTTTTTAAACACGGTGGTTAGGGAGTGCATCTTCCTTATCACTTGGAGTTAAAGCAGAGTCCTGGACTTCTAGCAAGTTGCTTGGCTAGGAAAAAGCAAATCCTAGGCAAGCAGACGAACACATGTATAGTGTCAACCACATGTCACCCAGGCCAGGTCTAAACCAGGGCCCGGAGAACATCCAATTCATCTTCTTTTAAAACTACAAATGACAATTGTCTTATTTACGGCAAAGCATTTTCCAAACTGGTACTAGACTCCTGTTGTATCCTGCTTTAGGGGGAAGCCGTTAAGTAGGGTCATTTAGCAAAATAAACTGGAGATAGATTTTTTCCCCTTCACAGCATGCCATCTGCCACAAAAATAAACACATAGTATTATTAAACTATAATATACAGAGTACTTAAAAACAGAGACATAGTAGGCAAAACTTTACCAGGAGTTGTGTTTACTTGTGTAACATTGGGCAGTAATGCTTTTAATTACTCTGAGGGTATTCTCACCTTCATCCATCCTAGGTATATCACGTCTGGAGTACTGATGGTTAGTGCCCTAGGTATCACCTTTGCAAAGGGAAACATATACCGGAAAGCACCAAGGAAGGGTAATGGGGATGGTGGGATGGTCATATAGTGCAATATCATGTGACAGAACTAGGGGAATTTAACTTGGAGAAGACAGAGGTGAAAGGAAAAGATGATAGCTAGCTTCAAGTATTGGAGGGACTGTTACAGGAAGGAGAACAGTCTTATTCTGCTTAATCTCAGAGAGCAGAACTACTATCAAAGGACAGAAGTTACAAAGAGGCTAAGTGAAATTTGGGTAAGGAAGAGATTCCAGAAATTAAAACTACTCCAAGGCAGAATGCGCAGCCCGTGGGAGGAGATGAGTTCCGCTTCTTGGAAGATGCTAACAGTAACAGGACTTAAAAGTGTGCAAAGCTTTTTACATACTTTACCTCATTTAATCTTCCTAACAGCTTTGTGCCATTTTCCCTGTTTGGCATATGAGACACCTGAAGCTGAGAAAGATTCAGTGATTTGACCAGAGTCACATAGCTCACATCCGAGACAACGTCTGAACTTAGGTCTTCCTGATTCTAATGCCAGCACTCTATCCACTGTATCACTTAAAAACAGATTCTTTTTTTACATATACAGGGTCTAATAAACACACATTCATACATATGTAGAGGGTAGCAAGACACTGTGGACAAAACAGTGGCCTCAGAGTTGGGAAACAGGTTCAATTTTCTCTTACACAATAAAGTTTTATGGTCTGATTTTACATTGCAAACACTTGCAGAATGCGATCATCTCCTGAGATATCTCTTGTAACAAAGTAAAACATTTAAGCTAAACAATACTAGTGTCCTCATTTGAAAGTATACACAACATTTCACATCTATCACATTTCTCACCTCTCTATTTTTAAAAATAGAAAAACAATTATTATTGAAAAGAAAAATCAATTCCTCACAACAAATATGCATAGCCAAGCAACATGCTTCAATGGCTATATGTCTTTGTGTATATATACATATATATATATATATATATATATATATATATTAACATACACACAAATATATAAATATAAATCTTCAAGCTTTCCTTTACCTAAGAGCCTGCTAAATTATGTTTTTGTGTATGTGTGTGTGTATATATATTAACATACACACAAACATATAAATATAAATCTTCAAGCTTTCCTTTACCTAAGAGCCTGCTAAATTATGCAATTCAGAGAACTTTCCTATCAGAGATTAGTGTAGATCAAGATTCACAGGATCATTAACTGTGGAGCCAACATTTATTCTGTAAAGAGTAATTAAAAAAAAAAAAACATTTTCTTAATAAAGACTGAACAGATAAAACATGATTGTTTTTACTCTTTGAACTATAGTTCATTGATTCTAATGAAGATTTTCAATAGAGACAAAAAATCAGGATGAATATTTTTGTTTTCTTTTGGTCCAAACCTATAGTTTCATTGGTGTAAGAATTCAGGGTTAGGGTTAGCGGTTACTCTCAACTTATTATATTGGAGAATTTATTTTATGTACTTAATAAGAAAAGCATTCCATCCAAAGATTTGCTGTTATTTTCTAATCTGCAGAATTTAGAATTTGGCAAATTCTACTTCTTGAAAAAAATTAAGTGGCTTATTAGTTAATAAACAACTCAGAAAAGCTGTGCTCAAGAGCATATTGCTGTAACCTAACTAATCCCTTTTTATCTACTACATATATAATCCTCATATTAATCTTCCTTTGTCTTTTTCAGAGTTTAAATACTTTTTTATCAAAAACCTTAAATATTCTAATGAACATGATTTTGTTTTAGCTTCTTTCAAAAATACAAATGATTATGTAATAGAATCTTCTCATTTGTGTCATTTTACACTTACTCGTGACTTTTAAGCTAAAATTTTAGGATTTAGGAATGTGTGCATTATCTAGAACAGTTTTCGTACCATACATGATCATTCATGGACATACCCTATGCTACAAAAACAATTTCATAAATAGAAAAATTAATGTAATCTCCAATGCAGACATTACATTAAACAAAATTTAATTAGCAAAATCTAACATACAACCTTTAAAAATAAAGTATCATTCTCAAGAGAATTTTGTGACTTTCTATTTATGAATTTTTAAGAAATCAAATAAATATATTTGATGCATGGTTTTGATATGTAAATATTCATACATGCACACTATATGAGCACATAATTTATGTGCATATATAATGTCAAACATATGCATTTATGAAGAACTACAATGACAACTCAAAAAATTCAAGATTAATTTTAAAATGAAAACTTACATCATACTGTAAACTCAGGGGAGAAGGTTTTAAATGCACTGAAGTTTGATATCACATATTACACAATGACTATGCATGTGTGTATATGCTCTTATAAACAGACTTTTATATATATAGTCTCAAAATGTATACTAAAACTGTATCGTTTACAAAGTTCACACAAATATGCATGATAAATTAAATTGGCTCATTAAAAATTATGAAATTCGTTTAATCAAATTCCAAAGGGAAATCTGAGATTTTAGAATGTAGCATTTACACAAAGATACATACATAAATGTACATATATCTGTATGTATGAAAGTTTTACTATATGTGAATTATGTAATTGGATTAAAATAAATTTCATAAACTTGACTGAGCCCATTTCTTTTATCACAGATATATTTATATCTATATCTATATTATTTTTGCAGTGTGGTTTGTGCACAGCCCCATGACTTAGATTGATACAGTATATATTTTGAAACTTTTTTCCTTAAAAAAAGATTTGGTAAATTTGGAATAATGCATATTATGTGTGTCATTGAAGGGAAGTTTTCAGATGAACTAGCTCCTACAAGTAAATAGTGTTCTACGAAAATAAAAAAGGAAGTTAATAAGAACCATGCTTTTGGAATCATTTTAGGGATTTTTATATCAAATGCTTATCTACTTAATTCATATTCTGAAAAACTCAATGAATTTTTAAAAAATGAATAACACATAGTAATATTTTCTCTATAGTACACTTTTCTTTCTTCTTCATTCTGAGGCTTACATTTTGCCCATTCTAATACTTGCTAATTCATTTGCCATTGAAAGCTAAAAGGAAGATCAAATTTTAAGTAGGATGTTTATTAATGATACTTTCTTCTGCATTATGGGTAAAAATAAAATAGGCAATATTTGACTACAATATAAAATCCAATACACATGTAATTAGTAATCCTGATTTCAAACTAAATATTCTATAACTGAAACATACCATACTTTGGCTAGATGCAAATGAAAAAAACTTTTTAGTTAACATTTCTAAGTTATGATTTCATGACAGCCATTACCTCATTATGTAAGTTATATCTTAGTGCGTTTGAAAGTCACAAACACAAAGCAGAAAAGCAGAATAAGAAAATAGTACCCAAGTATATGGTTAAATATGCTAACATTAACATTAAACCAACAGTATTTTCCCCACAACATGTATAACTAATTCTTCTCATCAAGTAGAAATAATCTAAACTAATCTCAATGGGCTCTTACATACTAAAAATTATCACACCATGAGAAAACTAAGACAAAACAAGCACACACTCATTACAAAAGCATGCAATGCAATGTTTTCATAGGCTCATGCTTTTATGTGGTATTCCAAACCCTGACAAGCCTGGCTCAGTTTGCCTTTTCTTTTTCAGTAATGGTTTGTCATCAGGTATTGTACCATTCACCTTTTTCTTCTGGTCTTCCCATGTAACTTCTGGCATAAACCAAGAGAAATCAGAACTTGTCAGAAACATTAATTAAAAAGCACAAGAAGATACTTAAAAGCATTTCAGGGAACTTATTATATTCAAATAGCACTTTTGGAACAAAATGTTTTGCTATTTAATAATTGAAGGACATTTTTTTCCTATAGGCTCCCAAGTATGCTTTATTGTACACATTTGTAAGAAAAATATTATTACTATGAAATGTTTTCTATTGCCTTTAAAAATCCAGTGATTTAAACTTACACATTTTAAAAACTAATTCAAAATAAAATCATTGAAAATAACAAAATGGCTTTTTTTTCAAAAGTTTATATTTGCATTACGTGACGTTAAAAAAACTAATCCATCAACATTTTGCAACTCCCATTATTAGAAAAAATATTACTGTAAAATTAAATAAAATTTAGCTATAAAGTTTAACATAGAAAAATATAAAAGATAAAAAGGTTTTTTTTTTTCAAAAATAAGATGAGAAAATGAAGATCCAGAAATGGAAATGCTCATGTTTCAAAAGATCACATGGTTAAATATTAAACTTGTTAATGTCCTTTACATCTTCATTAATGAGAAAAATTGCCAACGTGTATGTTAATCATTTCCATAATTGACTTAATAAAGATATTCATAAGAATAATCTTCAAGACTTTTGAAAATCATTAGTGGTAGCTAGGTGACACAGTGGATAAAGAGCCAGGCCTGGAGTAAAGAAGACATCTTCCTGAATTCAAATCCTACCTCAAACACTTGTGACCCAGACCAAATCATTTAGCCCTATTTGCCTCAGATTCCTCATCTGTAAAAGGAGATGGAGAAGCAATGGGAGTTAAGTGACTTGCCCAGGGTCACACAGTTAGGAAGTGTTAAGTATCTGACCACATTTGAACTCAGGTCCTCCTGACTTCAGGCCTGGAGCTCTATCCACTGCACCACCTCGCTGCCCTGAATTTTCTTTTTTTTAGGGCAGTTAAAAGGAGTCTTTATAGACAGAGAGCAGTCTTATGTGTTGAATTTGAAAGGACAGTAACTAAAACAATAAAAATAAGGGGTTAAAAAAGAAATATACTAAGAAAAAGCAAAAGGGAGAGGTAGAATGGGGTAAAATATATAAAAGAAGCAAGAAAAAGGTTATTTTTACACTGAAGAAGCAGATGGGGGGGTGGTGATAAGAAAGAATGAGTGAACATTACTCTCATCAGAACTGTCTCCAAGAGGGAATAACATTCACACTTAATTGGGTATAGAAATCTATTTTACCCTACAGGAAAGTAGGAGGGAAAGCAGATAAGGTAAAGGGAATGGAGTGAGGATGATCAAGGAGAAACAAGACTAGGGGCAGGGTGGAAGAAAGAAGAAAACACTTCTGATGAGGGAAGGTGTGAAGGGAGAGAAAATAGAATAAAAAGGTGGAAACAGAATGGAAGGAAATACTGTAGTATTTAGCAATAGTAAGTGAAAAAAATTTGAAGCAAGTTTTTTCTGATAAAGAGCTCATTTCTCAAATATATAGATAACCAATCAAATGAATAAAAATAAGATACATTCCCCAATTGGCAAATGATCAAAAGATATGAACATTTTTCAAATGAAGTAATCAAAGTTTTCTACAGCCATATGAAAAACTGTTCTCACTACTGATTGGAGAAACGCAAATTAAAATAATTCTGCAGTACTACCTTTACCTATTATAGTGGTTGAGAGGTCAGAAAAGAAAAATGACAAACGTTGGAGGGAATGTGAAAAAAATGAAAACTTAATGGTTGATGGAGTTGAGAACTGATTAAACCATTCTGTTGAGCAATCTGGAACTATATCCAAAGGTATATAAAATCATGCATATTCTTTGACCTAGAAACATCACTACAAGGTCTATATCCAAAAATATTTTTTAAAGGAAAAGGACCTATATGAACAAAAATATTTATAGCAGCTTTTTCTGGTGGCAAAGAATTGGAAACTGAAGTGATGGTCCTCAAGCGGGTAATGGATGAACAAATTGTAGTATGTGATTGTGATGGAACAATATTGTGCCATAAGAAAGGACCATCAGGATGCTCTCAGAAAAACCTGAAAAGATTTCCATGAGCTGATACAAAGTGAAATGCACTATGTATAAAAGAACAGCAGTATTGTAAGATGATTTAACTATTCTCAGCAATACAATCATTCAAGACAACTCTGAAAGGCTTATGATAACACATGTTATCCATCCACAAAGAAAGAACTGAGGGTGTCTGAAGAAGTATACTTCCACTTTATTTATTTTCTTGAATTTTTGTCTTTGTTTCCGGCTAAGTGTCTGTCAGAATTTGAATTCAGATCTTTGTGATCCTGGGCAAATTATTACCTTTCTCAGATTTCTTTTTTTTTTTACTACATTCTTTTCTCATTCAAGAATCTTCCGTAGAGCTCCTTATTGCCAAGTGCCCCTAGTCTCAATTCCTTATAGACTGGCTCTCAAGGTCATTCTTCCAACTGCCTCTTTTTATCTTGAATCCTCACTTTCTCCCCAAAGGATGTGTGATTCAGCAAAGGTAACACGCCAATGATTACTTCCTTCATCTCTTTACATACATGACATTCTCTTCCTTTTTGCTAATTCACGGTTCTGTCTCCCTACAAAAGTGCGCTCAAATTTCATATGCTCCAAGAACTTTCCCTGAGTAATGTGACCTAATCTCGGGGCTAGAGGGGTGACCCTTGCAAATCTAGCGGCACACATCTGGGGTGGTACAAAAGGTACACAGAAGGAGAAAGTGAGAGCAATCAATTCTGACACTAATACTCCTGGGATTACTTCTTCCTGGAACACTGGAAGAAAGACCCCCTGGTGAAGTGGGACTCAATGAGGGTGCAGAGCTCAGTCCCTTTGGCGTGTCCCCCAGAACAAATAAGCAAGCCAGAGTGTAGGGTCTGGTGACATCCACTGGGATGGATGGGAAAGATGTTGGTTTCCCAACCAGGGAATCATCCCCTCTGGCGTGGAGGCTGCTACATGGGGAGAGGATGGGAGAAGAGGTAAAAGGCTCAGGAATCAGGAACAATTTTCCTTTTATCACTTTAGTACATGATCACTTTGTGTCTCCCTCTCATTTTGAAGTTAAGGCACTGGTGAAACTGTCCAGGCTCCTTGGACTCAGGGGATTCATTTTGGCTTTTAGAGGATTGCTTTATATGTGTTAATTTGTCTTTCATTCTCCCTCCTTCCATAATCTCAGTTTGGTACCTATGTCAGAGTTCTGCAGACATTGGGAAAGGAGTATATTGTTTTGGTTACTGAAATTCAAGTACTTAAGTACTTTACCACATGAAAGGTCTCCTCTTACTCAATCTATTTTCAAAAAGCAAGCAATCCTTAAGGACAATCAACCCTTCAATCCTTATCTACCTGATTTTTTTGTCATTTACAAAGTATGGGGAGAGGGATGGAGTCCAGCCTTAGGATTAGCAGTGTAGAACATCAAGAAAAACAGTAAGGTCACAGTATCTTCTATGAAACCCATGACAATATTCTTCCCTTGGTTAATGGAGGAACAAGGTAATTGAGCCACCCAATACATATTTAATATCTCTAATCCAGAGGGACTGGGATTCACATCCAAAGCAGGCAGGTTTCTTACCACTACCCCAATTCTAGAGGCATTTTGGAACATTCCTCTATTCTAGTTATAATTGTAAAGATGATCACTACATTAATGCAGCATTTTAAAATCTATAAAGTGATTTAGATACATGATCTAGTTTGATCTTCACAAACAGTACAGTGAGAAAACTGACCCCTGCAGAGTTCTGTGGGATAAAAACTTTCTAGAATCTTTCTATGATAACAGGATTAATTTGACCTAAAGCTTTTTGGGGTTTTATAAGAAGCTTCCTCACATTACTGATTCATACACTAAGCCTATGGTCAATTAAAATACTTCTTTCTCTGTTTCTCATATTTTTCCCTATGGATTAAAGTCTTTCCTAGCCCATATTTGTGGAAGTAATTTAATTTTACTTAAATGTATACCTGTTGTTATTGCTGTTGATTACATTTCATCTAATTTGGCTTCAGTTCAACATTTCAAGCCAAATGAGATTAACTTTAAATGTTTACTATCATCTTTTTTCTTTAATCTTTTCCTTCTATATTTCACTTCTGGAAGACTTCATTTCATAACATAGATTCAATT
Source organism: Sminthopsis crassicaudata (assembly GCF_048593235.1). Taxonomy (NCBI): domain Eukaryota; kingdom Metazoa; phylum Chordata; class Mammalia; order Dasyuromorphia; family Dasyuridae; genus Sminthopsis; species Sminthopsis crassicaudata. The sequence continues at coordinate 47,860,306 of NC_133623.1, read as the reverse complement.
ATCCTATTTGGACAAATGTGTCTCAAATCTAGATACACTCTCTAAAGTTATCCTGAACCCCAACCTTAAATTTTCAACTGCCTATTAGGACAATTGTGTTTCTGTCTCTTTTCAATGCATCTAAACCTGAAGCTCATCATCACTGCTTCCGAACCTGTCTCTTCCCTTAAATCCCCCATTTTCTGGTGACAGCACTATTACTTTTTTCTATTACTTAATTAGAAACTTGAGAAAAATTTCTAACTTTTCATTTTCTCTCATCCTCCACATCTATTAATTGCCAGGGCCTGTTGCACTATTTCTGCGTCAATCTATTGCATTTCTAAACTTCCAAAATTCTCTATTACAGTAGAGGACACAACCATCCTTCCAGGTCAAGGTTTGTCACCTGGGTATCACTTTCAACTCTTCACTTACATCACTTTCTCTCCTCTGACACTACCATGCTGCAGACTTTCACCATCTCACACTTGTACTATTATTGCAACAGTCTTCTGGTTAGTCTATCTACCTCAAGTCTCTCTCCATGCAAGTGAGTCAATCTCCCCCTTCCCTCCCCCAAAAAACATTTTAAAAGCAACTACTGTATACATATATTGTATTTAATTTATAGCATATTTGACATGTATTGGTCAACCTGCCATGGAGGGGGGGAAATTGGAACAAAGGGTTTGGCAATTATCAATGTTGTAAAATTACCCATGCATATATCTGGTAAATAAAAATTATTAATTAAAAAAAAAGAAAGAAAGATTAAAAAAATAGGAAGGAAAAAAAGCAACTACTATGTGCCACACCTTGTATTAAATACTGGGGATATAAATATTAAAAAAAAACCCTTGCCCTCAAGGAGCTTACAATCTAAAGGGGAGAGAGGGAAGTTGAAAAAGTGACAGGAAAGAATCACCAGGAAAAGCCTCCTGGAGAAGGTAGCACTTGAACTGAATCTTCAAGAAGCCAGGGATTTTAAGAATTGGCAATTATGAGAGAACATTTCAAACACAGAAGATGTAAATATAGCAAGTAGGACAGCATGGCTATAAAGAAGAATTTGAAGAAATGACTAGAATATCAGAAGACTGGAAAAATAGAATAGTGGCAGAATGTGAAGAGCTTTCAAATGTCAAGCAAACAATGTTAAGTTTGATCCTAGAGATAAAAGAAAACCACAAGAGTTTATGGAGTAAGAGGATAATACAGTCAGACTTGCACTTTAGAGAAAGATTGATTGGAACCGGAGAGGCTTGAGGTTGGGAGACCAATCAGAAGGTTATTGAAATAATCCAGGCCAAAGGTGACAATCATCTGAACTTGGGTAGTGGCTGAGTAGATGAAGAGAAGGGCATGTATTTAAGATGTAGACAAAGAAATTATAAGACTTGACAAGTGACTGGATATGCGGGGAGAGTGAGGATGACACTGAAAATGTGAACCTAAATAACTGCAAGGATGGTAAGTACTCTTACAGAACACAGAAGTACAGAAAAGGCAACATTTTGGGGATAAAAAAATGAATTCTGTTTCTATCATATGGAGTTTGAGATGCTTATGGGATATCCAGTTCAAAACGTCCAAGAGGAAGTTGGTGGTACAGAACTGTAACTCAGGAGAGAGATGAGGGATCTAATTATCACCTATATCTGAATATAATTAAACCCATGGGAATCGATGAGACTACCAAGTGAGAAAGAAGAGAAAGCTTTGGGGAAAGCCCATTTGAGAGGCATGACATAAATGAAGGTTTAGGAAAAAGACTGAAAAGGAATGCATTGGCTCTCAGAATCACAATTGTAGTTGACCTAGAGAGTTGACTAGAGAGCAGTAGCAAAACTCATGGTGAGTAAAATCAGATTGCAGGACATCATCAATGAAGACACAAATCATTAACCATACAAATTATCAATTAATCAGTGAACCAGATTTAATTAAGTACCTCAAGTGAACAGAGAGAAAGAACAAACCAATAGTATCCACAAAATATTACAAGATTAAAATAAGATAAAATAAAGATTAAAATCTTTAAGGAAAGATAGCGACCAAAACTTGGAGAGGAAGAAAAGATGTGAATGTGTTTCAATATTTAACAATGGAAAAAGTACTGGTGTGGTTAAGGTCACAAATTCTTAAGACATATTGAAGTATGTATTTATTATAAACTATTCTGTATTACTGCAACATTACTGAGTCATCCTGAATATCTGGATATGTGGCATATTGCCTCCACTAGCTTATAAACTCCATGAGTCCTTTCTTAATTACCCTCTCTTTTTCCCACAATGCTGTTCTAGAGGCATTGAAAAATGGTTGCTAAATGAGAGAAAGAAGGAATTTCTTACCACAGAGACACCAGTCTCCTGCTGGATCTTGCGCTGCAACTGGGAGATTCGCCTTTGGGCTCCCTCAATCTCTTGCAAATCTCCTCAATCTCCTTCATCTCTTAGAAATGCTGCACAGTGGGGAAGAGAAAAAAAAAAAGGAGAAATGACAGAGAATATAGAAGCTACTATTGGGAAGTCCCATCAATCATAAAAAGGCCATGAATAGGGATCTCTCTACTAGAAGATGATGAACCTTTTGATGTCTGTTAGGGTAGGAAATCAATAACTAGAAAACAGCTTTTAAAAAACCACTTGGGGACAGCAAGGTGGCACAGTGGATAGAACACTGGCCCTGGAGTCAGGAGAATCTGACCTCAAAATACTTGACACTTACTAGATGTGTGATTTTGGGCAAATCACTTAGCCCCAACTGACACTCTACACACACACACACACACACACACACACACACACACACACACACACACTTCAATGCATTTGGGTCAACAGGAGTGGAGGAGAGACCTTCATACTTTGCAGGAAATCCCATTCCTGCTGCTTAGCTTAGCTAGTCTCCTTCAGAAAATCCTCAGGAGGATGTGTTCCCATGAGTTCCTGGGCATTTACAGAGTTAGCACTATTCTAACTGACTTTAGATCATGACCCTTTACCACATACTGTCCTGTGCTATGACTACAGTGGTTTTCCTATGTGTCTCCTCTACAAGAAAAGCTGTGAACAGCTAATGAATTCACCATTGTGGATCTTTTACATTTTCTGTTACAGGAAGGGGTGAGGAGAAGGTAAATCTTACTTCTCCTAAGAGGTTTGACCAACCTTAAGTGCCTATAAATGTGCAAGGCCCAAAGGAAGAAGACTCCCGTGTTCATGCAAAGTCTCTTGGCACATGAGACAGAAGAGTCTTTATCTCAGAAGACCTGCATTCAGAGGCACATGCAGGCTGGGAGATCCTAAGTGAGTCATGGAATTCCTCTGGGTACTGACACAGGGCTCTAAGGTAAGAAGCTGCAAAGAAGATAACCAATCTCCAATTGTAAAGGGGACTCCTCATTTGTGACTATGCTACATTATGCAATCAGAGGTCAAATTTCCCTCCTTATTCCATTATCTATGTAAGTACTTATAGCCTTAAAAAAAATGGGGGGGGGGAGGGCAGCAAGGTGGCACAGTGGATAGAACTAACAGATTGTCTACATTCATTATTTCAAAAATAAAAGTACCTGTTCTTAAATAGCTGGCAGCCTCAAGACATCCATCCCTGTCAGGAAGCAATACCAGAGTGTACCCTTATTCCTGCCTGTTTCCCTACAGCCTATGTGGTGGGACTTTTATTTTAAGGCTGTGCTTCACAGTCCTGGACACTCCTGGATAGGACGGCCCATTATTGCTCGCTTTTTTATAGTCGTTACCACTAAAATCCTATTAAAATACACTGTAAAGGCCTAGGCATCTTCTTTTAGAATTGAAGTATACTGTTAAATGTTGAATGGGCCACCAGCTGACCCTTGGGAGGCTGTTATAAAGCAGTTCTTTATTCTAAAAGGCTTTGCATTCTAAGTTAATTTATACCCGTTAACACATTACAGATTTAAACCATGTTCATACCGAATACGATTTTAGACATCAGCCACTCCAACCCTTGATTTTATTAAAACTTGTGTTTCAGAACAAAGGACCCATTAACTCTAACATGTAAGGTAAGAGAAAAATGAACATGAATGCACAAAAAAAGAAAGAGGTCATTACAAATATATAGAATCCAAGAACACAAATCCTACTTTGTCCATGTCTAAAATAAGTCTTTCTGCATTTTAAGTTTATTACTTCTCTAGCAAGAGATGAATTGCAAACTTCATTTCCAGTCTTTTGGACACATTGTCACTTTTTTGGACGCATTGTTGATTAGCATTTGAAAAGTCTTTTCGAATTATTTTAATCTGCAATGCTACTGTCATTGTGTAAACTATTTTTCTAACTACTCACTTTATTTCCTATCAATTCAAAGAAGTCTTTCCAATTTCCCCTGAAAATGCCATTTTATCATTCTTCAAGGCATAATAATATTATGCCACATTCATACCCCCAAATTTGTTTGTCCTTCATTTTTGAAGAGGAACAATATCATCATTGCGTGATATCTTGACTTGCATGTGAATTGAAGTAAGGAAGAGGTGCACTAAGTTGTTGACCTCACTTTTGCTGTCATTAAAGTCCATTGTTAAGTCAGGATGACTAGTGATGGCCCAGGATGCAGTGGATGACTTTGGCATCTTACATGTCTACCAAGCTCTTAGCTCCCCACAGGATCTACTTTAGCTACCTTCATGGCATCCTAATTATTCTCATCTGCCCATTTCATTGGAAGATGTCTTCATATGCTTGGAGTAGATAACTCCCTAACTCATTGATGGGTTTTAAAGCTGCTGCTATATGGGGTATTTTGTGGAGGACTAGCATTTTGGTGTGTCTGTCAAGCCCTTTTTCAGAGCTATTCATCTACTTTTGGGGACCAGCTATACCCCATCTCTCAGCTATGGCTCCAAGAAGCTATAGCATGACAGAGACCACACTCCAATAAAACCATCTTAGAACACAGGCTAAACCGGTTTGAGGATAATCAATATAATTTCATTATTCCCCTAAGTTTCAATAGGGCAACCCCTTGGTTTCAAATTTCTGGATACTATTTAAAAGAGTTGCTCTAAATATTTTTGGACATATCTTTCCCTCTTTCTTGTATCTTTTTGGATTATAAGCCTAATAGCACAGGTTAATTTCTGAGCATAGTTCCAAATTCTTTCCTAGAATGGTTGGTTTAGACCAACCCACAACTCTACCAACAATGTATTGATTTGCCTGTTTTTTTCCTAGTCCTTCTAATAGTTGTCCTTTTCAACAGTCTTTTGGGCCTAAGATAGGACCTCAGAATTACTTTGATTTTAGGGCAACTTAATGGTACAGTATATAGAGCACCAGTCCTGGAGTCAGAAGGACTTGAGGTCAAAGCCAGTCTCAGATACTTACTAGCTATAGAACCCTGCACAAGTCATTTGTAAACCAACTGTTCTTCCCCTCTCCCCCAAAGAATGTTTTAATTTGTATTTCTCTAATTATTAATTATGTGGGACTTTTTTTTCACACAGTTGCTCATTTTCTTTTGCCACTTATGTATTAAGTGGTTCTTTTTTCTTATAAATTTGAGTCAGTTTCTTAGACGACCCAGAGAAATCTAATATAAAGTTTTCCCTAACTGCCCTTTTCTCTTCTAAAATGTTTAAATTTTGTGTAATTAAATCTGTTTCATTTTGTGTGATCCTCTCCATTATTTGTTTAGTCATGAGCTCTATAGGCAAAAGGTATGTTTTCCCTCACATTTGTTTAAGGTGTTATTTTTGTAATATCTCGGTATGTATCCATTTGGAGCTTTTCTTGGTTTATAGTGTAAGGTGCTGATCTAAATCCAATTTCTACCAGATTGCTGAATAGTTTTCCAACAGTTTTTGTCAAATAAGTTGTTCTCCCATAACTGGTTTTGGGGTTTATCAAAAACTATGGTACTATGCTTGCTTCCTTTTGAATTTTGTGTACCTAATCTGTTCCACTGATTGATCTCTTGATTTTTTAACCAATGCCAAACTGTAAGGCTTTGGAGTTCAGTTTCCAATCTGGTTCTGATAAGACCACTTTTCTTTACATTTTTTTCAGTATTCCTCGAGATTCTTGTTAATCTTAAATTTATAAAAACAATAGCCAATATTTAGGTAGAGCTTTTACTTTCCCAAGCACTTTCCATGCATTATCTAATTCAGCAGTAGCTGCTATTTTGTTCTCGTTTAACATAGGAGGAAACTGAGGCTTTGAGAAGTTATTGATTTGTCCATGGTTACAAAATTATTAGGTCTTGAATTGAAACTTAGGTTTCTCCTAACCCCAAGGTCAGGGTTCTTTTTATCTAGGAGTACTTTAGTGTTTTTGTTTCACGGATCCTTTTGGAAATCTAGTGGTCTATGAATCCCTTTTTATAATAATGTTTTTGTTTTGTTTTTTTCATTCATAGATGAAGCAAATATTAAACTATAGCTAGAAGTTAGTGAAAATAAAAATGCAATTGTTTTTCCCTTATGAAGTCCATAAACTCCCTGAAACATATCTTCATCTGTGGACCCCAAATCTGTGGCCCTGCAATATACCAAGATGCCTCTCTGCTTCTACTATGATTATAGCTTGATGTGTGAGCCATGCTCAATTCAAGTTGCTCTCTCTCAGAAACACTGCTTACATTTTTCTGAAGAAGGATATTTTTGGTTGTCTTCATTAGTACCCAGGCCACTTTCAAAAGGAAGGAAAGAAGAAGGGAGAGCATAGGTGGAGACTATAGCCTGGGGAGGCAATACCTGTAACTTCTTCTCCTGTCTCAGCATATTTATTAAGATCTGGTTGGCATGCGTCTGTACTTCAGTATCCAAGAAATACTAGTGGCAAGCTTAAGAGGTTCACATGGAACCTTGGGTCCCTCCTATCCATTAATCCCAAGAGTAATAGTCAAGAAATGGTTTTATTATGGGCAGATTCTACATCATAAATATGTTCTACAATCCTGGACCAGTCACATCTTTCCCCCTCTTTATATCTCATTTTTTGTGAACCTCTTCACTAAAGCTTTTATTCCTCTTGCATCGAATTGCTACCCTTCTTTTCCTAACTCAGATCTGTCTTTCTCCTTCCCAAATTTACTTTCCTCCTTCAAGACACTTCCTTTGAGTAAGACCTCTTCTCTTAGTCCCTAGCTCTATTCCATATCCCTTATGCATGAGGTATGGAGTTTTCATCTGCAATCGTTTCTTTGTCTCTGTTGTTCTACTTCTTTGCTTTGCTTTCTGTATGTCATGCAGAATTCTGTCTCGACTTTTTTTTAAAAAAAGGAAAAGAACTGAGTTTGCAGGGGACAAATGGAACAGTTACTTGCAGGGGCTTGAGCCCTGTGATATGCTGTGGAAGTGCTGGAGGGGGAGGTGGTGGCGGTGGAGGAACAACTGGGATTACAGAGAAGGTTTTAGTGAACTCGGATCCTCTTGGAGTCCAGACACACCAATAGATGAAGAAGAAGAGCCCAGAAGATATAACAACAATCTGGCACACGGCTATCCCTTGCTCTGTGGGCCAGAGGAGCTCCCACATGGAAGCAAGAGGAACCTTATCTACTGAAGGTAAAGAACGCAATACTGAGTCCATACTGCATGCCCTTACTAGGCTATACTCAAGTAAACCTCCTTTTACTTGTAGAATGAATATCTGATGTTTGCTCAATATTTAAACGAAGCATTGAGTCGGTCCTGCCCATTATATTCTTCTAGTCAACCCAGGGCCTGCTGCAGCCTAGAGCAGTCATAATTTCCAAGAACCTAGAGTGCCACACTAATGTGACCCTTTTAATCCTTCCTTTTTTCCCAGTTGGATCTCCTGAATTGAGATAATTGAACTCTAGGGAGCTGATGATATCACAAAACAAGATAGTAGAGAGGGAGAAGGGCGCAGGGCTTGGGAGAGATACTCATTTAAAAGAATTATAAGTATATTGAGTTGGAATGCTTACAGGGTGCCCACTTTGAGAAGTCCAACAGATAAAGAACAAACTGAGAATGCAACTTGGGAGGAGATGGGACTCGCTGTATCAATATGGAATTTATCTGATCGGTTGTTTTCATGGTCTCGGCCAGTGCTTGGCACTCAGCATGGGGGAGCCCAAATTAAACCACCAGGAAACCGGTTTGTATAATACCTTGAGGCCCAGGAACAACAGAGGTGAGGATGAGAATCCGGGCAGCCTCTTTTAGACAGGAGAGATCCATCCCTGTGCCAGAGTGGGTCTTAGAAGCCCCAGAGCAGCAGGATGGCCCAGAGTTCTGTGTACTAGAACTCCGAGCTTGGACCTAGGGCCTTTCTCAGAGCTTACTGGCTGGAGCCAAGGAATGGTCAAGTGGAGAGATTCGGGGAGACATAGGAAGGCTTGGGGGACCAGAGGCAGAAGGACAATAACAGCCCAGGAGGACAATTTCTGCTCTGATGACCAGGACAGGAGTTGGAGAAGCTTCTTGGCTTGGTTCCCAGCCTGTCCAGAACAAACTCTGTGTGAAAGGTTTTCTAGGAGCTTCAGGGGAGTTTGGTCACAGGATACCAAGAGAAGGGGAGAGAGACTTCGTAGGGGGAGGGGTGCTGGGCAGGTCCAAAGAGAAGAGTCCAGATCCCTCTAGAATGGAGATTCATGATAAAATGGTGGACCTCATCAGTGTGTTGTAAGGAGGAGAAACAAGCACATATAGGGTTAGGGCACATGGCGTGAGTCTCGGTGCCCAAGATGTCAAGGGCTCAAAGAATCAGCTGGGCAGGGCAGTGTTGCTGCTGTGTTACCCTGATGCCTGTTTAATGACACATCCATCAGGCCCTGCCAGCTCCACAGCCCACTCAGGTTGCTTAGGTCTGTGGATGGACTGCACTCACCTGAGGAGGTCCGAGGTTCCCAGGGCCCATTCCCTCTGGCTCCAGGCTCCCTGTAGAGGTAGCAAAGCCACCAAAGTGACTCCATTTTGTCAAGTTCCTTCCTTGGGTCTCTGCTATGTGTCTTTCTCAAGGTCCCATTGATCCTGACCCTAAATGCACACTCCCCGGCTCTTGACTCTAACAGCTAACCCTAAACAGAGGTCACATCCAGTCATGGGGGGGTTTTAATTCTGAGCCTCTCTGAAAACCAAGAGAAAGGTCAGCAGCTCAGGGAGGGTGCCTCTCTTCTTTCCCTCTGCACAGAAAAAGCCCAGCTTCCCCTCATCCTAGTCCCAGGAGGATTGCTTTTATGTTCATAGCCTGGGATAATGCTATTTGGGGCCCTCGTGAGAAATTGTTCTAATTTCATCCCATTTTTGGTGTCTGCCTTTGACCCAATCCCTGCTTGAGCCAGGCCTTGGTCAGTGGACTTGGCCCTGTTTTTCTAAGGATTCCCAGTAGAGTGGGAAGTCCTCCAGGAGTTACAAAGGCCCTGACCCTGCCCTCAGGGGAGAGATTCCACCTGCAGAACAATGCTGAGAGAGTCAGATTGGAAAGGAAGGGGGTCTGAAGAGGAAGACTGCTCCCCTCCTTCTTTAACTCCCCTTTCCATCTTCCTACAGAGAGCCCAGAGGTACAACGGGCTTTGGGATCCCAGATGGAAGGAGACCAGTCAGCCTCCATGGCTCCTGAGTCAGAGCTCTCTCTGCCACCAGTCCTCTACCTCCCAGTCTCTCCTCTCTCCAACTAACACACACAATGTCATTCTAGACAACAGGTTTGGGTAGGAGAGAGGGAAAGTGGGAAGGTGGAGATGGGAAGGGCTCCGGAAATGAGCCTGAGAGACAAAAATCAAGTCTGGGTTTAAACTCTGAGGGCTGAAAGAAAAGAGGGGCCAGAGAAGCAGGAGGTCTGGGGAACAGGGTAGAGTCATGGAGGTCAGGGCCATTAGAGTGAGAGAAGTGCTCTAGTGGACAACTGAGGCCTAGAAAGCTGGGGAGGAATGCTGGGACCTTCTGGGAGAACTTAGCCTTGTCTGAAGGCAGGACAGCTGAATCTCTAACCAAGAGATGGGATGGGCAGAGGGTTCAGTGGGGTGTTGGTCAGAAGACTGAAATTAGATGTCTAGGATTTCAATGGACAAAGTCTGAAGTCGGAGAAAGTGTGACCCAATGGGGAAATCTGAATAAATCTGGAAAGCAATTGGGAATCTGGAAAAGGTTTCCGGGTGGGGAGCTCATCCAACCGGAAGCCTTGGCAGAAAGGCGTGCTCCTGATAGGCCTAGAGGTCATGTATCACAAGGTCACAAGAGGAGACCCAAAGCCAGCCAATGGAAGCCAGGAAATACGGGGAAAGCCGGCTCAGACCTACCTGTGCATGTAGCACAGGTGTGGCTGACAGAATTCAAAGTGATCTCAGGTCCAGGATCCAAGGAAACAGTCTAGGAGTGATCCCAGCTCAAAGACTTCCTGCTTCTCAGCAGCCCTGTCTGGGAGGGTCTTCCTCATCCCAAGAGCCCCACCCTCTGAGTGCTTTCCTCCAATCACACCCAGGGCCAGGACTTTAAGATTCTCAGTGCCAGTCCTCCCTTAGTCCTGCCCCCCCCATCACACAAAGATCACCTCTTCAGCTTCAAACTCCTCCCAGACCTCCAAAGTCCACTATAATACTCAAATCTCATCTGGAGCCGCACCCCCCACACTCCCCTTCCAGGCTGGTCCCCTCTGAGAGCTCCCCACAATTAAGTGTCAGAGCTGGGATTCGAACATTCTTCAAAATAGAGGGGGTGGGTGGGGGAGAAGAGAAGAATCAAAATGGAAAGAGTGATATTATTAAGTACTCTGACCAGAAAGACAATTTTTTAAAATTCTTCCTATGGAGAAATTATAGGTCTACAAGATTATGCTATGTCGAAATATTAAATTATAAAGTTTGCCTTTTTAAGTAAGGCTTAATTAATGCATATATTGCTCAAAGAAGAACCCTAAATATTCCTAAGTACCTTCAGTCTCAGAATTGTTCAACTTGCCTTAGAAGGGAAGAAAAGAAAATGTATCACCTTAGTCACAAGAGTCATCCTACCAAGCAAAATGGTAGGATGTATTATGTATTAAAATGTCTTTCTCTCTTTACAAGAAATACAGGTATTCACTAATTAAATAAAAACAGATTCTGTCAGATAATTATTATTAGAAAAAATTAACTCCCACCAATGATAGCTTTGCAAGTGTTTTGTTATGTTTTTCCCTCCTTATGAGCTCAAAAATTTTAAAGAAAAAATTGGATTACTGCATACTTATAGATGGGGATTTGAAAAGGTATTTATCAGGAAGAGCCACTCTAACTTTCCATACTCCACCTTCATACAGTGCTGTAAAAGAGAAGCATATGAAATATGTTTGTTTGGGTTTTTTCTGAATATAAATAGAAATCAAATATATAACGATAAAGCAACAAAATATCAAAATCAGGGTATAGGTGAAACTCTAAAATACTTAAAGACATTTCAAAATCCTCTAAAATGTCCTTTTCTAAGTCTTCTCCTCCCTTAACTTCTCTGGAGCATTTGTCACTGTTAACCATCTTCTCATCTGCATAATTTACCCTCTCTGGGTTTTTATGAAACTGCTCTGTCATAATTATCTTTCTGCCTGTCCAACCAATCCTAGCTGCTCTTTCTTAGGAGTACTAAATATACCCTACATCTTATGGATTAAGTGTAACAGTGTTCTTTCTTATCACTTTCATGGTTTCTATTATGTCTCTCTGCAGATGACTTTCAAATTTAATTATGCAATCTCCATCTCCCCCAAACTACATCCCCAGCTCCTTGTTGAATGTCACCATCTAGATATCCAGCAGGCATCTCAAACTCACTAGGGATAAAACTGAACTCATTTTTTCCTCAAATCTACCTCTCACTCTAAAATCCTTATTTCATTCAAGGCATCAGCAATTTTTTCTGATAACTAAAGCGCAACTCTTTACTCTCCTTCATTACTCTATTCAGACCTAGCCCAATACACAATCAACTACCAAGTTTCCTTACTTTTCCTTGTTTCTACTTCACTATCTTTCACATGAGTCTTCCCTCAATCCTTACCACAACCACCACACAGTAGGCCTTTGGCTCCTCTCAGCCACACCACTACAAAAGCCTCCTTATTGTGGTCTCCCTGAATGCAGCCTTCCTCTTCTCCAACTGCTCTTCAACACAGCTACCAAATGAACACTCCTGTAATGAACTTTTGACCATATATCTCCCTTATTCAAGGAGCTTTATCCCCCAGAGTTTTATGACAAAATGCAAATTTTTCTGACATTTAAGCTCTTTCACAATTGTGTTCCAACACATAGAGACTATTTAGAGACTAGCCACATTAATCTCTTTTTTATTCCCTCATACATAATATTCCATTTTATACCTCCATGCTTTAACATGGATTGTCTCACATGTCTGGAAAGTTCACTCTGCTTATCTGTGTTTTTTGAAAGCATTACTTCTTATTTTCCTTCCAGACTCAGTACAAATACCACCTCCTTCAATACACCTTTTCTAAATATCCCATTTACGAGTGCCCCACACTAAAAGCACTTTTTATTTATTGTGAATGTCTCTGTGAACATGTTGTTTCTCACTTATAGAAAGAGACGATCTACTTTTGAAATTTTATCCCTGGTGCCTTGTACAATGCATGATATATAAATACTCAATGAATGCTTTACTAATTGATAAACTAGTTTCTTTAGGAATAAAGAATCGATTTGAATACTAATGTTTATTTTATTTATTTTAAATAAATATTAATTTATTTTAAAAGATAAGCAAGATTTTAGTTAAAAGACATAGCTCAAGAAAATCTGCAAAAACCAGATTTCATTGTTTCATTTATTCTGTAAAAAACCAAAAATACTCCTTAGTAAGACATGGTCATATACCTCCCACCACATGGAAAAAGAATGCAGCTATCTGTCATAAAAATTTGCATTCAGCAATAACATTATAGAATAAAAACTTGAATTTATAAAAAATTTTCTATTATGGAACAAAAGAGCACATAAACATGGCACAAAATTCCACAATGGCCCTGTCGTTCAATTTAAATTGATTGCCAATAATCATAGGTGCCATCTGTCCAATATTCTCTTAGCTTTATCTGAAAAGTCAATTAGCGTAAAGCAAAATTACATTGAGAAAAGATTACATATACTTACTTCCTTATGGTCCATAAAACTTCACTACAAAGTCATTGAGTCCTCCTAGGATTGTAACTTCATGTTTGCTTTCAATGCTAATATCAAGAGTTAAGGGAAAATATCCATATTTAGTATTACATGACAGAACATACTATCCTTATTTTCAGAAGTCATGAAGTCTTACCTAGGAATGTTATCAAAGAGAAGATGGTATGAATGAGAAGTACATAATCATAAACATCCTATGAATTTTAAGATATACAGTAATTTGTTACCAGTATTTATACCCTCATTCAAATTCAAGTAAAAAGGTTAAGTCTGTTAGAGAATTTTTATCTTCAAACCTTGCAAACAGTTTACTATAGGAGCCGATAAAATATGTTCCTTCAAAGGCAACATGGCATAGTAGAAAAATTCGGGTCCCCTAAGTGCAGTTATGAGGATCAAATAGTACAGTAATAATTTGTTTATTATAGTTCGAGCCTTAGCACACCAGGACGTGGGCACATAGAAGGTACTACATAAATGTTAGCTATTATTATTATAATAATGTAGTGTTTTATCAGCATTGCCAACAGTCATAAGAATTAAAAAGAAAAACCATTATCCCCTTCCACATATAGTTCTGCCATTTACAAGCTAAATATTAGAGTTGGGAGGCTGGGTAATCTTGACTAAGGTAACCAATTTTCTTATATCTATAAATGGAAAGAACCTATTTTTATCCATACCAAAATGTCTTTGGTTCCTCCTCTCATAAGTTAAAACACTTAATACTTGCTTTCCTCTTCTGTTATGTTCCTTTTACCTTTTACTCAGGCGGGCAGGTGGTAAGTACAGTGAATAGAGGGCTAGAATTGGCCATCACAAAGACCTAAGATTAAAACAGCGTCAGACACTTAATAAGGTAACTCTGAACAAGTTACTTACCCTCTATCTCATATTTCTTAGCAGTGAAATAGAAATAGCACCTACCTCAATAGTACCTACATCACAGGGTGGTTGGGAAGTTCAAATGAGAATATAATGGAGCTTAGAACATGCTTTTATGTTCAATATTTGCTTATTTTTTCTCCCAACTGAGAAGATACCAAGATTTTAAAGTGTTAAGTATTATAACTTCAAGATCTAAAATGTTCATGAGCTAAATTTATAAATCACTTTATACGTAATAGAAAGGACTACCTTGCTATATAGGAAAACAACAAAGATGTTAAATGTAGTTTTGTCCTTTCCCTAAACTTTTAAAGAAATAGAAATGAAAGCTTAAGAAGAAAGAGAAATTTACCATTTTCAAAAAAGCAGTAAGGGTCAACTTGTTTTGTATTTTGATAATTTTGGAAAACGTGTCGCAATGGAATATCCCTTTTCATTTATCTACTAGCAAATATCCAGATAAGAGTATGATGTCAGATTTATTTTGGAACTGCGAGGGGAAGGAAGGGGAGGAGAGGGAAGGGATATTAATATAAGAGAAATTTGGCAAATTTTAGTCACACTTTCTTTAAAAACCTAAATGAACTATACTTTGTATACGAACATTTATCACCACAACATATAGAACTGACTCATTTCCAGCTCAGTGAAATGGCAAGTGTACTTCTGATGAAAGTGGCTTTATTCCAAACAAATATTAGTTTTCTTTACAAGAACAAAAACAACAACAAATCAGAGATAAAACTGAGGGGAAAGAACACTTTAACATTAATTGGGATACTTGAACTTATGTCAATCACAGCTAAGATGATAAAGTCATGTCAAAGTTGAAATTGTTTTTTTTTAAATCATCAACTAAATTAAATGTTCTCACTAAAGTATAAATATAGGTTCACCATTAAAGAAATAGATTTTTTTTAAAACGGGAAGGTATAAGCCCCAAATGATCATAAGTTAGAAAAGTTCATTATTATTCCCTCTTCATCCCCTTCAAATCTTCAAAACCTGAATAGCAAGGCTTTTCTCATGTTATACTTTAGAAATTTAAACAGAATTTTGAAATTTTCTTTGAGGAAATACAAATGTATTTTTCTGAATTTTAAACCCATATCTCCTAAATTTTAAACTAGTCAGCAAAATTTCTAATGAATGTATTTACTTTTCCCTAAATGCCTAAGTCCCTTTGAACATTATGAATGCAATGAGTTGTGTTTCCCCATGTCAAAGGAGGTTTGGGGTTCTCAAAAAAATCCTCTCGTGCTGAGGATGACAAAGGACCACCGTGTGTGCGCCTAGAGCAGAGAGAGAGCTGGAAAGGGAAAGGGAATGGAAAAGGAACCAACCCTAAATGGAGCCAAATTGAGGGGCTCATGAAACATCAAGGCTAAAAAGTTAGGATTTTATTCTGTAGGAAATGGGGATGTACTGAAATACTTCTGAGCAAAGGATAATTCAACAAAAAGTATTTTATATTAAAAAAATCCCATTGACATAGATTGGAAGGATGAGATACCTCAGAAGACAAAATGACTCCTGGAAAGTGATGTGAAAAATCACCTGCAGCAGAACCGTTAATCACAGAATTAAAGTTCACCTTAAGATCACTTACTTCAACTCCTGGTCTTACAGATGAAAGAGGTGAGCCTACTCCCCCCCTCCCAAATGACTCTAACCTCTTCATTTATGGTTGCACTACACTATGTCAGATCAGAATAAGCTAACTTCCACTATTAGGAGAGTGTCAGAGATGTCCATGTGTGCAAATCATACTTTTGCATTTATTTACTGCTTCTGATGGAGTGAGTTAGCATAATGAATGGAAGTCACTAGTGGTAGTAAAAGGCAGGTGGCTAAGGTTCGCTGGCTAAATAGGACATGTAGCTAATTGTAGCTCTCAGGGAGGAAGGGCACTGCAGGGATGCCTGAGTTACATACGATTTCATTTTTCTAGGCTGAGGACAGTAGAAATAGGTAAGGAAAGTACTGAACTGAGAGATATTACAAAAAGTGAAAGATCTTAACTGAAAATATAAAAAAGAATAATTCCAAGTTGATTTTGCTGGGATTTCTACAAGACAGATTGCCAGTACAAAAATAAATCCTATCCACCACAGATATGTTCTCATCCACTTTATTATTCTCCTTGAGTTAGGAAGAGATGAGGACTTAAATGAACATAGCAACACAAGTAACAATATCCTCTAAAACTAAGTAAATCTAGAAAGCTGAAAGAGGATGGAATCTAATAAAAGATCAAATGAGTTTAGATTCAAAAGAAAAATTAAAGACAATTTACCTGATATCACAGCTTACAAATCTGTGGGAGTGACACTTCTATTATAAATTAGAGTAAATGAATGGTGACAATCATATTATACTGTGGCAATTAATTTTAATCAATTTTTTAAATGATGACATATGAATGTCAATTGCGAAAAGATTGAAATATTCCATTTTTATGAATAGAATGAACCAAGCTGCAATATTTTTCATTTAAATTTTTATTTATATTTTTTGTTGTAGTATCTTCATTTCTGAATGTACTCTTCGACTCAAGAGTCATCTCTTGTAAGAAAGACTAAGATGGGGCGGAGGTTAAAATCAGCACAGGAAAACCAATGTATTTACCAACTCTTGACAATATAAGCAATATTCCACACCCATATTTCCTTACTTTTGAAAGGAATTTTTCTTATCTTTTCTGGGACAAGCTCTGTCACTATAATTTCATAACATTTATTTTTCTATTCTCTATTTCCTATGTTGTTCTCATTTGTGTATACTTCTTTCCTGGTTCTGGCTAATTCATTCTACATTAATTCATGTAAATTTCTATCATATTAATATACCATAGTTTAAGCCATACAGCAAGTGCTATTATGAATATTGTGGTATATATGGGATTCTTCTTTCTCTTCTTGATTTCTTTGGGAAAGAGCTAATGATGAGATCTATGGATCACATAGTACAAACATAACTTCACATTGCTTTATAAAATGGCTGGACCAAATCACAATACCTTCAATAGTCTATTAGGATACTCATCTTCCCATAGCATCACTAATGCTGCTAATTCTCATCTTCTATCATCTTTACTAATCTAGATCTATCAATTTCATGATTCAGGATTAAGTTTTTTTGTCATTATTTGGAGGGAGAAAGGATTTATATACTTGCTACTTAAGTTCACTAACTGATCATGCTAAAAAGAATCATAACATAAATATTATGAGAAACTTATTTTCTGAACAAAAATACACTAAGCAATATGATTTTTAAAATTGATCTTTAAAATCCTTAAAATATCCTAAGTACCACTCATATTGCTGAATGTTCACAACTGTCTGAAATTGGCATATTGATCAATTTTTCTTTATATGATACTTTAGGAGAAAGTATTAATATAGAGCACTTCTTTAAGGTTATTAATTTTGAAGCACAGTTTAAAAAAAAAGAAAACTGATAAATTTATACCATCTTAAAAAATGCAATTCATTTAAAGTGTATTTTACCAAATAAGAATATCTTTTTGATCAAAAAAAGAATGTGTTACTTATACTGGTAAATAAAATACTCCACATTAAAACAATAATTATTTGATCAACACTACCATGTGTAAGGATAAAACAGCTCCTCCTCTTGCAGGGTGAAAGTCAGTAAATATGAGAAGATAGATAACAAATACTGCTAAAATGAAGAATTGGCAGAACACGCTGAAAAGACATTACGAGTTAATTTTAGAAAAGACATTACGAGTTTATTTTAATTCAAATTTTTTTGAATTAATCTTGGAGGGCTGGTCTAAAACTATTTGTTGAACAAAACTGACATTTTCTGTCTCCTTTCCCCCGATGCAATTCAGAAATTAAGGTTTGTTATTTGTTTCCATTCTAAGTGATTTTAACAGTCTCAGATGGCATCAAGCATTAGGGAATTATTTTTTCTTTATCACATGCCTCCCAACCTTCAGTTTCCTTTTGTGTGTTATCTTCCCCCATTAGATTTTTAAATTCTTTAAGGGCAGTGACTGTCTTTTAAAAAGATCTGTACCTCCAATGTTCAGCACAGTGCTTGACACACCAGTAAAAATTTAATACGTGTTTACTGATTGTTGACTAGTGAAGGAAGAACAGTCCTAGCTATATGACAGACTGACCCAACTCCTAACAAAGGTGAAAATCAAGACAAATTTTTTCAAATGTGGTTAATGAAAGCTTTTTTGCATATATATATATATATATATATATATATATGTATATATATATATATATATATATATATATATATATATGTGTGTGTGTGTGTGTGTGTGTGTGTGTGTGTGTGTGTGTGTATACACATATAAAATAAAATGTTACAAAATTTTTGTTTTTCTTTATTCTTCAAATAGGAAGAAGAGAGAAGAGATGCATTATATGAGATAAGCAAAAGCTGGGAACAAAGTACATCCCCAACAAATGGGGAATGGCTAAACAAGCTGTGGTATATGTTATATAATGGAATAGTAATGGAATAGTACTATACCAAAAAAGTACCCAAACATAAAGTCAACATTAAGAAGAAACAAAATTCTGATCAAAAATAATCATCAGCATTGTCCGGTCAGTGAACACATCTTTTTTTTTTTTGGTAAACAGCTGTTTTCAAAGAATGTACCTTATTGGTGGTTTTATTTGGGTCTTCATTGGGAAGTAAATGTCAGGTCAAACTGTATTCAAAAAACATTTCAAAATATATGACAAAATTAAATTCCAATAGATGGATTTTTTTTTTGCAAAACCATAGTATCATTAATAAGGAAAACATCAGATTTGCTCGTTTATTTTCTAAAATCCTCCTTTTTATAAGCTTCTGCTTCTAAAATGTATATGTATATGGTATGTTCTTTTTGTACAGCAAAATAACTGTATGGACACATATACATATATTGTATTTAACTTATACTTTAACATATTTAACAAGTATTGGTCGACCTGCCATCTGGGGGAAGGAGTGGGCGGATGGAGGGGGGGAAAGTTGGAACAAAAGATTTTGCAATTGTCAATGCTGAAAAATTACCTATGCATATTATCTTGTAAATAAAAAAACTATAAAAAAAGGAAAAATTATCCCTGCATATATTTTGAAAACAAAAGTTTTAATAAAAAAAAAAAAAAGAATTCAAGAATTTCAGGATTTTCCATTTAGTGTCCATTTGGCTTTCTAATTTGTTCTTTTTCAAATCTTTTTAGATACATGCCCAATTTATTAATCTGTTCTTTTTCTATTTTGTTGATATAAGAATCTAGAGAAATAAATTATCCTCTAAATACTACTTTGGCTACAACCCATAAATTTTGGTAAGTTGTTTCATTGTTGTCATTCCTTTTAATGAAACTATTGATTATATCTTTGATTTGTTCTTTGATTCACTTAATCTTTAGATTTAGATTATATAGTTTTCAATTAATTCTTAACCTATCTTTCCACTGCCCTTTGTGGAGTGTAACTTTTTTGGCTTTTTTTGGGTAACTTTTATGGCTTACTACAGTATTTCTTCCTTGCTTTGGCAAGGCATCTTATGAGTTCTTATTTTTTTTCAATCTAACAGCTGTACTTGACACTGTTCATTTTCCTTTTTTTTTTTTTTTTTTTTTTTTTTTTTTGACACTTTCTCCTTTTTGGATTTTCATGACTACTCTTTGCTGGTTCTCCTACCACCTATTTGATCTACTCCTTTACTCTCTAGTCATTTATATCAGGTTTTCTTACTTTATTTGTGTACTGAAGATCTATCTAATCAGACTTGTTTCTATTCTTTCAACATACTATCTCTTAGTATTATCATCAGCTTTTATAGGTTTAATTATCTTCTCTATGCAGGTGATTCCTTAATCTCCATGTCAAGTTTCAGTCTCCTCTGAGTCTTCCATCAATTATCATTTATTGGACTTTTCAAACTGGATGTCCTAGAGATATCTCAAATTTTGTATGTTAATACATGCTTTTTCAAGAAAGTGCTCAAATGTACTCCACTTCCAATTTCCCTATTTCTTTCAATGGTGTCAACTTCTATTCTTCCAAACAACTAGGAGGTACAATGGATAAAATGCTAGATCTAACATCAAAAAAAAAAAAAACTGAATTCAAACCCAACCTCAGATACCTTATTGAAGAATGGAAATAACAAAACCTACCTTGCAAGGTTGTCGTGTGGATCAAAGGATACAATATTTGCAAAGTGCTCAGCCCAGTTCTTCACAAAGAGGAAGCCCTTGTTTTCTACCTCCTTCCATTTTGCAGAATCCATCACTTTTGCCATCATATTTGATTCTCCAGTCTCCTTCATAATACAGAACAATAGTAACAATGACAAATAATTATAATCACAATTCAAAAAGTACTTTGAGATTTGCAAATTGCTTTACAACTATTTTTAAATTTTATCTTCACAGTGACCTTGGGAGGTAAATGTTTGATTGTCTGCATTTTTATGTGTAGTGAAACTAAGGTAGAATGGGGTTAAATGCCTTGTCTACAGTTATACAGATCTAATACTCTACTGTGCTGATCTAGTAGCAAAATGGTGTCATTTGTATTACACCAACATCCCTCACATTTGACCTATTATTTATATTTATTCAGCTAACACCTTAATTCTAGCAGTCATCATATTTCACCTGGACTATTTCAACCCCATTCTGTTTTGTCTCCTCTACTCATTTCTGTCCTATCCTCCAATTCATCTTCTATCCTTTTACTGAAATGATTTTTCTTAAGCATCATTCTGACCATGCAACCCTGATCACCATTTCTGACTGGACTTAGACCCATCCTCTCCCACTATCGTGCAATTGTCCACTTCTGCCCTTTGCATCACTACCCTTTTCTTTATAGGATTTCCCTCCTCTCTTTCTATTCTTTTCTCCCTTTAGATTGTGAATTCCTTGACAGCAGAGACTGTCCTTTGCCTTTCTTTATATCCCCAATGTTTAGTATGGTGCCCCAAATATGGTAGGCACTAAATAAAGATTTAATAATGTCTAATATTTTTAGTTAAATTTCTTGCTTGTATTTTTAGCTAGACCTTGGATTTTATTGTAATAGGAAATTCCTGATAAAGAAATGCCTTCTACTTATGCAAATTGCCACCTGTTGTGTAATTTATAATTTTAATAAATTGTTAGCTTTGGAATAGTGAGGAACTTAAGTGACTTGCGTAGAATCACACAGGCAGTACTATGTCAGAGTCAGCAATTGAATCCAACCAGTCTACAAGGTCACACTGTTGCTTAAGAGTCAAGACTTTGCAAATCCTATCCTAATGAATTCATTGACTTACTTGCTAGAAATAATCACGAGAAATTTGTAACTACTTAAAGCAAAGGTTCTATTACCCTCTGACTAAAATAATATACCACAAAGTAGTTACTCTTGGCAGTGGGTAAGTTTGCTTCTGACTAATAGCTTATTCTGCCTATTTGTGCATTGTGATTGCTGTTATTTCACCTTATACTCTTACATTACTGAGCTCTTACCTGTTTTCCACAATTGTGATCATATTCATCTCTGTGTGAATGAGATAGCTTTTAAAAATAGCACTCTAGTTCCTGAAGCAATAGATTTTAAGTTCCTGAAGAGCCAGGACTGTCTTTTATCTCTCTTTATATCTCCAACATGTGGCCATTCTCAGGTTGGATAGATTATGTAATGGCAGGCGCACTAATACATTGCTGCTTGAATTAAAGAATAGGACAATAGTTTTAAAAAGAAATATGGAATTAAGCAAATGAAGTAACTACAATGTTCATATCCCTTGAACCAAAATATCCCATTTGAAGCTTCTTAGTATCCCACTTAGCATATAGTAGGCACTTAAAATGCTTTTTGACTAATAGATTTGTTCACTTTAAACAGTGATGAGTCTTCCCATTCTGTATATGATATCTTAGCCAACCAACCACTGTGAGAATTAGAAATTGTACATGTAACTTACAGGCCCCAGAGATGGGATCTTTTCTAATAGGGAAATCTGTTGAGTCACAGCTATGAGACAGATGAGAATTTAATTAGGGGGATTCAGAACTGGTTGAATGACTGGACTGAAAAAAAATAATCATTACCGAGATGGACCATGGAGCACCTGCAGAAATCTAGCCTCTGACATATATTGTTGAAAACTGTAATCCATTACTTGGTTTGAACTATAAGTGTCATTTGTGAAAAAATTAGCAGTTAATATAAATCCAAGATCTCAATAGGCTAAAATAATGGATTCTTTTTAATGAAATTACATCTCAAAGGGAAATTACACAAACACATACACATATGTATATATGTCTGTGTGTAGACACAGATATACATATATGGGTAGCTACAAATGTACACATATGTTTGGGCTTAAAAATTCAAGTTCATAACAGTATAGCACTAAGCCAATTGAATAGAATTTATATAAAATTCTAATTTTTAGATTGTTTAATATTATTCAGTGTGACATGACAGCAAAAAGACTGTTTTTGTCTTTACTTTCCATTTTATTTCCCACTACAATACCATGGTCTAGGAACCTCTTCTCACAAAATGAAATTAGTCCTCCAATTCACACCTCATCATTACCTTCTGCTACTCTTCTTATTGGAGGGCAACAGAGTAGAGAATCCCTCCTGAATATGCACTGAAAGAAGGCATCCAAGCCACCCATATCTTCCTTTCCTACACTGTTGCACTGCTTTAGATATCTGTTCTTCTCCTCCTATACTCCTACCTCCACTTTTTAATTTCCTTTTTGGGTTGTCTTGCCTCATGAGATTATAAATTTCTTGAGAGTATAAATGGCCTCTTTTTTGGCATTTGTACCCCTGATGCTTAACACAGTGGAACTGACTATCCCTCATTGGCAAAATGAAGAAATTGGATTACCTGGACTCTGAGGGTTTTTTCCAAGTCTGCATGATTTCAAGATTAAACTGCATTAAGAATACTTCTATAGAAACAATAACCTAGGAAAACAGTTTTACAGTCAAGGTTCTAATAAAGGCCTTATTTCCAAAACATATAAAGAATTGACTCTAACTTTTAAGAAATCAAGCTATTCTCCAGTTGATAAATGGTCAAAGGATATGAACAGACAATTTTCAGATGATGAAATTGAAACTAGTTCCACTCATATAAAAGTGTTCCAAATCACTATTGATCATAGAAATGCAAATTAAGACAACTCTGAGATATCATTACACACCTGTCAGATTGGCTAAGATGACAGCAACAAATAATGATGAATGTTGGAGGGGCTGTGGGAAAACTGGGACACTGATGCATTGTTGGTGGAGCTGTGAAAGAATCCAACCATTCTGGAGAGCAATTTGGAACTATGCCCAAAAAGTTATCAAACTATGCATACCCTTTGACCCAGAAGTGCTCCTACTGGGCTTATATCCCAAAGAGATCTTAGAGAAGGAAAAGGGACCTGTATGTGCCATAATGTTTGTGGCAGCCCTTTTTGTAGTGGCCAGAAATTGGAAATTGAATGGATGTCCATCAATTAGAGAATGGTTGGGTAAATTATGGTATATGAAGGTTATGGAATATTACTGTTATGTAAGAAATGACCAGCAGGAGGAATACAGAGAGGCTTGGAGAGACTTACATCAACTGACGCTGAGTGAAATGAGCAGGACCAGAAGATCATTATACAATTCAACAACAATGCTGTATGAGGATATATTCTGATGGAAGTGGAAATCTTCAACAAAGAGAAGATCTAATTCAGTTCCAATTGATCAATGATGGACAGAATCAGCTACACCCAGAGAAGGAACACTGGGGAATGAGTGTGAACTGTTTGCATTTGTTTTTCTTCCCAGGTTATTTTTACCTTCTGAATCCAATTCTTCCAGTACAAGAAGAGAACTGTTCAGTTCTGCACATATATATTGTATCTAGGATATACTATAAAATACTTAATACGTATGGGACTGCCTGCCATCTAGGGGAGGGGGTGGAAGGAGGGAAGGGAAAAGTTGGAACAGAAGTGTGTGTAAGGGATAATGTTGTAAAAAATTACCCATGCCTATATACTGTCAATAAAAAGTTATAATAAAAAATGTATTTGGAAAGGTAAAATACTATTGAAAGTGAAAAAAAGAGAATACTTCCATAGTGAATTTGCGTTGTGATGCAAAAGCAATCATTTGCCATGGGGATATTTTATAGAATTTTCAAAATAATAAATGAAATTGCTTTGGAAAAACACAAAAATAAAATACCAAAGGAAATGGTTGAAAGAGGTAAATATGAAAGTGGAATGGCACATCCAGACCTCAAAATCCTATCATACAGCAGCAGTGTTCAAAACAAAAAACAAAACAGATAGATCAATGGAATAAACTAGAAAATAAAGAATTACAGAAAGTGAGTACTAATAGGTAAGTGTTTGATAAAGTGGAAAACATAAAATTAATTGAGCAAAAAAAATAAACAATAACAACAACAAAAACAGTTGTAAAGAAAATTGCAAAATCATCTGGCTGAAATAAGTGTAGACCAACACCTTTCTATTATCCTTTATAACATATTCTAAAAGCATATGTGACCTTACTCTAAATGATCAGAAAAATATAGATGAGAAGCAGAACATATGATTCTCATCACTATGGTTAGGAAAAGTATATTTAATCAAAGAAGAGAAGGGGTAATGACAAAGGATGAAACAGGGAGTTTGGATTACATGAAATTGGTATAAAGTGTCTGCACAGACAAAATAAATCTTGGATAAAAAAAGAAAGTGGTCAAATGGGGGAATCTTAATATTAAATTTGTCTAATAGGGGTTTGTAGCAAAATATGTAATATATTATTCATAATTTACACAGATGCATGTATACGTGTGTCTAAAACAAATAAGCATTCCCTGAGAATGTTGGTGTTGGTCAACACCAACAGATTCAAAAAAAAAAAAAAAAAAACTACTTCAAATCACTAACAAGAGAAATGCATATCAAAAGAATCTGAGGCTCACATCCCGTTCTGCAAAAATAACAAAAGCATGAGGCAGTTCTCAGCATGGACAGATGAGGGAATGATGGTCGCACTGATACATTGCTGCTGGAATTGAAGAACGGCAAGATCATTGTGAAAAGCAACATGGAATTGGGCAATGAAGTCACTGCAATGTTCCTATCTTTTGAACCAACAATTCACTTTCTGGACTTAAAGTCCCCCAAAAGCTATTGATGGAGGCGGGGGTGGCGGTGGGGGGGAATCCCCATGTACACCTAAATATTTATTAGCCACACTTTCTGTGCAAAGAAGTGGAGACAAAGAAGAGGCATTGTCAGAAGAAACACGTTTTGGTACACAAATGTAAAAAAGTATCATTCTGTTGTAACAAAAAGGATCTATGGGATGAATATAAAGGACCGAAAGGTTTATATGAGTAAAGGAGAATGGAAGAAGCAGAGCCAAGAAAAGGAGATCCAGGGACTATCCCGATGTCAACAGAAAGCACCCGCAGACACTGAAAAGAAAGAAAAAGTGAATTTACAAAATTCTCACCAGAAAGCACCATTTGAAAGAAGAGATGGGAGAAAAGAACCCAACCCACAGGCATCACGCAGCGGATGCCGATTCCCCCTCTAAAAAAACCCGCTGTTTGCTCCCTAGGACGGCACTGGCTGTAGGAGAGGGGAAGGAGACCTTTGGGTAATACCTAAGACGTGAGGAATCGTTTTTAAAAACGCTTAAGAGACACGGAGGGATTCAGTTCGGGCAGGGAGACCAGACCAAGCAGGGGAGGAGGAAGGGACACGCTGCCCCCGCAGCCGACGCGGCCCCCGAGGGCACGCTCCGGAGCGGGGAGTAGGGGTCGGGAGCGGAAGGCCTCCCTGCGCCCCCGCTGCCGCCGCCACAGCCACTTCGGGAGAAGTTCCAGCTTCAGCTCCCAGGTGCTGGAGCTACTTAGGCTAGTGCAGCTGGCTGAGGCCCGCCCCGGAGATGCAGCGGTCAATGCTATGTGGCAATTCCCAGAGCGCACGGAAGCGCGCGGAAGCGCGCGGGAGCGCACGGCTTCCCCGAGAAATAAACCTTACTCCAGCTCCTGGGCCGGGGCTTCCCCTAGTGCCTTTGCTTTCCCGCTCCCGGACCCCCCGAAGTGGGGGCGCCTGCTTCTCTCCCCTGGCCGCAGTCCTCCTCGCCCCGGGGCACACGCGGGAAGAGATTTTTCTAAAAGCCAGAGGGAGATAAAGTAAAATAGAAAAATGGGGCGGGGCGGAGCAGGCCCCCGCGGGAGCTCGGCCAATAGCAGAGAGACTGGCGCCGAGGGGAAGGGGAGGGGGAACCGGGCCACCTTATTTTTGGCTAGTTTCCTTTTTTCTCGGGAGCCTCCTGCCCCGGGGCTGGCGGAGTTTTTTTCTTTTTCCAACCCGCGCTCCCCCCGCCCCCAGCAAATTCCTGGCACCTCTTCTACAAAACTCCGCCCCCTCCGATTGGGGAGTGCAGGTAGGAGATGGGGGGGAGGGGGAGGAACGTCCTGAGCCGGAGAAGAAAAAGAAGGAAGGAGCAGGATTGTAGGATTATGAAGAGGGGTCCCGACGCTACTCTTTCTCCCTTCTCTCCCCTTCCTCCACCCCGGTACCAATGGAACCACTGAGGGGGCCAGTCCCAGGCAATCAGCTCTCCTCGTCCTCGTCCTCGTCCTCCTCGTCCTCGTCCTCCTCCTCCTCGTCCTCCTCGTCCTCCTCGTCCTCCTCGTCCTCCTCCTCCTCCTCCTCCTCCTCCTCCTCCTCCTCCTCCTCCTCCTCCTCCTCCTCCTCCTCCTCCTCCTCCTCCTCCTCCTCCTCCTCCTCCTCCTCCTCCTCCTCCTCCCCCCCACCCCCCACAAGTGTCAGCTTTACAGGAGCTTGGACAGGGACCCCTTTCCTGCGGGCCGAGCCGTGGCCCCGCGATCTTTTCCCCCAGGCTGTCCCAGGAGGTTTTACTTAAATGTGCCTGCAGGGAAAGCGCTCGGCCCAGGGGAGAGGCCTTGTTTCGTGTCCGCGAGCGCTTTAAAGATTCCACAGAGACATGGAGGAACACTGGGAAAAGACCTTGACCATTGCAAGATACAGGGGAAGACGCAACTGAGGGAGCCCAGTCTCAGGATTCTAACCTAGAGACTCAGCCCCAGCGCTCCAGCACCGCCCCGAAGGAAAGCCATTCTCCTTCCAGTCTCCATATTTTGATCTCTTAAGGGGTCTGTGCAGATATGTTTGGAGGCTGATGAAAGAGAATAAAAGGAAAATAAACCTCCGATCACTGAAAACGCTCGGATAATTAGCTCTGCTTTCCTGGAGTGTCTTCTATGGAGGCTGCTTCTATGGATACCTTTCAGGGGCGCACTCTCCGGGAGGAGAAGATGGGGAATATTCCTAAGGGAGAACAATATGCTGCCAAAGTCAGCGGCCCGGAGGGCTCTCTCCTAGGGGTGGGCATTTTCCATCCTTTTCTTTCCAATGCTTCTTAACAATTTGGTTTAAACTTCCTGTTTGGTATGTAAACTTGCTGTAGTAACTCTAGAATGCTAAAGATTTCATTTATTTAGAAGCATTTCCTCTCCCTAAAGAATTCCAGCTCACCATCGTGTTAAAGAGGGCAACCATAAATGGCTTCATGTCTCCAATTAATTATTTAAAAAGAAATTAATCAGGGGATAAAACTATCTTTGTGCACTGGGCAATTTTGGAAAGTGAGTGTGAGAAAAACAGCTCTCGAAGGCAGAGTTTGCTCATTATGTCTTGAGTTCGAACATGTTACTACCACTTAAGGGGTAGTTTGTCTCCATGTGTCTGGTTGTCTGCTCCACTGGGATTGGAGGGGTTTTCTCCTCTCCTTTGGTACGGAATTCTGCTTGGAAAATTTGCTCAGTGCTTAAAAAGTTGGCAGTTGGGGGTCATTCTGAAGAGGGAGCCCCAAAACTCTGAAAATCCCAAATCTGCAACCCCACCCAGATAACAAAGATCAAACTGAAGCGGGTGTAGCCCCCTTTAAGATTCCTTGTACCTTTGATTTTACAAGATCTGTATCTGAACCAGTTTGGGCTGTACCCAGCCCCCAGCTGGCTTGGGTTTTCAGCCCCCATTCTAATGGTCTGAAATTCCTTTTTGGGGAGAGGCGGAAGGAGATAACAACAGAGAATTCCTGTCTTATTTACAACAACAAGAGAATTCCTGTCTTATTTACAACAACAAGAGAATTCCTGTCTTATTGACTAATATCTCCGGAATCTCTTGGATAACATCTCTGTGCAAACATTGTTTTGATGACTCTAGTTATGTATATAAGGACGGTTGAAAAATGGAATCTTTGCACTTGGTGTACACCAGCCAGTGCCTGGCCCCTTGCAGGCAGTTTGGTCTTCCTGGAGGCCAAATGCTTGCCTATCCCCTTACTATCAATAAAGACTTTGTTTCCATACAGCACTGAGTAGCAAATTCGTTTGCTACCCAACCCACCCTTGGTTGCTTTGGGAAAAGACAGGTTAATCAGACCCAGGAGAAAAGGAACTGACCCATCTGGGTTTAGAACCTCAGTTTACTCCTCATCAAAACTGTTTGTGTTTGGGGTGGAGTCTCCTCCCTGAGGCAGAACTGAAGGAGATTTTCAGATTTTGGGGTTCCCTCTTCAATTCCACCCAGCACTCAGCTTACTGTGATTCTAAGGAACATCCACGCTTTAGAGATCTGTTAGATGATTCAACTGGGCAATGTGAGGCAGGGATAAGTAGAAGGTTAAATATGTTCAGATAGACTTCCCCCCCTCCCCCAAATGGTTTTAAGACTGAAGAAACATGATGGACAAATTTGTTAGATTTTCAAAAGGTAATAAGAATGAGTAACTGGGGGGGGGGCAGCTAGGTGGCATAGTGGATAGAGCACCAGCCCTGAATTTAGGAGGACCCGAGTTCAAATCTGGTCTCAGACACTTAACACTTCCTAGTTGTGTGACCCTGGGCAAGTCACTTAACTCCAGCCTCAGAAGAAAAAAAAAAAAAAAAGAATGAGTAACTCAGAAGGATTTCAAGTTCATCTCTCCCACCTTTATAAAGGAGATGCTTAGGAATGCTCTGTTCTGTTTGGACATCAACAATATGTAAAGCAAAATATTCTACCAGAAAAATCCTTCAGAATTTATGAAGTTTCTTCCTAAATTTAATCAGAATTGTTGCTTATAGGGATTAGGAGTAAATTACCCAACTCTAGTAATGATGTGGATTGAGGTCCCTTTAAGATTCCTTTCTGATTCCCAAGCCCGCCATGGGTGAAGAAGCTAGGATCTTTGATTCACAAATCCTGGTCAAAAAGCACCCTTTTGAATTCCAATGATATCCGGGCTTTCCCAGTCCCCACTGCATCTGAGCTAACTTGGGCTTTCCCAGCCCCCTACTATCTGCTCAGGTTTCCCCAACCCCCACAAACAGCTTCTTCCTTATCTAAAAACCCATTGAATTCTATTCAATTTTAACCCTGGCAGAAACCAGCCAGGAGCCTGGGACTGCACCCACCTTCAAGATCATAAAAAGGAAACCCTGGAGTCCACTCTTGGCAGGAGCCCTAAAATATGGTGTCCTTCCGGCCACATAAGGCTTCCTGTCCGCAGTAGCTCTGGCCCTGGCGTCTTTCTACCTTTATCCTTACTTCCAAACCCCTACAATAAACTTTTTTTTTTTTTTTTTTTTTTTTATCAATCTAGGTTTTCAGGCCTGTAAATTCCTTTACAGGGGACTCTGTGCCGTCACTAGACTGCATTTAACTATGTATCCTTGTGCCGAACCAAAAGGGGTCCCCCTTTCCTAACTCTCATCAGTAATTTCTCCCTGGTGTTGTGGTAGCCCACCACCCCACAGGGTTTGGGTCTTATCATCTTTCATATATATTTTTCTTCCTCCTACTTGTAGGCCAATTATCATATGATTCCCTCATGGAACATACTTCTCCCTCTCTGTCCAGGCAAATTCTTCCTTTTAAGACCTCCCCTTCTCTAACCTATTAAACTTGTTGAGACCCTGTCATTCAAACTCTATTGGTTACTCCTAGAAAAAAACAAACAACCCCCCCCCCAAGAAAAAATACTAAAATAGCAACCAGAAGCCTTTAATTTTAGTCTTGGACTTTATACTAAGTCCAGGTGTTTAATTCTCTTACCTTAGTTTTCTCATTTGAAAAAACTGATAAAATATTTTCTGTTCCTGCTTCACGAGAGAATTACATGAGATTTTATACACACAGACATACATATATGTATATATGTGTATACAGTTATGTGAAATGCTTTGACATAGAGAAAGTATAATAATAGTATTATTGATGAGAACTAGATACCTAAATGAAATTAGGTTTAATTGTGGTCTAGTGACAGTTTCAGGAAACAGCGAATCAAATAGAGCTCCCCTGCAACTCCTTTGGAGTCGGGGCAAGGATACAGAGTTAAATGAGGTGCAAGAGTGCCCTGTAAAGGAATTGACAGACCGGAAAACCTAGATTGAAAAAAGAGGTTTATTATGGAATTTGGAAGTAAAGTCTAGCTAGTAAAGTTGAGATAAAAGGACCCCAGAGCCAAAGCTCCAGTTGGGGTGGGGTCCCTTCCCTGAGGCAGAGTCCAAGGAGGTTTTAAGACTTTGGGGGTTTCCTCATCATTATGGTTATTGGTTACGTAGTTATTATTAGAATTATTGTGATGATTATTATGGTCATTAGAACCAGAAGTCTTTAGAATTAAACTATTCCAGCTGCTTAATTTTACAGATTTGAACAAATGAGGCTCAGATAATATTTGTTCAAATTTCTTCCATCCCCTTAAAATATTCTTATCTCTAATATCTTTATGCTTACTGTTTGGGTAATAATATATTTGTGACTATATCGATCAATATATTTATTGTCTTGATATTAAATAATAAGCTCCCTAACTGGGAAGGCTTATGCTCTTTGTATCCTTCAGTAGCAGTCCCCACAGACTTTAAAGGATGTTGGTTGTAGTTCATTAAATAAGTCTCTGAAATGACTATTGAACCCCTTTGGGAGTGTAATTAACTTGAAAAGAGGGACTTTTGTAACAGGTGGGAGAATGAATCTCAGTGAAGACTGCAAAATGTGCTTTGAAAAAAATGTTGAAGCCCCCGTAGACTCTATCTTGAACAGATCTGAACAGCTATTTTTCCCTTTCTCTTCTGACTCATTGACATTTAAATAGTGCTAATGAAAATTTTGCTACTAAAATAACATTCCCTCATTTGGATCTCCTCTCTTTGCAATAAACAATAAATAAATAAAGCTCTTATTCCTGTAGGAATCCCAGGAAACCATTGTCTATTCAATTCAACAGAAAAATGAAATTGCAGATAAAAACCACAAATAAACTCCCCATAGTCTCTGTCTAAGGAATTCATTGTTTTCCAGTCCTGGAGCAGGTACCCAACTTAATCTGAATAGTCCTTAGGCTACACTTAATACAAATATAATTTACAAAGCAGGGGTAATTAGCTCCTGGCATCTGGAACAAGGTTTAAAACTCTTTCTCAGACCCATTCGAGTTCCTTCTGCCTCTCACTCTCCTTCCTGGAACCTTAAAAAATTAAATAAAAGAGCAGTGATGTGTTTGGTACAAAGTTTAGGCTCTTAAAATGGGAAAATGTCTTGGCTTTGAGGCAAAGTTTGGAGGTCCATTTTCTTTCTCTGACCAAAACAAGTCCCTCCTGTCTCCCCCACTCCTTCCTATGACCTTTAAAAAGAAAGAGGAAAAAAAAAGAGGAAGAGGGACCAGTATTGGCTACAAGTCTGATGGGCTAAGAGCCTGCAGAGTTGGCACTTGCCCAGGCCGGGTGTCTAGGCACATAAGAAAGGGTTGAGAAAGGGCTGCAGTGTAGGGACCTGGAGGAAAATCCCAGTGGGGCCACTCCTCTTCCTCTCCCCTGCTCTCACCCAACGCAATCCAGATTTTCCTCTCTTGCCTTCCCTCCTCTCCCCTCTCCCCCCAGCAAGCTATCCAGGCCATGCTTGTACAACCATGTGAAAGGTATTTCCATATTACTCTTGTGAAAGAAGAATCAGAATAAAGAGGGGAACTCCCCAGAAACAAATAAGTATTTTTAAAAGGAAAGAAAACATAGAAATAAATAAAAAATAAATGAATGAGCCATGGGGGGTGGGGAGTGGAATAGTCTGCTTTGATCCAAATTCAGTTCCCTTGCCAGAGAACAAAACTACAAGGTAGCACAGAAAAAAGGGGGTTAGTTCAAAACAATGTGTTTTATTTCATATAAAGGCTTTCGGGAAAGAGATCTGCATTTTCTCATCTTTTAAATGCTCTCTTACATTCTGCTGCATTCATGGAAATATTTTCTGTCTCCCCCCCTCCATTTTGTATTTTAAAACTATCAATAGGTTAATTAAAATGAAAAGGAAAAGACTTTTTTGGTGTCTGCTTTGCCTCTTTATG
Source organism: Sminthopsis crassicaudata (assembly GCF_048593235.1). Classification (NCBI taxonomy): domain Eukaryota; kingdom Metazoa; phylum Chordata; class Mammalia; order Dasyuromorphia; family Dasyuridae; genus Sminthopsis; species Sminthopsis crassicaudata. The sequence goes on along the minus strand of NC_133623.1, from coordinate 47,827,847 downwards.
CAAATAACTGAAGATGATTGAAATCCATACCTGAAATTCAACTAATATGAAGAAAAAGAATCATCATCCAACAATAAACATCCTTGTTAACTGGTATAAAACTGTCATAAAGGCCATTGCCAAATTTCAAGGATGGTAATAAACTGCCTTTCCTGATAGATACCAATGGGGACTGGTTCCAAAGGCAATCAAGCATCTTCTAGAATTTATGCTGTTCCCCCCCTCCCCTTCCTAGGCAGATAAGAGCAGCTGGGATACAGCTCCATCAATAAGGAAATCAAAATACTGGGCCTACTTTCTTAATTGTGTGTGATGTAAATTCTTTTTTTCACTCCCAGTTAGGTCAAAACTGAGAGAGCCTTTGATGAATACTGAAATATGGAATCAAAGAATATTAGGGTCAAAAAAAATCAGAGAGATCATTTAATCTATACCAATCCTTTTAATTAGAAACATACTCAGGGCCAGCTAGGTGGTGCAGTGGATAGAGCACCAGCCTTGAATTCATGAGGAGCAGAGTTCAAATCTGGTCTTAGACACTTAACACTTCCTAGCTGTGTGACCCTGGGCAAGTCACTTAACCCCAGCCTCAGGGGGAAAAATAATAATAATAATTAGAAACATACTCAAGCCATTTTATACAGATGGAAAACTATTTTATTTCAAGGAACTTAGAGTCTGAAGAGCATTTGGGGAATTGGTATGCTAGACCAGAGACTAGACAAGAGAGACCAGGGTTGAATTCTGGCTTTGGCTCATATTTGTTATATGCCCATAGGCGAATCTCCAAATTTCATCTATGAAATTGGGATAATAATTGTTATGGTTCCTACTTCACAGAATTGTTGTGGGGATTAAGGAAAATAAGATGTCAAGGGCTATCAAACTTTTAAACCACAAATTCTCTCATTAATCCTTTCTACATAGTAAAACATGTCTTGCTTTATTCAGTAGACCTTTTTTGTGAAATTTCTGTTTGAAATTATGTTTTTATTGATATAATCTTCCTGGAATTCTTTTAAATTCCTTTCTGATCTCTTTTCAAACAGTAATAGTTGTGTTACATTTCTCTGTGAATCATCAGTTTCTTAATCATTTGATAGTTAATGATTTGTAAATGAATATTTAAATACATTAGGAGACATTTCTGATAGGAATTGTCCTGATCTAATTGTTGGTTTTTTTCCTAAGCCAAGACAGATACATTTCAGCAGGACCAGGAGATCATCATAAACTTCAACAGCAAGACTATATGATGATCAATTCTAAGGGACGTGGCCCTCTTCAACAATGAGAGGATCCAAATCAGCTCCAATAGAGCCGGAATGAACTGAACCAGCTACACCCAGGGAAAAAACTCTGGGAATTGACTATGAACCACTACGTAGAATTCCCAAGCCTTTTATTTTTGTCCGCCTGCATTTCTGATTTCCTTCACAGGCTAATTGTACACTATTTCACAGCCCGATTCTTTTTGTACAGCAAAATAACCACTTGGACATGTACACATATATTGTATTTAACTTATACTTTAACATGTATTGGTGAACCTGCCATCTGGGGGAGGGGGGTGGGGAGCAGGGGAAAAGTTGGAACAAAAGGTTTTGCAGTTGTCAATGCTGAAAAATTGCCATGCGCATAGCTTGTACATAAAAAGCTATAATAATAATAATAAAAAGACAGATACATTTCCTTAGACGTGAGATGGCTCAAATTCGTCACTGTTACGCAATTCTTTCTTATTTCTATATAAATCACATCCCTTTTGCATAGGAACTGGGAGCTTCTATGCCTCCCAGCATATGTTTTAGCCTGCTTTTTCTTCTGTCAAACCATACCTACACTGCCTAAGGGTAAAACTTCAAGGTCAAGCCTATATTCTTTGCTTAATCTAAACCTTTGCAAATGACTATATTAAAAATCCCCACAAATTAAACAAAATGTTATTATCATAGGCTCTAGTTATGAAAAACCTTTTAAAAGAATCTCATTTTCTCCTCTTCTTTTTATGGTTTATTTTCTTCAACAGAAATATAAGCTAATTACCCTTTGATCCAGCAGTGCTAGTACTGGGCTTATATCCCAAAGAAATACTAAAGGGGGAAAGGGACCTGGATGTGCCAAAATGTTTGTGGCAGCCCTTTTTGTAGTGTCTAGAAACTGGAAAATGGATGGATGTCCATCCACTGGAAAATGGTTGGGTAAATTGTGGTATATGAATGTTATGGAATATTATTGTTCTGTAAGAAATGAACAACAGGATGAATACAGAGAGGCCTGGAGAGACTTACAGGAGCTGATGCTGAGGGAAATGAGCAGGACCAGGAGATCATTATACATTTCAACAACAATACTGTATGAGGATGGATTCTGATGGAAGTGGATATCTTCAACAAAGACAAGATCTAATTCACTTCCAATTGATCAATGAGGGATAGAATCAGCCACACCCAGAGAAGGAACACTGAGAAATGAATGTAAACTGTTTGCATTTTTGTTTTTCTTCCCAGCTTATTTTTGCCTTCTGAATCCACTTCTTCCTGTGGAACCAAAAGAAATCGGTTCTGCACACATATATTGTATGTAAGATAGACTATAACATATTTAATATGTATGGGACTTCCTGTCATCTAGGGGAGGGGGTAGAGGGAGGGAGGGGAAAATTTGGAATAGAAGTGAGTGCAAGGGTAATGTTGTAAAAAATTACCCATGCATATATACTGTCAAAAAATGTTATAATTATAAAATTAATAAAAAAGAAATATAAGCTAAAATTTAATAAATGAACATTATGAATGTCAGCATAATAAAAAATAGTTTCTTTTTGTTTTTATTATCCCATGACAAAGTAATTTTCAGAATTAAGCAGGGATGTGAGTTGCATTCAAGATGCTGTTGTCAGTAAGGCAGTATTCTACCAACCACTGTACTAATGAGTTTCTTTCTTGATAAGCCCAGATAATCCATAGCATCCATAATTATCCAAGGTTTCCCCTAACAAATTTTGTGCTTTTTAAAAGGCAGAAACTTTTTTTTAAAAAAGCAGTTTTTTCAGAGTTTGTGGTGTCTTTTTAATCTATTCATTTATTTATTCATCCATCCATCCATTTGTCTATTTATCCATCTATCTACTGGAATAGATATCTTGCATACAAAATTTTAAAGTGTCTGTGTTGTTGCTTTTCTCTGTAAAGTATATAAAAAGCATTCTACTAAGTGCTAAGGATAGTACAGGAAATTATGGGATGATACAAAGATAACAGACCCTCACCTGAAGGAGTTACAATCTGGTAGGAGTAACAAGATAAATTTAAACCTGAAAAGGACCGTAGAGGTCATAGAATCATAAATGTAAAATGGGAAGTTGCTTTTGACATCATCTATCCCAATCTCTCATTTTATAGAAGAGAAAACTGAGGCTCACAGAAGCTTGTGACTTGCTCAAAGTCACACAGATAGTTAAGTGGAAGCATCAGAATTTAAACCTGGATCTTCTGACTCCAAAATCCAGCATTCACTCTACTAAAACATGTTGCCTCCTCCTTTGTGTATAATGAACTACAATACAAAATATTGAGAGAGTCAGAGGGAAAGAGGGAAACAGAGACAGGAGAGGGAGTGAGGAGTGGGGAAAGAGAGGGAGGGAAAGAAAACAACAGGGAAGAAGGAGAGGAGGGAGACAGAGAAAGACAGAGAGAAAGAGACAGAAAGACAAAGACAAAAATACAGACACAGACACAGACACAAATGTGTGTGTGCATACACACGTGCACATACACAAAGCCAGAGAGCAAGAGAAAAAAGAGAGAGAAAATACACAGAGAAAGAGAAGAAATAGAAAAAGAGATAGAACCAGAGAGGAGTGATTCCTTGAAAGACCCTTCAATGAAGAGATAATTCTTATGCCGAAAAGAAGGATTTGAAATGCATTCTAGACAAGAGGATATAACTATATGGATATTGCTCATTATGGCATTACAATGTGGCATTTCACATTTTGGGAAGATTATATCATTTGATCCATCTTGCAACAATCTTATGACAGATATTATCACCCTGTCTCATAAACGAGGAAACTAGACTTGAGGTGTTCAGTAACTCATCCAAGAGCAAACAGCTAACTAGTGACACAAAAGGGAAAGAACTCATTTTTCTAGATACTCCTTCTAGATACTCAATTCTCTCGGGGTTTTCATGATACTATTTTTTCCCGATTCTTTTCTCCCACATCTCCCCAGTTTCTCTACTAGCTTTTCATTAATATTGCATACACTAACTATGGATGTCACTTTTGTACAAGAAGATTTATTCCCAATTCTTCATCATATAATCTTGCTGTTACTGTGTACAATATTCTGGTTCTGTTCACTTAACTTTGCATTAGTTCATGTAAGCCTTTCCAATTTTTTCTGAAATCATCCTGCTTGTCATTTCTTATAGCATTATAACATTCCATCACAATCATATGCCAGAGCCTGTTTAGGTATTCCCCAATTGATGGGCATCCTCTTGATTTCTTAGCCACCACAAAAAAGCCACTATAAATATGTTTGTACAAATAGGTCCTACTTCCCCCTTTCTTTGTCTTTGGGATCTAGATCTAGCAGTGGTATTGCAGGATCAAAGGATATGGCCAGTTTCATAGCTCTTTTGGCATAACTCCAAATTGCTCTCCAGAATGGCAGGATCAAGTCACAACTCCACAAACAATGCAGTGTCCCAGTTTCTTATTTGCTTTCACATCCCTTTTCTCTACTCAGACACAGATTACTTTACCCTGGACTACTACAGTAGCTTTCTTTGAGAGACAATGGGATGCAATGTGGCCTGCTGTGATGGTCCAGTTGTTTCAATCATGCCCAAGTCTTCATGATTCCATTTGGGATTTTCTTGGCAAAGGTACTGGAGTGATTTATAGTTCCTTGATCCAGCTCATTTTATAGTTGAAAAGCCAAGGCAAACAGGAGTCACTGATTTGCCCAGGGTCACACTCCTCTCACTTTCTCACCCTTATAGTCATTCTGAGACTGACACCACCCTGGAACAGGTCTCTATCCCCTTACTCAATCATGCCCACCTCTTCACAACCTCATGGGGAGATAGTCTGCCAATACTGCCCATGGGGTTTTCTTGGCAAAACTACTAGATTAGTTTGCCATTTTCTTCTCCAAAGAATTAAGGCAGAAGTGAAGTGACAGGATCCCACTGTTAATAAATGAGGTCAGATTTGAACTCAAGTGGTCCTGACTCAAGGCCCACTGAGCCACCTAACTGTTTCACACCTTCACTATAGCAATAGTTTGTTGAATGGTCACTCTACTTACCACAGTCCACCTCCATTCAACAGTCAGATCCTGTCAGAACATGGGCTTCCTAAAGAACAGGTCTAACTGGGTCACTCTTCTTCTTTTCTCCATTCCCATTCAACTCACTTCCGAGATTCCCTATTATCTCCAGGATCAAATATAAAACTTTTTGGATTTTAAAGCCCTGAATAATTCAGCCTTTCCCAGTCTCCTTACACTTTATTTCCCTCCAAGTACTCAGAGATCTACTGACCTCCTGGCTGTCTATTCTTGGTAGGACATATTCATTGCCTGACTGATCCTATTCACTGCCTATCTCTCATGCCCATAATTCTCTCCCTCCTCATTTCTGACTTTCCTAACTTCCTTCAAGTTTAAAGTTTCACCTTGTACAAGAAACCTTTCCTACCCTTCCATCTGAAGTGCCTCCCCTCTGAGACAAATTTTGATTTATCTTGTATATATCTTATTTGGATAAAATCTAGTTGTTTGTATGTTGTCTCCCTCATTAATCTGTGAGCAACTTGAGATGAGCGAATGTATTTTTTTGCCTGTTTTTATATTTCATTGCTTAGCACAGTTCCTGCCACACAGTAGATGCTTTATAAATATTTGTTGACTAATTTCTTTACAGGATAATTAAGAATGTAAGATTCAGTGACATAATAAGCTGCTTTGTAAACTTTAAAGCACTACATAAATGTCAGTTTTAACTGTTAAGGAACACAATTATCACATACCATAACTGCAGAAGGACTGTTCCAAGGACTTTTGATGATATTCCTCGCCTGTTGAAGTGTCTCAAAGACCTGGCAGCATCTATGGATTTTATTAGGGACTGTTGTTGCTTTTTAATTTGAACTTATCCTCTGGTTATGTTACTCTTTTTCTATATAGCAGTTTCTCAAAGGAATTGGTGGGCAACATGCGTTAAGTAGGATTTCAGTGATAGTGTAGCTACTTTATCAATAATAGAAAAAAACAAATATCCTAAGAAGCACTTGTCATGATATATGTATATGTAAAATCTTAACTCTTTTTAATAGTAATTTGCAAACAATTTTGACTGGTTAGAGTAAAAAAGAAAAAGAAAATCCATCTCTCACTGGGTGCTTGTCTTTCCCTTTTTAACCTCATACATGGGTGACTATTTTCATGTTATCTGTTTCAGAATTAGAATAGAGCTGGGGTACAGTGGAGATAATGTGGATTGGGCCTTGAATCAGGAAGACCTGCATTTTAATCCCATCTCAGAACCCAAGATCCAGGGACCAGCTCAAAACACCATTGCCAAGGAATAGCTGAAAAAGAATTCCATGGCTTGTCTTTCTCTCTAAGACACAACATTGATTTCAGGGTACTCTATGAAGCCTTAGCCACCACAACTTTCATATCACTATTGGCACCCACTCACCTAGAGAGCAGCTCCTCAGCCCTTCTTGGTCCAGCATCCACTGTGATTTTCTTCGTTTAAAATGAGAGATCACATATTTCCTGGGAACTATTAGCCCTGGAGAGGAAAATCAGTTAGGGATGAAGATGGAGAGATTATTGTAATTTAGTTCTCCCGAGGGAAAGGGTGAAAATGCAGAGTTGCCTCCATTTTGAAATTCACCCCTTTAGGTTCACACTATCAGTCTATACTCATCCATTAGTGCTTGTTAAGCAAGGAACTCCAAATAGGATGTGCTACATTCTGCCGCCGTGCAACTAGTTCTGAGAAAGAGCCAAATGCTCTTCCCCCCACCTCCTCTCCATTCTGGCAGATACTTTTCACCTGGGTAAAAAGTTATTGGGCCTGAGAAGCATTAAGCCTGATCAAGTGGGACCTTGGGCTTGCCACCACTTCTTCATAGAGGGACAGACTCATCCCATCGTTTCCATTATCTAGAAATTAGTTAGAAATAAAATGGAACTAGTAGTACAGTAGAGATGCACATAGGTATAGTCAGGTGAACCTGAGTTTAAATTAAGCATCTGACAGTTACTAACTATAAATCCTTTGGTACGTCAAATAAAACTGTTTACCTTAGTTTCCTCAGCTCTTAAATGAGGATAACAGTGTCACCTAACTTGGAAGGTTAATATGACATTAATTTGACATATTCTGCTTTATCTTTAATTCACAAACGAGCAGTTCTATAACATAGCACAATAAAAAAGATGATTGAACATGAAACTGCAAATCTGCAATGTACAAAATGCTATTTCTTTCAAACCAGCAACCAAATTATCAAGTAGATTTTTTCCCTTCATTTTGCCTGTTCCCATGCTAGAGATGGCTGCGGTTACATAGAAACATGCATATGTATACACACATAGATATATATACACTCACATTTTTAAAAAGCATTTGGTTCTTTGCCCTCAGCCCTCCTCCATTATTTTCCCTTTCTAGAAAGTAAGTTCCTCTGGGGCAGGGGCTGGCTATGTGCATCCATTCTTGAAAGAATGGAAAATAATTCATTCCTAAATTCATCTGTGAAACAGGGGAGTCCTTTCCCAGATCAGTAAGAAGCAAAATCAGTACAAGGATGGTAACAAAACATACAAACCTAAATGGAGATTCAACAGTGACATATTAACTAAGTACTGAGTCAGAGAACAAGGATTCAGGGATCTCAGAAATGGTAAGTTTGCAAAAGAAAATGAAAATGATTAAACAATATCCCCAGATTTCTGGTATTCAGTTAAAGTAGTCCTCAATGATTTGGAACTATGCTCAAAAAGTTATCAAAATGTGCATACCCTTTGACCCAGCAGTGCTACTACTGGGCTTATATCCCAAGGAAATACGAAAGAAGGGAAAGGGACCTGTATGTGCCAAAATGTTTGTGGCAGCCCTTTTCATAGTGGCTAGAAGCTGGAAGATGAATGGATGTCCATCAATTGGAGAATGGTTGGGTAAATTATGGTATATGAATGTTATGGAATATTATTGTTCTGTAAGAAATGACCAGCAGGAGGAATACAGAGAGGCTTGGAGAGACTTAGATCAACTGATGCTGAGTGAAGTGAGCAGAACCAGGAGATCACTATACACTTCAACAACAATACTGTATGAGGATGTATTCTGATGGACGTGGCCCAAATCAGTTCCAATAGAGCAGTAATGAATTGAACCAGCCAAAGGACTCTGGGAGATGACTATGAACCCTACATAGAATTTCCAGTCCCTCTATTTTTGTCTGCCTGCATTTTGGATTTCCTTCACAGGCTAATTGTACGCTATTTCAAAGTCCGATTCTTTTTGTTCAGCAAAACAACCATGTTTGGAAATGTATACATATATTGTATTTAATTTATATTTTAACATATTTACATGTATTGTTCAACCTGCCATGGGTGGGGGAAGGAGGGGAAAAATTAGAACGAAAGGTTTGGCAATTGTCAATGTTGTAAAATTACCCATGCATATATCTGGTAAATAAAAACTATTTAAAAAAAAAAGAAAAATAATGGTCAAACAAGAACAAGATAAAAACATTTGAGAGCATAGTGTCTCATCAAAGGGTAGATAAGGGGATATCTGTCCTATGGGGTTCACTGGGATTCATGGGTAAATAATAGTGACTTGTAGTACATGGATAAAACAAGAGGTATCCTAGGGCCATATAAAGGGATAGATAGTGACTATTGGAATGGTGGGGTTCTCAAGTTGTCATGTGGAAGTAAAAGTGAACCAAGAAGAAGGAGAAACCATGAAAGATAATAGGGTCTCATCAATAGGCTCAGATCAACAGAGCCCTGGGGTTGTGTAGTTCTTTGTTGTCATGAGGAAGGAATGTTGACCAGTGAATGAGGAGCCATAGTTTCTCAGCAGGGGGGTAGATAAAGTATCTCCTGGAGTTGTGGGGTTCTTGGTTAATCATGGGGAGGTAATAGTGCCTGAAGAACCAAGAATAAACATGAAAGACCATAGTGTGTTATAAAGTGATAGATAAAGAGACACCTCTGTCTTTTGGGTTCATTGGGAGGCATGGGGAAGTAATGGTGACCCAAGGACATGGAGAAAACATGAGGGACCATAGGGACTCACTATATAGAGACTCCTGGGTTGGTGGGATTTTTGAGTGGATATGGGGAAGCAATGCTGACCTCTGAAAAAGGGATCATATATTATCAGCAGGGGAAAGGAAAAGAGACTTCTGGGATGTGGGGTTCTCAGTTGTCATGGGGAAACAATGGTCACACATGTACAACAGGCCACAGGATCTCAGCAGAGGGTACATAAAGAGACTTCTGGGGGTTGGGATTTCTGGATGAGTCATGAGGAAGTAATGGTGTCCCAAGAACGAGGGACCATAGGGCCTCATCAAGGGATAGACAGAATCCTGGGATTCTGGGTTTTCCTGTGAAGCATGGAGAAGTCATGTGACCCAAGAACAAGAAGGAAACCTCAGTAACCATAGGTTTTCCTTAAGTGAGAGACATTTCTGGGGTTGTGGGGTGATGGTTTAGTCATGGGGAAGTAATGGTGACTCAAGAACAAGGAGCAAACATGATGGACCATGGGGTCTCATCAATGGACATCATTGTCATTGGGATGCAGTGTTGACCAAGGTACGAGCAACTCTGTTTTCTAAACAAGAGATGGATAAAGAGACTCCTGGGGTTTGTGGTCCTTGGTTAGGCTTGGGGAAGTGATGGTGACCAAAGAACAAGGATTAAACAGGAGCAACCACTGAGTGTCATCAAAGGATAGGTAGACACAACTTGGCTTGTGGAATTTTCTAGGCATCATGGGGAAGTAATGGTGATCCAAGAAGAAAGGGAAAAATGAATGACCATAAGGTCTCATCAAGAGGTAGATAAAGAGAGGGAGGAGGTTGAGGGGTTCTTGGTAAATCATGGGGAAATAATCATGGGGGGTAGAGAGGGGTTCTTACAGTTTCTGGATGAATCATGGAGAACAGGGTCTCAGCAGGGGTAGCTAAAGGGACTGCGAGAGCGTGGGGCTCTCGGTTAATCATGGGGAAGTAATGGGGTCTGAAGATCAAGGAGGAAACATGACAGCTTGGTGGCGCCACGGTGTTCCGGTCCCCTCCGGCTCGACGTTCTCTTCAGTTTCCCCACGCGGCGCCTAGGCTGCAGCACGGGCGGAAGTGTCTTGCAGCGGGGAGCAGGGAGGCTCGGGCGGAAGTGTCTCTCGGTGTGGTGGAGGCTGTGGCGGGGGCTGAAGGGGCGCCTGGGAGCTAAGGGTCGGACTGGTTGTCAGCAACGCCATCAGCCATGTTCCCCGTCAGGCCCAGCAACCCCGCCGAGGTGGAGGAAGAACTAGCTGAGGAAGACCTCATAAGCCGAAGAGAGGTGCGGTCTCCTGAGGGGAGCGGAGAGGCCGAGGCTGGGTCGGCCTCTTCCCCTTCTTCACTGCAGCCCAGTGACCTCTCCTCCAGCCCTTACTGCGACCCCCGAGAGCCGCTGCGTGACTCCCAAGATTCTTGCAGACCTTTTCTGACGGAGGCCGCAGGCCCGGTGATGGCGGAGGCCTCAGGTGTGACATCGAGCCCTGAGGAGCTTGCAACCCAGGCCAGGGGTGAGTCGAGCTCCGGGTCCCCCAGTGACTCCAGCGTCCCCTCCCCTCATGACTCCCCCACGGCCCGATCCACAGCCGCCATGGCGGCCTGCCCACCCGCCTTTTCCTTCTCCAGAAGTGTCCCTGCCGCGGCCTCCAGCTCGCGCCCCCCAAAGCCCAAAAGGATGGAGATGACCAGGCGCCCACTGGGCGCTCCACTCTTCCGTTTGCTGGAGAGCCGCAGCCTGGGCCGGGGGAATTACGTAGACCCGGCCCGAGACAACTTCCGCATGGTGACCAGTTTGTACAAATCCATTCACTCTGCGGACTCGTTGTACCTCAACACCCGCACCCACGGCGCCATCTTTAACCTGGAGTACTCCCCTAATGGCTCAGTGTTGGCAGCTGCTTGTGAACTGAATGAAGTCCTTCTGTTTGACCCCATATCTTCAAAGCATATAAGAACACTTTCTGATGCTCATAATGACTGTGTAAATAATATCAGGTTTCTGGATGATAGACTGTTTGCAACATGCTCTGATGACTCTACAGTAGCCCTTTGGGATCTGAGAAAATTAAACTCTAAAGTGTGCACTTTACAAGGTCATACTAGCTGGGTGAAGAACATTGACTATGACGTTAATACAAGACTCTTAGTTACGTCAGGATTCGATGGCAACGTCATCATTTGGGACACGAACCTGTGCACAGAAGACGGGTGCCCACACAAGACATTCTTTCATACCCGTTTTCTTATGCGGATGAGGTTAACTCCAGACTGTTCCAAAATGCTGATTTCAACCTCTTCTGGCTATCTCCTGATTGTACATGATCTTGACTTCACAAAATCTTTAGAAGTTGGAAGGTATCCAATTACGAGGGCAGGAAGCACTGCATCGCGTTCAAATGCGGCTACTTCTGCAAGTTCACGGGCACCTAGAGCTGCTGGTTCTTCTTGTGATGGGGATTCTGGTTCATTATCTGAGCAAAATGTGTCACCTCCTAATAATCTTGAAATTTTAATACCAGAAGTTCCTGTCGGGAGGCGTCGAGGTAACTGCATTACATCTTTACAAGTACATCCTCAAGGTCAGGCTGCCCTTTTACGGTGTTCCACTAATACAGACGATCAGGAGTGGACCTGTGTCTATGAATTCCTAGATAATCCTCCAATACGGCCTTTCTCACCTCGTTATTCTCTAAGACTGGCTCATTATATTGAGGAAGCTAATATAAGCAGTGGGTACATCAAAGAAGTTTGTTTCAGCCCTGATGGTCGACTGATTTCTTCCCCACATGGCTATGGGATCCGCTTATTCGGACTTGACACCCAGTGCAATGAACTTTTTGACTGTTCATCCTGCATAGCCATGCCCTTGCAGGAAATTCATTATTTCTACTCTCACAACGATGTGGTTCTGACAACCAAGTTCTCCCCCACACATTGTCAGATTGCCTCAGGATGCCTTAGTGGACTCGTGTGTTTGTATCAGCCAAAGTTTTAGGCAAAACTTTCATCAAAAAAGGAACTCTTTTGGTGTTCAACTAATTACTTCTGTGTAGGTGAAATACTTTATACATTTTGTAAGTGAAGATCCTCATTCCCAGGGTCCATGAACATCCCAACAATGACAGAGGGGCACTCAGTCTAACACTGGATGCTTGATACCACATCTCTAAGACAGACTGGGCATTGCCTTTCCTCCTCAGCATTCCTCTGCTCCTGCTGCGCTGTGGCACTGTTCCTCTGGTCATGTTGCACAGTAGCCCTTGAAGGACTTTTCCCTGGGTGTGACTCTTGGTAGGCACTGGGCAGGAGTTTTGATTGGGGAAGATGGAAAGTGGCGCTACTCCTGATTAAAACCTAGAAGACTGATGTTGGCATATTGGTTGTTACAAGGGAAATTTTATCTTGCCCAGTCATTTGGCCCTTGTACATGGCCATTATTTCACTGTAAAGACTAGATAATGAAAAGGTTCTCATAAGTATTAGATTAGATTTTATCATAATGACCTTTGAAGTTTATTGAAATTGCTAATTTTCACAACATGAGGGCTTTTGTTTATTGTAAAATACTAGCCAAATATTGTCATGTTTGTGTAATTAGTTTCCTTTGTGTGAACTTAAACTGCTACTTTCCTTGCTGTATTTACTTGTTTTTATTGACAGATCTGAGAAGTGAAGAAAGAGACTTTTTCCTGTGGTGCAAAGAAAAGGTTCTGCTGCCTTATCAGAAAACATTTATTATTGACTGATGGGAAAAGCATCATTTACAGACTTTTGGCATCTTCTTTGCTGCAATCTGTGTAGTGGAGTAGAAAGTGTTATACTCCCTGGGGCAGATCATTGAGTAAAAATGCCCCCTCTTACTCTGCTTTCTTCCCTTATTCCCATGGGGGAAAATGTGTGTAAGAATACTGAGATTTTTGAGAACACTTAATTTGTTTCATCAGTATTATATTGGTTAGTTGAGAACTCCAGCACTGTTTCCAGGCTAATTGTCTAGTTATGATATTATTTATACTTTGAGTGTATTGAATGTAATGTTACATAAAAGCATATAATTACTAGGTTCCATATTTAAACCAGGGCTGGAAGTTGTTTTGTCCCTTTTCTTTTGCTTCCTTCCTTCCTTCCTTTTCTTTGTTTTTTATCATGGGCCTGAAAAATCCTTGGCCTAGGAGCAACAACTGGGGCCATCCTCAAGAAAAGACAGTTATTCACTGGTTGTCAAGCCAATGTACTATTCTGTGTTATAGTGAAGTAACTAGCATTGATATTTATGTGTATCAAAATATTACTTCAATAGATCTTTATTTGTGGAGTTTTGTGTGGAATTAGATTATAAATATAAGTAGCTCCGGCCTAGCTGTGGGAGCAGAGAACACATCTCTGGCAATAAATTTACAGTTACAAAATATGGATATAATTATACCAAATAAAGCCAATTTGAAAACCTGTTTCACCAATTGGATTCTAAGTAATTTATTCATAAAGAGAAAAAGGTATTTTTTAATTCAGTATTTCAGTAATGAACATTATGTGACATTTCTTTTTTTTTTTTTTTAATATGGCTTTTTATTTACTAGATATATGCATGGGTAATTTTACAGCATTGTCAATTGCCAAACCTTTTGTTCCAATTTTTTCCCTCCTTCCCCCCCCCCTTAGATGGCAGGTTGACCAATACATGTTAAATATGTTAAATTATAAATTAAATACAATATATGTACAAAAAGAATCGGACTTTGAAATAGTGTACAATTAGCCTGTGAAGGAAATCCAAAGTGTAGGCGGACAAAAATAGAGCGATTGGGAATGCTATGTAGTGGTTCATAGTCATCTCCCAGAATTCTTTCTCTGGGTGTACCTTTCAATTCATTATTGCTCATAATGAACTGAACCAGCTACACCCAGGGAAAGAACTCTGGGAGATGACTATGAACCACTACATAGCATTCCCAATCCCTCTATTTTTGTCCGCCTACATTTTGGATTTCCTTCACAGGCTAATTGTACACTATTTCAAAGTCCGATTCTTTTTGTACAGCAAAACAACTGCTTGGACATGTGTACATATATTGTATTCAATTTATACTTTAACATATTGAATATGTATTGGTCAACCTGCCATCTGGCGGTGGGGGGGGAAGAGGGGAAAATTAGAATAAAAGGTTTGGCAATTGTCAATGTTGTAAAATTACCCATGCATATATCTAGTAAATAAAACTATTAAATATTTTAAAAATCCATTACTGCTCTATTGGAACTGATTTGGTTCCTCTCATTATTGATGATGTCCATGTCCTTCAGAATTGATCATCATATAGTATTGTTGCTGAAGTATATAATGATCTGCTGGTCCTGCTCATTTCACTCAGCATCGGTTCCTGTAAGTCTCTCCAGGTCTCTCTGAAATCATCTTGCTGGTCATTTCTTACAGAACAACAATATTCCATAACATTCATATGCCACAATTTATTCAGCCATTCTCCAACTGATGGGCATCCACGTAGTTTCCAGTTTCTGGCCACTACAAAGAGAGCTGCCACAAACATTTAGGCACATACAGGTCCCTTTCTCTTCTTTAAGATCTCTTTGGGATATAAGCCCAGTAGAGACACTGCTGGATCAAAGGGTATGCACATTTTGGTAACTTTTTGAGCATAGTTCCAGATTGCTCTCCAGAATAGCTGGATGTATTGTGACATTCCTTAATAAGCCTCAAAACCAATCATTCAAATGTACAAATGTGCCTTATTTTAGCCAGGAGATAGTCCTCATATTTTAGGGAAATTTCTGTCCAGTCAATCATTTCTTGCTGATTTTTATGTAATTGGGAGATGCTTTTCTGTAGAAAAATGTTGCCACAAGACATAATAAAAACCAATTTTTGCACATTCAAAAAAAGAACAAGGAGCAAATATGAAGAACCATAGGGTCTTATCAAGTGATAGATAAAGACACTCATGGGGTTGTGGGCTTCTGAGGTAGTCCTGGGGAATTAATATTGAGCAATGAATAAGAGACCATAGATTCTCAGCAGGAGGTAGATAAAAGGAATCCTGAGGTTGTGGGATTCTTGGGAAATCATGGGGAAGTAATTGTGAGCCCAGAATAAGAAGAAAACATGCACGGTCATAAGGTCTTATCAAGGGATAGTTAAGGAGTCTCATGGGATTATGGGTTTCTCAATTTGTTATGGGTCAGTAATGGTCACTGGTGAACAAGAGACCACAGCGTCTCAGCAGGGAGTATGTAAAACAAGTCCTAGGGTCATGGGGTTCTTGGTTACTCATGAGGAAGTAATGGTGACCTAAGAAGAAGGAGAAAACATGAAGGATCATAGGGTCTCATCGTGGGTAAGTAAGATATTCCTAATGATGTGGGGTTCTTGGTTTGTCATTTATAATTACTGGTCATCCATGAACAAGAGACTGTTAGATTTCTTCAGGGGTTAGTTTAAAAGACCCCTGGGGTGGTAGGGTGATGGGTTAGTCATTGCAAAGTAATGGTGATTCAAGAACAAGGAGAAAGCATGAAGGACTATATAGTCTCATCAAGGAGCACATAAAGGACCACAACCATTGGGTTACAGTGTTTTCAGTTAGTCATGGGGTAGTGATGGTGATTCAAGAACCAGAAGAAAATAGGCAGAGTCATAGGGTCTCATCAAGAGGTAGTTAATGAGTCTAATGGTATTGTGTGGTTTTCAGTTAATTATGGGGAAGTAATGGTCACTGCTGATAAAGGGATCATAAAGTCTCAGCATAGGGTAAATAAAAAGACTTATTGTATACCTGGAGTTCTTCATTAATCATGGGAAAGCAAGGGTGACAGAAGAACAAGACACAAACTTGAGAGATGCTGATCATTGGGTGCATAAAAGGATATCTGTGGCTCTGTGATTGACTGGAATTTATGGGGAAGTAATGTTGAGCAAAGAACATGGATAAAATATGAGTGACCCCAGAACCCCATCAAGGTGTAGATAGTGACACCATTGGTGGTGGGGTTCTTGAGTTTTTGGGTGAAGTAATGGTGAACCAAGGACAAGTGGAAATGATGAAAGAATATAAGGTGGCATCAAGGGTTAGATCAACATAACCCTGGGATTGTGGGGTTCTGTGTTGTCATGGGGAAATAACAGTCACAGATAAACAACAGAACACAGGGTCTCAGCAGATGGTAGATAGAGGCCTCTGGGGTTTTGGTCTTCTTAATGAGTCATGTGGAATTAATGATGGCCCCCAAATGAGGGACCTTAGGGCCTTATTAAGGCGTGGAATGACTCCTGGGTTCTGGGTTTCCCTAGGAGTCATGCAGAAGCAATGGTGAGCCAAGAACAAGAAAAAAAAACCTCAGAAACCATGAATTTTTCTTAAGTGATAGACAGAGATTTCTTGGGTTATGGGCTTCTCGGTTAATCCTGGCAAAATAATGGTGATTGAAGAAAAAGGAGAAAGCATGAAAGAACATAGTGTCTCATCAGCGTGTAGATAGGGATACTTTTGGGGATTTGGGGTTCTTGGTTTTTTATTTGTAATTATTGATCAGCCATCAACAAGGGACCATAGGATCTCAGCAGGGTGTACATCAAGGGACTACTGGGGTTGTGGAGTTCTCAGTTAATCATGGGGATGTAATGGAGATGAACAAGGGATCATGGGTACTTAGCAGGGACAAGGAAAGAGGTTTCTGGGATTTTGGGTTTCTCTGTTTTCATGGGAAAAATAATGTTGATCAATGAATGCAGGACCACAGATTCTCAGCAGGGGGTAGATGAAAAGACTTCTGGTTGTAGGGTCTCTGGATAGTCATGGGCAAGTAATGGTGACCAAAGAATGAAGATTGAACATGAGAGATAATTGGCTGTCATGAAGGGGTAGATAAAGTGAGTCATGTGAGGTTCTTGGTTAAACATAAGGAAATCATTGTGACCCATGAATGAGAGTATCAGGTCTCAGCAGGGGTTGGATAAAGAGACTTCTGGGGTTTGTGGTTTTCTGGGTTAGTCATGTGCAAATAATGGAGACGCGTGAATGACGGATCATAGGGTCACATTAAAGCATAAATATAGAGACTATGTGGTTCATTAGGAGTTTTTGGGAAGTAATGATGACTAGAGAATAGAGAGAAAACATGAGGGACCAAAGGGCCTCA